>NW_025963779.1:86167598-87367598 GCF_023055435.1 Haliotis rufescens | reverse complement strand
GTCCTGTAAAAAAAATCACAAACCAGTGATTGATATTATGAGCAACGCCCCATGCCGTTGGGGTACGACCATACGCAATCAACCAAGCCACCAGATCCATTCAGTGACCTTTTACAAGTATACATTGCTGGAGATCTATTCTAACCGGAATCCCTACGGTAGAAGACAACATGTTTGCAGATGACATCACGTGTTGAGATACACGTTCGAATTGTTAACAAACATGATATCCTGGTACGACCCCACAACCATGCCAGGTAGTGACGCTTGTTGACGAGGACTTCCCGATTCCGTGACCATAGTTAACTATGTTGATACAGCATCTACATGCACACCCACCATGATGAGGAGGTCTAGGAGGTCCTGGTTGTTCCGGAAGTTGATATGCCGCCATTGTACGCCTTCACGCTCATACTCCCGCCTTTCCAGGACAAACACGTGGTCGTTGAAGAAGCTCTGCATTTGCTCATTGGCTACGTTGATACAGAGCTGTTCAAAGCTGTTAATTTTGAGGTTTTCAAATCCAGGCATATCCAGAATGCCTATGCTGGGACCGGGGGTGTAACTGAAACACGTACATCGGAGTGAGGAAGGGACTAGAAGCGTTCAATTTGTTCTTTTGTGTTTTTTGTTTGTTTGTTTAACGCTGCACTCAGCAATATCCAAGCTGTATTACGACGGTCTTTAAATAATCGAGTCTGGACCAGACAATCCAGCAATTGACATAAAGAACATCGATCCATGCAATTGGGATATGCATCAACCAAGTCAGTGGGCCTGACCACCCGATTCCCTTTAGTCGCCTTTTACGACAAGCATTGTCGCCTTTTACGGCAAGCATGGGTTGCTGAAGACCTATTCTAACCCGGATCTTCACGGGTCAGAAGGATTCAGTATTCAATCAAAACGAAGGGCTCAGTATTGAATATGTAATGAATTAAGGAGGATGTTTGATGTGTTGGTCATCTCTTGGTAAGGGAATGAGCAAGTTACAATGAATGTATGCATAACAGAGGCAGAATGAGGGGCATGAGTTCAGGTGTGTGTTGAGTGGGGGTGTTCAGAAGTTAATTGTAACCTTCAGTGTGCGTGTGAAGGAGGGGAGGGGATCACTAGACGACCAGAAATATAATATGAACGTGCGAACCCAATGACACAGGCTCCGAAACATAAACACATCCGTCCCCACCCGACATTTACATAGGACTTCATTGCAAGGGTTTCCATCAATTTGCGGTGGTGGCATGGGCCGATTTGAACCAATTATAATCAATATCCATCTTGGTATTCCCCTGATTTAGTATTAGTTCCCATGTCTTAGTATTTCCCCTGACTTATTATTATCCCCTGACTTATTATTAATTCCCTCGTTCCTGACTTAGTGGTTCCCTTGTCTTAGTATTTCCCCTGACTTAGTATTTTCCCTGACATAGTATAATTTCCCTTGTCTTAGTATTTCCCCTGACTTAGCAGTTCCCTTGTATTAGTATTTCCCCTGACTTAATATTATTTCCCTTGTCTTATTCTTTCCCCTGACTAAGTATTTCCGCTGACTTAGTAGTTCCCTTGTGTTAGTATTTCCCTTGTCTTAGTATATCCCCTGACTTAGTATAATTTCCCTTGTCTTAGTATTTCCCCTGACTTAGTATTTCTGCCTCACGCGGTTATATCTTAGTTGAACTAACGACGACATGCGCGCACGACAACGTTACCAGTTAAAGTCGCACCTGTATGCCTTGTCCGGCTTGAGTCTGGAGTTCACTTGTTTCACAAGCCAGCCAAACAGTCTGGCATAGAGGGCTTTAGCCAAGGCATCGCGGCCATCAGCGGCTTGTTCGGCCGTCTTGGGGATGACCACTGTCTCACCTGAAATGTATTACATCTTATACAGTGACCCTTGACAGTTCCGCCCCCAGTTTAATCTTGTAGGTAAACCCATTTACGGAATAGGGAACCATAGCTTCGAAATAAAGTCCATTTGCTTTTTGAGACGTTCCGGACACGATTGGAGTGATGTCCGGTTTAACGAGGTCTGGACTCAAGAGGTCCAATGCGCATGTCAACACACAGATGTGCACGAATGCAGCGAGTAGTCTCATAAAATGAGGATTATATTTTCGATTTAAGTTTGAGGAGCAACATTTCGGTGCAATTTATTGGTATCTAGCCTTCAGAACGGTACGGTTCTCTTAATATGTGCATTGAAATGAGTCGTTGGTCTATTGATAGCAGATCCTGGGTGTAAACCTTTCACAAATTTCCTTAAGCTGAATATACATACACTCTTAAAACTTTGTCTATTTGATATGAGGTCACTTAATTTGTATCCGGATCTATTTAACTGTTAAATATTTCGATTTGTTAGAATTGAAACGGAATTATTATAGCTGGGACGAATGAAGGACGTCTTTTGAAGAAATTAAATCTTAACTTTACTTCCGTCAGTGGAGTTATTTCGCTTTATAATGTATGTCAGCATGTGTTTAAATGACTCACAAATACAATAAAATGAACTTGTCGACTTTAATTAATATGAAAATAATTCCCTTATCCACTATCCATCTCTTGGTACTGATATATAACAATGTGGTTGTATTTGTCTTAGAGTACAAATATCTAAAAAGACAGTTTGTTAAAGCGCGAATTGTCCCTGTGAATCACACTTTAACAAATATACATTTGGCAGCCAATAGCCCGAGTCTGACGGCTTTGGGTTCAGGCCACACGCCATCCCTGTATTGTCGATTTTCCACAAAGGCGTTGGGCACAAACTATCTTACATTCCCGTATGAATCAATAAATGCTGTTTAAAAGTTCATCAATACCAACAGATGATTCCCCAAATCACCAAAAAAGATATGTTGTGTATTGATCAAAGTACTTCACTTTTCAACATAAAATAAACTGAAACACATTTATATCCAGATATTTTCATGTTTTTTTCCCAAACCACTTCCATGTAATATCATATTCTAATTTAATCATTTAGCCAGGTTATCTTCTAATATCCATATATCAAGTAAATGTTTGTAATTTTACTAATGAAGACAAATGTAACATTAATATTAATTGTATTATATTTCAGCCAATATTAATTTCAGTCCTCATCTCAATGCCCTTCTATGGCAATAATGCTAGTGCCTTTCTCTTTGTTTTTTATATCCATGTCGCGTAAGACGAACCTAATCAAGCACCACCACACAAACTTCAGGAGAAAAAGGAGGAAGTTTTATTTTTAAATCTTCTGGGAAAATCTCTTTTTTAGGAATGTTTAACAATTGTTTTAAATACCCCCCGTGTTTGTGATAGAGAACAGAATATCAACGAATTTCCTCCCATTTAACGCAGTTCATCCACAATGAAACACTATAACAGTGATCGGGATGTTTTATGTAGTGTCCAAACTGTTTTTTGTGCAAAGTCAAACAGGTTTTTAAGTTATCAAACGATCTTGCAGTTGACTGTCAAAGTGACTTTTTCAATGAAAAATCAGGGTTTTTTTGCTGTTTCTCCTTTACGCCAAAATGCATTCACGAAATTAAACATGGAAAGCCAGTCGGCTTGACATGGTTCTAAACGCCGACTGTAGTGCCAAGATTCATCTCTCTGACGTCGTTCACACTACATGACCATCCTAAACACAGTACCTGCAATACCCCTGCAAACATGCTGCATTGGCATGGATGTGTCAGAGATAGTTGCCTTGACACGGCCGTGAGTCGTCCCATACTGCCAGGATAGCATGCACCTGTGCCTGTTTATCTTAGTACTAAGTCATAATCCATTCATGGACTTTCCACATATCTGTCACCCGATGTCAGACACAGGGTAGAGCCGAAAGGTCAGACACCATTGTGTTATATTTAGGACGATACGGTCGGTGATATGTTTATATTCAAGTATAAAGATTATATAAAGTATTACGCGTGTGGCAAACTAATTCTGCTGATTAATGTTACAATCAAATGGGCCTGCTGTTCCTAGCTTATAAAGTTTCTATAGGGTTTCAAAATGATGACAACAAATACAAACTGAAACGGTGTGTTTCGAACATTTCTATTTTGACCATTAGTCTCGATATGCCGACTAAATTACAAACATCTCATCTACTTCTGATCCACTTCTGATCTACTCTCATCTACTTCTAATCTACTTCTCATCTACTCTCATCTACTTCTGATCCACTTCTGTTCTACTCTCATCTACTTCTGATCTACTCTCATCTACTTCTGATCCACTTCTGTTCTACTCTCATCTACTTCTCATCTACTCTCATCTACTTCTGATCCACTTCTGATCTACTCTCATCTACTTCTAATCTACTTCTCATCTACTCTCATCTACTTTTCATCTACTTCTCATCTAGTCTCACCTACTTCTTATCTATTCCTCATTTACTTCTGATCTTCTCATCTACTCTTATCTATTCTGATCTTATTCTGATTTACTCATCTACTCTCATCTACTTCTAATCTACTTCTGTTCTACTCTCATCTACTCTCATCTACTCTCATCTACTTCTAATCTACTTCTCATCTACTCTCGTCTACTTCTGATCCACTTCTGTTCTACTCTCATCTACTTCTCATCTACTGTTATCTTCTTCTGATCCACTTCTGTTCTACTCTCATCTACTTCTGATCTACTCTTATCTACTTCTGATCCACTTCTGTTCTACTCTCATCTACTTCTCATCTTCTCTTATCTACTTCTGATCCACGTCTGATCCACTTGTTCTACTCTCATCTACTTCTCATCTACTCTCATCTACTTCTAATCCACTTCTGATCTACTCTCATCTACTTCTAATCTACTTCTGTTCTACTCTCATCTACTTTTCATCTACTTCTCATCTAGTCTCACCTACTTCTTATCTATTCCTCATTTACTTCTGATCTTCTCATCTACTCTTATCTATTCTGATCTTATTCTGATTTACTCATCTACTCCTCATCTACACCTCATCTTCTGCTCTACCTCTGATCTACTCTTCATCTACTCATCTACGTTTCCTCTTTTCCCTGATCTACTTCAGATCTACTTCTGATCTACTGATCTACTCATCTATTCCTGATCTACTCCTAATGTACCTATCATGTACTCATGACGCTGATACTTATTCCAAATATGAAAGCAATACCTAAACTAAACAGACTAGCCTTGTTTATCGTGAATTAAAGTAGACCTCTCCTCCAGTGTTTGCACCATGCCTGGAGGTTGTTATTTTTACCCTGTGTGACATTGTCCCTGTTGGGAAAACGTTAACTGATATACATAATTTGACAAAGTAGATTAGGACTTAAACTAGCAAGGGCTGCCAATTTAAGACTAGCCTCCCTTTAACTGATGGATTCCAACACCAGTATCATTTAGTGAAATGTTCACTACAGGTGAGGCTCGCATGACATCTAAATGACCCCTTTAGGCACAGTTGAAACAAAATGTACTCTTATTATTCTGGTTAATCTATGCGTTGCAGGGTCAGCACGCATGTGTGTACCATCTGTGCCCGGAGTTCGGTGTAGACACAGGCTAGCCAACAGCATGATCTTTCACCTCCGCTAACACATCTCGACACCCCACTATACAAGTCTTCCAATTTGCAGAAAAGACGTGACAGACAAATCCCAGGATAAACATTTAACAGGTCGCCTGTAATAGGCTTTCCAAGCCCTTCACAATGTTATGTTTGTCCATGCAGCCCTCCACGCTGGCCTCAGTTGAACTCCGCTGACCTGGGCTCCCGAATGTAACCATACTGGCATTTGAAGCATGTTATCTCCCCTCACCCTCCATTGCTGTCCAGCAATACCCCCTCCCTCCAAGTCTTCATATAAACTTTGATGTAGTTTCATCCCAAATAACTGTTGGCCCTTCTTCTGTAACACTTCACCACCATCCATTCAATCTCCAATGTGCAATCTTGCATTTTGTGTTGAAGGTGTGATGTTCTCTGACAGGTCTTTGGCTCGTTTGGCCTCTGCTACAACCAATTCCCCCATAAAGGCAACCTCACCTTATTGTGTTCACGTTGCCCTTGCATTTACAAAGGTGAACAAATAGTATACTTTTACTAAATGTTCCTTGTGATTTTATCTATTTCAGCATATTTATCATGTCATCGTCGTCGTTCCAACGGGACATAACTCTAAATTATTGTTTTTGAAGTTCGAGAGGATTCGAATTTTACACAATATTTCTTCTTCTAACCAGTCTGCAATTAACACATGACTAGTTAGTCAAATAATTAGGTATGTTAGTCTGAGGTACATACATAAATGTTATTTCTGCTTGCTGTGTGATTAATGTAAACTGCTGGGGAAAAAAAAGTATGCACCCATGTTTGATGGTGGCTAAAAGTATAACAAACAAGCAATAATTATTCGATGGTAGTGTATTTGATGTGGGTATAATAGATGTGAAATGAACCTTAAGCTGGCAGTGTTTCGACGACTGCTTTCGGCCTAGTAACGTATGTACTTCTTTGGTCAAGTCCAAGTTTCAAGTGCATATTTTCTTTGACCTGGCTGTATATTAACTTGGATATCACTTCCCTCAGAATCCCTCCCCACCCCTCACCCAATTCCCCGGCTGAATCATCTACTCTACAGTAACTAACAGCTGGAAGACTGCCATGAAAACTAACACTCACTCACTCTACACATCCCTTCCCGATGTGGTACATGAAGCCGTATTAAGTACGCCATAGTTCGTGTTTTGGAAAGCGTTATAATATTTACATTAGTTCTATTCACTTTTCACGACTTTTTGTGACAAAACCATCACAATGCCAAACTCGAAAACCCAAAATCCAAATCCAATTTCTGAATCCTTTTCTCTCACATTATTCTCAACCAGTGCCACTATGGTCCAAACCAAGCATGCCTGTGGTTTAGTTCTTAAGAGTGTCCAGTAAGCAGATTTACACAGAGGTGTGAGGACTCCCTTGTTCCCTGTCCCCCCGGCCACCCCCGGGCCTTCCCCCGCGCTCCCAGCATACTCCATCCCTCATCTGTTTGCCCTTGTTGGGCCATGAGGCATTTCGGTGAAAACAGAAACTTGAAAGTGAAACTCTGACGTCAGTATGCAGAAATTTTGATATTGCCTTTGACCGATTAAGGTGCACATGGACCCAAGTAAAACATGGAGATATGGGAACTACATCACTTCACGCTGACACAGTGACATCCCGTTATTCCGAACGGTACACTTCCCAGATACATTGTCCGGATAAGAAGTAGTTCCGTATTTATGTGATACTATTCATGTTATCATCTTTAGACGTTCCCAATGGTAATCGTGTGGGAAGCTGGCTTGCCGAATTACGGGCTCAGTTTTCACTGTACAATAAACTACGGTTATAACGAACTCAAAGGGACCACAAATTTTAGTTCGTTATAACCGTAGTTCGTTATTAGTTATATATACAGCATATATACAGCAAATGACCGGGACTAAAAAATAAGTTCGTTATATCCGTCAGTTCGTTATAAACGTGTTCGCTAAAAACGTAGTTTACTGTATATCATATTTTGATATGTTATCCACATGCAAAAGAAACTATAACAACGCGTGGCTACGAAAGGCGAAATATTTTCAATTTTAAAAAATAAAAATGATTAGTACTGTATGGTTTAGCCGCATGTGATGCATTTTATAGCAATGGTGTGTGAAAGTTGTGTATTTTACAGCTGTGATAAAGAAAATACAGTAAACTACGGTTATAACGAACTTAAAGGGACCACTAATTTTAGTTTAGTTTAACCTAATAAATGCGCATATATATAGCATATATACCAAAAATGGACGGGACCAAAAAAACCCACTTCGTTTTATCCGTCAGTTCGTTATAAGCGTGTTCGTTAGAAACGTAATTTACTGTATATGTTTCAGCTATAGTGAGTGAAAGTATATGTTTCAGCTATAGTGAGTGAAAGTATATGTTTCAGCTATAGTGAGTGAAAGTATATGTTTCAGCTATAGTGAGTGAAAGTATATGTTTCAGCTATAGTGAGTGAAAGTATATGTGTATCAAAGTCATGTGTGTAACAGTTTCACTGCTTGAAAGTGAATAGATATATACCGGCTGTAGTGAGTGAAAGTGCTGTATGGTTTAGCTATTCTGTGAAAGCACTGTACGTTTTAGCTATTCTGTGAAAGTACTGTACGTTTTAGCTATTCTGTGAAAGTACTGTACATTTTAGCTATTCTGTGAAAGTACTGTACATTTTAGCTATTCTGTGAAAGTACTGTACATTTTAGCTATTCTGTGAAAGTACTGTACATTTTAGCTATTAGCAATTCTGCGTTTTAGTTGCAATGTTTCATGGTTCTCACCTCTGGCCACGCTGACAGACGAGATGAGCGTCTCCGACAGAGTATCCTTGTTCACTTGCAGCAAGGTGCTCACTGAAACACACATGTGAAACAACGCGTCAAAACACAACACATAACACAGACAAGGTACAAGAGAAGGGTATGTCGTTAACCTGACAAACCTGGTTTACAGGTTCCTGTTACCAACAGTTATAGTACTCTTCTAACACCATATCGAAGTTAATATTAAATATTCCGTTCTTTTGCAGGCACATGGCAGACACATGGCAGACACATGACAGACACATGACACATTGTTATTTAGGTATGGACTACCATATGTCGCTTCTTTGTGATAGAAATATAACTCGGCATTATATACTTTCAGAATGTTCACTCTATATGTTCAGATATAATATCAGTACTTAGCATCAAGTTTTAAAATTGTTTCGACTGTATCACGTTCGGTTCAGATACAGCTCACATGAGTCTGTCGCTGAAGCAATTCGACATGCAATTGAGAAAAAAATATATATCTCCTTTCCAACTGAATGTTGACATGTCAAAACAATTCTCAATAAAACCATTTGTCTTGCTCCACGTTATTTATTATTTCTCCTTATTCAGGACACATGCGGTAGTGGATCATCCTTTATGCCATAAACATGTGGAAATATATGCAATTGTGAACTTCATTTACATTTCTGTGTCTAAGTCAAATGAACATCTTGGCGACAAATGTCATATTATTGTACCAAAGGGATATGACCTCTTCAGTACTATGAATAACGACTGCAAGAGAGGCTGATATGAAACTTGCTCCAGGTGATAGGGATAACATATCAGTCATAACAGGCTCTGTTGCACACGTAATCAACACGTTTGCAAGTGTATTTTTAATTTTTGTAAAACTGGTCTCTTTCTAATATAAAGGTCATAAAAGCTCGTTTGTGACACTTGAAATGTTTTTTTGCGAACATCTGGTATCATTACTATTTGATAGTGATTCATAAACACATGCTTATGACATAGTCGGGACCGTACAATAGACTGTGCTTTTAGCAGAAATTTTTAATGGATATGGAATGGGTTTTGTCGCTTTATTATAAATTTTGCGAACACCTAGTGTCATCACTGATTTTTAGTAATCCATTCGTATAATTTTCACCGCTGTTGTGCCGTTTGCGCCAATTGGAATATCTTTCGGAAGATTTTGTCTTTTTGATTTATAATTTATACATCCGTCCCTCCAAGTATGGAAAGCCTTGGGTGCAAAGATAGTCTTCTTACGACCTTCTCATCTCCCTAATGCGTAACCTGTCATCTTCCCAATGTGTGGAAAGGGGTCTGTCGCTTTAATTTGCTCAGAGATATTGTAAAACATTCGGCCAAATGAAAAAGTGTTATTAATACTGTACTCTTCAGAAAGTTCTACATTACTAATTCAGTATTGCTAATACGTATTGTTTCAATTCGTTTCAACGAGTAACTTTGCAATAGCTGCCTCATCCATAACATCATGACAGGAGCATCCAATATACACATGGAATCCTGGATGATACATTCCTCTCATAGACAACATGGACATCAGCGCAGATTGTTGGTTTTCATCTTATTTACACAAGGTTGCCAAAGGGATCTCAGCTGCATTGCTTCAGTTAACCCAGTTGTTGAGAAACCATGAAGCTTGTCACCCCTGCGCTAAGTCATCAACAGTACACTGTGCACTGAACAAAATCAACAATACACGAATATGCTGTTTCGACAAAACTCGCATTGCTCTCCAGGGTTTTTTCATGTCTCGTATTGCTGAAGTCAGTTGATATGCTCAACGTGTAAATTTGATCTCTGCATTTAAATCGACTTGCGCTCATTGCTACTGTTTGCCTCTTCCCTTCAGCCAGTGGTGAGAAGGAACGCGGCACAGACGGCACAGCAACGTGAGACAACTGGCTGCACGTCTACAAAAACAGAACCATCTTCCTTGGCTTATTTTTTGTGTTGAAGACTGAGTGCAAAATTGGAGACATTTAAAGCTTGGCATGTTCTTCCGGAAATGGTTGCTACAATCGTTTTATGTCCATCTATTTGGCTTACAATATGTTGGTTATAACGTGCTGTCATGAGCTTGCATTACCCCCTCCAGAATATCCAGAAAGCCTTTTTCACGTTCTTTTAAAATTAGATATTTCAATAATGGAATGACCTGTTAAAGTTTATATGGTCACGAGTATCGCAGCCACTTTGTTAGGTCACGAGATGAGAAAATAAGATTTTACGAGAATGACAATTTTTTCCCTACAAAAGATCGTACTGATGTTACACGATCCTTTTCTGAAAACCACAGTCACTGAAGCTGTTTGTTCCGTGTTATTGTACTCACGATAACCACATAGGGAACCTCATGCTGGTGTCAAATGCATCAACACGAGTTGATAAAAGTTAAAGATGAGTTCTAAACTTTTACAAAGAGTGTTGACATATCTATTATCAAAAGTCACACGGGTAACATTCTATGTATCATCCAAAATCATCAATAACCAGTGCGGAGCGTGTTAAAAGTTCAGCTAAACAGGTTTAGTGCCAGAGATTAAGTGATGTTATTTGAACGTGACATCATTGTAACAATGACGTCACATGCAAAGCATTGTAAGAGACAGAGCCCAAGCGCTATCTCCTGTGGAAGCTAGTTTTGGATGACAAAGTATCTAACTACTCAATAAATAATAAAAATAATTAGAGTTAAAGGAAAAAAGGTGTTGATATATTTTAGTTCCGTAAGTACTTCCTGAAAATACCCATCGATAGTGTAACAGTGTCATACAGCGATGAATGCCGTTCCCACTGCTTTTCAACTACGTTTCAATCTATTCAGATAAGCCTTCACAAAGCCAACGCCATTTATAGCTGGATCGAGCGGTTTTTGTGAAGTATTCACACCCATTTAATCTCAGCTATACGTGGCAATTATATCAATGTAAGATGTTCTCGATTGTCGTACCAATGGATAAACTGGATTTGTCAGCAAACTTCGCTTTCTCTGTACAGTCATCTCGCACGAACGAGATGTTAGTCACGTGCAATATGGCGGAAAGGAGAGTGAAAATCATCGTGATTTCCTGAAACGAAACCAAAATACAGGATTAAAACATAGACATACATATTTGTCTGTATAACCATAGTGAGTCATTGGTTAATTTTAATAACTTTTCATTTCATCGTTTTTGTGTTGGAATAATCATGGCAACTGCGTAAACAAATTAAACCAGAATTACACCAGAACGATGAGTATTGATGTATGAAACATTCATTTATTCCAATTATTTCAAAACATTTTGCCCCCAAACCTGAAAATAAAATTTCCTTCTTATTCAATATAATCGCAAGTGACTGAGTAAGTTTCAAACATTAAAAAAATAAGTAAAACATTCGAGGATAAATGTATTTTGTTTGTAACGTTTTTCAGTATTTATTGTTTACCCATTCTGTGAAGCCAACGAGTCTCATGACATTGAGTTGCTTGTGGAACATGAGCCTGTTCTGTTCTAGGTCACGTGTGCTCCGGAATACAGGATGGTTCCTGTTGTCGTTCTTCAATATCCTGAAACAGCGCCGGAACTACTTGTTATGTATGATAGACACCGAAAAGGGCAACCTGCCCGTGTTTACTGCAATTGAATGGGGAGTAAATACTTGAAACGCTATAATTAACTTTTATAGGAAGAGAGTGGGCAATGTTTTGTGGTAAGGATGTTGGATAGGAGGTGGACATAAGGAAGGACGGTTCGAAAGGTAATCTGACACTTGTCTTGCACCCAGACAATAGATAGCATGTAAAAACAAAGAACAACAGCCTTCTTTGTGCTTTTTATCTACTTTGTTGGGGTGATGATTATTAACACCAGGTGTTCTCAATGATTTCAGGTAAGATTTGAAATTGCTTCATGTGTTATACGACGATCACGTCATCCATAGGTAGAATTGGGTGAACTTTATTTCATATTGAGCTATCAAATGGTCATGGATGTCATAGTGATTATGACATTACAAGGCTAAGCAGATTGGAGTTGGTGATGCTGTAGGCTCTGCTTCATAGGTCTAACAATCATATGGTCTGATATACCTCACAAAAGAGGTATCAGCTTTATATCTCTTCCATATGTTCTAGGTACAGTTCCGCAACATGTGTTTTGTTGTTTAACGCAGTACTCAGCAATAATCTAACTTTATAACGGCTGTCTGTAAAATCCAGACAATCCAGTGATTGGCATCATGAGCATCGATCCGGGCAACTGGAATACGATGACATGAAATGAAACAATTCACCGAGTCTGGTCACCAGATCAATTTTGCAACAAGCAGAGGTTACTTGGGGATCTGTGTTCTTTCCCGAATCCCCACGGGTCTACCGCAATAGGCTGATACTACCATGCACACTAAAGCATGGCGATCTCTTGTATCAATCATAAAATGAACTCTTAAGCATATTAGTGGGTAGAATTTGTTTAAGACTCATGAATATCTCGACGACACGAACGGTTGTACCAGAACTCATCAGACTCTTCCTCTTATTGTTCGAGTTTTGCTTTTAACTTGTTTACGTTACTAATATTGATGGAACAATATCTATTTATGGAAATGCTTTTTGGTGATAATGCTATTTTGATGACCCAGCAAAACACAAGTATCTGCATGTGAGGAGTCATGACACATTCCATCTGCGCAAAAACACACTTAATGAGCCTAATTAAAGATGATTTAGCAGGTCCACAGCCAGATGTAAACAGCCTAATCTTAGCATTGTGTCTCAGTTGGCGGGAAAATAAACAAGATTGTGTCACCAGCTGCTGCTTGTTCGCACCAACTTGTTAAAGAGAGGGGTAATTACCACAGTTCGGTTGACATCGATTGTGTTTAAGTCAGGTCAGCTAATATAAACAACAGACCGAATGTACACGCCACCTGCAGACTAGGTAACATGGAAGAAGAAAGACAAAGTGGAGGTATAGTTTACTCCTATCTGGAGAACCGTTACTGTGAGTATAGTCCTATTTTGCTGATGGATGGGCGCAGAATCAAGTGTAGTGCACATTCTGTCGGACATGTTGACACTACACTGATTTTAGGACATTCAAAATAGATTTGTACTGAAGAATTCAATTTCATTATGAAAAACGGCCTTTAAAAGAGAAAGTAATTGTTGCCATTGGTATGTCTTCAAGAATGGCAGATATTCGAGACCAATTATTCTCTTGCGTTGAAGTTTTCAGTTAAATTAATACGTGAGACCAATGATATCATTAAAGGTAGAATACGTTGAAACACATGGATGTATGCATCCAAGCATAACAACAGTCTGGTTTTAATCAATGGACGTTTATTTCGTTTCATTTGACATTTGGAAAACGTTTTATAAGGAGTAGAATTAAATGCCAGTATATCAAATTCATATTATGAAAGTAAGCAAAATGAACTTCCAGGTATTCAAAATGATTACGTCTTGTTTCAGTTTAAATCGGTTACCTTTGTGTAACAAGTAAATGTAGGTGCGGTGTTTCTTAACCAACATGGATCATACGCCTGGGAAAACAGGGATCAATTTGTGCAGGGATTGAAACAGAGTTCACGCCCATGCATCCTACATTATGGCAGCAGTAGTATGCTCATTGGTAGGCGTTGCACGTATGTGTTATATGAAGGACTATATCAATCATGAAAAGACAAATCAAAGTTAAAGCCATGTGTTCATCGTGTTAGATTTACCACAGAATGTACCTGTGAATATACCACAGCTTTACTCGGTTAACCTCTTTCCAAGAGGACAGACAGAAAATGTATTTGAGTCTCACCTCACACATACATGTAAAAGAACATAAGAATGTAACAGTAACATACATGAGCCACTTTGTAAGAGTTATGGGAGACTAGTAAAGGAAAAAGCTGGACATGGAAGGTCCCTGGCTTCGAAGGAACCTTATTTTACTACTTTCGCGGTTTCCTAAAAGAAATTACGAGCTGTGAACAGTACCACTGTTTTAAGTAGTTGATAATTCCATTTGAGGTCATAGAAAACCCATCATTGTCTTTCAGAAGTCATGAAATAGTCAACGGCTAAGGATATATCGACAAAGAAAGCAATTTCTTTAATATCGGGTAAGTTACTTGAACTTTAAGTACGAAAACGTGTAGGGTTATTGATTGTCCTCTTCCTGATCTTGTCTCACTGATCCCATTCTTTACATAGAATCCGTCTGGTAGTTCCTTATAAACCAAGTATTCCAATTTATTTAGTGTGATAAAGTCAAATACTGCAAAGCCAGTCTGTTCGATTGGTCCAATATAACTTCACTGGGCGCTGACCGCCATAACCACGCGTGCGCACTCGTGACCTCGGCCATCGAGAGGCACAAAGTCCGTCTAGTGTTTAACAATTGGCCAGTACCTGTCCATGTGACAGTGAACAAAAATAGAAAAGGCCGGTATAATGTGATTGTACAGTGATGCCTGAACTAGACTTCATAAAGGCCAGTTTTATATGAAGCATAACAGTTCCCTCTTTCTATTTATAACAAATTGAACGTGTTGTCGTGACTTCTGTTGTTCACCAATACCTTAGTTGGCTACCTTCTTCTAGCTAGATCCTTACTGAACGCCTTCCTCTTCTGCATTGTATTAACGGATCATTCATTGTAATTATTAAGGATACAATTAGTTTCCTGCCGTAGAGTTATGGATCATATCTACACCAAGCACAATAAAAGGGAAGTTGTTTAGATCTATGCATAAGGATTCAGAGTGGTAAAGTTTTTTTAACAAGGCTATGGCAAGAGGGATGACTTCACCTTTCCAATAGTCAATTTTCCCTTTATGTCGAGGAATATTCCAGCAGCTCCATTTCTACATTTCTTTTTAGGTACAACCGCGCATGCTTTTTGTACGAAGATTTCAAAGAGCGTCATACGATGCAATTCCCTATTTTAACTTTTACCATATGTTTCCGTGTTTTTCCAGGTAACAACTGACTTACTTTTGTATGTGTTTGTGACGGGTGCCACCGGTAGTGCTTGATACGCTCACCTTCCCGCAAACACCTGGTATCATCACTATTTGATAGTGATTCAATAACACTGTCGGAATTATACAGTGGACTTTGAGAGATATTTCTTATCAATGAGGAAAGGGATTTCTCGCATTAATTCCATGAATATTTCAACTGTATAGTTAGTGTTTTGGAGCAGCTTTTTTCTGATGTTTTACCTGAAGTCTTCCGGAGCTGAGAGACTGTATCCACGAAGTTCATCCCTGGTCATGCCAGCGAAGAGATAGTAGAAGATGTGGAAGTTCCTCTCGCCAGGGCCCTGCTGCACGACGCGGGTCTTCTCCAGCAGGTAGTCCAGCAGCACAGCTGGGGCAGGAAATACAGCTTAACATCACTTACATAACACCGTGTCAGTCAGTGTATAGAACAATAGACATCACTTACATAACACCGTGTCAGTCAGTGTATAGAACAATATACATCACTTACATAACACCGTGTCAGTCAGTGTATAGAACAATAGACTTCACTTACATAACACCGTGTCAGTCAGTGTATAGAACAATAGACATCACTTACATAACACCGTGTCAGTCAGTGTATAGAACAATAGACATCACTTACATAACACCGTGTCAGTCAGTGTATAGAACAATAGACATCACTTACATAACACCGTGTCAGTCAGTGTATAGAACAATACACATCACTTACATAACACCGTGTCAGTCAGTGTATAGAACAATACACATCACTTACATAACACCGTGTCAGTCAGTGTATAGAACAATAGACATCACTTACATAACACCGTGTCAGTCAGTGTATAGAACAATACACATCACTTACATAACACCGTGTCAGTCAGTGTATAGAACAATAGACATCACTTACATAACACCGTGTCAGTCAGTCTATAGAACAAAAGACATCACTTACATAACACCGTGTCAGTCAATGTATAGAACAATAGACATCACTTACATAACACCGTGTCAGTCAGTGTATAGAACAATACACATCACTTACATAACACTGTGTCAGTCAATGTATAGAACAATAGACACCACTTACATAACATTGTCTCAGTCAGTGTATACAACATTTCTCATTAAAAATCTTAATGTTTTCCCTGCCGTGTAGATTGACACTGTGACTCCTCCCCCTTCTCCCCCATGGGGTGAAAAACATTAGAGAGTATAAGATTTCTGTCTTAGAAATTGTAATATATTGGTACACATATATTTACTCATATAAGATTGTAACAATCTGGAACCACATGAGGGTAAAGGTCTCTTTATCATGCAATGGCATTCTCAACTTTAACAAAGGTAAAAACGTATTTTTCTTCTGAAGAAATTTGTTTCATTATCCCCCATTAGCAGATCAAATGATAAAACTACATACAAATGTTCTTTCATGTGTTTTGTTGTAGTTTCTGCCAACCTTTTGGACAAAAGATACATTTGAAGTGTGTGAAATGATTGTATAATATCTTTAATACACCTTTTTTCTGCTCTATCTCTTCAGGTCTGTCCAACTGGCAATAGTAGTAGTATTAATAATAATAATAGTAGTATTTCTACTGAGTGTGTGATTCCTATCACACAGAGAAGGTGCTGCACACAGATTGATGATGTCAAAGGTGGAGTTTAGAAGATGGGAGTTGTTTTCCTGATTATAAAACCTTGAAAAGTATTATAACTCTTCCTAAAAACAATATCCTTATAATGTTTACATGTCAGCTTAGCATCGCTGACTTGTTTCAGATGCCGTATATCTTTAATTATTTTCTTTTTTAAATTGATTTCTACTGGTTTCCATCAAATGTAATGTATTGTTCTATTTTTACCGATGTTGCTGCGGAAGAGGGGATGATGCGGACACTATACTTTCAAAATGTCCCTGAGATATCCGCTTGACAAGATACTTTCTGACAAACGACTACCGTTCACAATACTTTCTCAGAACGTTTCCTACCCAAATCTAAACTAACAATCGCCTTGGATCACACGCACTTGAACTGATATCCATTGAATAAATCCAGATAATTTAATTCTTAAAACCTCTAAATGTTGGGAATTGATAGAGGATTGTCTTGTGGCGGAAATAGCATGTCCCCGTGGTATTCCAGGTAGCCGCGGGGACTTGGGCCACCACACACGTGAACCAACACACTGTTATGAGATATGAATCTCCGTGTTTATTCTTGTAATAGTCTGACATCCCGGCATTAACCTACCTCCAGCCATATTGCCATCGGCCGTAAATTTCAACTCCAAATATTTGCCGAAGCGACTAGAGTTATCGTTCATGGCAGTCTGCGCATTTCCAAAAGCTTCCAGTAACGGGTTCACCTGCAACAAACACATTGATTGGCTGAGATCGGGAACTATTTTTAGAGATACCAAAATATCTCATGTTGCTCGCCCTCATGGGCACGTGAGGGATCCAAATTGAGTACTAAGCCATCGGGTGACCTTTACCGGAAGAGATTAAAAATTGCAACAATAGAGATGGGATTTAGGAATTTAAAATCGATACGACAGAATGGTGAGAAACCTGAGATTGATAATTTTATGTTTGTTTACTGTGGTTCGGCAGACTCAGTGGCCGTCATTTATTGATCAGAGTATAAAATAACTCCTCATTTGACTTTCCGTACTCGACGATAATAGGCTTGTTGCATTCCACAGATTGTAGCCGAGATATTTCGTAATCTTAAGAACAGATAAACAAATCTAAAATATGCTTTTGTTTGATCATAAACAGACGTCATTATTGTGACAACGGAATACTTTCATCTCTACCAATAGTTGCTATGATGTCTGCTCATACAGGAGACACTCATGTTAGATATAACGTAATACTCTACACCACCGAGAACGAACAGGGCCGAGTATGTATAAGCCTCATTTTAAGGGACATTATACCAAATGGAACTGAAATTTTACAGAACTTCCCACGAGTTTTGTATGTAAACAAAGCAAAAAAAAGCATTTGAACGAAGGAAACAGGAACATTTCATACAGATATGTATTGACCTGATATACTCAAACATGACTTATGAAGGTTGAAGACAATCTAATGGTGAGTGTGTATGGTTATGTTCAGAAATAGGCTTCACACAATGTACCCATGTGGGGAATCGAACTCTTGCCTTTGGTGTGACGAACGAGCGCATTAACCACTAGGCTAGCCTAATAATTATATTATTATATTATAATTATTACTTGCGATACTAGCTGTGTATAATATGGATACTTGCTTTCATAGTGATAGTTTAATTTGCACTCTCCAGTGAGTTGGGTTTAACACCGCTTTGGACAGTTTTTCAGTTACATCACGGTGTGTCAGCTTAATGTGGGAGGAAAGCCTGGAGTTAAGCAGGTCTTGGGCGTTTACCACTTTGATGAAACCAACAAGCAGAGGCATGGTGCTGACAAACCTAGAAACATAATTAAGGCGAATCTGGGATTCGAACCCACGATTATAGGTTTCTAACAGGCCTGAGGAATGTAACTCTGCACACCTAATTGCGGCGTCACTGACGACTTGGCCACCCGTGCCTTCCCCAGTAAATACAGCATCTACCTCATTTATCTTGACATCCAGGGACGGATGGATGCTGCTGCTCTTATGCGTGATATGGCTGATTGTGTGCTTCACGCTTTCTGTCTTCCCGGAACCGGATTCTCCGCTGACCACAATGCATTGCGGCCTGCGCGTGCGGAGCATACGCTTATGCGCATCATCAGCAATCCAGAACATATGAGGTTTAAGCAACCCCCTGACTTGTACATCGCTGTACTTCTGGTGGTGCTGGAACAAAGACGTCACGTAAATACATGCATTGTACCATCTGGACAAGCTGACTATCACAACAAAATATACTTCAACATAACTATGGCGTGATTGTAGGTTAAAAGTAGAAACTAACATCAATACATACATATTTCTCTTGCAGATACTAGCACCAATACATACACATTTCTCTAGCAGAAGCTACCACCAATACATATACATTAATCTTTCAGAAACCATCACCAATATATACACATTTCCCTTGCAGGAACTAGCACCAATACATTCACATTTCTCTAGCAGAAACTAAGACTAATACATTCACATTTCTCTAGCAGAAACTATCACCAATATATGCGCATTTCTCTTGCAGGAACTAGCACTAATACATTCACATTTCTCTTGCAGAAACTATCATCAATATATACACATTTCTCTTGCAGGAAATAGCACTAATACATTCACATTTCTCTTGCAGAAACTATCATCAATATATACACATTTCTCTTGCAGGAAATAGCACCGATACATTCACATTTCTCTTGCAGGAACTGGCACCGATACATTCACATTTCTCTTGCAGGAACTAGCACAAATGGATATACATTTCTCTTGTATGAACTAACACAGATACATTCACATTTCTCTTGCAGAAACTATCATCAATATATACACATTTCTCTTGCAGGAAATAGCACCGATACATTCACATTTCTCTTGCAGGAACTAGCACCGATACATTCACATTTCTCTTGCAGGAACTAGCACAAATGGATATACATTTCTCTTGTATGAACTAACACAGATACATTCACATTTCTCTTGCAGAAACTATCATCAATATATACACATTTCTCTTGCAGGAAATAGCACCGATACATTCACATTTCTCTTGCAGGAACTAGCACCGATACATTCACATTTCTCTTGCAGGAACTAACACAAATGGATACACATTTCTCTTGTATGAACTAGCACAGATACATTCACATTTCTCTTGCAGGAACTAGCATCGCAACATACACATTACTCTTGCAGGAACTAGCACCAATACATACACATTTCTCTAACAGAATCTATCACCCATAGACCTACATGTCTCTTGCAGAAACTGGCACCAATCAATACACATTTCTCTAGCAGAACAAACATTTCAGAACAAACCAAAGCAGAGTTTTGACCACGTATAGTACGTTATCAATGTTTGATTCACCTGTTATGACATCACTAATGTCTTGAAAACATTTATCATGGCATTATATGCACCCCAGCTAGATGACATGTCATAGAATGCTATTTGCATTTATGATTCATTTGATACTGATACTAAAACTATCACAAAATAATGATAAGATAGTTTCACATTTGGTCATTGAAGTTATGTTAATCGTCTCACCGAGTCTCAAACAAATAATTTCGATCCCAGTACTTCCAAATCTACAGGACTAAAGACAAGAAATACACATATAATGCCTATTCAGGGTAAAGTCTTCTGTTCTCAGGTCCAGCTGCAATACCTACCGCGTGTGTGTAGATGTCAACGGGCTTGAATGGGTTGAGGAACACAAGGATGTCACCAATGTACGTCTGAAAATAAAATAGCAATACCTGATTAATGCTACACTGTATTAGGGGTGAGCGTTTGAGGTTAGTGTTTATTAGTGCTGCACTGATTGAGGGGGTAGAAGTGATGCGTTGAAATAATTTTATAAATATGTGCACAATTCAAAATCAAGACCAAAGTGACAATACCATAGTAGGATTAACGGAGTTTGTGTAACTGCACTATGAAGAATAATTAAGAATCGACTTTCACGTTGTGTGAGTTCATTGCCATCATAGAGTGAGGGCCAAACTGAATGTTCATACTCCAATGAACTCACACAAAGTAAAGGTCAATTCTTATATTTTTTTATTACAATTTCATATCACAAAGGATGTAGGCCATGATCAATACACAATTATACTTAGTACGTGTGACTTCATGTTCACACTGACAGCCATACAACAACCAGCTATATGGCGGAATAAAATAGTTCCTCGAAACGAGATGTGACATGTATTCACAACTTACTCTTCAGAAGCATCTTATAACAGATGCATTTAAATAATAGCACCATTAGATGAGAAAGGTCTGTTAAGTAAGTCAGTCTCCATGACAGCGCGTCGTAATACATTTACATAAAGTACAAGACGTCAAAATGGCCGACACGATAAACGTGACTGGAGAGATTTCGGGAGCTGTTAATGAACCTATGGCGACTACATGGTTTAGTCATCATTGATCAATTGTTCGATCAGCGAAAGGTGATTAAAAATGCGTCAAATAGACTCTATGGTAAACTCATAGATTGCTGTAGATAGTCACTGTCAGCCTAGACACGGATCGAGTTGATACTACTATATTTTGGATGTGCATTTCTTCGTTTTGTTCACTAGGATCACTAACGATCGTGCAGTCAAACTCTCTGACGTTTCTCAATGTATACTAAAACGCTGAGTTCAAGATTAAAGGGTCTAAATGATCTGAAAGAACGCTTCTGTACGTATTCCTGCGAGGGAAATCCCATGGGTTTCCCCAGGAATGTGGAAGTAGTCCGTCAGTGTTTACGTCATTTCAAGAACACGATCTCGTGAAAAATGTATGAACGTCAAAAAGTGTCGTTCATACAATTATGCACGTCAATTTCGCGGTCAGGTGACCGACGTCTTGTCCAATTGAAAAGCCGTATATGTGTAAACTTCAAATTAAAAAAATATCACAATTTACCCTACCCGTATCATCTTCGCTAGATCAAACCCGCTTGTCGATATCTCCCGAAATTAACACATTTCTTTAAAAACTCAATTCTGTATAACAAAAAACTGAGTCGTTCAATGATACGTACAAGATGTTTCTGTAAGCTTTTTCAACTACTGTTAACATGTTTACTTTGCACAAGGTACCAGATGTAATGAAAACGTACAAACACCAACTGTACTGTGATTTCATGTATGTTCTGATAATGTAAGGATAGTAGACGCAAATTCAATACATCAGCAAGGTACCAACGGAAGAGGCAAGAATGCTTTTTATTCTACACCTTTCGTCATTTTGGTTTCCTTCCATGGTACCGGTTTTCTAAGTCTTTTGAGACGCCTATTTAAGCCGCCTCGCCGCCAAACTAATAGGGGTTTGCCTCTATCACCCCCCTCCCCCTACACACACAGACACACGCACGCACGCACGCACGCACGCACACACACACCAGCTTGAATTACATTCTTTCTTAAGGAAAGTAACTTTTAGTTAACCAAATTAATGAAAAATACTACGTGTTTTTTGATGGCCCAGATGGTTAGCACTGATGAGGTTGTCGGACGCCATTATGGAACCTTTATTTTCGATGTTTATGCATTTCTCTGATATTTAACTTCGAGGTTAAGCATCAAACAAAAATTGCGGATAAGTGCTCGGTCTGAGGCATTGTCTGTGTCACGGCGTGGATAACGACATGACGTCCACCACAGCATGTCCCGGCCTGGATAACGACATGACATCCACCACAGCATGTCACGGTGTCATGTCTTTCATGTGTTTCTCATCTGCGTTCCTGTTATTTTTAGTTGTCTAATATTGACAACACTAGTGGTGTGAACATATTCTGTTGACATAGCTTGTCTCGTTACATAAGCCCAATGCACTTTTCAGATGCTTCAAAAGAAGCAACTCTCAGCAAGGTCTCGTTTACATCCGCGGACCATCAATACAAATAATATGTACGCATGTCCACAAAGGGTACATTCTGTGTCGTGTTTTACTGTGGCCTACACACACTGTGTCTTCAGGCAGCTGGTATTTAACCACGTTATGTTGAAGGGTAGGAGTAGACATTAAAGGCTTACTTTGGTGCAAACAAATAACAATTTCCACAACCCAGGACATTTGAATGGAAACTTGACACGTACATATTTACCACTGCTGATGGTATAATACAGAGAACTGTCTTTGACATTATATCGACCAAAGCAGACTAGATTGACAATTGTTAAATGAAGAATTGTTCGTTCAATGCTAAATGTCGTTGACATCTGAAGTAAATATTACTGAACTAAGGCATTTATATAAAATTTAGTAACTCGTCTTCTGGCTTATTTTTTATCTGCTTGAGTAAGTATTTCCAAACGACATTAAAGGAGAGGGAGTCAAATAACTTGGCAAATATAAAACGTAACGACTATGATAGAGAATTTATACTCTTTAGAAGAGAGAGCTTTGTGTAAGAAGCCCTTCGTCGTATAAAAGAGCATCATACTGAAGTCAAAAGATTTGGTCCCCTATTGCACACCATGAAGCATTAAGCAGTCAATACCACACGTGTCAATTCATTGCTGCGGAAAACACAAAATAACACATAATCCACAGTCATATACTAGTGAACCAGTACATAAAATGATTCTATAAATATGAAATAGCTACTAGCGAACGATCATTTACCACTATACTCCCCCAAATGCTGTGAAACAACCACTCTACACTATTATATCAAATATACCTGTTATATAAATAAATAAATAACAGTAAACAATCGTAATAAACAGTAAGTTCAATAAAGAATTTCGAGTAAAGTTTCACATTAATCTGTTGTGTAAATAATCCACACTAGTAAATAACATTAGATATTTATATGAATAAACAGTTACTGCTAAACCTTCATAACACTTTGTAAATATATGAATACAGAAATTCTAGTAAACCCCTTTACTATGCTGACATATGAATAAACAAGTACCAGGAAGCTTCATATTAAACATTTCTTTGACACACACAAAAAAGTAAAATGTGATATTCTACACACAACTCAATAGAAGTAATTACATAGTAATACTTCTGAACCATTACCTTTCAACCATTATATTCTACTGTCATATAAACAAACAAATACCAGTAAAACATCGTATTACACTGCCTTTTTAAAAACAAAACACAAGAAAAAGTCATATCCCACTAGTAGAGTGTAAAATAATGTTAAAAGATCTTCAAAGTAATCGTAAATAATTACTCAACATTACACTACTTTCGATTAAACATTCCTATTCCATTGACATGCAAACAGACAAATAATGCTTTGCACTCATTTTTCACTTGGATTGGAGTGTTTTGAAATTCCCCAAAATTCATCTTTTGTAGTATTGGTGTTTTCATTAACTTCTTCATAAAACCGTTGTCCTTCATTACACAGTTGTGTAAACATTCCAACCAGGAACAAAAGGTATCTAAAATAAATATCATCAAACGAAGCAAGGATAAAAATCAACAAATATAAAACAAAATGTCAGTGTGCCCCAAGATGAGCGGTAAAGTATTTTAATCCCAGGTACGGCTCAGCCTGGAGGTGCGGTCTGGCGACCTGACAAATATCATGGTGGTACCCGCTACAATTAGTTCCCACTCTACCCCCGGTGCATCACCTATGAAGCTGAGTGCTTCCAAACGCCCGACTGAAAACACTAGAGCATTCATAGACAGTGTTTTGTCGAACAAAACCTTGACTAAACTCTTAATCGATGCATTTTGAGCCAGTTGGACGACCTGGGTGTTAGGAACGTTTGAACTGGCTAAAGAAGTTTTGAAGTTTTATATTCTTCCTATATTCAGTCGTCTCCTTGGCTTAAATTTCCGAAACATGCGCTTGTCTGATCTTGACTTTTGATTTTCTAACAATGGTGTTTTAAGAATTTTGTTTCAAATATGTTTTTATCGATACTTTGCAGCCGGGATGTGTAACCTGTTAGAGCTGACGACAGATTTTGCATACAAAGAGCGATACTGTTCGAAGGAAGACGGGTAGAACATGTGTCCCACATATGTCAATATACAGTCCCGTTCAATTCGTTCAGAATTTATGTTATTTTTCAAACTTTAACAACTAAATTATAATTCACGTGGAGTACCACGTCACGTGTTTACCTCTCACCAAAGAGTCCACTATTGTCTTCAGTGAAGGTATACCACAGCAGCTATTTCCTTTTTATAAAAAAGAACATTTCATAGGAAATCATTTTGAGTTTCTTTTTAGATTTGAATTGACAACAGGCAACGTCCTTACACATGACTCTATTGATAACTGTTATAACATATTTCTCTAACGGAGTAGTTGGAAGCACTCGTCATTGTATCTTCAATCTGCATCATTGGGGCAACGAAAGAAAGGGGAAGTATCACATCACCTTGTCTCACCACACCGACATTTTGTTGACCATGATTAATCGTGTTTCGACTGAATTGAACCTATGTTTAAAATGGTTATACAACTCATAATTCGTATCCTGAATTACATAGAAGAATCATTATATGCAGGAATTATTTAACAATGTTATATTTATTTCCACCCAGTAAAGATTAAACTGCTCAAGGAAAAGGTTACAATATATATATGAACAAACCATCTAGATTAATATTTAATCACGCAAATTATTGTAAATGTGACATTAAGCACGATGGTATGTTCGAGGCAATATGTCTAATCTTCTAAATTATGGGTCTTGTTTAGTAATCTTCGAACATGCTTTTATTCTATCAGCATCCGGGTACAAAACCTCTTTGTTAATATATCACGTAAATGACAGACAATCAGACGCAACCATGTTCCCCTCTTGTAATTAGTTGTGCGTGAGGTGACAACGCTTTCTACATGGGTTTCTGCAGTTCTGTGACACAAGCTTCTTAACACCGGATTACAGCAATAAAATCCACTTTTCCCTGCGTACCCCTGTAATCCATATGCAGATTGCTAACATTGGTGTTTGCCTGCGTGTTTTTTTACCCCGTCCCCAAGCTTACAACAGCGCATGTTTCCCAGATGCCGCCACGTCAAATGTAAGCTGATGGAGGGTCCATTCAAACATAACGCCACCTCGGTAATCAGAGGACGAATTTCAGAGATTTCCAAGATTTGTAAAGAACAATGGTTTACTGAACACATCTCTGTCCTGCCCCATGTTGGTCTGGTGTCTTTAAACAATTACGATTTGCAAATATTTAGCAGTTCTTGAAGTCGGCAGTCCCTGTTCTCCGTTATGCAGACGTTCGCTTAATACGCCGGTGAATTATTATGTAATACGAGAAATATTTCTCAGATTTGGCAAGCAATTGCTAAAAGAGATTACGCAAATCAATATTCTAAATCCAAAGGCCGGGTAATTCTCAGGAATTCGTTTTCTGACCCGATTTTACGGTTTTGCAACAATCACTGCAAATATAAGTCGCGGCTGTTATTTGCACTGTCGCAAATCATCATTTACAAATTTCTCGTGCAAATGCTTAAACGGAAATAAAATGTCTCAAAATAGATCATTTTCATCAGAACATACATGTCAGGACAGAAGGATGGTGTGACCCAGGTCGACATGGCCCTAACATTGAATTACAAATATGTGCGTTATGAAAAATACCTGTTAGAAACAATACGAATATTTCCTTTATACATTTGGAAATGTCTGTTGTTTTAAACGTTATTTTGTTCTCGCCACTATGTTTTCTCCTCAATAAACAATAAAAGTAAATAATGTCAGCTCGTTTTATGCCAGTCGACACGTCAACGTTGTAATGCTCTCAACACATCATGATGTGATGCAGTAACTCGACTTGACGAGACAACCAGAGAAAGTCATCATTCTCAGTTTTGTACCAGTAACATAAAAATACAGAGATGGATAGATGACCCCATACGTTGTTTTAGTTCATGGTTGATATTGGATTTGATTGTAGATAGAAATACAAGTTACGTCAGTTTATGTACAATATGTAAATCATTTCATAGTATAAACTGCAAATGCTTTAACGTAACATTATTAATCGACTGTCCGTATGATGCTAAAATCGGCCCGGATCATAGCACCAGAGGGCGAATACTGTTTCAGCGGGCCAATACGGGATTTGAGCTGGCCAAATACGGGATTCGAACTGGCCAATACGGGATCTGAGCTGGCCAAATACGGGATTCGAACTGGCAAATACGGAATTTGAGCTGGCCAAATACGGGATTCGAACTGGCAAATACGGGATTTGAGGTGGCCAAATACGGGATTCGAGCTGGCCAAATACGGGATTCAAACTGGACAATATGGGATTTGAACGGGCCAATACGAGATTCGAACTGGCCAATATGGGGTTCGAACTGGACAATACAGGATTTTAACAGGCCAATACGGGATTTGAACGAGCCAATACGTCTTTGTCGGACCAGTACGGCTTTTGCTCATGATTGCATTCTTTACCAATGCAATCACAACAAGGCCATAGCCTGCTGTCACCACACTTCGATAGTGCGTGGATGCTGTTTTCTGGCTGTTAAGGTGTAGGAAATTAAACCTGTATATTTAAAATTTTGTAAATATGTTCTAAATGTACACCAACAGTCATGTACTGCTCCAGTTTATGATGAACTTGGTTGATTTCCGTTGTTCATTTCCAGATATGTCAGAGAAGTACGCTACTGGTTGAAACTTTTAAATACATCGAGCTGTTTACTAACATTCTTTATATGATACCTCCCTCCTTTATTGTGATAAAGGTGTTAAAAACTGGGCTTATGTGAAACCAATGTTATTTGAGAAAGGATTTGGCTACGTGTGGATTGATCCGCTGTGTACGTTTACACGTTACACGTTACACGTTTTGTAATGTTTTCAAACAACGTTTAATATATATATTTGTCCAAAACTGGCGTAGGGATGTCTCATTCATTAATATATTAAGGGTGTATGAAAAAACTCAAGCACACTTTTTGAATATTATTTAAACATAATGCATTATAAAGACAGAATGTAAATCCCCATGATCAAGTAATAAGTGACGTATTGAAACAGGTCGTTATGAAATTGTGAAAAGATCGTTAAGATCTTGTAATTATTGTAAAAGCGAAGATATCTTCGATGTTGAGGACAAATACCATTTCTTTCTCGTACGTCCTTGGTACAAAACGTTTAGAGCTAAATTCATTAGTAAATACTTTGGATAAGCCAAGGTTTTACAAACTTACGGTACTTTTAAAAAGCATATATACATTGACTGCAATTAATCTGTCCAAATATATTTAATATTCCACCATCAATGTACCATAATCAGATTATTTTGTTCGGATTCGAGTTGTACTGTCATCATAATATGTTGTATTAAGATGAGAGGCTGACTATCCAAATCTTTTTGAAGAAATCCCATCTGTCTGTCTGTGACATGGAGCTGACTACATCTTGCATAAATATCCAATCCCCAAACTTCTAGCATTTCACATATTGTTTTCTCGGTGTACTTCAGAAGACATTTGCTTTCATTTTGACAAATTGTCATGAACCTGTGGAGAATGAGATAACTGTCTCTATGGTTTCTCACGTTTAGGGACAATTTTGCCACTGATCAAGAAATGAAGTTTGCCCTTCTATTTGTCGTGTGGGATATTGGTGTACAGAGCTGAAAGTCAAGTGCTTTGAAATAATTACACTTGGTTCTTGTCTAAGATTGCAAAATTTCAAGCACATCCTTTGAGGGTTTTTTGTGAATCTACATGGAATTAACTCCACTTGTCTCAACTACTTTCTGTGAATATAAAGAAAGTCCTTCCTTGGTGGCATTTAAGGATTGTGGTTAGTCTTTGAGACAGGGATTTGGTGGTACATTTGACAGAAACCATCAATATATCTGCCTTTGTACAGACGTTTATGGGGCTTAGGATTCCATTACAAAAGGGTAATGGACATGTCTTAAGGTTTAAGAGTCAAGTCAAAAGATGCATGGTTTGGGCAGAATTCTTCCACAATTCAACATACTGGCCTTATACGTGGCACTATTTGATGTCACTTATGCCAAGATCTTTGATCAAACAATTAACGAAGTGATGCGGACATATACTGGTCATGTTATTTGAAGCCTAGTCAGTGGGAAGAACTACAAACTTTTCATGCAGGGCAGCCTGACTTTGGGTGACTGCCGGCTGTCTGTATTTCAATTTGGTTTCCTTGTTTTCAGTCTGTACATTTTATCAATGACCCATTCTGTAGGACATTCAAAAGGTTTATGTTCTCTTTTGGCCTAACGTCCACATAACATTGTCTATGTTCATCTAAATATTTGGAAACATCCACTTAACATTGTTCTATCAGTAGCTGAATACTAGTACACCACAACATCACATTGTTCTTAAAGTAGCTGAATACGAGTACACCACCACATTACATTGTTCTATCAGGACCTAAATACTTGTACACCACCACATTACATTGTTCTATCAGTAGCTGAATATTAGTACACCACCACATTACATTGTTCTACCAGTAGCTGAATACTAGAACACCACAACATTACATTGTTCTATCAGCAACTGAATACCAGTACACCATAACATTACATTGTTCTATCAGTAGCTGGATACTAGTACACCACCACATTACATTGTTTTATCAGTAGCTGAATACCAGTACACCATCACATTACAGTGTTCTATCAGTACCTGAATACTAGTACACCACCACATTACATTGTTCTATCAGTAGCTGAATACTAGTACCCCACCACATTACATTGTTCTATCAGTAGCTGAATACTAATACACCACCACATTACATTGTTCTATCAGTAGCTGAATACTAGAACACCACCACATTACATTGTTCTATCAGTAGCTGAATACTTGTACACCACAACATTACATTGTTCTATGAGTAGCTGAATACTAGTTCACCACCACATTACACTGTTCTATCAGTACCTGAATACTAGTACACCACCACATTACATTGTTCTATCAGTAACTGAATACTAGTACACAACCACATTACATTGTTCTATCAGGACCTGAATACTAGTACACAACCACATTACATTGTTCTATCAGTAACTGAATACTAGAACACCACAACATTACATTGTTCTATCAGTACCTGAATACTAGTACACCACCACATTACATTGTTCTATCAGTAGCTGAATACCAGTACACCACCACATTACATTGTCCTATCAGGACCTGAATACTAGTACACCACCACATTACATGGTTCTATCAGTAACTGAATACTAGAACACCACAACATTACATTGTTCTATCAGTAGCTGAATACTAGTACACCACCCCATTACATTGTTCTATCAGTAGCTGAATACCAGTACACCACCACATTATATTGTTCTATCAGGACCTGAATACTAGTACACCACCACATTACATTGTTCTATCAGTAACTGAATACCAGAACACCACAACATTACATTGTTCTATCAGTAGCTGAATTCTAGTACACCACCACATTACATTGTTCTATCAGTAGCTGAATACTAGTACACCACCACATTACATTGTTCTATCAGTAGCTGAATACTAGTACACCACCACATTACATTGTTCTATCAGTAGCTGAATACAAGAACACCACAACATTACATTGTTCTATTAGTAGTACACCACCACATTACATTGTTCTATCAGGACCTGAATACTAGTACACCATCACATTACATTGTTCTATCAGTAGCTGAATACCAGTAAACCACCACATTACATTGTTCTATCAGTAGCTGAATACTAGAACACCACCACATTACATTGTTCTATCAGTAGCTGAATACCAGTACACCACCACATTACATTGTTCTATCAGTAGCTGAATATTAGTACACCACCACATTACATTGTTCTATCAGTAACTGAATACTAGTACACCGCCACATTATATTGTTCTATCAGTACCTGATACTAGTCATTCAATGTAATGAATACTACACCACCTACCACACCCTCTCATAACATTGTCCATAAATAACTAAATATCAATATTACAAATTCTATGTATAACTAGAACACCACATTGAATTTGTATTTATAGTTTTCCTTATTTGTGCGTGTATCCAGATGCACGTAGATCGCTGGTATTACTAAAATATTCAAGATGTGAAAATTAATTGTCTGTGCAATTGAGTATATTCTCATATTTGTGTTGATGAAACTATATTAACGTCAACACAACGAAATACCGAAGGACCACGTGATCAAGACACAGTGACACGTGAACTGCTACTGAAGGCAGTGAAACTGACAACCGGCACGAATATTGGCAGATTACCAAACATCATGGAGACCAACCGAGGATAAAGGGAGGTAACTCTATTTACAGTAGAGCTGTCCACGGTCATAAATGAATGAAGCGCTCTTACTATACAGTCGCGTGAATTAGAATTAAACCGCGCTTATTTGGTAAATGTAATGAGAAAAGCTTTATATGTTCACATCTCTGGTGTTGTCAGTATTAGACAGAACTTAAAATAACAGGAACGCAGATGAGAAACACATGAAAGACATGACACCGTAACATGCTGTGGTGGACGTCATGTCGTTATCCACACCGTGACATGCTGTGGTGGACGTCATGTCGTTATCCACGCCGTGACATGCTGTGGTGGACGTCATGTCGTTATCCACGCCGTGACACAGACAATGCCTCAGACCGAGCACTTATCCGCCACGTTTGTTTGATGCTAAACCTCGAAGTTAAATATCAGAGAAATGCATAAACATCGAAAATAGAAGTTCCATAATGGCGTCCGACAACCTCATCAGTGACAATCACCGGTGCCATTTCAGCAAAATGGTTAACTAAAAATTACGTTTTACTTCCATAAACATTTAATTCAAGTCATTGTGTGTGTGTGTGTGTGTCTGTGTGTGTGTCTGTGTGTGTGTCTGTCTGTCTGTGTCTGTGTCTGTGTCTGTGTCTGTGTCTGTATTATTCTATGGCAGTGTAATGAATTGTTAAACAATGATCATAACTGTATTACATTGCTACTGTTGAGACTCAGTAGAAGTTCATTGCATTGTATTTGGACAATGATTAGTTGTCAGGGATGTAGTACTATTTAATAGAAGCAGTGGTGAGGAAGTTAGAAAGTTATTTTATTTAAATGGTCGAATTATCTGTAAACTTCCAGAATAGCGTAGATGGATGTCAAGCGTTATAGAAACATGTGAAATATTGTGAGATTTTCTGGTGATACTGGACTGCTCAAGCAGTATATTGTCAAGAGCATAATCCCCATATATTGAGAAAACCCTACTGAAGCCTAAAGGCTAAAAGGCTAAAGGACTTAAACACAAACTTTACATGTCGTCCCTGCAATACTGAAATGATCGAAGATAAGGCAGAAGTGACACCTTTCAAATCATATTTCTTCTGGATCGACGAGCCCCCAGCGTACAGCTGACGTAGATATAGAGAGCACAAACCCATACATGACAGTCAGGCGATATTCAGCTGTTTTAAGTCAATGTGAGAGAAAGGAGGACGAGTGTCCCAGTGTCACTGTGGTGGTATTTCTGGACGTGACTTTAATATTTTACAGACGCCTTATTCAGTTTGCTAAACCTCAGTGACTTACGTGGTAGTCTCCCTTTGCATGTCTTGCTTTCAGGTGATCAATTATGACTCGCTCATCAAGGTATGGAAGGGCAGACAGGTCATCGCCTGACGGACTGCGACCCTTTGGCGCTGAAAATCTGGAGCAGAAAACAACATTTGCATGTTTAAATAATGAAAGTATGTTCCCCTTATAATATGCGAGAAACTTTAACGTCTTGGGTGTATAACATCTTTAAGTGGAATTTAGAAGTATGATAAACAAGGGAGACAGTTCTATCGATGTCCTTCTTTATAACAGGGTTCGATCCCCGACCGCGTCATACCAAAAGACGTTAAAATATGGTACTTGTTGTTACCCTGTCTGGCGCTCGGCATTAAGGGGCTAAAACAAGGACTGATCGGCTCGGAGTCAGTATACTGTGTCTGAGTGGGGTATTCATGTTAAACTGCGGCATGGTATCTCAGTGAGCTAGCACTATAAATCGGCATCAGTCCGGACTAGTACAAGCAGCCACACAAACACACACACGTACATGCACGTCGCTATATAAGTGCAATAATCCTGGACGCGACGTTAAACCCCATTTCACCTCACCTCACCTTCTTTATAACAATGAATGTGACGTTTAGATGTAGTCATTAACACCGTTAACACTTGCTTGATAGCGATGTTTTTATCAACACCGAACGTCGCATCCATTGTTAAAATGAAGTTGTATAAGCATAAAACTATGCTGTGACTAATGTATGCCAGGAAATATAAAAACGTATAAACAGGAACCTGGTGTATATTCGACTCTACCGGAACACTGGGGGGCAAGTTAGTATGTCAGGGAGTGAGTGAGGGATCGGTGTTTGACGGAACACTGGGGGAAAGTTAGTATGTCAGGGAGTGAGTGAGGGATCGGTGTTCGACGCAATCGTTTGTGGCTAGTTTGTTAGTAATCTAGTCGCAACGTGTCAGGATATCTAGTCGCAACGTGTCCCCATATCTAGTCGGCTCTTGCGACAAGTTAAGGTCCTGAGGACATATTCCAATCAGGAATACTGTAAATGATTTTGAGATGAGACTATTGATTGAAGTGAGCTTTGAATATTTCTATTATGCCATTGATTTGAGGGCGTGGCAACATATTGTTGGAGAATAACCCAAACCAGATTGTAGACGCTCACCCTTTAGTGAAGTTCTCAGTCCGGATCAGGATCTTATTCAAACCTACGACAAGCGGATTCCGACAGCAAAGGGACACAACTCGAAACAAACTTTGGGCACAAATCTCACGTTGACATCCATCATGCGTAATGCATACTGAATGTGATATAGACAAATTATATGATCAAATAAGTGTAGGAGAAAGTGAAATAACGTGTTTTCTCAGGGAAATACATGTGTTTTATCCTCGACAAGAATATGGACACCAAGTTTCAAAAAGGAAAGTGAATATCGTTATCATGACAATAACCTATGTTTCTTAGATAATGTGCATAGAAATAAAAACGAACGAAGATCAATTACATTGGGGAAGTCGGGGGTTTATTAGCAAGAAGGCTGAACTGAATAACGATAAATGCCACAGAAAAATATGTTCTTACAACAAAATTGATATATACATTTCTGGTATTGTGTATTTACGTCCATATGTGTTGACATTGAACCATCAATCATATACACACGATATAAAACATGATTCATAAAACACAAAATACGATTATAAACACAAATGGAGACATTATTTAGCAATAATGGAATAACCGAAATTTATATTTTATCAAAAGGAAATAACTTACTTCTTCCATGTCGATAACTTTAGAAACATCCTGCTTAAAAAAATCGGAACTACACGCTGAAAACATATATACAAGTATCCTCCTTTTGAGCCCAACACCTTTTGATAACCTATTCATGAGAGTCCTGCTGAAACATAGATTTAAAAACACCCAACCCATATTTGACGAAAGAGCCTTCAGTGCAGCATTTATTAGAAACTCTGGCACCCAACCCACCTTGAGTTGACTAAGATAACAGAGTCCCCGCAGTTTATGTATAAAGCCCTACATATGGCTAATAACACCCAGTTCAAACATACTCTTCATGATATGTCCTCAATATTTGAAAGGAAGAATGTATCCATAGCGTTTTGTGTATGTATATGAATCTGTTGAGCGTGCTTGTTCATATCCATTAAGCAGTTGTCAATAGAATTGATCGGTGGCCACGGGGTTGTATGTAGAGCTGTGTAGAGAGATGTATAAAAAGCTCCGCCCAGGCGGGTACGATTGTCGTGACACCAACGCATGCACTTGCCAGGAAATGAAGATAAAGGGTGTTTGTGATAACACCTATAAGACCCCATCCTTGGAAAACAAGACAGATTGCATTGGTAAATAGTGCATGAAATATGCATGATTCGTGTACTTGCAGGTGACATTGAATACCGATGGATGTATTTGATACAGCGAAATGGGAGTTTGACAGGCAAAATACCCGAACACACAGAGCATAGTATTTGTGTTGTTTACCAGACATGTCAATAAAACTATCAGTGGTCGAAACATAAGTGGTCATCAATTTACAATAGTGTTTCCTTAAGGAGATAACGCAAAAACATTTTGTCATTTGAAATAAAATATATTGCATAGAGTGTGTCTTTGACAAGCTAGTTAAAGTTGCTACATGTATATTAATTCCTGACTTTTGTTATTATAGCCGACGGGATGAAAATAAAAGGTTCATAAAAAGACAGTTAACTGCAATCCACATTTGCAGGTCAGTTGTAAATCGTAGTCCTCACATATGAACACCAGGGCATGTAAAAATCAAAACAAGAACTTATTTAAATCAGTGAAATCATCAAAATAGAACTATACCACTTATTGACCTTTTCCCTGTGTCAGCTGTTTATGGCGCTATTGGTCCAAATAAACGTATGGTGAATCATAGTTTCAGGATGTCGTTTGTTGACGGTCTAACGTTTCGGCTATACGTTATGAATGCTTCACGGTTTGTAATTAAAGTCATCATCTGTAAATACGTACGTGTAAGTACACTGAAACCCCAATTATCAGGAGTGTGGATTAACGAGGTTCCTGATTGTTGAGTCCTCATAAATAAGGAATGCCTTTGTTTACAGTGAGTGAGTGAGTATGGTTTTACGCCGCTTTTAGCAATATTCCTGCAATATCAGTGCGGGGGACACCAGAAATGGGCTTCACACATTGTACCTATGTCGGGAATCGAACCCAGGTCTTCGGCGTGCCGAGCGAACCATTAGACTACCCGACCGACCCCCTTGGTTTGCAAGAATATTTCCTTAATAGTAATCGGGGGTACGGGTTGCCCAGTCGTCTAAGTTGCAGAGTTGCTTCCTTGGGCACGCCAGAAACCTATGATTGTGGGTTCGAATCCCGGTTCGCCCCGATGCAGTTATGTCAGCACCATACCCGTGCTCGTGGGTTTCACCGAAGTGGTAAACGTTTTCAGACCTGCAACGCTTCGGGCTTTCCTACCACAGAGAGCTGACACACGCCGTGATATAACTGGAATAATGTTAAAAGCGGCGTTAAACCCAACTTACTTACTCACTCATCTTAATTGTAATCATCCGGAAAACAGGGTGTCTAGACTAACGGGGTTGCACTGTTGTGATCTGACTGATGTGTAAGCATAGCATAGTTATTTCCACCCCCTATCTATGGCCGGAATATACTGACTACGAATTGTAAAAACCTGGTTTAGGCTGTGAACGTTCAAGAAATTCGTTGCAACAAATATGGCCTGGATTAAAACTTAATCTACCATAGCTGTACATACAGGTTGTCAATTAACACAAACTTCACTGTTCAGTTAACAATAATTGTACTTTTAAATACTTCCTACTTGACCTAAATACTTCCTACTTGACCTGAACAAAAGTACTAAAAATATGTTTGCATTTTAAGACACGTAATTGGAGTTTGTGTGATGTGTGTAAATATCCATATTTGTAAACAGTGATGTGAAAAAGTGACATATTTGCGGGTTTGTTTTCTATTGTTGTCCGTGCGCGGCTATCTTCATCCGCGTTATGATGGCCAGGATGACAGATGCGTCAACACATCATCTACAGCAGCAGCAGCAGCACGCATGTCAGAGGACAACTAAATATGTTTGTCTTCATAGTGGAGACTACAACTCACGAACAAGCACACAAAGTTCATGGATGTTCTTTCTTGTTGGTGGCAATGGTCAGGGGGTCTCCTCGGTGACATTTATCTTAAGATACTCATCTATCTATTTAGCATCAGTATATTTTCGCACAGACGGTGAAAATATTATTTTTCAAAAGCGGCGTACAACCTCACTCACTACACTCACTACAACCTCATGTGTGCCAGACATCTATCATCGTGGGTTCGAATCCTGATTCAACCTGATTATGTTTCTAACGTTACTCGTTGATTTCCCACATCACTCACTCACTCACTCACTCACTCACTCACTCTCTCACCAGTAGAATAGTTTTCTTGTCTCACTCAATGGGTCATCACATATTACTTTCCGCTGTTGCGCATCCTGTTATAATTATTAAGTTCATAATTGCCTGGCCTATTTCAACATTACTGGTTTATCGGTGGCGTTATAACGGGGAAGAAGGTTTGAATGTCTTCATATACGGTGTGAGTAGTTTAGCAAAATTCCTGCCACATCACAGCGCGGAACACTAAATGGAGGCCTCAAATATTGTACCAATCTGGGAATCGAGCACGTGTCTTCAGCTTGACGAGCGAACACTTCAATCACTGGGCTACCGCACTTCCACTTATAATGAATTTGACATTCATCGGGCGGAGGCAATATATCAAATGATAAGTTATGATATGGTGTTTCACTGTCGTCACCTTTCCATTAAGAATGGTGTTTGAAATATGTATTCTGTATTCAATCCAAACTTATACCGTAGACGTTTCTTTTATAATCCAATTACCAACAGCTTTAACGTGAACGAGGGGAACCATTTCGCTATGTATTCACGTGCACAGGAAGCACGTGCTTCTTCTGAATACCTCTCCAACGCTGCTTGTAATATTGTGTTTGTTTGTTTGTTTGTTTGTTTGTTGTTTAACGCCGCCCTCAGCAATATTCCAGCTATATGACGGCAGTCTGTAAATAATCGAGTCTTGACCAGACAATCCAGTGATTGATATCATGAGCTTCGATCCACGCTACTGGGATCGACGACATGCATCAACCAAGTCAGCGAGCCTGACCACCCGGTCCCGTTAGTCGCCTCTTACGACAAGCATAGTCGCCTTTCACAGCAAGCATGGATTGCTGAAGCCCCAATATACCCCGGATCTTCGTAAGGTAAGGTGAGGTGAAATGGGGTTTAGCGTCGCGTCCAAGATTATTGCACTGATATAGCGACTTGCATGCACGTATGTGGGGGGCTGCTTGTATTAGTCCGGGAAAATGCCGATTTTATAGTGCTAGCCCATTGAGATACCATTCCGCAGTTTAACATAGATACCCTACTCAGACACAGTATACTGACTCCGAGGCAACCAGTCCTTGTTTTAGCCCCTTAATGCCGAGCGCCAGGTAGACGTTACCATCTGTTAACTTCTTTTGGTATGACGCGACTGGGGATCGAACCCCGGATCTTTCGCTCTCCGGGCGGACGCTCTATCACAATACAACGGAGGCGGTCGCTTGTAATATAGAAATTGCAGCTCACACTGGACATATTAATATATATGTTAATCTCGTGATGATCCAGAGGGTTAGCTACAAATACCACGTATTGACAGTGACTTGGATAAACACAGGCAGACTAACACAATACACTCATTTAGGACACACGCCTTTAATGGTCTCATATTGATACAATGAAACTTGGAAAGAACAAATACGTTTTGTGCTAAGTGCTGTACAGAATTGGACGGTTAATGTGCGTGTCGGTGAAGAATATGAATCTTGATATTGAGGTCAGTCGGTACCGGAGGTCAACATTTAGTGTGATTAACATAATGATCTATCTGACAAACGTCTTCGGGAGTAGTGTCAATATTTAGGCATCGTTTGGACAGGTCAAATGAACCTTTCGCAGACTGTCCAACACTGGGTTTCAGGTATTGACGAAGAGCCTAAGAAAGCCGGCTGACCAACACGTGTATCCTATCGGCAATATTAATGACTGATTCAACAGACGCTTCTCCTAAATGTGTTAAATCATATTAATCATTTCAAAGACGAAGAGTCATTTCTGCATACCAGGATAAGGCTATCATAGGTCTTTGAGGATAGACCCCAAATCTTTAAAGAACTTTATCAACTATCGGCAATATTAATGACTGATTCAACAGACGCTTCTCCTAAATGTGTTAAATCATATTAATCATTTCAAAGACGAAGAGTCATTTCTGCATACCAGGATAAGGCTATCATAGGTCTTTGAGGATAGACCCCAAATCTTTAAAGAACTTTATCAACTATCGGCAATATTAATGACTGATTCAACAGACGCTTCTCCTAAATGTGTTAAATCATATTAATCATTTCAAAGATGAAGAGTCATTTCTGCATACCAGGATAAGGCTATCATAGGTCTTTGAGGATAGACCCCAAATCTTTAAAGAACTTTATCAACTATCGGCAATATTAATGACTGATTCAACAGACGCTTCTCCTAAATGTGTTAAATCATATTAATCATTTCAAAGATGAAGAGTCATTTCTGCATACCAGGATAAGGCTATCATAGGTCTTTGAGGATAGACCCCAAATCTTTAAAGAACTTTATCAACAAACGTTTACGAAGGGCAAATCCTGCACAAATCATAGCAGATATTAAATGATTGATGTGGAACAAAAGCGTGCAAAAAGTGTCCAGTAGGCCCCCCTTTATATTTGACCCCTCCCTTTTAAAGAAAATGCTGGATCCGCCCATGGAAACGCAGTACATGTTGTAAGGGTGCAGTCGGACACGTGGAGATTCGAACCCGGGCCTTCTGAGTGAAGGGTCAACGTTTAAACCATCAGGCTATCCCACTGGCACGAACCTTACATTGAATTCTATCAGACGGTTTAAAGATATGTAAATATTAACGTCAACGCTAGAGAATAACCAGTCTCGATTATCTGCTAAAATAGATTCCATTGAGCGTAGAAGGCAAAATTGTGGTGACAAATATATGAAGGGATCCCTAAAAATCAGTGATGACACCAGGCGAAAAGTCGCACATTTTCATTTTCACAAAAAGTTAACAGCTTTTATGTTCGGCAGAATTTCTGCAACCATTACCTTCAAGAGGGAAATATATATTTGTAAGGAATAAATACGTTTTTTCACATGTTCAAGTATTGCTTACTAATTAGAGTATCCATATTAATAATATCGTCCTGTGGTATCAAACAAATACAGTCACGTCCCTCTAAATAGCACTGATTTAATCGGTTCCCATCATTAGTGTCGGATAGAGCCGATTGTCGGGTTAACGAGTGTCGGATTAACGAGACTTGACTGTAGTCACATGCTAATATTCGAGGATACTATAAAATGTCAACCTAACAGAGATATTCAGAGTGATGATGATGAAAGCTTGTCTGTTGTATCATTCGGAGGAGCATATTGGGATTGAAACATACGTTGGAAACAAGCCTTGACTGGATGGGAGAACGATGCAACCTCAAGGTTACCCCTCCAACCTTCAAGTGCTTTGATATACATTTTTCATGTTTAAACAAAGTTTGTGATCCCGTGTTTTTTATCTGGTGAACAATTGCTTGCCTTTGCAAGTATTTGTGACGGGTGCCACCAGTGGTGCAGGACATGCGATGGTGATTTATATACACATGCTCATGATCGGACTTGTACGATGGACTCTGCTAAGATTTCCTAAGATCATGTAAATTGATTTTTACCCTTTTAATTATTTTATATTAGTATTCCAGCTATATCATAAATACTAGTATTCACAAGTCAGAATTGAATTTCCGAATTTTTACTTCTCCCGATGTTTCACCCTTAAGTGTACCTTGCACACTGACATTTATGAGACAATACCATGTTTTAAATCATTATGAACAAATACACAAGATCGAATAAACTACGACAGTCATTCCCATGATGTTAATCGTGACACCAATACTGTTTGCTAGAAGTGGGAAGTATATTAAGACCATATTATTTTATCAAAGTCGGAAGGAACGTTTGAACAAATAATTGGTATATTCCATACCAATACATGCGATTCTCTACCAACAAATGTGAAAACACTACCACTGAACAAAGATGAATCCACGCACCTATTCCAAATTTGTCTGTACAAAGTTAGGGTTTATACATCATATGTATCAAAGTGGAACCCTGATAGTCAGATCGCCGTTAATCCAGAAAATAAAAACTGTCACTGTAAGAGAATAACCAGCCTAGCATTTCTCCCGAAACAGATTCCACTTTGCGTAAAGAAACAACGTTTTCCGGATGACATTTGTTGGCCACCATTTATACACCGAACATTGCTCCGCGATAATAACTCGTTAATCCGGAAATTTGTTATTCTGATGATTAACGAGGAAACATATGATCCGGATGAACGAGGTTCCAACATAATAGAAAACAATGTACTATTTACTATGATAAACATAATAATATAATTACACGCCCTGAACCCACAAAAATAGATTAAATTAATAACATGCAAAAATACTTGCTCTTTCATGCTTCCGCCGCCTTATTCTTCTCGTTTGTAATAAACAACGTTACTGCAACGAGGAAAACACATACTTCCCAAATTAAGGGTAAAAAACATCAAATCTTCACACCTTGAAAACAAACTATCGTACACGTTGGAAATGTTGATCTACTCCTTATGTCAAAGTCGGGAGCTGAACGATCAATGCCGGCATTGTTCTTTTCCTATAAACCACATTCTTTACAACTTTGGGGCAATGTATTCGGCATACATTCGCTCGGCCCAGCGCCAATGTTTATTTGTAGAATCTTAATGAAATGTGATGGAAAACAAGCAGGAGTGTCCACAGCAGGGCTAGCATTGACACTGGCAAAGAAACGACCACGCCGCTTCATTAATATTTGTTATCATGGTTTTATATGCAAGGTGCTTGCTACATTTATACTGGGCACTGCTTGGAATTTTAAGTCTTTAGGAACACATGATCCGATTCTGGAGCGAGGGTGCATGTGAGATAGGCCGGCGATTTCCTATTCCAAAGTTTATTTGTAATAACTTTGCAAAACTGATATTTATAACTATCAAAATGTCATGATGTCTCGTCGGGACAGAATTATACAGTTTAACACTGATGTTACAGTGTACGATAGACAGTCATTAAATAGTTACTTACTTATACAAATTGCATGGCGGGTGGTACCGGTAGGGAGTGAGTGAGTGAGTGAGTTGGGTTTAACGCCGCTTTTAACAGTATTCCAGTTATATCACGGCGTGTCAGCTTAATGTGGGAGGAAAGCCCGAAGTGATCAAGGTCTCAGACGTTTACCACTTCGGTGAAACCCACGAGCACGGGTATGGTGCTGACAAACCTAGAAACATAATCGGGTCGAACCGGGATTCGAACCCACAATCATAGGTTTCTGGCGTGCTCAAGGAACGCAACTCTGCACAGCGAATCGCGGCGCCTTAGACGACTGGGCCACTCGTGCCTCCCTACCGGAGGGGAAGGACATGCTTACCCTTTTCGAGAACACCTGGTCTTATCACTGATTTTCAGTGGTCCATTGATATAATTTCTTTGGGCTCTTGAATTTCAGAACAACAAATGTAAGTACATGTACAGAAAAAAATGTACTTTTCTTCGTAAGAGGTGGATATGCCCATTTGTATTTATGTAAATAAAGCGACAAAACCCTTTCCATATCCAATAGAAATATCTGCTTACAACAGAGTCGATTGTACAATTCCGACTATATCATGAGCATGTGTTCAAGTATCAGTATCAAAAAGGGATGACACCAGGTGTTCGCAAAAGGTGAGCGTACCCTGCGCCACCGGTGGCACCCGTCACAAACACATGCAAAGGCAAGTAACTTTTCACCTAAAAAAACACGTCTACGTCCACATGTCTTCCATAAATCTTTTTTAAATCAATTTGACTGTATAACTCCAATATCTATGTTATTATACGATAATCGTCTGACATATTTAACGTTGGTCATCACGGCTATCACAATGCCATCTTATTTCAAGTTGTTATATTTGTTTTAAGGTCGATGAGAAAGAACCAAGATAGTTAATCAGCCGCTGGGTGATATGGCTGTTACACATGGAAGAAGAGTGTTCCTGACTATGAATGCCCTAGCGAATAACAATGGTTTACCAGAAGAGGAAAGAAATAATTACGCTCGTTCGGAAGGGCGCCACAATACATAGCGAATATCACATCACAGTTAATCATATGTACATCATAAGTGGATATTAACTATATATATCATCCATACTTGATTCAGCAGAATACATTATATTGCTATATGTATGTCTTCAGTGATGGCGGTGTTACCTTGGGGTCATGTGTAAATACGCTGTTTGGTTATTGGAAAAATGCTTACATAGACATAACAAGGCTCATTCCCCAACTCTTTGTGCTCTGTGTGATCAATATTTGTTTGTTTGTTTGTAGTTTAACGCCGCACTCGGCAAAATTCCAGCTATATGACGGCGGTCTGTAAATAATCGAGTCTGGTCCAGACAATCCTGTGATTGACATCATGAGCATCGATCCACGCAATTGGGATACGATGACCAAGTCATTGAGCCTGACCACCCAATCCCGTTAGTCGCCTTTTACGACAAGCATAGTCGCCTTTTACAGCAAGCATGGGTTGCTGAAGATCTATTCTAACCCGGAATAACCAATAAACTGAATACTTTTAGTAAGAAGAATAAGCCTAATGTAAGGCTCTCGTGTTTCATCTAAAAGCATTATGATTCCTTACAACTGTGAAACGCTCTGTTCTGCTATCCCATCTACACCATATACGCGACCCCCTCACCCCCACGCCCAACCCTAACCCTCACCCTAACCCTAACTGAGACACCATCCTGCATATATGTGTGTCCAAGACGTTGTGTGTCCTTGTAGACTGAGCTCCCGACGATGAGCCCACACTTCCTGACACTGATTACATACACGGTAATCTTTCTGTAAAGTTTACCAAGCGGAATCATTATCGCACGAGACTCAAAATAGTGATAATGACATTTTAACTTGGAATGGGAAAGCTTCAGGTGTGTGGCATTCGGTAGTCTCACACGACGGACCATCCTATCAAACACTGGTTGATTAAAATCACCCCCTGTTCATTACAGCAAATGTGACAGTGATTTCCCCAGTACGTGGTAAATCTCCATTCCCCCGTCTGGCAACATCGTGCTAGCTGACTCTCCTGTCGATACACAATGCGACCGAGCTTCTCTATACGTTTCACTAGTTTGCAACAAGTATCACTTTTTCTACACTTGTGGATTTTCCTGCGATTTGTTTGTCCAGCAGGCGAGGCTGTTGTATGAGCTGGCGTCCCCTGTGAGCGGCCCCGTACCTTCAGCTTATGGGGGGGACGCATGGAGCCGAATGTCGACGTCCGCATGATAATCCACAATTTGCGAAACCCAGGCGAAATCTCCGCTGATCCGCTCTTCCTCTTCGCGGCCCCTGGCTTATAGCAGCACACAAGAAACACTGCTGCGTTCGTGTGCGAAGATCACACTGTCCATGAAAAGTTTAATTTTTCGGATAAAGCTATATTGTAGATTGTTAAAAGCTATCTCTGAAACATTCCAGTTTTTGTTGATTTATTTAATTGTGAAAATTGATAGAAATTATGACACCTCGGTGATATATGCTTATTTGACAAACTAGTGAATGCTGTTTACTTTTGTTGTTTCATTATTTAGTACATCACACTTTAAAGATTACTACACGAGTGTCTGTCTGATACTATTTATCTCATTAGTTGTTTCAAAACGTATTTAAAGAGCGAAAGCGCGTTAATTACATTTTGAAACAACGAATAGTAAGATTAACCTTTAGTGCAGTAATCCGTTTCTTACGCATCCATAAATCGCATCACTTTAGTATGGAATCGATCGATATTTTGTCTATTCGCATGATCGCAGTGGCGCATCAATACATAACACGGTGATAAGTGTCATCAACCGGCGTACTGTTTAATACTCATTCCTAGTGTCACCCTCCGCAAATCGTGTCCGCCATATCTGTGGATTATCAAGGCGATGATGGTTATGCAAACTGGATAAGATCAATGAACATCGACTGAAGCACGAGTAACTTATCAATGAATTATAGTCAGGAAATTAGTCCGTCATAATCTGACCTTAGGTCATCACCATGGAGTAACCAATCACCGACCTGGAATTCGATATCACACATATGTTTGGTAGCAGTAATCTCAAACGAGTTTCTCAGTAGGTATAAAAGAACTGTGAATCTCTCGTTTCGTTAACAGGAGCGCACCTGAACCAAAGTGGTTCTCCTTATAGGCTCTGGATAATGGACCAACAGATGTCGCAGTTAGCAGACATAACAGTTATTTATCCAAAGATTAAACTGCACACGGATGTAACCTTCAATGAAAGCTTTCATAAATTCACCTGCGCATTGAAGCACACCATTCACTTGAGTGAGTGAGTGAGTGAGTGAGTGAGTGAGCGAGCGAGCGTCTGATGTGGGAAATCAACGAGTAAGGTTAGAAACATAATCAAGTTGAATCAGGATTCGAACTCACGATGATAGATGTCTTGCACACCTATCAAGGAACTTAAGTCTGCACAGTGAATTTCGACGCCTTAGACCAATCGCCTCCCTTTTTAAACATAAGCCTACTTGCGATGCGGCTGAACTTTGATCTGACACTATATCTCACATCTCATGCCATACTTGGCTATGGGCACGGGTGGGCCAGCCGTCTCAGGTGCCACAATTGTAGTTTGTATCTCAAATTCTCCGAGATGTTTTTGTCAGCACCAATTCTGGTTGGTTTCACGTGATATTACTGAAACACTGTCCACAGTGGCTTTAAACCCAACTCACTCACTCACTTTGGGTGACAGGCCAGAACCACACAGAGTTCACATTGAAAGACGGGCGCACTACCAGTATACTGTGGGGACGGTGATCTCGCGTTATTTACACTTGGACTTACAAGATGGAGAGAGAGAGAGAGAGAGAGAGAGAGAGAGAGAGAGAGAGAGAGAGAGAGAGAGAGAGAGAGAGAGAGAGAGAGAGAGAGAGAGAGAGAGAGAGAGAGCAATGTTGGAAGTTTATAGTTGGATTATAAAGTTCTCCCGATCATGAATGGTGCGAGGATCAAGCTGGCCCTAAAATTGGGGTGTCAAAAGTGTGATCCCAGCAAGTCCCAGATTTAGGGTGAAATACGTATGATCCAGCTAGTCCTAGATTTAGGGTGACATACGTATGATCCAGCTGGTCCTAGATTTAGGGTGACATGCTTGTGATTCAGCTGGTCCTAGATTTAGGGTGGCATACGTATGAGCCAGCTAGTTCTAGATTTAGGGTGGAATACCAAGTATATTTCAAGACAGTAAAAGATTTAGGGTGTCAAAAGTGTGATCCTAGATGGCCCTAGATTTAGGTTGTCATGGTATGGTCCAAAATAGTTCTAGATTTAAGGTGTCAAAAGAGTAATCATATACATTTTGGAATGTGGAAGGCTTAAGTATTTCCTGATAATTCCTAATTATTTTACTAGAAATGTCCAAGAGTGTACAATGTATATAACACGTTCATTTTTCGCGAGACGGTGTCATATGTGAACATGCACTGACATGCATTGCGGTGTACTTGACACTGAAATAAATAGGACGACTGTGGTTTCTCAAGTGATTTTGTTGATGAACTGTGGGTTGAGTTTTTTACAAAATGTAGAACACCGCCTGACCTCAGGAAATCCAGTTTGTGGAATTCGTCACTTTTCCGAAAACTCTTAAACACGTTAAAACACGCAATTTGTTCCCCTTTCCCGGCCATGGAAGTGGTGGGTTACACCTGTTTTCTATCCTGTTGTGACATGCACAAAACCTGCTTTAGCACCTGTGTGGTATCCAGGTATTTCCATGCTCGGCCTCCTTCAGATGTTTGTACCCTTGTCTGGACGGTGCCCCCTGGCCCTGCAGCCCTATATAGCGCCTAAAGGGGGCTGTCACAACACGTTTCCTCAACACAAAACCAATGAGGTTAAAGGGTTCACCAAAAACTAGCAATTAACCTGTAGTGGATTATTAACGTTACACGGCCCGCTTTTCGTTCCTGGTGATTCAACAGGTGTTTTCTTCGTAAGAATGCCAACAGTTATTCGTATTTATTTCTTCTTTATTGTCAAATACGTGGAATATCAAACACGTGTATTAATATTTGTCACTGGAATACCTTATCGTTGGCTGATTAAACCCTGGTGTTTATAATACGTGTTCTATATAGAGAGAAGAACATCATAATAGGACACCCGGTGTCAATACTGATATTAAGATAGACATGCTATCTGTTCGCTCCATCTCTGATTTGCATCTGCAATTCACAATGTATCTCTCCCTAAATTTGAGATCAAGTGTTTTATTAGAATAGCCTTTTCCGAATCAATAGTTTCCTAATCATATAATACATGCCCAATAATATATAAAATTAATTACAAAGTCACGTACATCTATTATATAATCAGTATTTGTTAATTTATTTCATACACTCAGATGTAATGTAACGCTACCCGTTGTCCCAATACTGGTGGTGCATTGTAACTATTACAGTGTAATGTAATTCTACCCGTTGTCCCAATACTGGTGGTGCATTGTAACTATTACAGTGTAAAGTAATTCTACCCGTTGTCACAATACTGGTGGTGCATTGTAACTATTACAGTGTAATGTAATGCTACCCGTTGTCACAATACTGGTGGTGCATTGTAACTATTACAGTGTAATTTAATTCTACCCGTTGTCACAATACTGGTGGTGCATTGTAACTATTACAGTGTAATGTAATGCTACCCGTTGTCACAATACTGGTGGTGCATTGTAACTATTACAGTGTAATGTAATTCTACCATTGTCCCAATACAGGTGGCGCATTGCAACCATTACAGTGTAATGTGATGCTTCCCATTGTCCCAGTACTTGTGTGATGCATTACAGTGTAATTACATTCCACCCCGTGTACTTGGAACTTGCTTTCTGAATATTCCTAAAACAGTGCAAAACCATATCCGCTTAATCAGCAGTTGTCTTACATAAAATATAGCAAATAAGAGGATATTGTAAAATGAAGATCGGTAAATGCTGATCGTACTATAAGCTGACTTTGTAGTGTATTTGAGTAGAAAGTAAAGCTGTAACTAAAGATAAAAAGCCCGTTCCATAATTATAAGAAATCTCTGCGAGAAGCAGAGTCCATTGTACGATTCAAAATGTATCATTAGCATGTGTTTATAAAACACGTGATAGCGATTATACCAGAGATCCTGCCCAACCCGTGGTACCCGTCAAAGACACATGCAAAGGCAAGTCAAATGTTCACCTGAAAATAAATAGGAACTAATTGTAAGCACGGGTAACGAGGGATACTGATCTTCTGTGAGGTGTTTTCATAATGGAATAGATGGTGAAAGGTAAAATGTTTAAAGGCGTAAAAGTGAAAAAGACAGCCTGACTGACTGCCAACACAGCGGGTCTTTTTAATCAAGACTCCAGTGATCCTGTTCTTGGAGATCTTTGCTTTCTGTTCCAAATAGTTCTTTATCTGTTAAGACTGACAAGACCTTTTCGAGCTCTCGGGGAATTACCACTAATATGAAGTCATGGACGTCGTGACAAGGGAAGGTTATTCCAGTCCAAATCCTACTGATCTGAACATGAGAAAGAGGAGGTTTGGAGCCAATTACCTACAGCCAACATCAAACGAGGACGATTGGATACTGTAGTCAAGTCTCACACATAGCCATCCGGAAATGCAGCTAGAATAATAAAACGCCAGGACTTGTTGTGTGTGCACTTTCAAAGGAGTGGATGAAGGAACAATTACGAAGTGCTTACAAACACAAAGTCATTAAAGGGTTAGAGCTAGCGCTGTTGTTGTACGTGTCTGAGTGGGAAACAAGTAAGAGAAAGTTCCTCGAGTTTAGTAACAAAGTTGTGTGCTACGTGCTCAGGGAGTTGGCTCGGATTGCGGTCTGTCTCCACACAACCAGGTCGGTTTGGGTGAGGTCGGGCCTAGGGGTGCACAGTGCTTCATTCACTGGGAGACTTTATCATTGACTTTATCAAGTTATCATTGCAGAACGATCTAAGTTGTTTTTGTTATTGTGTCAAGATGTTTTTACACAAGGCTTTTACAAAAACAACATATGACAGACTCACATTTCACATTTTGATTTGAGTAAGTGTGTGAGTATGGTTTTACGTTGAATTCAGCAACAGTGCAGCAATATCACAGCGAACCAACTAAATCGAACCCGGAATTTCGGTGTAACGACCGAACGCTCTAACCAGTAGACTACCCCAATATTGTATTTGTTTTGAAAGTGTACAGGTGTTGTATTGATATAAGAAATATAGTAATAAGGGAAACCGACTTAACCCTTGCTGATATACTGACATCTGATTGCTAAGTGATGTCTTCAGTCTCCATGATGGTACATGTAGGGAGGGGTAGAATTCACGAACACCTACCATCACTTTCAGAGGTGTCATTACTTTTCCAGTTTCAGGAGCTTGTTTTAATTCCCTGTCTGTTTTTTTAAAGGAATGGTTTATATCTTTATATGAATTAGTGTTGAGAAGCATTCTTGACCAACTGGACACCATACACACACTCGATATGACGGCAGTCTGTAAATGATCGAGTCGGGGCCAGACAATCCAATGATTGACATCATGGGCATCGATCGATTGGGATATGATGACATGCATCAACCAAGTCAGCGAGCCTGACCTATTCCACCTTGTAACTTCACGGGTCACGTACGTACACACACTTACACACACAATGACATTACAACAAGTTCACACAGGGATGGGACCCGCAGTAAAACATGCATAACACAATACAGTTATTGTTAAGCAAGAAGCGACATACACTCTGATATTGTTGAACCACCGACTTCCTAATTTAAACAATATGTTACTATTTTACCCTTATAAAATCTAATAAATATCTTAGACAAATCCATACCAGCTCACACTTTATTGATAATAAATGCATTTTCTTCAAAGACACTGTCAATATTTGCAAATATGGATTTTGATTTTGAACCCTATTATTCCATCAATTTCATATATCTTTTAACACAATGTATCTCTATGGCCACGATAGAAGCCTTATCAATAACACTCCGCTTCTCTCGAACAACGGTTAATTCATCATGTTGGCCCCTGTGGCTACGGATTATAACAGTTTAACTTCATATGTCATCGTTTGAATATACGTCCCATTGATGGAATAAATATCAGCCCATGATTGGGGAATTTATAACATTACACCGTCAGTGGGAAAGACTGCTAGGTTTGACAAATGTGATCCAGTAATACCTACTAATACCAAATCGTTTAAAACAAAATAAATACACAATATTTACGTCCATGCTTGTTGTGGATTCACAATGGTCAACTTCCCGTTTGGGGGTGCGGTCATGGAGTTCACGTGCCCTTAGTCACGCCGTATTGACGGAGCATTAAAGTCAAGAAAGTTAACAGTTTAAGCAAGTATTCAGCATTTTGTAACACTCTGTAGTATTTAGTTGCCCCCCGAGACAATTCTTCCGGAAATCGAAGTTCACGACAGGGGACTTTCACATCCTTCTTTGAACTGCTTTTTAAAATAGATCAGTTAAAAACTGTCGGGCAAGAGAAGGTATACACCAATGTTTGATGGTGTTCAAAATTGAAAAAAAACAAACATCATTTTTTTTGGCATATTTTATACGGATCTCGAAGTTGTGTTGTGGGCTTGAAGTTTGCAGTGTTTCTGAAACTGTCTTCCGCCTAGTAACATTATGATAAGGTTTGAAGTTTTGGGGTCAAATTCAATTTTCAAATGTATACTTTCTTTTGCCCGGCAGTTAACATCAATATAGTATTGAGAATAGCGAAAAATATGTATGCTGCAAATTTTAAAAAAACAACATTCTGTTAGGTTATATACTTTGACACATAGAATAAAACCGTACCCAACATCTGAACGTGATTATTGGGAAAGCGTTGAGTCGACGGTAAGAACCCAGTGAGCTCAAGTCTATATTGCATACACGCAGATGATGACTACAGATAGACTTTGTTCTGACTCTTGTGTAACTGTGGTAGTTCTGGTGGTATACGAGAATACGTTTAGGTGCTTACATCACGGTACGTTGTGGTTCCAGCTGTGTGGGGATACGGCATTTACCATGAGGAGGAAGTGAACATTGCGGGGAAGGATGTACCCATCATGTCTTTAGAATATGCCAGTGGTTTTTTTTTGATAATGGACATGTGTTGTGGCACGTGTTTTTTTACAATATCCTGATTACTTACTGTAAAGTGTATAATTGAGACAAATAACTGCAATATGGTTTTAGTAAGTTGGTCTAAACGTTCTTCATCTACGATTCCGAATTTTTTTTTAAAGCTGCTCAAGAACGTAGAGTTTACCTAAATATATTTTTTATCATTATAATGATACCATAAACAAAACATTAACTTTGTCCATTGCCATTTCCATTCTGTTACCTATCAGTGCTAATTATCCCCGCCCGGCCTCCCGTTGGCCCATTGTCTATCGCCTATACCAATCAGTGTTAAGAGCTGGCTTCCTTTTGTCCATTGCTAATCTCCTATCGGCTCCCATTGTTAAGTTTCCACCTTTGTTATCCTTATTACTTTTGTTGTTCTTAAAGGTGAATATATATGTTCTCAGCCTCATAGCATTTATTCACCCGATGAAGGAGTACCCCGAAACTTGTGTTTCTCATAATAAAGAAGTTGACGTCCATAAGTTCTTTTCCTTCAGTGTATCACTTCTAAATGCATTTCAACGACTTAAAACATTAACAGGCAATACTGTTTTACCCTTGACAATATTTTGAACAACTAAGTGGCATTTAACATGCCTTACGTAATAAGTGGAACTAGCGTCTTACCTTGTCATTGTGGAAGTAAATAATCCTCTCAGACCAGAGCAGTACTTCCCATGTCGTGTAACCAATACATCCAAACACCAGTCATGTAATGCTTCTCTCTCACTCTATATCTCACTTGTAGTTTCTGGGATTTGTTTAACCATTCACAATTGGCCGAGACGTCCCGAGGCAGCGAGCGGCTGGGTCACAAAACAAACTGACGACCAGCACACGATCAACATGGCCCCCTCCCTAAACTAGTCAACTTCAAAGTCAGGACAGTCGCTGCTCCCTTTCGTCAGAACACCATTGTCTACTTCTTGATTATGGCTTTGAGGTTAAACGTGTGGATGGCATTTCTTAGCTGAATCAAGTTTAATGACTTGATGGCGTGTAGCCATGGAAACACAATATACATCACTGTATGCCGATTGTAAATGTGGCGAGTAAATATTGAAATAGGCTTGTATCATTGTATACTGAGAAAAAGATACAATTATTGTATTCATATTTCACACCTGATTAATAATATGTATAACCGTGAGAATTAAGAATTTGGCAATGGTTGTGAGTTAATGTAAAGGGACATTTATTACTTCAAATATCGTTGGTATATTTGTCCAGGGCAGGGAAAGACATTTTCCTGATCACATTGAGCGCAGATACAGAGCTGTAACACTGTCAATATCGGGGTGTATACTGTTCGTGTGGCGACGTCAGAACCAAGTATGAAATACGTGGTCGACGAGACGGTTATAGCAATTACGACATGATTTGGGTGAATTCAGTCGAGGGTGTTAACACGCAAATGTATGCTTTTGCTGCAGGTGTTTTTATGCTTAAAAGTGGGTGGAGTTGTGTCAGAATTCACAGAATCTTACTTGTACGATTTTAAAAGTGCGATTTCTGCATTGCATTAAGGAGAACATTGGTATAGGGTGATTTACAATGTCATACATTCGAGTTCGAGGTACTCGCTTATCTCGATTATACCTCTTTAGGGTTTTGCCCCTTTACTTAACGAGATTCGGTGGGCAACGATTTGGTCATTACCTCTTATGAATATTTTTTAACTGAATATGATTTGACATGTTTTATTACATGATTATTAATACACTGAATGGAGATGAGAGAAGCAATGTTCAGTTGTTATGATATGTTTCCTTGTCAACACTATTACGTGCTTTGCTGTCAGGAGGATGACGTTGTAGTGAACATTTTAACAACAGTTTAGTCAACTTGACCTCCTCACAACAAAGGAGATAGTTTAAGTGATGGGTCCCACCCACGTGAAGCCAACAGAGGAAGATGAAGCAATGATGAGGACATGCTGGTCTGTAACTGTCTCCTATATTGACGCCTTATTTGCCGTCATTGATTGGGCGAACTACAGTAGCGAACGGTGTGTATTCGGTGGACCATCAACAAATACACGGACAATTGACACGCATCACTTGATCCCAGCCTTGGACACTCGGCGAGGGACACGTCACGTTTTCTTTGACGGTCATTTGTGGTCAAATATTTGGCATCACGAGTCGAGGGCCGTGTTGCAATTACTCTGATGGAGAGAAAGGCGTTTTGGTTGTGGTGATGGATGTAAGGTATGGATTCCCTGTGATGGTCCTAATCACATGAGTGTCTGAAGCTTGTTCCTCACACAGCCCCTGAGATGCGACTTGTGGGATGCTGCAATGAGGAGGTGTTGTCATAGCAACAAGGAAACTGATACAACCCATGGACAGGAAGAACAAGCATTACACGGTGTTGCCAGAGTTAGATGCTTAGGGGCAAAATGAACCGTCATAAGATGTTCTTATCGTCCAGACTTTCTCGGAATGGTTAGAACGTTTGAACAAACTGGATGTTGGTCCGCTTTTCAAATATTTCATAAACATTATCAACTTAAAGAACGATCATATTTCGTGCCACGAAACAATATGAAGGTAACTGATAGATATAAAAGAGTCGGAAATTCTGTCATTACAGTTTTGTCTCCGTAATAACTTCTATGTTCGGAAATAGTTTAAAATGAATTCTTATTCTCATTTCTACCGGAAACACGCAAATAAAGTAGCAACAGTGAGACAATATATTCCTGTATAGTCAGTCACGTGGACGGATCGTTGGACGGAATTATTGATGAATAACCAGATAGTAAGATGTTTGGACAGCTCCACAGATACGTAACTGGATAGTCAGACGGTTATATTGTTATAGAGATGTATAACTCTCGGGTCAGACGAATAGATGCATAGATAGATAGATGGTTAACTGACTAAGATCGATAGATGGATAGATGGATAATCTGACAGATAGATGTACCTATAGTTAAATAGATAGATGGTTAACTGACTGAGATCGATAGATGGATAGATGGATAATCTGACAGATAGATGCATCCGTACATGAATAGACAGATGATTAACTGACACAGATCGGTAGATGGACTGATGGATAATCTGACAGATAGATGTATCTGTAGATGAATAGACAGATGATTAACTGACACAGACCGGTAGATGGATAGATGGAAAATCTGACAGATAGATGTACCTATAGTTAAATAGATAGATGGTTACCTGACACAGATCGGTAGATGGATAGATGGGAAATCTGACAGATAGATGTACCTATAGTTAAATAGATAGATGGTTACCTGACACAGATCGGTAGATAGATAGATGGATAATCTGACAGATAGATGTACCTATAGTTAAATAGATAGATGGTTACCTGACACAAATCGGTAGATGGATAGATGGATAATCTGACAGATAGATGTACCTATAGTTAAATAGATAGATGGTTACCTGACACAAATCGGTAGATGGATAGATGGATAATCTGACAGATAGATGTACCTATAGTTAAATAGATAGATGGCTACCTGACACAAATCGGTAGATGGATAGATGGATAATCTGACAGATAGATGCATCTGTAGATGAATAGATAGATGGTTGACTGAACAGATGGATAGTGTGACATATAGACACATCTATAGATGTACAGATAGACTATTAACTGAATAGAATCGATAGAAAAATAATCTGACAGACAGACACATCTGTAAATGAATAGATACATGGTTAGCTAAATGGATCGATAGATCGATAGATGAATAACTGGATAGTCAGGCGGTTAGTTGTTGAAATGATGATAGTTAACTAGTTAACCAACAAGATCAGTAGATGTATCACAGGCCAGACATCGATAAATAGGCATTTAGGATAGAGTGAGTGAGTGGGTTGGGTTTAACGCCACTTTAAATATTCCAGTCATATCACGGCGTGTCAGCTTAATGTCAATCTCATTGAAATCAGATCTAAGTTCTCGCTGCCGCTAAACAAGTGATGCAGGTCTCAGACGTTTACCACTTCGGTGAAACCCACGAGCACGGGTATGGTGCTGACAAACCTAGAAACATAATCGGGGCGAACCGGGATTCGAACCCACAACCATAGGTTTCTGGCGTGCCCAAGGGACGCAACTCTGCACAGCGAATCGCGGCGCCTTAGACGACTGGGCCACCCGTGCCCCCCATTTAGGATAGATACCAAACATATCGTCGTATAGATATATAGTGGATAAAAAGATACAGCTCTTCACCTGCATAGATAAATATATATGCTGTATGTGTCCGGGCTCCAATGTACGATTGTTTTCTGTCAACTTGCAACAATAAATCAACTTTATTGTCTTCAGTGAAGGGTCTTCACTATCGACTTAAGGATTGTTGATTTAAAGATGTGTAAATACAACACAACGTTTGATCATAAAACTGAACTGAAGACGTGGAATTATCCGAATTATCTTTCATTTCTTGATATTACATTCTTGAAATCGAGAAGGGTCTCCACGTCATATTCCTGTTTAAATGAAACTGTTATGAGACATAGACAATCCTCAGTAAACACAACTTGACATTGTATCAAACAATAAAGACACTTCGCCTTACGCTCGGTACTCGAAAGAATTTCTGCTACTAGAAGTCAGCCAAGGATAAACCCAGTGGTGGGTCCCCGGCAGACATATACAACTCCCAGCTGCCCACGACGCACGTACTGCCTTCTATAACGCCAATACAAACATGGAGGAATCTAGGCTTCCGGACAGACTAGTGTAGCTAGGCAGAGGAAAGATTTCAGAGAACATTTCTTTCAAGAAGTAGTGTTTAGTTGTTTATTGAAAATGTCAATAAGTATGGCCATGCAAATCACCGCGTCAGGCAAAACCTGTTTATGGGGTATCGCGGTTTTAAGTTTTTAAACACACGGCTTCATCCTTTTAGTTATATATTTTCTCGTGTAGTGTAAGTGCTAAAACAGAGAAATAATGTCGAATTTATACAAGGGTCCCTAAGCTGTGGAATATTGGTTTTATGCAACCGTGCCTCAACTATTCAGTATTGGTTTCATATAATTAAATAAGGTGAGGTGAAATGGGGTTTAACGTCGCGTCCAAGATTATTGCACTTATATAGCGACGTGCATGTACGTGTGTGTGTTTGTGTGGCTGCTTGTACTAGTCCGGACTGATGCCGATTTATAGTGCTAGCTCACTGAGATACCATGCCGCAGTTTAACATGAAGACCCCACTCAGGACACAGTATACTGACTCCGAGCCGACCAGTCCTTGTTTTAGCCCCTTAATGCCGAGCGCCAGACAGGGTAACAACAGGTACCATCTTTTAACGTCTTTTGGTATGACGCGACCGGGGATTTAACCCCGGACCTTCCGCTCTCCTGGCGGACGCTTATAATTAAATAATGCCACGTATAAGGCCAGTATGCTAACTGAGGAAGAACTCTGCCAAGTTTGTGCATCTTTATTATGAACGCTTGACTTGACTCTTAAACCTGTATTTTATTCCAAAGCCCCATAAAAATTCGTTCAGGATACATTGCAAGGTTCAGCAAATGTACACCAATATCTGTCTCAAAGATACCCCTTACTACAATCAGGACATTCTTTATATTCACAGAAAGTTTTTCAGACAAGTGGAATTAATACAATGTGGATTAAAAAGAAAACCTCAAAGGGTGTGCTTGAAAGTTTGCAATCTCAGAAAAGAAACATTCTGTCACAACATTTTATTTTTCAACTTTGTACACCAGTTTTCCACACGACAAACTTCATTTCTTGATCCATTGGGCATTTGATACTAAACGTGGTGACCCAAGATATAGTTACATCACTTTCTTAAGGTTCGGGACAATTTGTCAAAAATGAAAGCACATGTCATCTAAAGTTTACCGAGAAACAATATGTGAAATGATGAAATTCCTCATTGATAACGTCTATGTGACCTGTGGTGATGGCATTTTCAGACCTACCAGAGAGAACCAACAGAAGGCTCCCAATCCATGGAATTTGTACACACTTTAAAGAGAAATAGCCACACAGATGACAAACACAATCCCCATTAAGTTTACATCGTAATGATAAGAACCCCCCACATTTCAATGGAACCTGACACGTTAAATCAGGCAGTGTGTAAGCATTTGTTGTGGGTTTCTTGATTCATTGTGACGGGTTCCAAGAGTCGTATGACGCGCTTTGAACTCTTCGTAGAAATAACATGCTGGATTGGACCTAAACAAACGTGACGTGTAGACACCGGAGGCTGGAACTGGTAGAATACTGCCCGACATAGAGGGAACGTTTACTGTTGGAAAATTGAAGTCATCCCTTTTGTCATACAGTCTTCAGGAGAGTGTTTTGTCACTGTGAATCGTTATGCACAGATCTAAATTTGGAACAGATGAGGCTGTCTCGCTTGTTTCCTATATTTCTAGTTCGGATGGGTATATCAGTGCATCGATATACCTGAAGCTTAAGTTGAACGTCTTGGTCCTTGCTTTTACTTTGCCAATCCCAGCAGGAATTCCGATTCATATGCATGAGGAAACAGAGGAGCAGGAATGGGAGCACAGTTGGTGCCTACTGGGATGCCTACTGCTTGCCTAAATGGCTTCCCCAAATTTTTATAAAGATGTTATCAATGAGGAAATTCAACATTTCACAGATTATGCTCTCAGTGAACTTTAGATGGCATTTGCTTTTAGTTTGTTAGATATGTAACTGGACAAACACGTTAGTTTCTGATGTGGGATAGTGGTGTACTAAAATGAAATATCTGATGTTTCGACAGAATTGAACTTGATTCTTACGTGAGATTGCAGAGAGAAGCAGTTTTGAGAATCCACATGGTATTAATACAAGAAAGCCCTTCCTTGATTGTAATATGCATTTAGTTCATTTTTGAGACAGGAATTTAGTGGTACATTTGGTGGACCATGTAGTCAGATTTCTACCTCAGTTTACATACTGGCCTTATATGTAGACTTATTTGATATACCACTTACACCACGCTCTTTGAGCAAACAGTTACTGCAGTGATATTAACTATTATTTGCTTATAATAGTTATATTATACATGATATTTGAGGCCTTGTTAGTGGGAACATCTACAAACTTTTAATGTAGGGCAGCCAGACTTTGGGTGACAGCTGGCTGGGACAGTATGGGTTTATTCCAATTCTGTTTCCTATTTTTCAGTTTGTGCATTCTACCAATTACAACATCACGTTCTGACTCAACCCACCGTAGCAGTATTGTGAGTCTTGGCAGTCACAATCAGCGGAATTTTCATCATGAGCTGCCACTCTCTGCAACAAGTTCTTCTAATTAAATAATGTTCGCATAGGAAAATGAAACTGTTTCAATTTGAAGCATGAGTTCTATATAGCCGTCCCTCAACTGTGAAGTACGAGTTATATACAACAGTACCCCAACTGTGTTGCATCACCCGTGTTATTTTCAGGTGAACAATTGACTTGCCTTTGCATGTGTTTGTGATGGGTGCCACCGTTGGGGCAGGAGACGCTCACCTTTTCGCCAACACCTGGTATCATCACTATTTGATAGTGATTCATAAACACATGCTCATGATATAGTCGGAATCGTACAATCGACTCAGCTTTATGCAGATATTTCTACTGGATATGGAAAGGGTTTTGTCGCTTTATTATCATTTCGCGAACACCTAGTGTCATCACTGATTTTCTGTAATCCATTCGTATAATTTTCACCGCTCTTATGCCGTTTGCGCCAATTGGAATTTCTTTCGGCAGATTTTTCCTTTTTGATTTATATTTTATACATCCGTCCCTCCAATATTGGAAAGCCTTAAGTGCAAAGTCCTCTTACGATCTTCTCATCTCCCTAATGTATAACCTGTCATCTTCCCAATGTGTGACCTGTCTTCTACCTTGACATTCAAAAACGAACAGGGAGAAAATTAGTTTTGTATTAAGTAATTATAACTGGAGTTGAGAAATCACTTTTTCCCTTTACCTGTCTCAACCATAATATGCCCAGCCTCCAAAGAGTAAGTCTGTGTGGATTTTCATTTTGGGTTCTCACAGTTTCTATAAACCTTTATCCTTTGCACGACTGAATAGCGTTAAGATGACAAATGACGCCCTTTACTGTCGCTATTCAATGTTACATCTACACAGGGTAAGAAGAGTGTAGGTTGACGCAAAACCCTTGCTCGCAGAGTGGCACCCTCACTTTATACAGGCCACCTAGTAGTTGACACAGCGGTGTTTCATCAAACACAAGAGTTGTTCATAAAACGCAATTTTACGGATAACCAAACATACTCCCGAAACCTTAATGAAATTCACGGAGGCTTTTGAAGTCAGTATCAATATAGACACGACCCCTGGTAATACAAACATACTTTCGTCAAGGTCTGTCTTCACACCTATACGCGTGTGGTAGCGTGTAATAGCTACTGACGATCCCACAAAAACGATCTGTGTTGTTACTTATTATTTCGAACGGTAAAACACATAGCTTTTTTACCATGCAACGCCATGTTCCTTCACATTATGCAATTCAAGTTATGCAATCGGTTTCACCTTTATCTCTGTAGTACGGACATCTTTCAGTGAGGAACCCTATGATACGGAAACACAGATTATTTGATTAACGAGATTTATTATATTAATGATTTCTCCAAATTTTCCTAACTTTTTCTGTTATGTAAATGCAAACATGCCACCTTATATGGTAACCAATCAGGCTTCACCAGTTTGTATAACTCCTACCAATACAAGGAGTTGATCCCCAGCATACCTGTTTTAAACTAAAGAATACTGAGTAAGTCCTTTCAATTCCTATGTTTGTGCACATTCCAACGTTTAAACTTGACCGCGAAGTTCAACGTCAGTTTCATAAGTCTGAAAGTAAAGGTCAAACAATTTTCGTAGAAATAGAAAAATGTTGCGTTAGGGATATAAGTACCACACAGCCCTTGTTTTTACAGTCTTTGACGACTTGAGATGAACAGCCGGGTCAATGTCAGTACCAATAATTGTTCTGGCAATAAGTAAATATTACAAAAACGTCTTGAAGTTATTTTTGTCAGTGCAGTGTTCTTCTAGAGGTGACATGTTAAGTTCTGGACATAATGTTACCATATATTACTTTAAGGCATCATAGACCCGAAGAAGCAAAAGTAAGTCTGGTTCATGGTCTAACATTCATATTTCAAGGTCATCACGAACGTCATGTAGAGTTTGGATAATCTTAAATGTTCAAAGGCGGTTTAGCGGCTACGCGACATATATTCCGGTGTTGGAAGAATTGTCCACTCCAAACCCACTTTGGCCACTTGACCGGAAAGGTCAGCGTGTTCAGTGTGAACAAGGACTCAGTTCCAACAGCTGAGGTGTTAACTGGTTTACTGTAGATTATCGCAAGCCAGGTAATGATCATCTCCCAGGCAAAGGACCTGGACACAAGATGTATTGCTGGCTGCCAAAGTAAATTGTTTTCTTATGCTGTTGTCATTGTCTACGGTTTACAAACTCTGGGTGATCAGCTAGACATTGTTTTCATGGGCAAAAGAACTCTTCCCATTGGCATCCGTGACAGATGCTTATGTAGGGCAACCAAAGCACTTGAACTTGACGTTGCAATCGTCTTATGCAAATATTCGTAGGTGCAGGTTATTACATTTGCATATCTTTGAGAATATACATGGTCGCGAACACCTGGTATCATCACTATGTGATAGTGATTTATAAACACATGATCATGATATAATCGGAATCGTACAATCGACTCTGCTTTATGTAGAGATTTGTATTGGACATGGAAAGAGTTTTGTCGCTTTATTTAATTATTTGTTATAGGTCTTAAACGTGATAGATGGTTTATCAGGCTTGACGACGTTTTGCAAAAGGGTCATGTTTGAAACACAACCTTAGTGTTGAGCCCATTGAATGTTCCTCATGGTTCGTAGCAGATAAGATCAAGGGTCCCGTTCTACTAAACGATTATAGCGATACGACTGTCGTAAGTTTATGTTAAAGGATGTGACTTACGACCGTCTTAGTGTTACGATCGCCTTGAGGAACGGGGCCCTGATGTATTAGCCTCAAGTGGCTTTGGGGAAGATAGTGCCAAGTAGCATCCCTTCATCTTATCTCGTGAGATGATGCGAGATCCTATTTGGCCCATAATCCACCCCTGACTTTCCATCGCAGGCATTAAGTCAGACACTGTTATTAAGTACTTGTTATCGCTCTGTGGCCTTCACCTTTAATGACGAGGGCAGAGTCGTGATTGCTTCCTGCTTAGACGAGATTACACAACGGTTGCACAAGAATCAAGACCTTGGGAGTAAGTTTAGCATCGACACACTCAGTACCTTGGGAACCAGTGAATGAGCCTTCGTTTGTTTCTGTGTGAGACAGCTGCCTTGTGTCGGAGACAAACATGTCCAGGGAAAAGCTACAAGTATATTTCGTATGTAAATCGTAAGTGCAGAGTATACCAGAGACCATTTCTGAGTATAAATCGTAAGCGCAGAGCATACCAGAGACCATTTCTGAGTGTAAATCGTAAGTTCAGAGCATACCAGAGGCCATTTCTGAGTGTAAGTCGTAAGTTTAGAGCATACCAGAGACCATTTCTGAGTGTAAATCGTAAGTTCAAGGCATACCAGAGACCATTTCTGAGTGTAAACTGTAAGTGCAGAGCATAACAGAGGCCAGAGTGCAGAGTCTATATGCATACTATATCAGAGTCCATATGCAGAATATATCAGACACCACTGAGGACGAAATGACATGCATATACATATGTTTGTATATAACATATCATTCAGGTGAAATTTGAGGTAGTCCATTTGTATATTAGATACCTCTTCTTTTACTTTGGAACCGAAACATTTAGCATAGTTTTTCGAGAGAAAAAGATGATGAAAAAACTTCCATAGATATTTTGACATTTTGTGAGGGTGACACGTTATAGTGATTGTGACAAAAAACGCTGGACTAACTTTTTTCTCAAATAACTTTTTTTTTTATAAGTGATTTTAAAGCTGTACTTGTGTACATGTTGATTTGAAATGATTCGATCACAGTGACAGAATTATATGTTCAAAATGGCTATCTCTCCACTCCGAACGTCGGCATGGGTGAACTTGACACACTTCCGTCACTATTTCCTGTCAACGGCTGCCAAGATTGTTGCTCACAGCAATCTCAGAGGACCACCAGATCTGTAATTACGTTCACTATTCATTGAAGTGATGATTTACTTGTGTAAATGAGCCTGCTGGCACAACCCAATTGTCAACGGAAGCTCCATAACGTAGCCCTGAATAACGCCGTGTTTAGCTGAAGTTGAGTCGGCATTGCACGACAAGAGATAGTTTGAGACGATGCTCTTTTTGTGACTGATGATGGGGCGACCCTAACACAGTTGTTACTGTGTGCGTTATTTAATTGTAGATCGGTTTTATAATGAGGACAGGATATTTCTCCAGCCTCAGCAGCAGAAACTTTTAAAAAAACAAAAAAACTATGAACCTAATTAATTTTTTTGAACATCTTGCAACTCTGTATTTTTTGTGACAGACAATCTTTTTCAACAGCCTGCACCATATTCTTTTTCAAGCATTTACTTGGAGGATTTATTTTTTCTATTGACTATTGATTAAATAGTGTCTTCCTGCCCAAAAGGGTCTGACTCTATATACATATATACTGAAAGCGATAACATACGCAACATCGTCTTTCTCTGCATCCATCAGCGTTAATTTGTTAGATGGAATGGTTAAAGTTGTATATCACTACGTTCATGATGACATGTATAGCATGACGTCAATACGCCACAACTATGTCGCAGTTGATGACGCAAATAAGTATTGAATGCAAAATGAGACACTTTATACATTTCGTACAAACATATGAAAACCTATGAAGATTATGTTTTCTTGTAAAAGGTTTAGGACTTATTAAGAGCAATTATTCATCACTTTATTACGAGTGTGTGTCTTTCTCCAGTTTAGTAGTAACATTGAGACGAATATATACACACACAAGACCTTGACATACGAGTATGGGTATCCTCAATGTGAACATACCTGTACACAATGACAATGTGCACAGTTTGAAAGGTGAGGTGAGGTGATATGGAGTTAAACGTCGCGTCCAAGATTATTGCACTTACATAGCGACGTGCATGAACGAGTGTGTGTGATGCTGCTTGTACAAATCCGGACTAATGGCATGGTGCTTGCCCAGTGAGCTACCATGCCACAGTTCAGCGTGAATATCCAAATCAGGCTCCGAGCCGACCAGTCCTTGTTTTAGCCCCTTAATGCCGAGCGTCAGGGAGGTAACACCAAATACCATCTTATAACGTCTTTTGAAATGACGCAGTAATAATAATAATTTCGCAAAAAGATGATTATTTGTCTGGTCCACGTACATCAACAACATTATTAACAGTGTATTTATTGACGGAAAATCTAAGTTACGGATGCTATGAATATTTTTACCATTATTCGGACTGTTCTACCTGGAATATATCCTATTGTCAGCGAATAACTACCAGAACAATGCGGACTAAATCTCTCCTACATACCACTGTGTTTCCAACAACAAACGATTTTTTTAAATAGCGATGTTTTCAAAGGTAGATAAACCTGGCTTCAAGGATTGACTGAGACTTCTTGTGTAAGAGCCGTGTGGTGTTTGAGCAGGGCTTATTCTGGGGGACAGGGGTGTGTGGGCTAGACTTAAATATCTACAGGAAGTAAAAATGAAGCCGTTTTGTTGTTTTTAGATATTGAGAGGCGTTTATTTGAAAAGTTGTAAACCTTGTTTAGTTTATACAGTGTTCTCTGTGGGGCAAGGGGGTACAAGCATGGCGGTGTCCTTGAAATAACGATGGACAGTGTCACTGGGATTTGCACGTTTTTGCTACTGTTGTTTCAAAAGGCAAAAGCATGCAAATGTATATATGTCTCGTAGTGCGAGTGCTTGAGTGAATGAGTGGTTGAGTGAGTGGTTGAGTGAATGAATAGTTAAGTGTGTGGTTGAGTGAATGGTTAAGTGAGTGAGTGGTTGAGTGAGTGAGTGGTTGGGTGAGTGAGTTGTTGAGTGAGTTGTTGAGTGAGTGGTTGAGTGAGTGGTTGAGTAAGTGGTTGAGTGGTTGAGTGGTTGAGTGAGTGATTGAATGAGTGAGTGGTTGAGTGAGTGGTTGAGTGAGTGGTTGAGTGGTTGAGTGGTTGAGTGAGTGGTTGAGTGGTTGAGTGAGTGAGTGAGTGAGTGAGTGAGTGAGTGAGTGAGTGAGTGAGTGGTTGAGTGAGTGGTTGAGTGAGTGAGTGAGTGAGTGGTTGAGTGAGTGAGTGAGTGGTTGAGTAAGTGGTTGAGCAATATGTTTCTTGTCATTTTCACCAATGCCCGCATCATTTCCGGCTTTTCTCCCACATCAAGCTGTATATATGTTGCAATATTCCAGCTATACGACGGCGGCATGTAAATAAAACATTTTGAACCTTACAACCAAGTAATTGATATTGTGAGCACGGTACGACAACACTCCATCAACAAAGTCACCGAACCCGACCACCCAATCCATTTGATCGCCTCTTATGGCCAGCATGTGTTACCGAAGTCTATAACACAGGCTACTGCTAACTCACTAACAAGCTAACTCACTCACGAGCTAACTCACTAACAAGCTAACTCACTCACGTGCTAACTCAACAACACGCTAACTCCGCGACGTACACTATTCCACATCATACCGTGGTAATATGCTCAATGTAGCTGTAAATCCTTCATTTGCTTGTTGTTACTGCCATCAGGGAGAGTGACCAGTGCGAGTTGTGACTGACCAGTGGAGGCGTTGCACTGCGCGGTCATTTGAGGAAGTAGTGTCAATGTCCGGCGGAATTAGCACGCTATGTGGACAAATCTTCTGGAGTGGTCATTGTGTTAAGGTTAAAGAGTACAGCGCAAGTTCACTTGGTGATACTGGTCAGAAAATGATCCGGTGAGTGAGTGTTCATGCAACATTTCTTCCACTGTCATAGGGTATGATCCAGTTCTTTCATAAAACGTGTTAATTGTAATACATATTAATAATTGTGAAATATAAAACAATATGAAACATACATAAATGTATTTCTCCCATCTGTAAAATCTTTGCTCCATTTAAGGCATGTCGTTGGTCTTATATTATTTGATTTTTGAAACCTGGATATACCAGTTTGAATCTACTATCCCTCAACTGAGCGAGTGAGTAGTTGAGTGTTTAAGTGAATGCGTGGGTGAGTGCGTGGGTGAGTGCGTGGGTGTCTGTTTAATATTGGAGGAGAACCTCATCAATTTGAGGACACCAATACGGACCACGGAGTCTGGGTTTCGAACCAACAACCGACTGTCCCACTGTGCCCCACAGCTTGAATCATAAGTATTTTGTAATACATAGATATAGTGAGTGAGTGAGTGAGTTGGGTTTAACGCCGCTTTTAACAGTATTCCAGTTATTTCACGTCGTGTCAGCTTAATGTGGGAGGAAAGCCCGAAGTGATGCATGTCTCAGACGTTTACCACTTCGGTGAAACCCACGAGCACGGGTATGATGCTGACAAACCTGGAAACAAAATCGGGGCGTACCGGGATTCGAACCCACAATCATAGGATTCTGGCGTAGCCACGGGACGCAACTCTGCACAGCAAATCGCGGCGCCTTAGACGACTGGGCCACCCGTGCCCCCAATACATACATATACCCTTCACAGATGTTTACTATATCCAGAATTGACTATTCCTGTGAAACAACAGCCTCTATTCCTCACAATAAATATGGGGCGGTCGGGTAGCCTAGTGGTTAAAGCGTTCGCTCGTCACGCCGAAGATCCGGGTTCGAATCCCGACATGGGTACAATGTGTGAAGCCCATTTCTGGTGTCCCCCGCCGTGATATTGCTGGAATATTGCTAAAAGCGGCGTAAAACCAAATTCACTCAATCACCACAATAAATATACAGGTAAACGTTCCAGATTTGTCAGGCAGATCCCGCGATCGTCACTAGGTTTTACCTTTCATCAGCATCTCCCGCCTCGTGACGCTTCAGTGTAGGAATGTCTTCCTATTGATTCGCGACCGTTGTCCAGTCGAGTGGTTATACGACATGTGTATCTGGCCTCGCTCGTGTGGACATCATCAATAAATGACCATGATTTCTGTGTGTAAATACAAACAGGCATCGACCAATCCACATACCAGACCAAGAAGTTAACGCTAAAAGTTATCTTAAAACGATACATCATTCAGAGCTGAGTGAGTTAGATTTAACATCGTATTTCGACCACATTCCAGCAGTATTACCACGTGGTCATCCTGAATGGGCTCATTCAGCATAGAAAGGCCGGGGTGACTTGGACGAAGGTCAGATCTTCGTTAAGCGGGTTTCATAAATTGTTCAAACATTCATGGAACTTTGAATATCGTCTGCTGAAGCCAAGAAACTGTGCGACGGATCTGTTATTTTAGAACTTGGTTTCATCGATTAATTGAGGACGTGAGATGGGTGATTTTGAAATAACTTTTTTACACGTTAAAGATACATGCTTATTTCAGTGGAATAATGGTAACAATTTTGAAATAGTCGCCATGAAAACATGTTACTCTGTTAACCTCAACATACTACGCACATAATCTTGAGTGGAAAGGTTCTGATCTGTTAGCCAAGGCGGTACAACAGATGAAAGATTTAACACACGAAAATCATCCATACATGGCATTTCTTCAGCGAATGACTTGAGTTCCCGATGGCATGTTGCCGGTGGTATGAGCGGGAGAACGCAGGGTCCGGCTTATCCCCCGGGGAATAACGCTTGACTGACAGGGTCCTCGTCAAGCTGCACCCTCCTTCTATCAACATCGGCCCCCTCTGATAACTCCTAGTGCCACACTGCTACTCCCATGACAGTTGTTTTTTCTCATTGTGGCTTCCAACATCACCAGCATGACCCAAGTGTTGTTCCTGTCGCCGACGAGAAATCAGAGCTATGTTTATTTGCCTCCCATCACTTTTATGGTGAACGTTACATTTTCCAATAGTTTGCACTGCTGAAAAAACGTCCTTTGAATTTCAATTGCTGAACGAAGATATTTTGGGAGACAAATGTAATTCACTTGTTGTCGTGGTATTAACTGCCATGCAAACAATTTATTTCTTTTACTAATTTTAAATATTCAAGGAATTCTGGCAACCCAACTTATGTTTGTATATATGTATACAAAAGCTATGGCATTATTCTCATGGGCACCGTTGATACAACTTTCTTCACACATTAAAACGTTAAGCACTATTAATATATATGAAAAAGGGTAACAAAGCTTGTAGCAAGCATAAAGTTAAACATTAATTTCCCCAAAATGAACGTATTCCTTTAACGAAGCGCAAGGATGCTTTAAAGACGTATAATTGGGCAGCAAATATACAATGGATTAAAGAAAGGCTCGTGAATGGTCTAGGTCAACCCGCCCAGGTCAACGATGGTCAAAACTGTTTATTTTGTGGGTCGTCACTGGCAATATGGTTTGCTTCCTTGACCACGAAGGTCATCAATTGTGGCTTGACCAGAAGCCAGCACGGTAATAGTTTAACTGGAATGGTAGGTACCATGTTCTACTACATACATTTCCTGGTAATTCGATCCATTTCCTGCATTATATTCTATTCTCCGAACATGACCGAAGAAATGTAGCCATGACGGGATTATACACAGAGTGACACAGCATTATCTCTGTTAGACCATGGTGGATAGTTGATCACAATGTCGATATAACGCCATAGTTTCGATATAATACCATAGAGCCGATATAAGACCATAGTGTGGACCACGATGTCGATTTTAGACCAGGGTGTCGATATAATACCATAGAGCCAATATAAGACCATAGTGTCGATATAACACCATATAGCCGATATTAGACCATAGTGTCGATATAACACCATAGAGCCGATATTAGACTATAGTGTCGATATAACACCACATAGCCGATATTAGACCATAGTGTCGATATAACACCACAGAGCCGATATTAGACCATAGTGTCGATATAACACCATAGAGCCGATATTAGACCAGGGTGTCGACATAACACCACAGAGCCGATATTAGACCATAGTGTCGTTATTCGATCACAGTATTCATATAAGACTACAGTCGATATTACACCATTTTGCCGCTATTTGACCACAGTGTCAATATTACACCATGAATTCCATATAATCATAGTACCAGTATTACGTTATCCATATTAGATCACACCGTAGATAAGGGTTTTTCAGACCTCATAAATTATATTGTCTCCACTACATTTCAAATTGATAGAGTTCAATGTGGTTTCTCTGTAGTCCATATCTTGGCATGTTTATTTTCTCGACCATAATGCTGAAAAACGTCTGAAAACACCTAGTCAATTAACTCACCTGTAGACGCTCGCCCCAGTAGAAAATACCAGATTGTTCAAATATCATTGAGGACACTCTCATGATACTGTTTTTTACCGTTTACATATTGACCAAGTTGGAAGAATGATGATGGATGGTAAATAGACACAACCTCGTGTCTTTTGAGATCAAATATATCAACACTCATGGATAGATATTTAAAACTTTCGACGCGTGTTGTTATATTTGCAATCCAAATAAATAAAAGCGAAAAAATTCTTCAAACTTTCACAAGAAAAATCTCTGCCAAAAGCAGAGTCGATTGTACGATTCCGCCCATATGATGAGCATGTGTTTATGAATCTCTATCAAACAGCGATGATACCAGGTGTTCGCGAAAAGGTGGGCGTATCCTGCCCCACCGGTGGCACCCATCACAAAGATTCTCTGTTTGTCAATCAGCGTGATACATTATCCGCCTGTATGTGTGGAACACGAGTTTCTTACATCCCTTGACTGTACAAAAATGAAAAGATAATATGTTTGGGTTACAGGATAAAATATATTTCAAAATACACACTGATATCCTTCCCTTCCCTTCCTCTTGAAACTATTGAATAAAAATACATTTGTAAATAAGATGATATAATTACACAATGGCTTAAGGACAAACGCGTTCTTTCAATTTAGAACGCCAGAGCTTTTAGAAGGATTCTCACTGAAGTAATAGAACAAACCCAACACTAATGTATTCTCCTCGATGCTCTCTAACACCCTGTCACTGCACAGCAAACAATACAACAAACACACTAATCTAGTTTCGCGCCAACTTCCTTATTCCAGCCATTCCAAATATGTGAAAAAGAGCATCATAAGACCAGTGTTGGGGTATTGATTACAAGCATCCTAAAATTGTGAAACACGAATAACCTTAGAACCATTGAGAAAAACGTTTCAGTGAGCTCATCCTGGCTCGGAGGAGGTCAAGCACATGACAATATCCAGAAACAGAATCATGCTAAAAATGAATTTAGAAGGACGAATTTAAAATAGTTTTTGATTTCCTTTTCATTATACGCTCCTGTTAACAATTTGTTATCTTAAGAGTTGTGAGCACGCCACTGTCATTGCGGCTCACTGGACCCCGTTAGTCCTGGTGTCATCGCTGGCAGGTTCGCTTTGCGAGTGGGTGTATGCGCTTCCAGTCGTGTGGATTCTGGTCCCTTTTTATTGTTTTCATTGTGGCGAGGATTGTTGTGATCATGTGAAAGAAAACAGAACGAGTCATTTCTGATCAGTCACCAACAAGTAAACATCTGACTCTTGCATCGAAACCATTCAGCATACTGAAATAAACAGACATTTATTTCATCCCCAAAAGCGATCCTTCATTCGTATCTGCAATTTTATTTTTCTCAGGTATAGATTAATTAATACTATTCATATCGCATACATCAGTTCAGATGTATTACATTATGCCCGTCAGCAATTGGCGGACAAATGTCGGTTTAATAAAGACAACAATTTGTTTAAGAAATATGTTTTTAAAAACAATTATTCCCGGTTGTTTATTTGTATTGTCCAATACAATGTTTATTAAAGCAGTTCCCGTGTACAACAGAGTTATTAGATTTTGGAAGGGAGACGTTTCACCCAAACGAACATATTTTGTATAAAAATAACCACCCCAAAATACTATTTTTGCTAACACATGGGTGACGTTATTCTTAGGAAAAAACCCTGAATGTGGTATTGTCTTTTATGACACGTATCTGATCATAACATATTTGACATTATCAATTCATATTGATTTCAAAAGCGTTTCACGACTATGACGTTGGAAAAAATAACAAGATGGTGGTTAAAACCTAGCAATACAATATTTCTAATTAATTAACAAATATATTATCCACTTTGCGGTTCCATGGACAATAATCACGTAACAAATTCAGCTATGCAACATGAACAGCTCATTAACAAGAATGCATTGGTATTGCAGTAGAGGGTTGGAAGAAGACTTCATGATGCCCAGGTACCCAATGCAATACAATGACCACGTTCTCCTTTACATGAAAACTCTCAGGTTAATTAGCCCTTTTGGAGAAATCCTGCTGAGTCAAGTGGTCAGATAGCGAAAACTGAAACCCCTGAACACATGTTTGTAAATGTAATCAATGGTTTTTTTCCGCCTCAGGCAAACTATTAAATTTATTGCAAATTTGACTTTGACGAATGCGCTGCCATTTCAGTTACTGAAGAAAGCAAATAATGACCAACTCTCTTGAGACAATATGATAATCACGTCCTGTATAAATCTATACATGACCCTCTTGTATACACACCGGTTAAGGGCCTGTGCTTAGTGTGAGTATCAAATGCGGTTCAACATCTCACACGTTCTGAGCTTAAGCAATTCGTGAGATGGAGGTGTACATGTAGACGTATGTATTACGTGTACACGTTGACGTATGTAGTACGTGTACACGTCGTATATAGTCGGGGTACACGTTGACGTATAGGGTAAGTGTACACTTGTAGGGGTACACGTTGAGGTAGGTAGTAGGGGTACACGTTGAGGTATGTAGTAGGGGTACACGTTGAGGTATGTAGCAGGTGTACACGTTGACGTATGTAGTAGGGGTACACGTTGAGGTTTGTAGTAGGGGTACACGTTGACGCATGTAGTAGGGGTACACGTTGACGCATGTAGTAGGGGTACAGGTTCAGGTATGTAGTAGGGATACACGTTGAGGTATGTAGTAGATGTACACGTTGACGCATGAGGCAGGTGTACACGCTGACGTATGTAGTAGGGGTACACGTTGACGCATGTAGTAGGGGTACACGTTGACGTATATAGCAGGGGTACACATTGACGCATGTAGTAGGGGTACATGTTGACGTATAAAGCAGGTGTACACGGTGACGCATGAAGTAGGGGTACACGTTGAAGCATGTAGTAGGTGTACACGTTGACGTATGTAGTAGGGGTACACGTTGACGCATGTAGTAGGGGGACATGTTGACGCATGTAGTAGGGGTACACGTTGACGCATGTAGTAGGTGTAGACGTTGACGTATTTAGCAGGTGTACACATTGACGTTTGTAGCAGGGGTTAACGTTGACGTATGTAGTAGGGGTACACGTTGACGCATGAAGTAGGGGTACACGTTTGAGGTTATTTGTTGCAGGATACTAATACATACTAGATAAAACGGATTCTCATTTCATCACTATTCCTCTAGTTTGACCAAACTTACCCTTTAATGGTTCTTCCCGATGTCTAAAAGTATCCAAAATGTTCACAATTGACACCCATAACTCCTCCACTGATGTCGCTGCATCGGTTGCCTCTAAACCTAAAATTGATTTTAAACTGAGATTAGCCTACAAATGCTTCACCCAGATGGAACTTTTGCCTAAATACAAGCCATCTAGATCTTTCTTTTCTGAAAGTGAACACCTAATGCAATTCCAGAAACCGGCTTAAAAACATTTGGCCATAGATCTTTCGAATTCTGTGCTTCAACACTGTGATACAATCTACCAACAGACCTTCAGCTGTCACCATTACTCCTATCATCCAAGGCACATCTAAAGGCCTACATTTCAAGCAGTACTATTCAGTCTAACTTCAACACCCCTCGCCTCCAGCCACGACTTTATCGTTGCAGGAGCATAACCTGCTTCAACGTATGTAACGCTATTCCATAACTTGATAAATGGAATATGGCGCATTATATATCGATGTATTATGCTATGACATATCTGAATGACAAGTTTAAGGTCATCATCAACGGCTGCATGTAACTGGTTTCGACACTAAGGACATCAGGCTACTGAAGATGCTCAGGTTTGACTCTCCATCTGAATCTTGTTTGTCTCATCTGTTCCCAGCTCCATTTACGTGTGTTCAGCACTCACTTGTGAACACGAGACAGGGAGCTTACAGAAGAATGTTTCGTTTTACAAGACCAGATGAGCTGTTGACTCGAGCAGGAACACACGTGACAATAGACGGCTGACTGGTCGAGTCACGGACAATGTCATTGTGTTAGTCTGGGCGGGAGAACACGACTAGTGAAACTGTCTTGTTACAGCGGAAAAAAGGACAAACTATCGTGCGAATAGATAGAACAAACCCATGTATTGCCGCTTGAAAATATAATAAACTGCCACCATCATGTTCTGCAAATGCATGTCACAATGACGTTGAAGAATAGTGATAGTAATGGTAAAAATCAAATAATATAAGACCAACGACATGCCTACAATGGAGCAAAGACTTTACAGATGGGAGAAATACATTTATGCATGTTTCATATTGTTTCATATTTCACATTAATTAATATTACAATTAGCACATTGTATGAAAGAGCGGGATCATATCCCTATGACAGTGGAAGAAATGTTGCATGAACACTCTCACTCACTCACTCACTCACTCACTCAACGATAATGTTAGTCTGACAAATACATAACTGTTCAATCAGTGATGCAGCTGTAGAATATTACCCACACTAGGGTGAACGTACGCAACAACATACACAATAGTACATTATCATATGGTCGGACTCTGCTTTTAGCAGATAGTTCTTACTGTTATGGAAATGGTTTTGTCGATTAAAACTATTGTTAGATTCCATTTGATTATTGATTGATTATACAGGGCCAGCATACAGACAGAAGTTATGTAAATCTACCTTTGTGACATAAACATCTGAAATATTTTAGGACTTCGGGAAGTTCAAGGCCAACGTTCAACGTCTGTTAAATGATTAGACGTTTGTTTATTCTCTTGACTTTTCAGAACAAAGCAGCGTTGAAAACAATAGTTTTACAATTATCTCAGCACCAGCCCATGTTGATTTTACTCTCAAAGGTGTTCCAGTAATCTGTTTCAAGAATAACCTTCTAGTCCTGTCTCAAACATCCGACGTCACCTCCAGTGGATTTTGCAGCTATTTCCTAACACAGAATCATTTGAAGATTGTGTTGAGTTTCTTCTGGACGTGAAAGAGGGACTGTCTCTGATCATCAGGTTCCACATATATGTTATTTGTCCACCGTTACCTTGTGTTCCCGGTGTACACAGTATACATTGTCCGCTAAGGTTTGCAAGTCAGCTTATCCTGGCCTTCGCTTTGTGGAATATATCAGTTATGTATCGTGCATGCAAAGACTGACAGTGTTTACCCTTCTAACCTCACAATGACAATGTATTTATGTTAGTGCGTATGTACGTGAAAGTATGATGCGTTTGTGTATAGTTTCAAATGTATATTTCCACCCTATTTTGACTTTACCATATGCTCCCCTGTTTTTTCAGGTGAACAATTGACTTGCCTTTGCATGTGTTTGTGACGGGTGCAACCGGTGGGGCAGAATACGCTCACCTTTTCGCGAACACCTGGTATCATCAGTATGAAATCGTACTATCGACTCTGCTTTATGCAGTGGTTCCTATTGGATAGGGAAAGGGTTTGGTCGCTTTATTTGAATGTTATGTATGCATATTTTATTTGTACTCTGTCTCTGTAAACCGCGGAGGTGAACATTAAATTAACGTTGAGTGAGTGAGTGAGTGAGTGAGTTGGGTTTAACGCCAATTCGAAACGTTCTACCACGGCTTTATATGGGAGGAAAGCCTGAGTGAGGCAGGTCTTAGACGTTTTCAACTTCGGGTATGGTTCCGACAAACCTAGAAACATAATTCGAACCCACAACCATAGGTTTCTGGAGTGCCCAAGGGCCGCAACTCTGCATAGTGAAGTGCAGCGTCTTAGACGACTGGGCCATCCGTGCCCCCCAGATGAACGTTGAAGTGTCACAAGGACAGTTATGATGGAGTACCAGTTTGAATGAAAATGTTGTCCTGTCTTTTAATTTACTCAACCCCTCGAAAGAATAAAGAACAAATTCATATTCTGGCATTTGTGTCTGTTCATCACTCAAGGTTGGGTACAATGGTTCCATTCCCTATTACGTTTCAGCAGTGTGAAGTGCAAAATGAAATGGGGTGAGAGTCTTTTTTTCCAAAATGTACATTACAACGGCACCAAGTTACTGTTTGTGTTCACAGAAGAAAGATCAACCTGTAAAACAGATTATTAGTTTTCAGTTATCAATAACATTAATCTGTGTGATCGGGTTTACGTTCAGCTTTGAGTATAGTAAATGTAGCTATATAGATATCCATGTTTGACAACGGTTCTTTGCATGAAATTATTACGCATCTACTCTCAGAATAGTCCATCAGTCTACTCATAAAACGTTCAATTCGCCATGAAAGCTTTGTTATGTTTGTTATAAAAAATATTGGTTCAGCATTACCCTGCCTCTTATGACCAAGCGGAGAAAAGGGATTCTTAAAAATTTCAGCATCATGTATTCAATTTGTCTTCTTCATTCCATATGTAAACGCATGCACATTCTTCTCCTGTAGATTACGCTACTTTGGCATCCCTTGGTAAATGAAGAGGGCGGAGAGACTAACCTTGGCGCACACCGTTGTCCGCCAAGTCCAGGGTTTGTTACACTGCCAAATATTTTAATTTATCTTGCGTCTGGTCAGTTTTTGAACCTCCTCCCTCCACACAAAAAGGGTTCCACCGAGTCAGTTTGTTGTCTGGAGATAAGGATTACGCGCGGACTATTTTTATCCTGACGGTGTAGAAATGAAGATTTGTGTGATCTTGGCATTGAGGCCGTTACTTTTCTTTCTGGTTTTTTTCTTCCTTGTTTGAGATTTTTTGTAACGGTAAAGCTTGTTTTGGCGACTTAAGGGACTGTGGTGCTACAACAATGGGTCCTTGCCATGTAAACATGTGGCGATTTATGTTTTTAAATGTGTGTTCTAATTGCAAAAAAAGATTGTTTATACCGATCCTTGAATAAGAGCGAAAGACCAACTTTACTCCCATAATAGAATCCCATACATTCAAGTATTGTTGTTTTAACAGAGAAACCTTAAATAAAACTAGGGCTTATACCATATATAACCTGTTATTTCTATCATGGTTGGAGGGATGAACACAGGTGGTGCATTGCATGTTGAATTTAAAGAATTTGAACATTGATTCGAAACCATTTCGTAAATTTCTTATTTTTTCACTAAATGTTCTTTTTTGTCGTAGGTCAGAAAAACCTAACAACAGTAGAGTAATCTACATTTACCATGCCTCGTAGTGGACCAGGGTTCGACTAGGTCCTCAGTAGTTCATTGCGGGTCGAAAGAGGCAACTAAATTTAGATGGTGGTCTGATTCTGTGACGGCACTGACCACATGTTGCTGATTGTTGCTGATGTTCTCAGTTTCTGGTATGTATATTCCAGAAGTCTGCTCGCAGTGAAATAACCGGAAAATTACTTGTTGCTTCGGCAATAAACAACATTCACTCACTCATTCACTTATTCTACACTGAGAACTTGGTTAAGTTTAATGGTGTTTCTTTGACCTCTCGAAATAATTACTGTGTTTTGAGGATGTACTGCTAAACAAATACAGACAATCACGACCTCACAAATGAACCCCCGATCTGCATAATCCGCGCACAGATAAACAATGCAGAGTTGGAAGGTTTCCCCGTTATCAGCTATGCATGATGCGAGTCAAAGATACATACTACTCCCTAGATATCAGATGGTTCAACATTAACACAATCAAAACTCTGCCATGTTGTTTCTTCAGCGTGTCTTGTATATGACCCGAGACACCACGCTCATTCACACGACCTTTCGTTCGATGACATGCACCAACGAGCTTGACCACCCGATCCTGTTAGTCGCCTCTTACGACAAGCATAGTCGCCTTTTACCACAAGCATGGGTTGCTGAAGACCTATTCTTAATGGGTCTGGTTTTGTTTGGTGGATAGAAAATATGTGAATCGGGGAGGTTTGAATGCAATAGGATCTGTTTGTCTGTTTTCGTGATGGATCGACCGTTGAATCAGTACAACATGGCAATACATACAGGCAACACAGCTACTGGTAACACAGATTGCTGTGTGTTGCGTTTGGTTATTAATCGAGTAAATGTTATCAAGACAATCCCAGTACACAGTCTGTTTTTATTGATCTGCTGAGTTGTTATAGTTCCAGCATATTTTCTGTTGCCCTCTCTCGGCCTCATCCCCTGTCCCGGTGTCGTGTTTGAAGTTTACCTTGTCTGATTGATAGCAGCATGTTCTTTCAACTATTTCGTAAGAACTGATTTATCAAACACCAGTTGGAGGCGTGTTTGTTTCATTGTTGTTTAACGCCGCACTCCAGCTATATGACGGCGGTCTGTAAATAATCGAGTCTGGACCAGAAAATCCAGTGAGTGACATGAGCATCGATCCACGCAATTGGGATACGATGACATGCCTCAACCAAGTCAGCGAGCCGGAGCATCCGATCCCGTTAGTCGCCCCTTATGACAAGCATAGTCACCTTTTACGGCAAGCATGGGTTGCTGAAGACCTATTCTACCCCGGATCTTCACGGGTCCCTGTTGGAAGTCTAAATATGTAAGAATCAAACTAAATCAGGCAGCCAATCTATAATCACTGTCCATGTTAAATGAGTGAGTGAATGAGTCAGTGAGTAGGAGGGTGGGTGAGCGGATGAGTGAGCGTGTATTAAGACACTGTCCATGAGTGAGTGAGTGAGAGAGTGAGTATTTGACTGAGTGAGTATTTTTACGTGGCTGTGGCGGCTCTTGTGGCTATTCACGGTCACAATGAAGCGTTAGTTTTTGCAATAATGTTTTGCTGGTCCTCAACAAACATATAGTGCAGGGCCGATTTCATGAAAGTTCTATTACTTTATTATCTCTGCACTCGTAAGCGCAACTCTTAGCTAAGAATTTTAATGAGTACGGCCGCAGTACTTGTAGAGGAAGATGAACATGTGACCTAGAGATGCCATCAGGTTGGCACTAACCAACAGCTACTGTATGGCGGAACTATTCTTTTTTATTGCTAGTTTCATAATTGTTTCAGTCTGTTATAAACAAGTGACTGGCTTTTAATCTGATTTGTTTTAAATTCATTTTAGCACACAGCACGTGTAACATGCGTTTGGTTTGGTTTGGTTTGTTGTTTAACGCCGCACTCAGCAATATTCCAGCTATATGACGGCGGTCTGTAAATAATCGAGTCTGGACCAGACAATCCAGTGATTGACAACATGAGCATCGATCCACGCAATTGGGACCGATTATATGCATCAACCAAGTCAGCGAGCCTGACCACCCGATCACGTAGTCGCCTCTTACGACAAGCATAGTCACATTTTACGACAAGCATGGGTTGCTGAAGACCTATTCTACCCGGATCCTCACGGGTCTCAACAAGGTAATTTTGCCAAGAAGTTAAACTAAATCTTCATGAATATCGATGATCTGATATCATTCAAAAACCATTTAATAGCCAATTCCCTTCCACTGATTTACCCACCTGGACTAGAAATAAACCAGTGAGACCGCCTTATCTGGTTCATATTTAGATATATGCATAAAGATTCAGAGTGACAAAACACTCTCCACAAGACTGTATTGACAAGAGGGATGACTTCAACTTTCCAATAGTCAACTTTCCTTTGAAGTCGAGCAATATTCCTTCAGCTCCTGGCCTTGGTGTCTATATTTCAAAACTTCTGAGGAACAATCGAGCATGCCCTTTCTGCCAAGATTACAAAGAGTGTCATACGACTCAGACCTTTCATCAAGATTACAATAGCCAAGACCTCAGCAAAGCTTTCAAAAGGTTTTATGGTTGATACGTGGAGTACGTTTCCAAATTTGAGGCATCAGTGACCAAACTGTTGTCACTTTGCAATTCCCTATTTTGACTTGTACCATATATCCCCGTGTTTTTTCAGTTACACAATTGACTTGCCTTTGCGTGACATTTTCTGTGTTTGTTACGGTTGCCACCGGTTGGGCAGGATACACTCACCTCTCCGCGAAGACCTGGTATCATCACTTTTTGATAGTAATTTATAAACGCATGCTCATGATCTATGGAAAGGGTTCTGTCGCTTATATTTCCCGATGAACCGGTCTGTGGCCACGCCAGGATCTGCCGAAGCAGCTGTAAAATCTACATTGACGTGAGCATTGTCACACGGAGACCAAAGATACGTACATGTCATGTGAGTGAGTTAGTTGGATGTAAGTATTTCAGCTACACCACAGCGTGTCGGAGTGATGTGGGGGAAATCCCGAAGTGATGCATGTTTAAGGTTTTTACACTTTGTTGAAATTCACAGGCACGGATTGGTGCTGAGGAACCTGGAAACAGGGATGGGAAGGGACGCATCTCCCATTCGTCACCACTCGCCCCTTTCCGTAACCTGCAATGCGCGTATGATTTCAAGTTCTTCGTCAAAGAATCCCTCAGAAATAAGTTTTGATTTTACATATGTCTTGCATCTAAAAATATATCAAAGACACAGTTAAATGTGTTCACTCATACCGTATAATTCCGCACGTCCCGATGTGCTTTAAATTGCATCTGAAATATATATATTATATGGGGAAAATGTGTGAACCATTACGCAACGAGTTGACAATTGTTTTAGGTATGCCCGTTTGCGCTAAGACGGAATTCGGTCGCAAAAATGGCCATGAGAGGGGCACGAGTCTCTATTCGGCTTGTCCCGGAATAACACGAGTTGGTCCCGAATGACGCAACTCCGACAGCAAATTGTGGCACAAGTGATACCAAAAGTCATAATAACCGGAAAAAGATCAGAACATTTATACAGCAGAAACGTAACTTCCTTCTGCGTGTTATGACTTAACTAAAGATGCTCCCTAAGATAAAACAAAACAAAACATCCGAACACTATTTCTAGCCAAGGGAAGAACTTTTCAGGTTTCGATAATGTTCTTTAAAAGGCGAAAACATACACCTCGCGTTATTGATATCTTAATGTTATCGTTATTAATTGACTTCTTGTAGATGTCACCTGTTTCATCTATGTCCCGTTGCCGTTGTCGTTCACAATTCCGCCCCACCCAACCCCACCACATCACCGCCTACCAAATGTTCCGGCCCCGCCAACACTCTACAAGAGTATAAGCGTTTGGGGTGTTTATATGAGGACATATGCAGTGAGTGAGGTGGGATTTAAAGTCACATTATTTGAGTCGCATCACAGTGAGTAACCTTGTGGGGAGACAGCCCGATGTGGTACAGGTTGTAGGCGCAGACCAGCTGCTTGAAGCCCCGAACACAGCCATCATGTTTGTATGGACAACCAGAGAGGCGTTTTGCAATATGATGATGATTGGTATCATGATACTTATGCAATAGTTGAACCACACACTGCAGATGTATTCGACTGCATCACGAGTACTTAATCACCGACTATGTGGTATATGCTGAGGTGCTGGCAGGCCTCGGTAAAGCTTTCAAAAAGTTTTTTATGTGGACATGTGGAGGGCGTTAACAAATTTGACGCATCAGTGACAAAAATGATGTCCAATACAATTTCCTATTTTAACAGATGTGTACTACAGTGTCATGCTACACATATATATTACAATGTCATGCTACACATGTGAACTACAGTGCCATGCTACACATATGTACTACAGTGTCATGCTTCACATGTGTACTACAGTGTCATGCTACACATATGTACTACAGTGTCATGCTGTGTCATACTACACATATGTACTACAGTGTGTCGCTACACATATGTACTACAGTGTCATGCTACACATATGCACTACAGTGTCATGCTACACATATGTACTACAGTGTCATGCTACACATATGTACTACAGTGTCATGCTACACATATGTACTACAATGTCAAGCTACACATGTGTAATACAGTGTCATGCTATACATATGTACAACAGTGTCATGCTACACATATGTACTACAGTGTCATGCTACACATATGTACTACATTGTCATGCTACACATATGTACTACAGTGCCATGGTACACATATGTACTACAGTGTGATGCTACACATATGTACTATAGTGTCGTGCTACACATATGTACTACAGTGTCACACTACACATGTGTACTACAATGTCATGCTACAAATATGCACTACAGTGTCATGCTACACATATGTAGTACAGTGTCATGCTACACATATGTACTACAATGTCACGCTACACATATATAGTACAGTGTCATGTTACACATATGTACTACAGTGTCACGCTACACATATTTACTACAGTTTCATGCTACACATATGTACTACAATGTCACGCTACACATATGTAGTACAGTTTCATGCTACACATATGTACTACAATGTCATGCTACACATATGTACTACAGTGTCATGCTACACATATGTACTTCAGTGTCACGGTACACGTATGTCCTACAGTGTCACGCTACACGTATGTACTACAGTGTCATGCTACACATATATACTATAGTGTCACGGTACACATGTGTACTTCAATGTCACGCTACACATGTGTACGACAGTGTCATGCTACACATATGTACTACAGTGTCACGGTACACATGTGTACTTCAATGTCACGCTACACATGTGTACGACAGTGTCATGCAACACATATGTACTACAGCGTCATGCTACACATATGTACTACAGTGTAATGCTACACATGTGTACTACAGTGTCATGCTACACATATGTACTACAGTGTCATACTACACATGTGTAATACTGTGCCACGCTACACATATGTACTACAGTGTCATGCTACACATATGTACTACAATGTCACGCTACACTTATATAGTACAGTGTCATGTTACACATATGTACTACAGTGTCACGCTACACATATTTACTACAGTTTCATGCTACACATATGTACTACAATGTCACGCTACACATATGTAGTACAGTTTCATGCTACACATATGTACTACAATGTCATGCTACACATATGTACTACAGTGTCATGCTACACATATGTACTACAGTGTCATGCTACACATATGTACTTCAGTGTCACGGTACACGTATGTCCTACAGTGTCACGCTACACGTATGTACTACAGTGTCATGTTACACATATATACTATAGTGTCACGGTACACATGTGTACTTCAATGTCACGCTACACATGTGTACGACAGTGTCATGCTACACATATGTACTACAGTGTCACGGTACACATGTGTACTTCAATGTCACGCTACACATGTGTACGACAGTGTCATGCAACACATATGTACTACAGCGTCATGCTACACATATGTACTACAGTGTAATGCTACACATGTGTACTACAGTGTCATGCTACACATATGTACTACAGTGTCATACTACACATGTGTAATACTGTGCCACGCTACACATATGTACTACAGTGTCATGCTACACATATGTACTACAGTGTCATGCTTCACATGTGTAATACTGTGCCACGCTTCACATATGTACTACAGTGTCATGCTACACATGTGTAATACTGTGCCACGCTACATACATGTACTACAGTGTCATGCTACACATGTGTAATACTGTGCTACGCTACACATATGTACTACAGTGTCACGCTACACATATGTACTACAGTGTCATACTACACATGTGTAATACTGTGCCAGGCTACACATAAGTACTACAGTGTCATGCTACACATGTGTAATACAGTGTCATAAAACACATATGTACTACAGTGTCAAGCTACACATATGTACTACAGTGTCATGCTACACGTATGTATTAAAGTGTCACGGTACACGTTTGTCCTACAGTCTCACGCTACACATATGTACTACAGTGTCATGCTACACATATGTACTACAGTGTCATGCTACACATATGTGATACAGTGTCATACTACACATGTATAATACTGTGCCACGCTACACATGAGTACTACAGTGTCATGGTACACATATGTACTACAGTGTCACGATACAAGTATCTACTACAGTGTCATGCTACACATATGTACTACAGTGTCATACTACACATGTGTAATACTGTGCCATGCTACACATATGTACTACAAAGTCAAGGTACACATATGTACTACAGTGTCATGCTGCACATATGTACTACAGTGTCACGCTACACATATGTACTACAGTTTCATGCTACACATGTGTAATACAGTGCCATGCTACACATATGTACTACAATGTCATGCTACAAATATTTACTACAGTGTCATGCTACACGTATGTACTACAGTGTCACGCTACACATATGTACTACAGTGCCATGCTACACATATGTACTACAGTTTCATGCTGAAGGACTCATGTACTGATACTTAATGTCTCCCATTGGATGCACTAGTAAACTCTATAAACAAATGAAAAGCAATACAATTTTCAGTAGTCCCAGCTGAGTTGCTCAGCTGAGTTTGTACTTCAAAAGCCTTTGCTTGAAACATGACATTAAAAGAAATACAAAACTAATCTTTGAGATGCAGTTGTTTTGATGAGAGTCCTCTCTCGGTATTTGACCAAACTTGATGAAAATGTTAAAAGTGAACTGATTTCGCCACTCAAATGAATCTCAATTCATAATCAAATAATCGTTTGATATTCTAAATTAGATAACGTTCTAACCTTTTTAATCCGCCAGACATCCACATGTACAAAAAATAATCTTCAATATCGATGATTAAGTTAGCTCGGCCCGCCGCAGGGGTCGGGCAAAACGCAAAGATGAAGAAGGACGAACGAAGCCTCCCATATGAGGGCTTGCTGTCCTCAACCAGTTAATCAAATCTACCTTGACCTTTCAGTGAAAACATTGCAATTGATTTTCTCAGAGTAAGAATCAATTAAGTCTTCTACTGCAATCTTTTACCGCTTTGGGTAAGCGTGGATGAAAGAAGCGATTTTTACCTAAAATGTATAATCGTTTGTATTATTGTTGTGGATACTTTAGCTGAGAGGCTTTCATGGTTTGATTGACAACTGAGTGAATACATGACTGGTTGATTGACACCCGGTCAAAGATATTCCTCTCCAGTTATGTCTTTGTCCTCGTCATATGAATAATGACAATGCTGATACATCAACTTGGTAGGGCTGGTTTCTGAAGGTGATAACATTATCCATCTCGCTGACAACTGCTTCCGACCAAAGTCTTTAAATAGACTGTAATTGAAGCCGATGAAAACAAAACTATATGCAGTTGGCTATTAAATGCAATTATTTGGGCAAAAATTCGAAAATGAATTACTTCACGAGAAATTCATTAGGACATATTTGCTTGATCTATGGCCCTGCGTGGGAGTCCGTTGATGAAACTGTATATTGCGTGGGCAGTGTATTTAATTGTTTGGTCTTTTATCGTAGAGATGAGAGGACATTATATTAATCAAAGTTCAGTCAATGGTGATGCATTAATGTTTCTTATTAAATTTACAAATAACTCAACGTATTTGTCTGTCCCAGTTGCATTTGTCTGAGTGCACGCTGATAACTAAAATATTAATAATATATAGATTTGTTAAAGTACAAATGTTGTGTTATACGAACTTGTCAATAGAAAGCGAACACATATAAAGTATTGACAGCCTATCGCGCTGATGCAGTTATCGTGAAGAGAGTTTGTTTTGTTCTATTGTTCAAGTCATGGAATATATTGGCTAGGAAGGGGAGCTTATTGTCGTGGAATCTGTCTCAAATACCAAAGATCAGCTAGTGTGTTTTATTTATAGGTAGCGCTGATAGACTGCGAAACGCATCACTTAAAGCCATTCTATACTTTGTAATGAAGTATTGGCGAACGCTTCGCCGCGTAAACCCATCACTTACTTCCTGGCCATGGTTTAACTTGTCTTGGTTGGAAAACTTTTCATAGTATAACGTACTGACGGCTTTTAGTACAATACTTAAGAAATATCGTTAAGAGGGTAGCTTTTTGTACAGACGGTGCCTGTCCCAGTGTTGGACATAACCTAAACAACGCTGTAACATTTCATACAGAGTTGATTGAGTTCTGAGCCTCGCACAGAAAGACTTGATCTTCATACATATAATGGGTTTCCAACAGAAACCCTTGCCACACTGATAGGGAACAGACGGGAACAGATGGGAACAGATGGCGTAAGATCAGGAGATATGTTTCAGTGCCAAACGAATTCAGAGCCATACTCTAGACTTATCCCCACATTGCAGTACAACACCCCACACTGCACAGGTCTTCAGCCCACACTGCAGTACGACACCCCACACACTACAGGTCTTCACTCCACACGGCAGTCCGACACCCCACACACTACAGGTCTTCAACCCACCCTGCACAGGTCTTCACCCCACACGGCAGTCCGACACCCCACACACTACAGGTCTTCAACCCACCCTGCAGTCCGACACCCCACACTGCAGTACAACACCCCACACTGCTCAGGTCTTCACTCCACACTGCAGTCCGACACCCCACACACTACAGGTCTTCACCCCACACGGCAGTCCGACACCCCACACACTACAGGTCTTCACACCACACTGCAGTCCGACACCCCACACAACACAGGTCTTCACCCTACACGGCAGTCCGACACCCCACACACTACAGGTCTTCCCCCCACACTGCAGTCCGACACCCCACACACTACAGGTCTTCACCCCACACGGCAGTCCGACACCCCACACTACACAGGTCTTCACCGACACTGCAGTCCGACACCCCACACTACACAGGTCTTCACCCCACACGGCAGTCCGACACCCAACACACTACAGGTCTTCACCGACACGGCAGTCCGACACCCCACACACTACAGGTCTTCACCCCACACGGCAGTCCGACACCCCACACACTACAGGTCTTCACCCGACACTGCAGTCCGACGCCCGACACTGCAGTCCGACACCCCACACTACACAGGTCTTCACCGACACGGCAGTCCGACACCCCACACTACACAGGTCTTCACCGACACGGCAGTCCGACACCCCACACACTACAGGTCTTCACCCGACACTGCAGTCCGACACCCCACACTACACAGGTCTTCACCCCACACGGCAGTCCGACACCCCACACTACACAGGTCTTCACCGACACGGCAGTCCGACACCCCACACACTACAGGTCTTCACCCCACACTGCAGTCCGACACCCCACACTACACAGGTCTTCACCCCACACGGCAGTCCGACACCCCACACTACACAGGTCTTCACCGACACGGCAGTCCGACACCCCACACACTACAGGTCTTCACCCGACACTGCAGTCCGACGCCCGACACTGGAGTCCGACACCCCACACTCTACACACGTCTTCGCCCTACACTGCAGTCCGACACCCGACACTGCAGTCCGACACCCCACACCGCAGTACGACACCCCACACTGCAGTACGACACCCCACACCGCATACAACCACACCCCATACAAATATACACATTCTACAGCACGAAATCTCAGCCTACAGCTCGACACATAACGCTAGTGCTCGACACCCCTACAATATAGCTCGACATTCCAAATCCTAATGGAAACCTACTGGTCGTTGACGATATTTGTTTGTACAAGTATTCCATTATGTAAAGGTGAAGTCAACCCACTAAAAAACTTTGGAAGTCATCTCACGATTGTTTGACCTACAGGACCTAATAATTATTAATATTGCTATTGTTATGCCCAGGGAATCGTAGATGTTCAGATATCGCTATCCGTCGCCTTAATGTCTACACGGACATTAGTGCGCCATAGCCAGACACGCTATGTTTTATTGGCAACACATTTTAATACCCTGCAGACAAATTAGTAATATGAGTACTGAATAGACAATCGTGTATGTGTTGAAGTATTTAATATCTAACAGTAAGCCAACAGAGTTATTGGATGGCAAAATGGGAATATTAAGCCACACATTCGGCTATAACGTCTGTGACGTTTCTGGCTGATTTACCGAGGCTAACAACATCCCCAGTTTTGATTGAACAGACTTACCATTACAAGCGCATCGTATAAACTGTGCTGCTGAGTTAGGTTAACGTACATGTACACGGAAGATAATTACTTGCTAGCAGACAACCAAACGGTTTCAGAAAAGGTCGTTCTACAACGGATCATATTGCATCTATCACCTCTACTGTGGAAACACGTAAATCAGTAGAAAAAGTCTACATTTGCTGCAAATAAATTCCATAAATCGTATCATCGTATAGATCTCGATAAGCTGTGGGTCAAGTTACTGGAGGCCAAAATAAACGGTAAACTGTTTAACGCCATTACTTCTATATGTCATAATGTTCGATGATGCTTCGTTCGGATAAATCGGTGGCTGTGCAAAATCGGACAACGCGGTTTTTGTTTTTGTTTTGTTTTGTTTTGTTTTTTGTTGTGTGTTTGTTTTTGTTTTGGTTTGGTTTTGTTCGTTATATTTGGGTGGTTTTTGTGGGTGTTTTTGGGGGAGAGATAAAGTTTTCATGAATAAAGCATTGTCATGCGTCACTATATACGTATAAGACACCGGCATCAACGGCGGCTAACATTGCATGTGTTTCAGCGGAACTACCAGTGGGCCATCAGTAGAAAAAATTATTCTGACTCAGAATTCACAAACCCCTGCACAAGTTACAGTTATCACAGATCATTTCCATCAACAACAAATATGGTCGTCATCACGCTGTGTCTGAAAAACAAAGAATAATGTATGGCAATTTTATAACTAACTGGAGGAAGTAAGACTTACAGACTGAGAGGGAGTAAACGAGGGAGTGGGCGAAATACATAGTATAAGATATCTGCTCGTTGGGTGCCGAAGTTTATAAATTCTGATCTTAAGGAAAAAAGAACTGACATTGCCAGAGACAATTTAGAGCTAACTGAGGAGGATCTCGTTAAATACAAAAAATAAGATTAGTAACGGGTGATGAAACATGGGTCTACCACTATGATCCCGAGTCAAAACGTCAATCCATGGAATAACACCATTCAATTTCTCCGGCACCAAAAAAATTCAAGTCTTCAAGATCAGTGAAAAACGTTATGGCCACTGTATTCTGTTTGCAAAGGGTGTGATCCTTGTTGATTACTTAGAAAGTCAGAAGGCGATTACCGGTGCCCACTATACTAATTTGCTTCATCGCCTGAGAGATTCTATCAAAGAAAAGCGGCGAGGAATGGTGACTGTTGGAGATCTGCTACTTCATGACAATGCCTCTTCTCACACCTCTCGACTTGCAAAGGCGGCTGTGGGTTCGAAGAGCTTCTACACCCTCCATACCCGCCAGACCGGGCATTAAGTGTTTTTCACCTGTTTCCTAAACTAAAAGAACACCTTCATTGAAAGCGCTATGACGACAACGATGACCCCAAAGCTGCTGTGAATTGGTTTTTCAGGGTGGCTTCAGAAAACTTCTTCCTGACTGGAATTGACAACCTTCACGATCGATAAGTGTAGTGAAAAGCAGGGAGATTATGTTCAAAAAATAAAGTTAAAAACATTTTCACAATTGTTGGTTTTGTTTGTTAGGCTTAGAACTTTTTTACAAGCCCTCGTAATTGAAACATGAAAGAACTGTTCTTAAATTTGATTATGTCTATTTAACCAGAACTCATTCCTGCAAAAGTTTTTAAAAAGTAATCTCCGGCTGGGTAATTTTGTTTAAAGACAAGGGTAAGAAATGAAGTTGCAACCACAAGACGCCTACCATGTTTGAAATGTTGTACATTTGGGCAGAAAAAAACATATGTATTGATTTTCAAGAACAAGATGTCTGAGATACCCACCAATAGTTTGTATTACGGGGGAGAATAACAGTTTTAAATCAAATTATAATTCAAAAAACTAAAACCATGTATACTATTCTTTGAGTTCTGACATAGCGCCAGTACAGTTAAGTTTTTAAGACGTTTTCAATTGAAAATCCAACATATCAAGTGGGAGTTGTAGTTTCCTTTGTTCCTCAGGTTATATCCCTTGCTCCAGTGTAACTTTTGTAAAATAGACGTATAGGTCCAACCGACAGCTGTTGAAACAATTGTTCAAGAGAACTGTATGTTTCTCAAGGACTGAGTCGTAGAAGAAGCAAAGAAGCAGAAAAAGCGAAAGGTGAAGTCAAATTACTACTGCAACAGTTATGGCCCTGTCACACAACAACGTATAGCAGTAACGTATGGCGACGTATGAGATTTTTTGCCAAAACGCCGGCAACGCTGAAACACGCTATGGGTAAGTTAGGGGTAAGTTGTATACTTTAAAAGCACGCTGGTATACGTTGTGGTACGCCGAGGCTTAAAAACATGTTTGTGTATGCACAAAAGTTTCGGCGTATGGGAACGTTTCTAGACTGCTCTCGCTTTTCGTGGTAATTTGATGAATGGGTGTACGCTACTAGTTATACTACCGCGGGGCCTGTTTTAGTCATCTTTCCCCTACGCCGAGCGCGCTAGTCATACGTTACTCATACACTGGGCATACGCTGGCCATACGTTGAAAACGCCAGACACACGCTGCCAATACGCTTTCATACGTTAGACATGCGTTACATATACGGTGAACTCGTTATGTAAACGCTATGGATACACCAAAATCATGGTTTTCCGATGGAAGCTCGACGTATGACAGCATACTAACTGTGTTTTACACGCTAGGTGCAAGTTACTCAAACGTTTAATATGACAGGGCAATTACAAAGCATGTTGCTGGATAACTGATTTCAATGTCAATCAGAGCATGTCACTTTAACAACAAAATTAAACACTTTCGAGGCTCCTCTTGCTATATTACAGAACTCAAAAGTTTGACTATTTCCAGGTGTGTAGATGATAATGTATGCGAAAACGTTAATAGGATCGCATCTTTAACCAAGCCTATTACAGCGTTGACAGAGCAAGGTTTGATAACATTGTCCTTGGCATTGAGAATTTGTGTACAATTTTGACCTCATGGTTAAACCAGTTCTTCTGTACGACAGTGCAATGTTTGGATACTCCGATTGTTCTGCCATGGAAAATGTCCATTAATTGTTCCTGAAGTTGTGGCTCCTATGGCAGGGGTCTTTCAGTCAAGGTATATTGGAAACGAGAAGGTCTTTCGGTCCGGATGTAAACATGTAGAGGGGGTCTTTCAGTCTGGATATAGCGAAGTAGAGGAGGTCTTTCAGTACGGATATAGCGAAGTAGAGTAAGTCTTTCAGTCCGGATATAGCGAAGTAGAGGAGGTCTTTCAGTACGAATATAAGGCAGTAGATGAGGTCTTTCAGTCCGGATAAAGCGAAGTAGAGTAAGTCTTTCAGTCCAGATATAGCGAAGTAGAGGAGGTCTTTCAGTCCGGATATAGCGAAGTAGAGGAGGTCTTTCAGTACGGATATAGGGAAGTAGAGGAGGTCTTTCAGTACGGATATAAGGCAGTAGATGAGGTCTTTCAGCACGGATATAGCGAAGTAGAGTAAGTCTTTCAGTCCGGATATAGCGAAGTAGAGGAGGTCTTTCAGTACGGATATAAGGCAGTAGATGAGGTCTTTCAGTACGGATATAGCGAAGTAGAGTAAGTCTTTCAGTCCGGATATAGCGAAGTAGATGAGGTCTTTCAGTACGGATATAGCGAAGTAGAGGAGGTCTTTCAGTCCGGATAAAGCGAAGTAGAGGAGGTCTTTCAGTACGGATATAAGGCAGTAGATGAGGTCTTTCAGTACAGATATAGCGAAGTAGAGTAAGTCTTTCAGTCCGGATATAGCGAAGTAGAGGAGGTCTTTCAGTACGGATATAAGGCAGTAGATGAGGTCTTTCAGTACGGATATAGCGAAGTAGAGTAAGTCTTTCAGTCCGGATATAGGGAAGTAGATGAGGTCTTTCAGTACGGATATAAGGCAGTAGATGAGGTCTTTCAGTACGGATATAGCGAAGTAGAGGAGGTCTTTCAGTACGGATATAGGGAAGTAGAGGAGGTCTTTCAGTACGGATATAAGGCAGTAGATGAGGTCTTTCAGCACGGATATAGCGAAGTAGAGTAAGTCTTTCAGTCCGGATATAGCGAAGTAGAGGAGGTCTTTCAGTACGGATATAAGGCAGTAGATGAAGTCTTTCAGTACGGATATAGCGAAGTAGAGTAAGTCTTTCAGTCCGGATATAGCGAAGTAGAGGAGGTCTTTCAGTACGGAAATAGCGAAGTAGAGGAGGTCTTTCAGTCCGGATAAAGCGAAGTAGAGGAGGTCTTTCAGTACGGATATAAGGCAGTAGATGAGGTCTTTCAGTACGGATATAGCGAAGTAGAGGAGGTCTTTCAGTACGGATATAGGGAAGTAGAGGAGGTCTTTCAGTACGGATATAAGGCAGTAGATGAGGTCTTTCAGCACGGATATAGCGAAGTAGAGTAAGTCTTTCAGTCCGGATATAGCGAAGTAGAGGAGGTCTTTCAGTCCGGATATAGCGAAGTAGAGGAGGTCTTTCAGTACGGAAATAGCGAAGTAGAGGAGGTCTTTCAGTCCGGATAAAGCGAAGTAGAGGAGGTCTTTCAGTACGGATATAAGGCAGTAGATGAAGTCTTTCAGTACGGATATAGCGAAGTAGAGTAAGTCTTTCAGTCCGGATATAGCGAAGTAGAGGAGGTCTTTCAGTACGGAAATAGCGAAGTAGAGGAGGTCTTTCAGTCCGGATAAAGCGAAGTAGAGGAGGTCTTTCAGTACGGATATAAGGCAGTAGATGAGGTCTTTCAGTACGGATATAGCGAAGTAGAGGAGGTCTTTCAGTACGGATATAGGGAAGTAGAGGAGGTCTTTCAGTACGGATATAAGGCAGTAGATGAGGTCTTTCAGCACGGATATAGCGAAGTAGAGTAAGTCTTTCAGTCCGGATATAGCGAAGTAGAGGAGGTCTTTCAGTACGGATATAAGGCAGTAGATGAAGTCTTTCAGTACGGATATAGCGAAGTAGAGTAAGTCTTTCAGTCCGGATATAGCGAAGTAGAGGAGGTCTTTCAGTACGGAAATAGCGAAGTAGAGGAGGTCTTTCAGTCCGGATAAAGCGAAGTAGAGGAGGTCTTTCAGTACGGATATAAGGCAGTAGATGAGGTCTTTCAGTACAGATATAGCGAAGTAGAGTAAGTCTTTCAGTCCGGATATAGCGAAGTAGAGGAGGTCTTTCAGTACGGATATAAGGCAGTAGAGGAGGTCTTTCAGTACGGATATAAGGCAGTAGATGAGGTCTTTCAGTACGGATATAGCGAAGTAGAGGAGGTCTTTCAGTACGGATATAAGGCATTAGATGAGGTCTTTCAGCACGGATATAGCGAAGTAGAGGAGGTCTTTCAGTACGTATATTAGGCAGTAGATGAGGTCTTTCAGCACGGATATAGCGAAGTAGAGGAGGTCTTATACTACGGATATAAGGCAGTAGATGAGGTCTTTCAGTCCGGATATAGCAAAGTAGAGGAGGTCTTTCAGTCCGGATAAACCGAATTAGAGAAGGTTATTCAGTCCTGATATATAACGAAGTAGAGACGCTCTTTCAGTCCGGTTATAAAGGAGAAGAGGAGGACTTTCAGTCCGGACTATAACATTAAATAATTAAGTAAGTTGTATATAAGGTCGAAAGGTGCACCAGCGTTGCTGGTCATCAATCTATCAAGACAGTCATTAGTAAGACAAGGAGGTCTCTCAATCGGAATATATAGAAAGGAAGAGGTATTTTAAAATGAAGTCTGATTACGACAGATCTTAGGATGTAGACATATCGTTTAATACAGGAAACCTTTAGATCCGAATGTACCGAAGAAGAGAAGATGTCAAGCAACAAACATTAACTTTGTTATGCAAATTATGTGAGAGGCGGGTTCTTCCAGTAGAGCAGGACATACGTACCCTTTTCGCGAACACCTGGTGTCATCACTGATTTTCAGTGATCCATTTATATAATTTTCACCGCTATTTCTCCTATTCCGCCAAATGCAATCTGTTTCGGCGGATACTCGAGAACTGGTTATTGTCTGGTGTTTAATATTTCCACCTTTTTTAATGTCATCAGATAACAAAGAACATGTACACAACAGCGTTGAGACTGAGAGTTGGCCTCTTGTAAGCTGCTCCTCTTGTTAAACCTTATCTTGGCGAGCTGAAGGAGCCTGTTTAACAGTAAACAAAGCACCGTTATCAGCAGACACGTCTCCCTGCTGGAGAAGAACATGGGAGTTGTTCATGACGCCGGTGTTATTCCGTTATGTAATAACGTGTGGGCCGACAGCTGGATCAAGCTGTGTCAATAAATCAATTAACGACGTCACAATATTCATATTGGTACGTATTACCTGAACACGATACAATGCATTAACACCCCCTTGTTAAACACCCCCCATGTAGTGTGTGGGTGAGGTGTCGATGCTTTGAGCACTATTCCCGCGGGGGACACAAGAATGTGCACCAAACGCTGTACGATCAGAACCTGGAAACCCCACAATGTGCAGGACCCGTGAGGAATTAAGGTTGGACTTGGTTCCCAGGAACATACGCTGGTCGTAAGAGGCGACTCAGTTGATCAGATGGTAATAGACCAGATGACTTGGTTGATTGCTTGCAATCGTAACTCAACGGCGTGCATCGATGCTCATTATAACAATCAATGGATTGGCTGGTCCAGATTCGATTATTAAAGGTCGCCGTCATAATGGAATATTGTTGCGTAAGGCGTCAAACAACAAACAAGCATCCTTAAGCCCACGCGCATTGATATAACAACATTACTGTTCAAATAGGTCATGTAATTGATTATTGAGAAAGGGAAACTCACTGCTGAAAAAACTTCTACTGTTGGGCACTAGATACGGTTGAAGGAGCTGTTTGTATTAAACATGTCAATGCAGACACATTGCATTCAGGGCATATATTGTATTCAGGTATATATGATTAATCGCAAAAGAAACGTAATGTCTATAAACATTTGTAATACAAATAGTATATTAGCTCAGATACATTATTTGGGGGAACAGGGGTGGTCGGGTAGCCTAGTGGTTAAAGCGTTCGCTCGTCACGCCGAAAACCCGGGTTCGATTCCCGACATGGGTACAATGTGTGAAGCCCATCTGTGGTGTCCCCCGCCGTGATATTGCTGGAATATTGCTAAAAGCGGCGTAAAATATCACTCACTCACTCACTTTGGGGGAACTGAACTGGTGTTTCAGGTCGAAAAAACACATTAGCGCAAACGAAACCTCACACCAAATGTCTGCGGGAGCCGTAGCGAACATTCCTCGTGCAAATCAAGATGCACGTGCAGAATGAGGTAGCTATTAAAGCTACCCTCGTTTGCCAGTCATGGGATATTTACAGTAGCGATTGTGAGATTATATTACCTAACAACGAGAGACAACAGGCTGTTGGAAGATTGAATGCTGGTCCGAGTGCGCAGCTTGTCGCAAATTATTTTAATGTGCACCTTCGAACAATATGCCATTTGTAGCGATGGCTTAACACTGCCAACAGCACCGACGACCGTCCGCGTAGTGGTCGGACCCGAGTCACAACGCCTCGACAAGATCGTAACAAGCGTCGCCATCACCTGTAGAAATACTCCGCGCCACTGAAACAGCTCGGCAGACGATCGGCAACCACCAACAACCTATCAGTGCCGATATAGTCGCAAGCAACATAGCAGCATTGTCGCCAGCAACATCTTTTGTCGACTACCTGCTCGAGTGCCTATCCTTACAGACCGACATCGTCAGGTACTCGGATGGGCAGTGTTAATATGGGGGACACTGACTGAACAAAAGAATTGGACCTGTGTTTTTCCAAAATATTTGTCCAGGCAGGAGTGATGGCGTCACAGCGCAGCGCTACATTTATCATGTCCTCAGACCTTACATCTTTCCTTTTTCGCCCATCACCAACGCCGCATATCCATCAAGACAATGCTCGTCCCCATACAGCTGGAGCCACAAGAGACGACCTACAGCAGCATAACACCACCACCATGCCTTGGCCAGTCCTTAGTCAGGATTTGAATCCAATAGAACACTTGTGGGACGTGATCCAAAGACGTCTCAATCACCTCCAACCAAGGCCGACAACCGCAGCTGAACTGAGTGCAGTCTTTCTACGCATGCGGGCCTAGATTCCTGTGGCCTTCATCAACCGCCTTGCGCGCACTCGATGCACAGACGTGTCGCCATTATTACCCTTGTGGTTGGCATACGAGATGTTGACTTCAATCCTACAAAGTTTGGGCTATAAAGCATTGCCACCAGTTGAAAACGCCAATAACCTTTGTTGACACTGTGTACATGATCTGTGTAAAAACTTGACATTCTTCAAATATTAAATTATATATCTATATATCATGATCTTATAAGAATTTGTAAGAATAGCATAACATTGTTTTATTCAGACGATACCATCATTGAATTTCAATATTGTTAACAATCTGAAAATGTGTAATTTCAATCCCTTACAATTTAAAGTAGGTTAAAATTAAGACTTTTGCATCCTTTGAAAATGAAATGCGGCATTCAAGCCAAATAAACACTTCTGTTAGTGGTAATTGAACATTACTGTTACTCAGTACCAAGACATCAGTGACGCGAAATACATATTGGCTTTGAATTTAACATTTAGTTACAAATAGCTCTTATGATTGTACGCACTACCGCTGGGGAAGAGTGCCGTGTCGGCAACCCGGCACACATGGTGTTGTCTGACTATCATTTAGCACTCGTACAAATGAGTGTCTGTCTGTCAGGTCCGACACAGTTCGAATGCGCGTAAACTCACTCTTGCTGTTGTCAGTGATGGCAATATAAACGACCCGAAAGCATTGGCGTGTTTAATTGCTTCCGCATACATCTAGTTATGGCTGCCAACAAAAATAAAACATTGATATCGAATGGACTGTCCGATCGTATGACATGAATAATGTCTTTTCTCTTCCTGTTAATGAGCTATTATGCTGTTTTAAGCATTATTTCAGCAATATCAAGCCAGGGAACCCCAGTTTGACGCATTGCTTCGGTACTTGAATCAAACACGGGTTTTCGGTGTGGTGAACGAACGCTTTAAACAACAGGCCAATGTTGTTAAGTCTAGGTCATTGTTTAATTATCCATGCTCGTTGCGAAGGGCAACCACTGAAAAATAATAGTTACATAAAAGGCTTGCTACTAGTTTATTTAACTCGAATATCACAGTTTCGCTGTGCACGTGTGGATCAGTGGGCTAGCACTATAAAACGGCTTAGAGAGAGAGTGAGTGAGTGAGTTGGGTTTAAGGCCACTTTTAACATTATTCCAGTTATATCGCGGCGTGTCAGCTTAATGTGGGAGGAAAGCCCGAAGTGATGCAGGTCTCGGACGTTTACCCCTTCGATGAAACCCACGAGCACGGGTATGGTGCTGACAAACCTAGAAACATAATCGGGGCGAACCGGGATTCGAACCCACAATCATAGGTTTCTGGCTGCCCAAGGGACGCAACTCTGCACAGCGAATCGCGGCGCCTTAGACGACTGGGCCTCCCGTGCCCCCCTGAGAGAGAGAGAGAGAGAGAGAGAGAGAGAGAGAGAGAGAGAGAGAGGGGGGGAGGTTTGGTGAGAATGCCATTTCATTATACTGCCTGGGTTGCAGGAACACAAGTTCACGGTTGAAGTATTTGAATTAGCAACAGTCCTGTGCCGCTCCACACACTAGTTTTAATGTTATGTATTTGTAGCTGTTTGAGAATAAAAAAACACTATTTCCACAAGTCTGCTTTTATCGATCATTTCGCTTCAAGTACCCCTAGACATGACAGACCAAGATAATGCCTTTCAAACGACAGTCATAGATCAGATTCCAGGTCACACAATGGACCAAATGCCAGCAGTACCGGTGAGAGGTAAGTAGATTAGCCACCAGCACATCAGACTCTGCATCCCCATCTGCATAAACCTACAGGGGCGGTCGGGTAGCCTAGTGGTTAAAGCGTTCGCTCGTCACGCCGAGGACCCGGGTTCGATTCCCGACATGGGTACAATGTGTGAAGCCCATTTCTGGTGTCCCCCGCTGTGATATTGCTGGAATATTGCTAAAAGCGGCGTAAAACCATACCCACTCACTCACTCTAAGCTTACCTGGGCGGTCGGGTAGCCTAGTGGTTAAAGCGTTCGCTCGTCACGCCGAAGACCCGGGTTTGATTCCCGACATGGGTACAATGTGTGAAGCCCATTTCTGGTGTCCCCCGCCGTGATATTGCTGGAATATTGCTAAAAGCGGCGTAAAACCATACTCACTCACTCACTCACTCACTCATAAACCTACATGAGCCGTCTCCTCAACTGATTCCTTCGGGACTTCTGTTGCATTGCCAGGAGCGCATATCATAAGCCACAGGTAGAACACATGAATAAAACCGAGTGACACAAAGTGACGAGTGTATTGGCCAACATTCTAGGAAAACGAAATGGGCTTGCAAAGTTCCATAAGCTTTTAACTTGATAACAAACTTGACAAAGATTTTAAATTATGTTATAAGTACATATATGGATGTAGATACCTTTGACTCAAACTGCCAAATGTCTCTGCAGAACAGAACGTGAATTATTCGTACACACAACACCCCTGAGACACACACCATGAATACGATTATATTACGTAATCAATTTGCTAAAAGGAATCGCTTTCATGGGATAAAGTGGATTAAAGTATTATAAGAATTTTTTGACAATTCATCACTTGCTGCGCTGTCACGTGCATATTACATAACATGTAATACACTCGCCACATCAGACCTGGATTTATGACCGAATCTTAGATTAAATAATTACCCCAGACACCAGAAATGTTGTTGTTTGTTGTTTAACGCCGCACTCAGCAATAAATGCCAAATTCGAACCACTGATTACTATATATCCTTGACACCCTCAGAGCTAGGGGTGAAAGTTATTGGATTATATTGCATAGTCTTTGTCAAGTAATATGAGTGGTTCTAGCACTAATTATACTGAGACCGCCTCCGTGGTCTTGTGGTAGAGCGTCCCCCCGGAGAGCGGAAGGTCCGGGGTTCGATCCCGAGCCGCGTCATACAAAAAGACGTTAAAAGATTGTACTTGTTGTTACCCTGTCTGGCGCTCGGCATTAAGGGGCTAAAACAAGGACTGGTCGGCTCGGAGTCAGTATACTGTGTCTGAGTGGGGTATTCATGTTAAACTGCGGCATGGTATCTCAGTGAGCTAGCACTATAAATCGGCATCAGTCCGGACTAGTACAAGCAGCCACACACACACACATACACGTGCATGCACGTTGCTATATAAGTGCAATAATCTTGGACGCGACGTTAAACCCAATTTCACCTCACCTCACTAATTATACTTGTAATAGTCATTAACATAGAGGTGCAGGGTTATACCATGAAAGGGAGTAGTGATTGTTGTATCATATGCAATTTGCCTGATTTGCCTCATTTCTATTTGAAGTATAAAAACTGAACTTCATTGCTACACAAATATCTCACGTATCTCTTGAATACTTAACTACATAATTGTACATACACATTTACGCACACAGACGAGTTTGCAAGGTGAAAGGTTTGAGTAAGCATCATCTAATCAAATGCAATGGTTCAAGGGGATTCCCCTCGCTGTCAAGGAGGTCCTCCCTTGATCGTTGGTCCGAAACCCAGTTTGTTGGGTCGCTGACGCTAATTGGCATTCATTCGTCACCACTCGCCCCTTTCCGTAGCCAACATTCATCACCACTCGCCCCTTTCCGTAACCTGCAAGAAGACTCGTCCCCCTATCGATGAATGTTATGTGCGAAAAAACGACAAACCAATCGGAATGCGCGTTTGATTTCAAGTTATTCATCAAATAATCCCTCAGAAATAATTTTAGATTTACACATGTCTTGCATCTAAAAATATACCAAAGACACAGTTAAATGTGTTCAATCATACTGTATAATTCCGCATGTCCAGATGTGCTTTAAATTGCATCTGAAACATATATAATATATGAGGATATATGTTAACCATTACGCAACGAGTTGTTTTAGGTATGCCCGATTGCGCTAAGACGGATCCCGGTCGCAACAATGGCTATGAGAGGGGCACCGAGTCGCTATTCGGAATGAGAATGAGCAGTGTATATTTTGGAAGAGCTATCTTATTTGATGTAGAATGTCAAACTGAGACAACCGATTAAATTCCTGCGATTGCCAGTATCCCCAACAAACTTCAAATACGTTGACGTAATGTCAAAGAGCTATTGAGGGTTGGATATGCATTTCTTTATTTGATCAAGCAGCGTTGTGCACTGGTGAGCCTTCGCATCTGACATCCGGGTGTCTTCGTCCTCTTGGTATAAGCGGTGAAGTCCAGTTGGTTATAGATGTCATTATCTGACTGAAGTCACGCCGCCAGTGTAACGACGCTCAACGTCACTCCTTTGACGTTAAGGATCCACAGGATGCTTTGTAGAATACAACTTAATAAATGTGCTCTTTGGAGCTACTAATGATTATGGCGTGGGCAGGTGTGAATATACGTCTCAATTGTTGTGTAATGCTATCTTGCCTGAAGGTTTTAGTGTTAATAAGACTCATTTAAGAATGAGGTGAGGTGAAATTGGGTTTAACGTCGCGTCCAAGATTATTGCACTTATATAGCGACGTGTGTGTGTGTGTGTGTGGCTGCTTGTACTAGTCCGGACTGATGCCGATTTATAGTGCTAGCCCACTGAGATACCATGCCGCATTTTAACATGAATACCCCACTCAGACACAGTATACTGACTCCGAGCCGACCAGTCCTTGTTTTAACCCCTTAATGCCGAGCGCCTGACAGGGTAACAACAAGTACCATATTTTAACGTCTTTTGGTATGACGCGGCCGGGGATCGAACCCCGGACCTTCCGCTCTCCGGGCGGACGCTCTACCACTAGACCACGGAGGCGGTCTTAGAAAGAATGAAAGAGGTTGAGAGACTTTACCTGTGAACGTATTCATGGGTCAGAAACACTTCTCCCTCGTTCAATCAAATTGGCCCCCTTTGGCCCCTTTCAGTTAATAGAAATACAAAAAGAGTTTTACTCTACTAAGCGATAACTTGTCGTTATTTTGGGAGTATTTCAACAATTTGTATCAAAATCCATCACTAACAAAGAGTACTTAAAGGCTCATAGCGTTTTAAGTTTGTATCCAAGAACGATACTCCAGTGTACATAACCGCCACCCGCGACGATCCTAATGGGTGGTGTAAATAAAACAGTTTGTTTATATTGGGGTGAGGTGGGGGTTGGGGCGAGGGCGCCAATTATTGCGAATGTGTCACCATAACCAATCACTTATCGATCACCTAACGAGGTTTTGAAGTAAACAAAGGGTAAGATCAACCGAAGGTCCGATACAATGAGATCCTGCAGAACTGGTTCCATTCTTTCAAACCAAGGGAAATGCACTTATTGTTTATAGACAGAGCATAACATTCAAATTGAGACTACATGTTACTGCATTGATATTACAGGTTCCAGTTCTTAAGTTTCAATTTAAATCCGAAACTGCATGGCGCTAACGCAGCCGTTTGCTGGCTCTACAGTGGACAAACAAGTGCATTGCTATATTGCATAGTATCACTGCCTCTTCGGTATTGATGTAATTACTGACGATGGATGGATGGATGTGATCTGAGATATTCAATAAATACCACGGTGAGCTTAAGAGGATATGGTTTGTTTGTTGTTTAACGCCGCACTCCAGCAATATTCCAGCTATATAAACTGCCAGGCGAAAGAAACCATACACTTCAAAGTTTGATTTGACCAAACAATCACAAGCGTTGTCACAACGTCGCATTGCTGAAAACACTAGCCGATACACTGCAAACTTAAGGTTCAAAACAGAACTTGTTAATCTTTTAGATTTAAAATCATCTGATAAGACTTTTACTGTGTTAACTGATAAGACTTTTACTGTGTTAACTGACGTCATGTCAAGCTCTGACGCCTCGTTAATCAAACTTTTAGTATCAACTATTAATGAAATGTTTAACAGCAGACAGCGTTTTACATAATATATGTCTTAGTCGATTGATATCTGTATTTTTTAATACATTTTAATCTATTTTATTTTTCTATTAGGTAAGAAATTACTAGTGTATATCTGTTTTAAAATAGTGTCTAATAAGCCTAGCTAGGCTGGATGGCATGATAAATTTAATATGATGTATTCTTATTGTTTCATGCCATGTGATACTTTAATAAACTATGCCTGTCTGTCTGTCTGTCTGTCTGTCTGATGCCCGTAAACATGCCAAGAATAGCTGAACACCTACAGAAAATGGTATAAAATGCAATTGATCGTTGCTGTTCCCAAAGACGGCATCAGTTGGTTGACTACATCGAGACGGCAAGTCTGGGCATGCATTGGCGCTCGTGGCGGTCATATTATTTGTCTGGTTTCTGTGAACCAACGTAAACCGATCATGACAATACCGACTTCTCTCTGCTCATTACTGTGTAGTGTTGAATAGCGATCCCCGTGTTACTTGGGAACACCTGTTTTGAGATGCTCATTGACATTATGCATGTAATGTCGCCTATTATACCCGTATCACCGTTTCTTGTTTGTTTCATTTTAGCCACCATCAGACATTGGTGTATACTTTCTTTTGCCCGGCAGTTTACGTGTATTTTACTCGTTTAAAGAAAAAAGCACTCATTTTAGTCAGGCTATATGACGTGTCGTCAGTATTAGAAATATATTTTTAAAGACAATACACAGACATTACCGTTGTAAAAAGAAATCAGGAAACGTACGTTCTAATATTTAATGTACGAGGAATGTGGTGCATATCATGTTCATCTTAGAGTTGCTACCCGTGAAGATCCGGGTTTGAATAGGTCTTCAGCAACTCATGCTTGTAAGAGGCGACTATGCTTGTCCTAAGATTCGACTATTTACAGACCGCTGTCATATAGCTGGGAAAGTTTTGAGTGCGGCGTTAAACAATAAACAAACAAACAAACAAACTTAGAGTTGCATTTCAATCTGACAATATATTATACCACAGGCATTAAATGGGGACTACGACAGATAATTGTATGCGACATTACACTAACAATGCATGTATTTCGATAAATACGAACAGAACACTACTACAAGGTGTACATTAAAAGGCTATTGATTTACACACAATACACACATTACCGGTCAGTACGTGTAGCCAGGATTGTAAAGTGACTCTTGGCACGCGCGGACTGAGGCCTTCCGACACGCCCTTGTGTCCAGCTCGCCGTCATCACGTGACCTGTACATCCTGGCACGGCCTTGCAGAGAGAGATCTAAGGGCTATACACGATCATGTCTTATCGTGACACTGTCATTTGTGCCACAAAACAATATGTTCATCAGCCAGCGTGGGCCTTCTAGTTTACCGCAAGGACTATTATTTACAACAATACACCTGCAATTACGTACATGCCAAGGCTAAAAGCTTCCGACATAAGACAACCGGTAGGTGTTTACAAAAGGGTAATACATACTTATTTAACTAGCATGGACTTGAGAGATCGTTAAGATAATAATAAACTTATCCCTTACAATATCGCAGACACCGAGGCTAAGAGTTTCCGGCATAAGACCCCTAAATAACAAACCTTATCAAAACTATACTAGGCTGAAAACAATCGCCGAAACACTGCAAACTTAAGGTTAGTTGGTTTGTAAGTTTGTTGTTTAACGCCGCACTCCGCAATATTCCAGCTATATGACGGCGGTCTGTAAATAATCGAGTCTGGACCAGACAATCCAGTGATTGACAACATGAGCATCGACCCACGCAATTGGGATCAATGACATGCATCAACCAGGTCAGCGAGCCCGACCACCCGATCCCGTTAGTCGCCTTTTACGACAACAATGTCAGCTTTTACGGCAAGCATGGGTTGCTGAAGACCTATTCTACCCCGGAATCTTCACGGGTCTCAAAAACAAGGTAATTTTGCCGAGAAGTTAAACTAAATCTTCCTGAATATCGATGATCTGATATCATTCAAATACCATCTAATAGCCAATTCCCTTCCACTGATTTACCCACCTGAACTAGAAATAAACAAACTTAAGGTCCAAAACACAGCTGTGATAGCCGTATCGAACACATCGTCATCGAATAATCATTGCTTGTTTCTTTCATTCTTTAACACGCTATTTGGTTATGTTATGAAGTCATGTGGAGGACATTTCAAAATTTGTGGCATCAGTAACAAAAATATGTCCGATGTAATCCCTTATTTTAACTTGTACCATAAGTATGTTCTCGTGTTTTTCGGAGGTAAATAATTGACTAGCCTTTGCATGTGTTTGTAACGTGAGTCACCGGTAGAGCAGGATACGCCCACCTGTTTGTCGAGATAAACGATTGACTATCCTTTGCATGTGTTTGTAACGGGTGTCACCGATGGAGCAGGATACGCCCACCTGTTTGTATAGTGATTCATAAACGAATGCTTATGATGTCGTCGGAAATGTACAGTGGGCTGTTTTTTGTAGATATGTCGTATAATTATGGAAATGGTTTTGTGACTTATTGTTTGTGATGTGTAATTTGGCAGAGAGATTATTATTGGTTTCATGGGACAAGTTAATGTAATCAAATCAGGGAAATGATCGCGATAGTAACACCAAGTTTACCCCGCTAGAAACTACAAACAAATATTTAATGTAAAACATTAATCATATCTGATTGTTCATAATAGGAGTCATGGCTTTTATCTCAAAGGCATGTAATGCGAAACGATATATAGAAAAGCTATAAACCCGTAGTTTTACATATTGATAGAAATATGATTCAAATGTCAGGGGAATAGGCCACATTGTCATTTCTTTAAAGATCTCTATAGATACAGCGTTCTGGGTGATGACGCTCACATCGCGTGTAGATAATGTTGCTTCATGTGTGTTAGTAAGGCTATGGCTTTCTTATGTTCCACAAAATATGTGAGGAGTACCTGTGTAATATATGTAATAAAGTGTTTATTACATAAATTGTAGTTAATGTAGTGTTTATGTAGCTATGTATGCATCCAAAATGAAAGGCAATACCTGGTTCCTCCGTATATGACATTGTTCTGGGGTCCACTTTTTTCATCGAGCAGCGAATGGGGACCCATGACGATGAAATGATGATATGCATGCAAAGCCTTCAACCCCCCAAGCTGCGGTTAACGCTACCCCTCATCCGGTCATCGTTTTATATAAGTTATTCTATATGTCAGTACTGGGAGTTACTTAGATGAACTGGGATCTAGAGAAGCTAGGTGATTTGGCTGTACGATTTCCAGCGCACCAATTGGCTGTAAATAAGAAATATCTTTTTTAATCTATATAGCAGTTTCTTTCTTAATTACTTACCTTTAAATACATATCCTTTATTTCATCGAAAGTGAACGTTGAATAAGAATTCAAGATCGAAATCATGACGCGGCCTCCTCGAAAACACTACTTGATTTTCGATCTGGAAAATTTATTAAGATCACTTTCGATGAAATAAAGCATACGCGATTTTAGTCTGCTTTCGAGAGCATCGCTGACTATAGTAGTGTTGACCACAGAGCAACAACAATGGTGGCATAGCCATGTAAATTATTACACACGCACACGCACACGCACACGCACACGCATACTCAGAGAACGAATGATGGAGCTTAATGCTTAACTACGCCCATACAAGCATGGAGGAAACTTACGATAGTCGTAGTGCATAGATCGTTTGTCGGAAGTCATTGGTAGTCATTGCATGAATAACGTGTGTGCCGTTACATTTTACAGGTCAACCAACTTAAAGATTTTGGAAGTTATTTTACCATTGTTTGACCTACAGGAAAAAATCATTATTAATATTGCTATTGTTATGCCAAGGGAATCGTAGATGTTCAGATATAGCTATCTGTGGCCATACTGTCTACACGGCCATTAATGTAACAAAGCCAGGCACGCTATCTTCTATAAGCAACAAAGTGTAATACCCTACAGACAAATTAATTTGATGAGAATTGAACAGACCAATCAGGTTTGGTGTTAAACTATATTGACATCTAACAGTTAGCACACAGACACCAGAGATGGCAAAATAGCAGCAACAGTGTTGAGACAGGGGAGATGTGGTATCGGGCTGCCTGGTTTTCACTGTCTGTTGTAGATTCTCGAATCGTATTGATTAATTAGAAGTTATCAATCACAACTGTTTGCTTCTGTCGAAACAGCTGACAACTGCTTTGCCGAGTATCATTTTATTCATAGTTTGATTTGTCGGGCTCCTTGCCTTCAGCAATGTAATATTAACCTGTTGACAGATCACAAATACTGACCGTCATTGATTGAAATCAATTATACTAATCCTGAATTCTGTAGGGTTTCCGACAGCGGTAGATTAAAGAAATTACTCATATCCAAACATATATATTAGTCTCTGCAGAATGGGTAACTTCTGAAAACATCGACTTTTCTGACTTTTTCCAACTCTAATTCCTGGATTTAAGAACGGAGAATGTGACTTATCCAAGAAATTCAACTGTGACAAATTCTTGACATTCATGAGGGCAGTTTTGTAATAAAGCCTCTTATTAATTGCGATTGAGTGAACTTGTTATCAAAGACGGACTCACACCCCATGCCAATATTTGATGACTTGATGACAGAATTGGTCAAGCTTGTGAGTATGTGTGACCTGTTGGAGAAGTATTATCATATTCCACAGAACATGCAAAGACGAAATAAGCTTTTGCTACACTTAATGGACTGTATCAGTACATTTGCGTTGACAAATGCACCAGCTACCTTTACGGGCCTCATCAATTACGTCACTTCTGGCTTATAAAGTACAAGGGGCGGTCGGGTAGCCTAGTGGTTTAAGCGTTCGCTAGTCATGCCGAAGACCCGGGTTTGATTCCCGACATGGGTACAATGTGTGAAGCCCATTTCTGGTGTCCCCCGCAGTGATATTATTGGAATATTGCTAAAAGCGGCGTAAAACCATACTCACACACTCCCTTTAACGTACAAAGACTGCCATTCGATGGAATGGGGCGATCATTTCATGAAGATATATGCTTCCTTTGAGCGATTATGACAGGTAAAATTGACTGTTAATCTGTGTGAATTTGCCCACGCCCATGTTGTGTTCTTAACAGACGTAGTCGGTCAAGGTTAGGTACAACTGGTCAATACAAAGGTGGAAGCTATTCCAAATTTCGCAGTCCCGACCTATAAAAAAGAACTGATGAGATTTCTGGTGTTGATTTTCGGGTAGAAATGTCGCTGATGTATTGGCCCCACTCACAACCTTTTTGGCCAAAATGTCAAACTTTCTTTTGAATCACCAATGCCGGAGAAAAGGCATACTAATAAATTATCCAGTCCTGCAGGTACTAGGTTTAAACAAAGACAGAAACTAAACTTTCAACAGGCAGTAGATGCAAATGTCATTGGTGCAGACCGCGTATTATTTCAGGAATCTACAACCAGCATTAGCCACCTTGTTTGCTTGTTTAACAAACAGCGGAAAAAAATATTTTAAAATAATAAATTCTGTAACACAACTCGTGTATGTATGCGTTTTGAGATGCACCCGTTGTATTTAAAACGGAATCCAACGGGGACTCGATCAGTAATCTGTATTGACTCAAGTACAGTATGCATGTGGTAGACAAACTTGGATATTCAACAGATTTCAAACATATTGACCACATTCTATTTCAAATTGTTCATGATTAAAACCTTACTGCATTGTAAAGCATGATCTTTTGAACATCCTCCGATATCATTAAACATCTCCGTTGTTTTCTGAGGAGACGAGATTGACCCGAAGGCTTTAAAAATATAAAATTTGGGGATAAGACATTTAGGCAAGCAATAGTCATATGTGCACCATTTGTGCACAGAACTAGAAACAAAGGGGACCAGTGAGATTTAGATCATTGTATTTGGATTCAGTTTGACAAAACACTCTCCACAAGACTGCATGAAAGAGGGATTACTTCTACTTTTCCAATAGTTAGCTTTCCCTTATGACGAGTAATAATCCTGCAGCTCCAGTCTTTGGTGTTTACATTTTTTAGGTACAATCGAACATTCTCTTTCTACCAAGAATTCAAAGAGCGTCAAACGACTCATGCCCAGAATGTTTTTTTATCAAGGCCTCAGTAAGGCTTTTAATAGGTATTAAGGTAGACTTTTGGAGGACATTTCCAAATGATAAAAATGATGTCCGATGAAATTTCCTGTTATTATTCATATCATATGTACCCGTGTTGTTGTGGTTCTTTTTTGTTGAAGAATTTATTTGCCTTCGCATGTGTTTGTGACAGGTGCCACAGGTGGGACAGGATACGCTCCCCATTCTGCGAACACCTGGTATCATCACTATTTGATAGTGATTAATAACATACTCATGGTATTGTCGGAATTCTAAAATCAGCTGCTTTTGGCAGAGATGTCTCATGAATCTGGAAAGGCTTTTGTCGCATTTACTAACTATACTCTTCAAAGAAAAAACCGCAAAAGTGTGTGAGGTATATTCAATATATCTTACAAATATATATCTTACAAATAATCAACAGATTGTAATCGATTGTTCAAAATTGGCTCACATCATTGTCATTGATCTAGGTTTCATATGGCACAAATGGAACAGTAGATTTTCAAAATGAAAGTAATCTGTTCTCAATATCTTGTATGGCCACCATTAGGGGACTGGCATCGTCGTCCCATGTATGTATGCAGGTTCATGCATAACGATCCCGCGACGCCTGTAAACATTACGTCTACCAACTGCACGGCGAAGCATTGAACGTGGCTCGTCACTAAACTAAACTTGCCTCTATCTCAGTTGTGGCCATGCACCATTGGCGTCGCAGCCGACGATGCAGGTCTGTCAAAATGACACCTCGAACTAGTCGTCTGGCGCGAATACATTCCGCTCGTAAACAGGTCATCACTGTCTGTGCTGATATCCTACGCAATGCTGGTATTACCTATGGTGGTTCTTTCACGTGAGTGACGTAGCCGTATGCATCTGTCCTGTGCTCTAGCAGTGAGACGTAGTCGACCGGATCTGGGAAGGTCACTTGTTGTCCCGTGTGCCTGATAACGGTTCGACGGTCTTGTAATGGAGCTTGGTGCTACGTGGAAAATCCTGGCTACATCTAAAGATGATTCTCCTGTTTGCATTCAGACCATGGCGTTGTTGCGCTGGGCTCCCGTCAATTGTGGCATGTTTTCACTGTTCACTTGCTGTAAGATTGTGATGGTATACAAATGAAAACCCAATGTTTTTATAGCCCAACAAGTGATGTTGCACGTGAATATCATGTTGGTGTGTTTCGGCGCAAGGCTCTTACGTGGTTTTGTTTTTAGCGATTTTCACCAAATTTCTGCATTTCCTCACTCATTCCACGCAAATCAATCCAATTCAAATCACCAATTCATTATTTGTGTTATTTGTGTATGGATGTTGGCTATACTCTGATATTTACGATCTTACTACTTTTGCGTTTCTATTTTTCTAGATTATATTATGCAGTGCTGCGGGGGCCGTTATGAACTGAAAGATTACAAGTGCACTTGGCTTTAGCTAGAAATATTTAGAACATTTATGATATTGATATGCTCAGTAGACATGAATAAGAAGATTAATATAAAATACTTACAATGCCTGTAGGGCCAAACAAAACAATCTTCAAACCAATTACACATCGCTTCTTTTTAAAATGCTTATAGGGTCCACCCTCAGCCCCATTCAACACCACTAATCTTACAATTTTTAAAGGGAACGAAAAAAGAGGAGATAATAAGGTATTGCAAGAATAGTCAAGATTCACAGATACGTTTGCCTTTGTGCAATAAAGGTTGCACTTAATCCTTTTTTTATCTGTATCCATATGATGTGTTCCTTCAATAGATGTTTTATGTAGTTTTTCAAAGGTGTTTCTTCAACATTGAAATCCTTCAGTGACGTCATCCCATTGTTCTTTACGGGTTTTCTTCTTTGAGCAGGTACTTGGACTTGCAAGCCGAGAGTGACTTTGAATACACATAGGGAGGCTTTACTTTCCCAGTAAGACCTGCTTTGAGGTTTAACTTCTATCAGGTCGGACCTGATGTTTTGCTTTGATTCCTAATTAAAAGTTTTTAAACCATACCAATAATTTGCATCTAATGTTGATTATTTGTTGGTTAAAAATCAAGGTTTTTTCACATAAATATTCCATGACGTGAATCGAACCTGCAGCCACGTATATTATACTTTGTATTGTAACCCAGCGTTGGTCCAATGAGCCACCGGAGCAGGTCAAGGTTCAGTAGGAACACGGTTTTTGACAGTGTGTGGCGCCTTCGGCCGGTTCACGTACAACACCATTGCTGCACGTGCTAGCATATTAATAACCGTCAGCCGAGCCCATTTTAAACAGATGTGTAGGTATCAAATAAATACATCATATTCGATTAATAAGTAGTAAAACCTCGGGGGCATCGCTTGAAAGGTAACACCTCGGGCCTATCGGCCATCGGTCTTACTAGTCCGCCAGGCCTGACTACTCCAACCAGGCCTTACTACTCCCATCAGGCCTTACTACTCCCACCAGGTCTTACTATTCCCACCAGGTCTTACTACTCCAACCAGTTCTTACTACTCCAACCAGGCCTTACTACTCCAACCAGGCCTTACTACTCCCATCAGGTCCTACTACTCCCATCAGGTCTTACTACTTCCATCAGGCCTTACTTCTCCAAACAGGCCTTACTACTCCCTTAATGGCCTTACTACTCCTACCAGGCCTGACTACTCCCACCAGGCCTGACTACTTCAACCAGGTCTTACTACTCCTACCAGGCCTGACTACTCTCATCAGGCCTGACTACTTCAACCAGGCCTTACTACTCCTACCAGACCTGACTACTCCCACCAGGCCTGACAACTTCAACCAGGTCTGACTACTCCCACCAGGTCTTACTACTCCCACCAGGTCTTACTACTCCCATCAGGCCTTACTACTCCTATCAGGTCTTACTACTCCCATCAGGCCTTACTACTCCCATCAGGCCTTACTACTCCCATCAGGCCTTACTACTCCAACCAGGTCTTACTACTCCAACCAGGCCTTACTACTCCCATCAGGTCCTACTACTCCCATCAGGTCTTACTACTTCCATCAGGCCTTACTTCTCCAAACAGGCCTTACTACTCCCTTAATGGCCTTACTACTCCTACCAGGCCTGACTACTCCCACCAGGCCTGACTACTTCAACCAGGTCTTACTACTCCTACCAGGCCTGACTACTCTCATCAGGCCTGACTACTTCAACCAGGCCTTACTACTCCTACCAGACCTGACTACTCCCACCAGGCCTGACAACTTCAACCAGGTCTGACTACTCCCACCAGGTCTTACTACTCCCACCAGGTCTTACTACTCCCATCAGGCCTTACTACTCCTATCAGGTCTTACTACTCCCATCAGGCCTTACTACTCCCATCAGGCCTTACTACTCCCACCAGGTCTTACTACTCCAATCAGGTCCTACTACTCCCATCAGGTCTTACTACTCCCATCAGGCCTTACTACTCCCACCAGGTCTTACTACTCCAAACATGCCTTACTACTCCCTCATGGCCTTACTACTTCTACCAGGCCTTACTACTCCCACCAGGTCTTACTACTCCAAACATGCCTTACTACTCCCTCATGGCCTTACTACTCCCACCAGACCTTACTACTCCCACCAGGTCCTACTACTCCCACCAGGTCCTACTACTCCCGCCAGGTCCTACTACTCCCACCAGGCCTGACTACTCCCATCAGGCCTTACTACTCCCACCAGGCCTTACTACTCCCACCAGGCCTTACTACTCCCATCAGGTCTTACTACTCACACTAGGTCTTACTACTCCCACCAGGTTTTATTACTCCCACCAGGCCTTACTACTCCCACCAGGCCTTGCTACTCCCACCAGGCCTTACTACTCCCACCAGGTTTTATTACTCCCACCAGGCCTTACTACTCCCACCAGGCCTTGCTACTCCCACCAGGCCTTACTATTCCCACCAGGCCTTACTACTCCCACCAGGCCTTACTACTCCCACCAGGCCTTACTACTCTCACCAGGTCTTACTACTCACACTAGGTCTTACTACTCCCACCAGGTCTTACTACTCCCATCAGGCCTTACTACTCCCACCAGGCCTTGCTATTCCCACCAGGCCTTACTATTCCCACCAGGCCTTACTACTCCCACCAGGCCTTACTACTCCAACCAGGCCTCACTACTCCCACCAGGTCTTACTACTCCCACCAGGTCTTACTACTCCAACCAGACCTTACTACTCCCACCAGGCCTTACTACTCCCACCAGGCCTTACTACTCCCACCAGGCCTTACTATTCCCACCAGGCCTTACTATTCCCACCAGGCCTTACTACTCCCACCAGGCCTTACTACTCCCACCAGGCCTTACTACTCCCACCAGGCCTTACTACTCTCACCAGGTCTTACTACTCACACTAGGTCTTACTACTCCCACCAGGTCTTACTACTCCCATCAGGTCTTACTACTCCCACCAGGCCTTACTACTCCCACCAGGTTTTATTACTCCCACCAGGCCTTACTACTCCCACCAGGCCTTGCTACTCCCATCAGGCCTTACTATTCCCACCAGGCCTTACTACTCCTACCAGGCCTTACTACTCCCACCAGGCCTTACTACTCCCACCAGGTTTTATTACTCCAACCAGGCCTTACTACTCCCACCAGGCCTTGCTACTCCCACCAGGCCTTACTATTCCCACCAGGCCTTACTACTCCCACCAGGCCTTACTACTCCCACCAGGCCTTACTACTCCCACCAGGTTTTATTACTCCGACCAGGCCTTACTACTCCCACCAGGCCTTGCTACTCCCACCAGGCCTTAATATTCCCACCAGGCCTTACTATTCCCACCAGGCCTTACTATTCCCACCAGGCCTTACTACTCCCACCAGGCCTTACTACTCCAACCAGGCCTCACTACTCCCACCAGGTCTTACTACTCCCACCAGGTCTTACTACTCCAACCAGACCTTACTACTCCCACCAGGCCTTACTACTCCCACCAGGCCTTACTACTCCCACCAGGCCTTACTATTCCCACCAGGCCTTACTATTCCCACCAGGCCTTACTACTCCCACCAGGCCTTACTACTCCCACCAGGTCTTACTACTCCCACTAGGTCTTACTACTCCCACCAGGTCTTACTACTCCCATCAGGTCTTACTACTCCAACCAGGCCTTACTACTCCCACCAGGCCTTACTATTCCCACCAGGCCTTACTATTCCGACCAGGCCTTACTACTCCCACCAGGCCTTACTACTCCCACCAGGTTTTATTACTCCCACCAGGCCTTACTACTCCCACCAGGTCTTACTACTCCCACCAGGCCTTACTACTCCCACCAGGTCTTACTACTCCCACGAGGCCTTACTACTCCCACCAGGCCTGACTACTCCCACCAGGTCTTACTATTCCCACCAGGCCCGACTACTCCCATCAGGCCTTACTACTCCAACCAGGCCTTACTACTCCAAACCAGGCCTTACTACTCCCACCAGGCCTTACTACTCCCACCAGGCCTTACTACTCACACCAGGCCTTACTACTCCCACCAGTTCTTACTACTCCCTCCAGGCCCGACTACTCCCATCAGGCCTTACTACTCCCACCAGGCCTTACTATTCCCACCAGGCCTTACTATTCCCACCAGGCCTTACTACTCCCACCAGGCCTTACTACTCCCATCAGGTCTTACTACTCCCACTAGGTCTTACAACTCCCACCAGGCCTTACTACTCCCCCCAGGCCTTACTATTCCCACCAGGCCTTACTACTCCCACCAGGCCTTACTACTCCCACCAGGTCTTACTACTCCCACTAGGTCTTACAACTCCCACCAGGCCTTACTACTTCTACCAGGTCTTACTACTCCCACCAGGTCTTACAACTCCCACCAGGTCTTACTACTTCCACCAGGTCTTACTACTTCTACCAGGTCTTACTGTTCATTCTCTGTCGTGAACCTTCACTACATAACCTGTGCAATGCTGTGGTTATGTCGGACTGATGTGCAGTTGTAAAGGAGAATTTGCTTTTATAATATATTTAGTTCAAGGTTCCAGTATTTATTTAGGTGGACCGCATAGCAAAAGGAAAGGCGATAATCAAAGATACAAACTATTCAAGTATAACGCAGAAAGCGTGAGGCCTGCTGCCAGTAAGATGTCACCCGTCATATTCCCACTGTCATTTGTATAACATAGCAATGGGCTCATCAGTCATTGTTTGGCATCTTGTTATACTGTAAGATTTCCAAGCGGACGTTAAGGTATCTAAGAACAGGTAATTACACATTTAACGTGCCCCTGACAATAACGCGAACACCAGGGCGGCTAAGAGTTTCTGGCATAAGGAAAAAGATATATGGCAGATGTATGGATTTGAGAGTTGGTTATGTCATTATATTGAATGTTTTTTGGGTTTTTAAAATTTATTTTGTTTGTTTTGTTTTGTTTGTTTTCGTCGTTTTGTTTTTTTTGTGTGTGTTTTTTGTTTGTTTTTTTGGTTTTTTTTGGGGGGGGAACGTATGTAGTCACGTGATGTATGTCTTCTAAACATTTAGATTTACGTAGAGAATTAGTTATCGTGAATATGCTTACATGGGCAAATATAATCAGTATGGGTTAAGCAAAAGGTATTGGCGCGGAAGTTTCAGTATTAGAGCAGAAACACTGCAAAAAAGTATCTATTGTGAAAGTCACACTCTTTGTCTGGGAAAGAAATTGGCATTATACAAAGTGTATGTTCTATAAGATCAACCACGCTTATGATAAAATATCAATTAAACATGCACGCTGTATAAAAGAGCTGCTGTGATATTAAATGGAGCACTAGGATCTTCCGGTTTATTTAGCCTTCTGCTTTGTTGTTAAGCAGGGTACAGATATTTGGACTTGGGAGATGAGTTTTCAACGGTAAATCACCACTAAATCAAAAAGAAAGACTGTATGCATGATCCTACAATTCACACGTTATTCCAATGCGGTTTAGGCGATCAAGGCCTAAGTAGAGCTTTCAAAAAGGTCTCTGGTAGATGTTTGAGAGGACATTTCCAAATTTGACCATCAATGTCCAAAATGATATCCGATGGAACTTGCCATTTTGATTTTGTACATGATCCCGTGTTTATTCATGTGAATGACTTGTCTTTGCATGTGTTTGTGACGGGTGCCACCGGTTGTGCAGGATACGCTCACCTTATCGCGAAAACCGTGTATCATCTCTATTTGAGTGAGTGAGTGAGTGAAGTTTTACGCCGCTTTTAGCAATATTTCAGCAATATCACGGCGGGGGACACCAGAAATGGGCTTCACACATTGTACCTATATCGGGAATCAAACCCGGGTCTTCGGCGTGACGAGCGAACGCTTTAACCACTAGGCTACCCGACCGCCCCCATCTTTATTTGAGAGTGATTCATAAACACATGCTTAATTATTCATATAGTCGAAATCGTACAGCGGACTTCTATGATTATGAATATGAAATTGACTTTTGTCTTGTCCTGTTTATAAATATAGCGCCCCGGATGATGGCATACGACGCTGAGCGTAGAGATTTTCCTACTTGATTGGTCGTGTTTTGCAATACTTGTGAGGCTATGTCAACCTCGAGTTTTACAACGGTTGAAAGTTCTACTATGATGTTGCGTTTACTATAGGTGTGAGCGACATAAAACAAAGAAAGACATGCTATCTTCTATAAGCAACACATCGTAATACCCCACAGGCAACGTAATTAAATGAGTATTGAACAGGGAAATTGTTTCTCATGTTGACCTCTTTGGCTACTTAACAGTTAGTAAACAGACACAAGAGAAAATGGCAGCCAAAGGGTTTGGGATAGCGGAGACACTGTACAACAAACATCCATGCTGTCACATTCTGCCATAACTGTTGTAAATTCTCCGTTGTATTGATTAATTAGAAGTTATCGATCACAACTGTCTGCTTCTGTCCCAACAGCTGTCAACTACTTTGCCGTGTATCAGTATATACGCTAGTTAATTTGTCGGGCTTCTTGCCTTCAGCAACGTAAAATAAACATATTAACGGATTAAAAATAGTAACAATTATTGATTAAAAGATCTAATATTCCTGATCCATGCCGGGGAAAATTGCTAATTGCAATCATAGAAACATATTTATCAGTACTTAGCAATATTATGTTTCTTACTGTTCCATTTCATTTCATTAATCCAACAGCTTATAATTTCGTACTAATAACATTTGTTTGTTGTTTTCAAGTTTGTACAGACAGTGTCTACATCGTTCTAAGCAGGTAGATTCGTCTCTTAATTAAATAAAAAACAAATTCTATACTCATCTGTTTCAGTAAAATCATATCAATACCTCAAAGTACCTTAAAGAAGAATATACATTAAAGTCTCATTATAGCAACGTTAATATTGGTCAGAATTGTTAAGTTCTAACAAAATGAAGATTAAAATATAAAGATTAAAACCCAGTGAAACATTGATTAAATTTTTCCTAAATACGTCATTTTCCTATATATTGGTATGTTGCCAGTGACAGAATTAACAGTATTAGTATGAGACTGAATTCTCTTAACAGATTGCTATATCTGTTTGACATGTAACAATGCAATTCTGACATTTTCTCCAACTGTTCCTTATGTAACGCAACTGATTGACATGCTTGCCTCATCAGTTGTTGCTGAATATGTCTATTTACAGAGACTGAGCTGTACACGTGCAAGGGATGAGTTGACACTGAGGTGTGTCTGTCGGTAGTTCCCTGACTTACCACCTGACTGCACAGACAGACTACAGGGTAGACAAAATGTCAAACTGGTTAAAGCGTTTAGTACTCTAATTGTTCCTAATTATATTAACTTGTTCCGTACGCTGAATGGACGGAGACAAGGCGCGCTCTCAATGCTCGGGGTATTAGTCTGACAAATCAGGAATAAGGACTAGAGGGGGTACAGGGGGTCTTTTTGTCCGGATGTACCGCGAAGAACAGGAGGTTTATTCAGTCCAGATATAAGGAGGAAGAGAAAGTCTTTGAATCCGGATATACCGAAAGTACAGGAGGTATTTCAGTCCAGACATAAGGAAGCAGATGGATTTCTTTCGGTCAAGACATAAGGGTGAGTGAGTGAGTATGGTTTTACGCCGCTTTTAACAATATTCCAGCAATATCACGGCGTTGGACACCAGAAATGGGCTTCACACATTGTACCCATGTCGGGAATCGAACCCGGGTCTTCGGCGTGACGAGCGAACGCTTTAACCACTAGGCTACCCGACTGCCTCCAGACATAAGGAGCAGAGGGTGTCAGTCCTGATATAAGGAAGAATAGAGGTACAGTAGAACACGGATATAACGAACACGGATATAGCGAACAAACGGATACAACGAACTGTTAAAAAATCCCCGATTTATCTCCTATATAATATCATATAAAATTTACGTATATAACGAACTCTCTACAGCGAACTAACGGATACAGCGAACTGATATCTGATCACCGACAAGCCCATTTATCACTAATTAGCGACGTGTATAGCGAACTGAGAAATCTCACTCAGTGTCAAGTGTTTTGTCTTATCCAAGATGGCGGACATTTCCGAGCGAAAACGTGTATAACGAACAACGGATATAACGAACTGATTTCTCTGGTCCCTAGTAGTTCGTTATATCCGTGTTGTACTGTAATTCAGTCCTGATATACCGACATAACTGAGGTCTTTCAGTCCTGATATGAGGAAGTAGAGGAGGTCTTTCTTTACGGATATAACAACATACTACGACACAATAAACACATGAAGCAGGAAAGACTGATTTGACGTTTCAGATGTGTGTCTAGATAATTGGCTTGTCAAAGATTTCACAGCATTGAAGCGGGTCACGTCCACACCATGGCTTCGTTGATTGGAACGCCGTATCCACTCTGACGCTGTGTACGCCAAGATGACGCACTGCAACTTATGCAACCTATGGCTTTGCTTCAGAAACAAACGTTTGAAAGAAGAAGCAAAAATTAATGCATTACTGTACTTTGTTTAAGAATGCAATTAGTAGTAGAAGTGGTGGTAGTAGTAGTAGCAGTAGTAGTAGTAGTATCGTCGTCGTCGTAGTAGTAGTAGTAGCAGTAGTAGTAGTATCGTCGTCATCGTCGTCGTCGTTATTATTTTTTTTATTATTATTATTATTATTATTACTGTTATTATGCAGTTATTGTGAGTACAGTTATGTTGAATGGTATTGTCCTTGTGGTTTTTCACTCAGTCACTTTTCTTTTGACGAGAGATGAGCCATGCTACGAGGAGTGGCTGAAAGGTCTATGATTGACTGGGTAGATGGATTGGGTTGCTAATTATTTTTCAAAAATATCCCCTCCGAGGTCCACACGCTTCTGCCAACGATGCTGGAGTGAAACAGTCCTCCAAAGCAGACATTACGTCATCATGATGTGCATGCTTGCAAGGCAGTTCTTCCTTCAAGTTTGGGAAGAGGTCGAGATCTGACGGTGACACGCGGTGAACACGGGGGATGTTCAATAAGTTCATTTGTCTAAGCAGATTAACATACTAGTTCGGGGGGCGTGGGGGTGGTAATTATAATCGGACAGTAGGATTCCTTTGGAATCTCAGAAAACGAAGCTATCACCTTGCCAACTGAATGAACAGATTTCTGAGGAGACAATCGATGTCTCCATTGCTTTTGTAGCAGGGCGTCAGCTTGCTGACGGGGTTAATCTCTTTGGTCATGTGGACAAGGCGTCCGACTTCGGATCAGAAGGTCCGTGGTTCGAGTCCCATCACGGGACTCGGAAATTGTATGGCCGCTACACTTTGACGGTTGTTTTGTCTGTGGCTAATAGTGGCAAGGTACAAACGCTTCCCTGGATAACATTCGCTCAACAAAATCAGCTGTGTCAGCTACAAAACGACGTACATTCTCAGAGAGATGAAGAACCGAGAACGTTTCTGATCAGGAGCCTTGGAACCGAGCCCCTGATATCTGTGTCATGCCTAGTTCATTCTTCAAAATGTGTTCAACTCATGAGAGATGCCTACTGTATTGGCAATGTTACCTGTGGTGAGTAGTCGATTACCCCTAATCAAATTAGCTTGGTAAGTATTCTCAACATTTTCCTCAGTGGTGGCAATCGAGTGTCTTCCTGACACGGCCTCTCTATCCCTCTTGAACCTTTCTGTTCGTTCTAACAGTGGCTAAAGAAGAAACACCATCCCCTAATGTTGACACATGTCCGCATGAAGTAGGTGTGGTTTTACGCCGCTTTTAGCAATATTCCAGCAATGTCGCGGAAAAGGGATCCACATGCTGTGTCCATGTCGGGAATCGAACCCGGGTCTTCAGCGTGACTAGCGAACGCTATAACCACTAGTGTACCCCACCACCCCTGTACAGATGGATGGCTGTTGGAGACCGTTCAGTTGGCGATACTTGATGTAAGCATGGCACCCAATTTTATCCAATGTTATCAACATACATACCTAGTCACTTTTATTCCTCCTGAAATATGCTGCCTTGTTTTGTATTGATTGGGCTCTAATAGTGACTGTAAACATGAACATTATTGCACTTACTACATGTAAACAGTTAAGAGTGAACTAAACATCATTTGTTAGGCGCAGAACATTTCAGCAACACCCTGTAGTAGAATGGTTGGTGTGTCATCACTGTACCCTGGACCAAGTGCTGAAAGATTATGACCTGCCAAATTACGCTGACAGGGTCTTATGAGTTTCAAATACTGTCAACTCGGTACAAAACAAACCCATCATACTTAATGCCCTTATTGACGGTTGTAAATTACTGATTGGTGCAGTTGCTAATTGCTACTTTATCAACTCATTTTGATATATTCCATAACAGTAGCGTGTAATACTCTACCATATGTATATTCTCGTAAATCACCCATTCATTAATATACTGTGAACTCCGAATAACTAGACAGTTGATCTTCAGACAGTTGGTCTATAGTGAAAGACATTGCAATATGGTGTGTAAATATCATTGGCCTGTGTCCCATGTTCTTGTTGAATGTTGTAAACTGTTCCCTTTTTTGTGTATGAGCAGAATTTAGTTTATTTTTTGTCGAATTTCAAAGAATGAGAAAAACGTTTATCCACATCTTTGAAGTATTTGAAGTAGCGCTAGTCTTGCTTCGCTCCGAATTACATAGCTATTTTTAAAGAGCACTCTACACTCCCAGATCTAATGTGCTCGTCGCTGTTTTGTGATTATCGTTAAAGAATAAGAAAAAATATTTCTACAAATCCGCTTTTATTAACCATTTCGCTTCAAGTATCCCTTCAGATGACAGACCAAGATAATGCTTTTCAAACAACTGTCATAGATCAGATTCCAGGTCACACAATGGACCAAATGCCAGCAGTACCAGTGAGGGGTTAGTAGATAAGCCACCAGCCTGCAGAGACTCTCCATCCCGCGGGATGAATGAAACAGACATGTGTCAGCTCTTTAACTGATGCGTTCGGGATTTCTGTTGCATTGTCGAATCTAAGTACCTCAAGCCATAGGTAGGACATTTAGCAAGCGACCGAGGACTTATTAAAGAGACTTAAATGAAAACATGGGTATTGGACAACATAGAGAAACAGCGCTTCCGGTTAACTGATATTTTAATACGGTATCTCATAAAAACTAAATGAACATGTAACGTGCGATAGGTTGACATAAGAAGGTATTCATTAAGCCTTCAAATAATGTTGACAGAACATATAAAGATGAAGCTGCTTTTGATTCAAACTATGTCAGATGTCACTGAAGCACGGAATGTGATTAATTCTTAAAACACAATAACACTTAGACGTGACCGACGCCACAGCCTCTACACATGATCAATTTGCTAAAAGGAATCGCTCTCGCGTGAAAAGTGTATTGAAGTTTAATGATGACAAATGACAGTGACACATCGAGGAGCAGAATAATAATACGTAGAACTAGCAGAGCCTCGCTCCACGAAGTAATCCTAGCGTGTGGTTAGTACAAGATGCACTGTATAAATTACGAAACGAGGCCCAGCTTGTATAACAACCTCAACACCATCCTGGTCGTAGTAGACAGCACTTTAGACCAAATACAGTCCGACATATCACCTCCTGAACAGACCACACCCCAATGTTCATGGTTTCGAGAAATGATCGTTTCCTACTTTCTGAGACAGAATAACGTGTCCGCGCCAAGAAGAAATAACAGTTGTAAAACACTCGAATATCGCACCAATCAATGTGACTGGATCACGATATGTTCTGCTGTGATTGGGTGAAAGCCACGTGGTAAATCATCTCATCGTCGTCCGGCTCCGAATCGCATCATGTTGGCTCTACCGGTTTCTCTAGAATCGCCTCTCATTGCAAGGAGACGCTGAATGAGCTCGTTCAGACTGCTTCGCTTGTAATCTGGAAGAGAAACAACGATTTATTAAAAATGTCAAAGCAAATCTTCTTCAAATCGTTTGAACCAAATGATTTGTCAATACCTCTGAAGGTCATTTCACTTAATGAAACCTAATAAGCCACAACCTTTACAGCTTTTTAAATATTCATGAGTGCGATGTGTCAAACTGTTCACATTCAGTGATCAGTCGGGCATAAGAAGTTAGCATATTGGCAAAGATTCCATACTTTAAGTAGAATATGATACTGAAACAAACAATTTTTCCCCATGAATACAGACGTCACCTACAAACTTCAATGTCAGATATAATGTGACAGTCAGATAAATCACAAAAGCTGTGTATTTCTTGTGCAATACTAAGCCTCGCGTCTGACATTAGGGTGACTTAGTCGTCTTCGAATAGCTTATGGATGTGAAGACCAAGTGATACTATGTCATTATCTGACTGAAGTCAGGCCGCCACTGTAACGGTGCTCAACGTCACTCCTTTTAGGTAACGAACACACACGATACTTTGTAGATTAAAACTTAGCAAATGTGTTCGTTTGAGCTACTCGTGGGTGGGTGTGAATATCCGTCTATCACTGAATCTGTTCCCCATGTTGCAGCACGTGTACCTTTATCTATTGTGTTATTCAGGTGGAATATGAAAATTTTGACATACTGGGTGTAAGAAATATGACGAACTTCTTTTGACAAAAATATATCATGGTGTAATATTTTGGGGTTCGTTTTTAATGTATCAGGAGTGTGATGTTTATAATATTAATCTTAATCTGTTAATGTCAGTCTGATTATAATTTCTACTGTCATTTATATGTTGTCAACTCAACTTACGGTATTTCATTTTATTATAAGCATCAATATTTCTCGGATTTGTATACTCCATCGTACATAACTACCCTTGGCTGGTATACGGTGTTCCCCACATGGGTACAATGTGTGAAGCCCATTTTCCGGTGTACCCCGCCGTGATATTGCTGGAATATTGCTAAAAGCGGCGTAAAACCAAACTCACTCACTCTCTTACTATTTGTAGCCAACGATTACATCAATGGCCTGCTTCCAACAAGAGGGGTGGGATGCATGTGAGAGATCTGACCAATACCGATACACGGCCTTATTTCATTTGATGAGGGGCGGTGTGGTAGCCAAGTGGATAAAGCGTTCGTTCTTCACGCCGAATGTCCCGGTTCGATTCCCGACCCGACATGGTTACAATGTGTGACCCCCCCCCCCCCCCCCCCCCCCTGTGATATTGCTTGAATATTGCTAAAAGCGGCGTAAAACCATATTCACTTACTCCACCCTCTGTTATTCCTGGACATATACTATAAGCAGAAAAAAAGGTTTTGACATCGTAACACAATATAAAAGAGGTGAATGTGCATCGATTGTTGTGTACTACATACATTTACAGTGAGAGTAGTCCAGGTTATTGAGTGAGTATCGGGCTTCGCGGAGTATGGTCGGCTGACACGCCCGTGTGTCCAGGTAGCCGCCACGTGACCTATACGGACTGGCACTGCCAGATGCGGCTCCTATATATAGGCAATGTCACCATACACTGCCACCTGCACAACATATCCCAATATTTGGTCTCTCGCTTCACTTCAAGTCAAATTTCATTGGAACAGGATAACACTGTAAAAACCTATACAATATCATGAACGCAGAGGCCACGTCGTATAGTACAAGGGGGAAAATACTTATATAACTGGTATAGATTTTAGAGAAGGTAATATCACAATGTTGACAATAGTCTTGCAGGACAGTTATTACATGGCATAATGCATTAATTCTTTGTTTCAAATGTAGCTCTCCTTTTAAATTGGAAATGGAAGCATATATTACACGTCAGAAGAAAATAATATTTTATTTCAGTGTGGTCTGGGTCCAGGATTATTATATGTTTATGTTAAATTGTTGGATCGACGAAGGCCTCAGCTTAAAGACCCCTCTGAGCAAGTAGGCCCAGTGGAACCCGAGTATCAGAGAGTCATCAGTCAAATTGACATGACATTTAATGATAAGACCATATGTTCTCGATGGCGTTGGCAGGTCGAAATAAAAATGAATAATTTCTGTAAAAATCTGGCGAAAACGGATTAGTTTTCGTTTGGAAATAAATGTTAATTCGGAATTGGTAATATTTTTTCATGGATATGTACAAGTATTTACTTCTATAAAGAAAGACTTTTTCATTTGACTATTTTATTGTGTATTTATATTGTCGTCACCAGCTACAGTCTTTAGAATCTGTACACCGACATACAATTAAAAATGTCACCAATGAGTATTTCTGTATGCATGCAATATGTAGTCACGTCATGTTTTGTGTCAGAATATTAAATGTGATAAGGTTAATGGTAATTATTTTAAACATTCAATGTCCTGGTTTTAGGTGCAAATAGACGCAAACAATTGATCTGCAATGTGGTCCGTGATATATAATAACAAAAAATCATCAAAGAAATGGCATTCAATATTTCTATGATGAGTCCACGTATGTAGTCAGGTGATATATTGCGTCAGAATAGGTAATTTTGTAAAGAAGTAATTATAGTGAATATACTCACATGGGAAAAGACAATGAAATCAGCTAATGGTTATTGCCGCGAACGTTTCAGTATTTGAGCATGAACGGATACAAGGAGTATTTATTGTGAAGCAACAATGGTGACAATTGTGTTACGCTTGAACTGATGTTTGGGCGTTGGGGATACGCCCGCTATCTATTTAAAAGGAGATCTAGTTAAAGCTCGACATCCTTGTGTTTCTTGAATTCTTCTTCTCGAGGCTTTCTCTAATAAAATTAATATTCATAAGAAATGTCGTTCATGTCATCGTGGGAATAGCACGTCTTTACCACGGCGCCTTTGTCTTCAAACCCTGTGTTAAGATAGTGTTCCGGGTGAAGGCACAAAGGACACCCGATGTAGACTTAAACAGGCTTGAGTTTGCTTCAGGTTAAAGTGACAAGGCGTATATGAGTGTGTGTGTCTGTAACCGGGTCGTGTTTTACTATAGTTGTATGTGTGGCTGTAACCAGGTCGTGTTTACTATAGGAGTATGTGTGGCTGTAACAGGGACGTGTTTTACTATAGGAGTATGTGTGGCTGTAACCAGGTCGTGTTTTACTATAGGAGTATGTGTGGCTGTAACCAGGTCGTGTTTAACTATAGGAGTATGTTTGGCTGTAACAGGGACGTGTTTTACTATAGGAGTATGTGTGGCTGTAACAGGGCCGTGTTTTACTATAGGAGTATCTGTGGCTGTAACAGGGCCGTGTTTTACTAAAGGAGTATGTGTGGCTGTAACAGGGCCGTGTTTTACTATAGGAGTATGTGTGGCTGTAACAGGGCCGTGTTTTACTATAGGAGTATGTGTGGCTGTAACAGGGCCGTGTTTTACTATAGGAGTACGTGTGGCTGTAACAGGGACGTGTTTTTCTAAAGGAGTATGCGTGGCTGTAACAGGGTCGTGTTTTACTATAGGATTCTGTGTGGCTGTAACAGGGTCGTGTTTTACTATATAAGTATGTGTGGCTGTAACAGGGTCGTGTTTTACTAAAGGAGTATGTGTGGCTGTAACAGGGCCGTGTTTTACTATAGGAGTATGTGTGGCTGTAACAGGGTCGTGTTTTACTAAAGGAGTACGTGTGGCTGTAACAGGGCCGTGTTTTACTATAGGATTCTGTGTGGCTGTAACAGGGTCGTGTTTTACTATATAAGTATGTGTGGCTGTAACAGGGCCGTGTTTTACTAAAGGAGTATGTGTGGCTGTAACAGGGCCGTGTTTTACTATAGGAGTATGTGTGGCTGTAACAGGGCCGTGTTTTGCTAAAGGATTCTGTGTGGCTGTAACAGGGTCGTGTTTTACCATAGGATTCTGTGTGGCTGTAACAGGGTCGTGTTTTTACTATATAAGTATGTGTGGCTGTAACAGGGCCGTGTTTTACTAAAGGAGTATGTGTGGCTGTAACAGGGTCGTGTTTTACTATAGGAGTATGTGTGGCTGTAACAGGGTCGTGTTTTACTAAAGGAGTATGTGTGGCTGTAACAGGGTCGTGTTTTACTATAGGAGTATGTGTGGCTGTAACAGGGCCGTGTTTTACTATAGGATTCTGTGTGGCTGTAACAGGGTCGTGTTTTACTATAGGAGTATGTGTGGCTGTAACAGGGCCGTGTGTTACTAAAGGAGTATGTGTGGCTGTAACAGGGCCGTGTTTTACTATAGGAGTATGTGTGGCTGTAACAGGGTCGTGTTTTACTATAGGAGTATGTGTGGCTGTAACAGGGACGTTTATACTAAAGGAGTATGTTTGGCTGTAACAGGGACGTTTATACTATAGGAGTATGTTTGGCTGTAACAGTGACGTGTTTTACTAAAGAAGTGTGTTTGGCTGTAACAGTGACACGTTTTACTATAGAAGTGTGTTTGGCTGTAACAGTGACGTGTTTTACTGTAGGAGTATGTTTGGCTGTAACAGTGACATGTTTTACTATATAAGTATGTGTGGCTGTAACAGGGACGTGTTTTACTATATAAGTATGTTTGGCTGTAACAGTGACGTGTTTTACTACAGAAGTGTGTTTGGCTGTCACAGTGACACGTTTTACTATAGAAGTGTGTTTGGCTGTAACAGTGACGTGTTTTACTGTAGGAGTATGTTTGGCTGTAACAGTGACGTGTTTTACTGTAGGAGTATGTTTGGCTGTAACATTGACATGTTTTACTATAGGAGTACGTGTGGCTGTAACATGTGCATCTTTTATTATAGGAGTATGTGTGGCTGTTACATTGGCATGTTTTACTATAGGAGTATGTTTGGCTGTAATAGTGACATGTTTTACTATAGGAGTGTGTTTGGCTGTAACAGTGACTTGTTTTACTTTAGGAGTATGTTTGGCTGTAACAGTGACGTGTTTTACTATAGGAATATGTTTGGCTGTAAACAATGACGTGTTTTACTATAGGAGTATGTTTCACTGTGACAGGGTCGTGTGATACTATAGAACTGTGGCTGTAACATGGGTCGTGTTTGACTATGGGAGCATATGTGGCTGTAATAGTGACGTGTTTTACTACGGGTATATCAGAAAGTACGGCGCCCGGTATATTGCTTGTTGTTATACTTACGTGTGATTTATTGTGGTATTGACCTGTTTGTTGAGTCATCATTCACAATTTGGCGTGTTTCAGTCCGATGACTTGCTCTAGGGCACGCTACTCCTCAGCAGTGGCATGGACAGAATTGAGCACAGAGCCGTCATTAATGGTTTTACCCTAGAGAGTCACTAGTCAGTCTCACAGTCCCTGAACAATATTATTTTCCCTTCCGCCCAGCCCTTTCTGTCATGCAAAAATCCTAAATGAAGCAAGTCTAGATTTCCCGCAGGTTCTGAATCCCCCACCTCACTGGGCTTCTTTTCAATTTAAATGGGATTATTTTTTTCCATTAAAATTATATATTTTTACGACTAAGTGCTAGTTTAGTCAATCACCAAAGAATATTGATGAACGGTTGCGTGGTGTTTTGTGCGGAGGCTGGCGCATCATATGCCACAATTATACGTTGGGTGGTGAAATGTAAGCAAGGGGAGACAATGTTTGGAGGATGACCCCGCCCACAAGAGGACACCACAGGTTTCTCGTGTTTGTGGCTATAACAACAAGTCAACAGAAACAATCCGTTATGAACATCTGCATATGTCAAAGGTTTCTTCACTATGGGTTCCTAGAATGCTATCGGATGAAATGAAAGCTACGCGGATCACCGCCTCTAACGTCCTGTTAATCAGATATACTCCCCAGGGAGCTGAGAATGAAAATCGAGTGCACACTGTTCCATTGACCATGGCGATAATAGTGCACCGCTATGACCATCCACTTGGTGGATGGAAATTGGCGCATTATAAATGCACATTGTTATTATTAATCTCAACCCAGAAGATTTTCATTTGAGATAAGTCACGGGTGATGAGACCGGGATCCATCACGATGCCCCCGAGGGCAAACAGGATTCAATGGAATGGAAACACTAAGGGTCACCCCAAACCAAGATGATGAAAGCAACCAGATCCACTAAGAAAGCTGTAGCCACCTTCTTTGGGGACAGCAAAGGGATAACAAAAATCGATTATTTACCACGGAGAATAGTATGCCAACATATTGAAAAGATTGCGTGAATCTTTCAGAGAGAAGCATCACGGCAAACTTCTACATGCTCACGTTCCACCAGTAACATTGCACGTGCTGCTGTACGGGAGTGAGGGTACGAGCTTCTTCCTCATCCATAGTATCACCAGACCTGGTCACTTCCATCTGTTTTCAAATTAGAGTGAGTGAGTGAGTTGGGTTTAACGCCGCTTTTAACATTATTCCAGTTATATCACGACGTGTCAGCTTAATGTGGAAGGAAAGCCCGAAGTGATGCAGGTCTCAGACGTTTACAACTTTGGTGAAACCCACGAGCCGGGTATGGTGCTGACAAACCTAGAAACATAATCGGGGCGAACCGGGATTCATATCGAAATCATAGGTTTCGCCAATCATAGGTTTCTGGCGCTCCCAAGGGACGCAATCTGCACAGCGAATCTCGGCGCCTTAGACGACCCGTGCCCCCAGCTTATCTAGATCTACATTGGAAGCAGACAATATTTATCTCTAGTCTATCATGACAAAATTACACGCGAATTCGTTGGCGTTAGTGAAGGTATTGAGTGAAGCGGCATGGGTACAGCCGAATGATGTCACGGTTGTCGAACTGAATTAGGAAACACCTATATTAGCCATTAAACAAAGTACAAGCATTGTTTGTTAGATCATTTGACTTTAATCACATACATGCCATTCAAAATGTTCAGCTTGGGTACTTAGCCCCTTAATGTCGAGCGCCAAACAGGGTAACAACAAGTACCATCTTTTAACGTCTTTTGGTATGACGCGGCCGGGGATTTAACCCCGGACCCTCCGCTCTCCGGACGGACGCTCTACCACGAGACGACGGAGGCGGTCTAAGCCTACATGAAGTTGGCACCCCTGAAGCAAATGAACAATCTTCGCAAGGTTTAGTTTTACACCACACATAACTATTAATATGTCAAAAGATATGACGTCTTAGTCGTATATAGAAATGTGCCCAAAAAATAAACTCCTTGTTGTCCCTTCAAACTCGAAATAAATCGAAGATGTTTGTCTGACAAAATTAACGTTTTCACTTGGCCACTCATACAAATATCATTTCTGTGGATCATTCCATGAGATAAATATATTATTGAACAAGAAAGGGCAGATGATCTATTATTATTATTATTATTATTATTATTATTATTATTATTATTATTATTATTCTCAGATTAAAATAAATAAATGCAGGAAAGGGGTTAGGGTAATCCAGGCACAGGCAGGCAGGCTCATCGTCAGGTCAGGGCCCTTGTCCTCTCTGCACGAAATCCAGACAGCGAATGGGACTTCTCCAAGGAAGCGCTACCTGGTAGAACCCACCGAGAACTCTTCGGAGAATGTGACGACTCCCCAATAGTGCAGCCTTCTGCATTACCCAGATTGTCAGAAAGGCTGTATTCCTGGTAGCAAACCCAGGTACTCTCCCAATGTCAGTCAACAGATTGGGAGGTACCAACCCTAAGGCACCGAGAGCAATGGGGAGTCGGACAACTTGGTACTTGGGATGGAAGCGGGACATTTCGAAAGCGATGGCCGCATATTTGCCATGGTTTTTTCTGAATCTTGTCAATCGCATTAGTGTCAAAAGGGACAGATAATTCAATGATATAAATGATTTCATTGGATTTATCAAAAAGGACAAGACCAGGTTTGTTGGCCAGGAAGGGTCGGGGGTGTATACGGCCCTATTCAAAAGAATTTGGTATTTATCATTTTCAATGACGCCCTCTACATATTCTGAATCGTACAATCGATGGACCTCTGTGTCAATACCACAAGCATGGCGAAGACGGTAATAAAAGGATCGAGCCAATCCATCATGTCGCTTAAGATACTGTGTTTGTGCCAAAGCTGGGCATCCACTGACAATGTGTTGGACAGTCTCATTAAGTTCATTGCATAACCTAAATTTCATATTTACATTTTGATGCAAAACCACACATTGACGGTTTCGAGTGGGAAGTGACTGGTCCTGAGCAGAAAACAGAAAGACTTGTTTCACTTTTCAGGCCAGCCGACTTCATCCAAGCGAAAGACTCTGCGCGGTTGCTGATCTTCTCAACACACTGTACACATCTCGATGCAGTGGGCGTTCAGATAGCCTCTCCTTTAAAAAGAAGTCTGGGCCCATTTAATATGGCACTTCGCTTAGTTGACACTCATTTCTGTACCGTCCAGCAGTACAGAACCATTGAGATTATGTCCCACATCCTTGGCTCGTTTAAGAAAACTGCGGAATGCCTTGTTTTCATCGTGAGTCATGACATGCTTCACAAGAGGATCATCAGACAAATAAATGTGTTCAAAAGTGCACAATACAATTTTATCATGAAGAGCATCCACGTTAATCAAACCACGCCCTCCACTTATTATTGGTAAATATACGCGATTGAGAGAAGAGAGAGGCTGGTATCTACTGCTCTAGAGTCTGACATGATTCTTCGCGTGAGGGTGTCAGTACCCTGAACTACTTTGTTTCGTCTATCAGCAACAACAAATGAATACGCAAGGACGGGTACAGCATACATATTTGTGGCTTTGAAATAACTGCGAGAGTTAAGCTCTGAACTACAGATTTTCTAAAGTCTACATTTGTACTTTGCCCGAAATCTTTCCTTGATATGTGCATTCTGGAGTTTGACCCTAACCTGCATCCCTAAGTACGTATAGGCTTGACCTTCTACGAGATGGTCAATAACTCCTCTGACTGACTGATCTCCCCTCTTCTACTTGTCCTCTATTGTGATTATTCACGATTGTATTTTGAAAACCATAATATTTACTGCATGATAGTTAACTGACAAGTTTTGTCTTTCAGTTTCGAAACAAAATCAAGGTGAACCATTACTTTGGTTGTGGGCTAAGTCGGAGATGCAACTTAACATCCTCATCACAGGGAAATGCTGATCACACACACCGAGCACATGCCGAATCAAGCAGCGCCTGGTATTGTGAGTGACATTGTACCTTTGGGTCCTTGTAGTTAACATGGCGGGCTAGGGCGAGATTATCCTCCTTCAGCTTGATAAAGCCTGCTCTCTTTTGGGACAGCAACGTCCAAGTGGCAATAACATTGCCACATTGTGTTTCCGAGAAACCGCTTATTTTGTAAAAATAGAGTTTTGTGTAGGGACATATCTCGAGAGAATATCTTGTTATTACCATTTATTACCAACGATGTGTTGAAATATATGACGCGGCTATATGTGTGCCTTGATGAAAGGGATGTACGAAGTCCATCTTTGTATACAGTGAAACTTCGTTAGTCTGGACCCTGTTAAACTGGAAATACAGGTTGCCAGGCGATTATAATTGTTAACGCCTATATATGTACAAAGGTATATGAGTTGTTATTCTTGAGGGCAAATAGACCTCCCGGAGTCCAAGCTCGTCCATAATCTTCACTACAACGAAACGTTAATCCGGATATTTGTTACAGGGGTCCGGATTGAGGAAGGTTTACTATATGTGACATCAATGTCCCAACAAGTACTCACCCAAGTAGTATCCGTGTTGAGCTCTTTTCGTCTGAACCGGTAATTCTGACAAGCTATTTGGCAGTAATGGGTAGTCTGGAAAAGAAAAACGAAACATTTCACCTAATAACATAAACACTACATATCAAGATTTACCAAACATTTATTTTCATGTTTAATTTTTAGTTAGATCTAAACGTCAAGTGTGAATTCTTGTCGGGGTCCAAACAATATCGGAGTATGGTCAGTATGGGTTTTGACCGCTTTGACCAATAGTAAAAAGTCATTTCACGGCTTGTTTGAGAACGCCTTCAGCAGTAGTAAGTCGTATCGTGGTTTGTTGAAAACGGCTTTAGCAACAGTGCAGTCGTATCGTGGTTTGTTGAAAACGGCTTTAGCAACAGTGCAGTCGTATCGTGGTTTGTTGAAAACGGCTTTAGCAACAGTGCAGTCGTATCGTGGTTTGTTGAAAACGGCCTTAGCATCAGTCCAATGTGCTGACGCCACTATGGGTTTCACAAATTACATCAACAGAATAGAACCCGAGGCTTCGGTGTGACGAGCAAATGCTCAACCATTAGAGCGTCTGAATGATAGAAACTCGAAAATAATTCGTACATCGAATTAACATTCAATTGTTATAAATTAGATGAATAATATTATATTCAGGAAACAACGTTCTTTTGAATATAATCAATATATGTTCAGGTACAGCTTGGATAAATCGCCACGTGCAATGTGCTCCCAGCTGATAACACGTGGTCACGATACATAGCCGAACAATGGGACGAGGCCGTGTATTTCGTCTGTATGTTCTAAATATAAGAATATATACGATAGCCACGCGTTAAATCGCAAAGAACGATGAAGAACGAAGCGTGATTTATTTCACGATAAAACATTGTTCTATCATGACGTCATGTCTTGAGATTCGAACATACGCTCGCAACTTGATGACGTCGTATATTGGACGACGTTATTTTTTAGAGGGCAGTGTCTGTAGAGAGTTGTTCCCCATAGATGTAGCTGAGCTATGCATATGGACGTATTGGCCGAACGATCGCACAAAAACTGGGAGAGATATGACACTAGTTATTTGGAGAAAATTTGCAGGCAATCGACGTGAAAATTGTGAGAATAGCAAACTCCCCTATACATAAAATGGAGCAGTCCGACATTGCCGAGGTCGGGTTGTATTCAGGGAGTCATCAATATTTTAATACGGGTAATTGTTCTAAAAGCTTGTACAATTTAGTGGCATCCTAAAGAAGGCTGTACATAATGTTGACATCTCATATAAGTAATTAACAACTCGTGGTCGTTGTTTATCGTACAATAAAACAATGGAGGGAGAATAAACCACTCGGGGCTTAGCTCCCCATGGTTTATTCTCCCTGCAGAGTTTTATTCCACGATAAACAACTCCCACTCGTCGTTAATTTCTTAAGTAACGGTTAATGTTTACTATGTTTACATGCGTCAATGTCCCAGTTTCACAAGGCGCAAATTCAACGCCTGAAACAGGAGTGACACTGTGTACCAGACAGAGGTGAGGTGAAATTGGGTTTAACGTCGCGTCCAAAATTATTGCACTAAAGCGACGTGCATGCATGTGTGTGTGTTTGTGTGGCTGCTTGTACTAGTCCGGACTGATGCCGATTGATAGTGCTAGCACACTGAGATACCATGCCGGAGTTTAACATGAATACCCTACTCAGACACAGTATACTGACTCCGAGCCGACCAGTCCTTGTTTTAGCCCCTTAATGCCGAGCGCCAGACAACAACAAGTACCATCTTTTAACGTATTTTGGTATGACGCGGTCGGGGATCGAACGCCGGACCTTCCGCTCTCCGGGCGGACGCTCTACCACTAGACCACGGAGGCGGTCTGTACCAGACAGAAGAGCAGGCCCCTTTACAATCTTCAAGCCTTTGGCTTAACGATGGCTTCTTTAGCGCCCAGCCATATATCACACTTACGAAACACTAAATGCATTGCTTGTAGTTATTAGGATTTACACATTACGGAGTAATCAAATTGTATCATTCCACAAGCCTTGGACTTTGCTTAAACTGAGAGTAAGTACCATCTGGAACTGTGTTGGGCGTTTGTTAAGGTGCATTAGGGGTGGTATCACTGGATATAGTAATAGTGCGATTTAATGGGTTACCACCAGGCAAGTCATTAAATCAAGGATCCGACGTCACACGAGGTTAGCAATGCAGTAGGCTATGATATGGTCCGATATGATTTGGACGATATCAATTGTACCGTTATCGATACCATCTGGCGATACCATCATCGAAGCAGGAAATAGACTACTTTCGGACAACTAATTAAACAATTTTGTGCGGCGAAGTCAACCAATGACCCTTAACTTTATTAGATCGGATTACTTCCGGTATGCCACGGACTGTGTAGCAACATGGGGATTGAAATGAATACTTTATCGCATTAATTCCGTAGAGCGATCGATGTCTTCGTGTGTGGTGCGTCTGTTGACAAATACGGAGCCAACTTTCTACATCAGTTATATAAATTTGGTGCTGTAATTGATTAACTTGGATCACCCAAACACAAGACAGTGTATGAAATATTAGCAGATACAAGTTGATATGCCTAGAAAAACAATCGCATTTAAAAGTGTGTCTGTAGACGTTACAACATGTTCAAAAATGTGGAAATGCATGTTGGATTAAAATCTGTGTATAGTGGAACCCCGTTTATCCATACACCGCCTTATCACAAACGAAAAGGTGAGTGAGTGCGTTTGAGTTTAACGTTTGAACAGTATTCCAGTTATATCACGGCGTGTCAGCTTTATGTGGAAGGAAAGCCCGAAGTAATGAGGTCTCAGACGTTTACCACTTTGGTGAAACCCACGAGCACGGGTGTGGTACTGACAAACCTAGAAACAAAATCGGGACGAACCGGAATTCGAACCCAGATCAACACTATAACTGAATATCATGACAGCTAGAAGTAGGGACAGTGCTTGGTTGTGGGCACCTAGGACTGTTTAGTACCTCTTCTGATATCTGCATTTAACCGTCGTCTTCGATGACACTGACCTGTCATAAAAAGACATCGTTATAATAAGAGTGTATGAGTGGTGTAACGTCGTTTTAACAGTATTTCAGTTATATCACGGCAGGAGAGCCCGAAGTTCTACAGGCCGCAGATCAGAGCAAGCCATTGGACATCAAAAGGATAAATAACCCAGCCTTATGCATATGACGTAAAATGTAAGCATGTTTGGCATTGAACACGAACAGTATTTTCAGAACTGGTTATCGATGCCAACTGTGCCTTTACAGTTCTGATGTTTCTTTAGATCATTCTTAGGAAAAACATCCTACTCTGGAGAAGACCGCTTATCGCCATCTTGCATCCACACAAGTGTCCGGTTATAACAAACTAAGGGCGAGCACCTGACGGCCCGGTGACCAATCCCGTCTAGACGCTGGGCTTAGTGGACACCGTAAACAGTTGACACAATCTTCAAAGCAGACATGATTAGATACCTCACACATTACACACCGAGGGGTGAACCCTGGCCGTATACACCTTTTGACAGAACAGCTTGCACCCAGGGACACGTCAGAAGCTGTGATGAGCCTATATGTCCCTGTGATGATATAAAGGCATGATGGAAACGAGAACGGTTATGTAAGTCTCAGTATTGTTTTACGCCGTTTAAGCAATATTCCAGCAATATCATGGCGGGTACACCAGAAATGGGCTTCATACATTGTACCCATGTGGGGAATCGATGCTCGGGCCTTCGGCGTGACGATCAAACGCTTTAACCACAAGGCTACCCTACCGCTCCTTGCTCGTCTTAGCTATGCCTGTGACACAGACTACACGTTCATGGAGATAATTAAATCAAATACTTTGATTTTGATTTTCTGTATCTATATCTTGTAGTTGGTCGCGCCGAATTAAACACATTAAATACGACCCAGAAGAATCGGAAGAGTGATTTTCATTAGCTTGAAAACAACATAACTTCTACTTCATCATGTGCCAAGTGAAGACAGAGTTTAGGTATTAGTTCGAATCACATCTAATATACTGATTCGGTGTGTTTAAATATCAATTTTCTATGGAACGTTTAGTGTTGCTGGTGTGTCAAACTGGCTTCATGTTATTGATGAGATAAACATTTAATACACGAAAGGAAGGAGGGTTGTTTTCTGTGATTGCTGGGGTTGAGGCTGTGGTTGTGGTTGTGGTTGTGGTTGTGGTTGTGGCCTAGACGTTGAAGTGTACTGTGTGATTTTGTAAACATGCCCCCATTGGCTAAGGGCAGTGAGCAACTGTTACATTAATATACACGATACAAATTGAATTATCAGACATACAATGGGACGTTTGAACAACTTTCCTGGGATGCCAATTCTCCCGTTTGTAGTCCCCCTTTAAGTAATCAGCGAGGTCGTCAGGTTGGGGAATCTAGATTGGTGCCTGTGCGATGTCCTTGGCAGGAAAGAATTAGCCAAATAACTCTTGAAGGTTCTTTGATGGGGGATCTTACCAGGCTATCGCTGCAAGGACTGTGATTAAGAACTAAGCAGGGTGGTGGTGCTAAGAGTTCCTTTGACTGGGGATTTTAGTATTTAGTATTGTCAAACATTATATATATATATCCCTGTATTCCTATCAAAAGCTTAGTATGATGGAATAGCAGTGGCCTACTTTGAGTCGCCGTAATAGAATTGGTTCTTTGATGCCGAGCGGACTGTGGACATAATGGCCTGGTACTCAATATACTCCACACCTGTTTACAATTAATCACGAGACTTCACAATCATCTAAAAATGACAAAATCTCACAAACACCCGTTTGATCTGGGGAATGGAACCTCTTTCAGGGAAGTCCTACAAGGGCATCATTCGCACACACCGGAAGTGAGCGACCAGTCCTGATCGAAAGTCAGTGTTGGGAAAGTACTAGAGTAAATGGCAGCTTTATGCAATGGGGCGTTGGTCTATTTGCGCAGTAAATATGCGTCGCTAAGCAAATTACATGCAAACGAGATTTTGACATTTTGCTGCTGAAGACGACCAGTCTAACTGCAATGGAGCAATTGATACTGCCTCTTCTCTAAATTATTCATTATAATAGGTTGATATTTCTCTCATATTTCTCTGAAAATGTTTTATTCTATATAAAAGCTGTTGATTTAGGAATTTATCACACACATTATTAATACATGTTAGTTCCATGTTACAATGTTTATCTGTATGCTGAAAGAAGGCGGGATAATATACCGGTAGGTCTCCCAAGTCGCTCCTTACGTTAAACAAAGAGCAGTGTTAGATCACAAAAGTTATCATGAACTGATGACACTGTTGCTATGATCACTACTCTAAGATGCGGGGGCACGGGTCGCACAGTCGTCGAAGGCGCCGCGATTCGCTGCGCAGAGTTGCGTCCCTTGGGCACGCCAGAAACCTATGATTGCGGGTTCGAATCCCGGTTCGCCCCAATTATGTTTCTAGGTTTGTCAACACCATACCCGTGCTCGTGGGTTTCACCGAAGTGGTAAACGTCTGAGGCCTGCATCACTTTGGGCCTTCCTCCCACATTAAGCTGACACGCCGTGATATAACTGGAATACTGTTAAAAGCGGCGTTAAACCCAACTCACTCACTCACTCACTCTCTAAGATGCAAGTCAGTGTTGATAGTACGTTAGTAATTAACGCTAATAGATCAACATGATGTAGGGAGGGCGGCGCTGTGTAATAGGGAGTGTTGACCGGGGCATTGTATTCATGTTCGGCCAGAAGATGAACATATTAGCTGCAACAAAGATCTTATTATGTCTAATAATCATATACTAAGTAATGAGCCAAGCTCACGTAAAAGTCAGCTACTCTGATGTGGATAACAAGAGAAAACTAATGATTTCCAACGTATCAAACCGAATAATTATATCGATAAACTAAATTTTACTTAGAATGAGCTACAGAAAAATATAATATATCATTATTCAGTTATATTGTTCTAATTTATTGCTTTTCATTAACAAATATCAGTTGTCTTCGCAATGTTGATGCCATCTACTGCAATATTAAAAAAAACTTTAAACACTTTTCTATGTCATCGTCCAAGGAACAGCGACTTGCCATGCAGAGTTCCGTCCCTTTGCTATGCCAAGATCCGCTAGTCATGAATTCGATTCACAGATTGGACTCTAGTATGATCAACGGTACGTGTGCGCAATACAGGCGCTTGACTTTCACGAAAATGGTAAACCTCAATTTTCACTGTTGCTTTGTCTCACCTTAATCCGACAAGAAAATACCCGTGTAATGTTCGCAACTCCATTATTATCAAATCAACCCAACGGATATCGAAAAATTAAAAAAACTAATATTCATTAATGGTAAATAACTTGTATGATCTTGTGTAAGATTCCACCAAATTTGAATATAGCACGAAGAACGCATCGACCCTCATCTTGGTGACGTCACGCTTTCGAAGGCTTTGAATGTGTCGGCCCTAATCACCAGAGGTGAGACAATACAGGGAATGAAGCATGCGTCAGGTCATTATCACGTTATTGGCGAGGTGGGCAACGAGACATTAGCACCCATTAGTCCGTCCTGTTAGCAATCTCTCACACTAACACAAAAGCCAGGCTACGAGCAAGCACCTTTTGTGAAGAACTAGTAAGATCGGTATCTATTGCAATTGTGATTATAGACAATGTATGTCTGTAGAGAATCTCACCTGGTGTCTTTTGTTATCAGATACATCAATACGAATCGATACACGTTTAAACACCAACGCGTGCAGAGGAGTTTTAGGCTTGTATCGATGAGTATATCTATTTGATATCAAGGACATGAGGGTGTTCTATTTGACATCCAAAATCATTCTTTCCACGTTTTTAATTTATAAACAGTAATAACTGGTGTATTCTATGTACAACACACAATGGTAAGATTCAATGGTAAGACATTAGTGATGTCATTTGAATGGTCTGCAAAGCATCGTGATGTAATTTCATAGCAGCGATATTCTCCTGTGGAAATCAGTTCAGGGTGCCGTTGTACAAAACAGCCTCAGCGCTACGACTGTCGAAAGTCTATGTTAAGGTATGGGAGTAAGATCACCATAGGGCTAAGATCCATAGGGCTACGACTGTCGAAAGTCTATGTTAAGGCATGGGAGTAAGATCACCATAGGGCTAAGATCGCTTTGTACAACGGTAGCATGGATGATAATTATATATCAATAAAGTTGACTTAGGAATGCCAGTCTCTTTATTCTTTCCAAGCGACGTTAAGGACAGGTGATCCTAGCTTTATGAAAACTACCTGAGAAATGTAAAAGCATCCATGCCCCAACGTCGCTTAGAGATTATAGTTGAAAGTCAACTGTGTCTTCATTGTAAAGTGCTTGTAAAGTCCCGCTTCATATCTATATTGCTACAATCAGCTTGATTGTGTGCAACGCAAAAAGCCAAACGACGAGATATATATGAGAGATTTACTTAAGACACATCTGGAGTTGTTTTCTGAAACAGAAAATGTTTTACGATCCGAGGGCAATGTATAATGTGTTATTGAAAGCGGCTGGAGACTCATCACGTACATCAGAAAGTATGGGTGTACCCCCGGGGCTGTTTAAGAAATTAAAATGTTTGTAGTTTCATGTTTCAATACTGCGAAATTAATTGAGAGAATGTCAAAATGTCAAACTATGCCCTTTGCCACCAGCATATGTGGCAATCGCATGAATTCTCAACAAGCCACACAACACAGGTCTGAAGAACATGACAGAAGGTTCAGTTTTGCCCTTACACTACAATCTGCTGGAAATGCTATATTTTAGAAGTTAAAGTAGACACAATGGATAACAACTTATGGATATATACTGTATTTATATTTATATATACTTTATCATACTTTATATACTATACTAACGACGTTGTTATCCACACATTGTGTCTACTTTGTCATCCGTCGTAATCTAAGAAATACCTATCAAAAACATATTATTTTAGAGCTGTTCAGGAACTATTGTTTTCATACCTTAGCATTATAACTTGCTCATTATCAGTTACTATCTTCTATTAGTTGGGAAAATGGACCTTTTGTACTCATATGTACTTCATCACGTACAAACATAAAAAAAATTGCCGCTATAAGAAAGAAAAAGGGCAACATGTCAATCTTATGTACATTTCCAATTATTTTCAAAAGAATATTCCAAAGATTCCGTTGAGTGAATAAGGTCCCTTTTCTTACGTCCCTTTTCTTCAAACGTAATTTACGTGGTTGTTTTTTTCTCTGAAAATGCTAACACATTTTCGGAACATCATATATCAGCTGTCTTAAAAAGAGTATGATTGTGGTTTTGTAAAGAAAACAAAAAACTAGTCCAGCTATCTGAAAAGATTCTTGACGTTGTCACAGTGTCAGTGACTTTGAAACTTGGACAGATCAAAGGGTGAACACAGCGCACGTTATTGCAAAAAACAACATGGCGTGTCAGTAAAGTGTTTGTTCCCAGCATGCTGGATTCACTTGGAACTTGTAGGGCGAAATTGACACTTCTGTTGGTGTCCAGCTGAGCTGGAAGGAATATAAAAAACTAGTTTCTTGATTACGTGTGTAAGAAGTTCGGTTGTTAATTTCCAATGATGCCCGATGCAATTCCCTATTTTGACTTGTGCCAATATGTTTTTGACTTGTGCACAATTTTTTTGTATGTAAACATATGACTTGCCTTTGCATGTGTTTGTGATGGGTGTCGCCGGTGGGGCAGCATACGTCCAGCTTTTCGTGAACGCCCCGTGGGGATTCTATGTTAGAATAATCCCCACCAATCTATGTTGGTCGTAGGATCATTGCTTCTTATGTCAATCACTGGATTGTCTAGTACAGATTCGATAATTTACAGGCCGCCGTCATATGGCTGGAATAGTGCTGAGTGCTTTGTAAACAACAAAGAAAAAGACACACAACAACTTGGCATCATATCATTTATGAACTCCCGTTTACTTATAGACTTCAGTTTACTCATAGACTTCAGTTTACTTATAGACTTCAGTTTACTTTCAGACTTCTATTTACTCATAGACTTCAGTTTACTCATAGACTTCAGTTTACTTAAAGGCTTCAGTTTACTTAAAGTCTTCAGTTTACTTATAGTCTTCAGTTTACTTATAGACTTCAGTTTACTTATAGACTTCAGTTTACTTATAGACTTCAGTTTTCTTTCAGACATCAATTTACTCATAGACTTCAGTTTACTTATAGACTTCAGTTTACTCATAGACTTCAGTTTACTTTCAGACTTCAATTTACTCATAGACTTCAGTTTACTCATAGACTTCAGTTTACTTATAGACTTCAGTTTACTTTCAGAATTCAATTTACTCATAGACTTCAATTTACTCATAGACTTCAGTTTACTTATTGACTTTAGTTTACTCATAGACTTCAGTTTACTTATAGACTTCAGTTTACTTATAGGCTTCGGTTTACTCATAGACTTCAGTTTACTCATAGACTTCAGTTTACATATAGACTTCAATTTACTCATAGACTTCAGTTTACTCATAGACTTCAGTTTACTTATAGACTTCAGTTTACTTAAAGTCTTCAGTTTACTTATAGACTTCAGTTTACTTTCAGACTTCAATTTACTCAGTTTACTTATAGACTTCGGTTAACTTATAGACTTCAGTTTACTTATAGACTTCAGTTTACTTATAGTTTTCAGTTTACTTATAGACTTCAGTTTACTTATAGACTTCAGTTTACTTATAGTTTTCAGTTTACTTATAGACTTCAGTTTACTTATAGACTTCAGTTTACTTATAGACTTCAATTTACTCATAGACTTCAGTTTACTCATGGACTTCAGTTTACTTATAGACTTCAATTTACTCATAGACTTCAGTTTACTCATAGACTTCAGTTTACTTATAGACTTCAGTTTACTCATAGACTTCAGTTTACTCATAGACTTCAGTTTACTCATAGACTTCAGTTTACTCATAGACTTCGGTTTACTTATAGACTTCAGTTTACTCATAGACTTCAGTTTACTCATAGACTTCGGTTTACTTATAGACTTCAGTTTACTCATAGACTTCAGTTTACTCATAGACTTCAGTTTACTCATAGACTTCAATTTACTCATAGACTTCGGTTTACTTATAGACTTCAGTTTACTCATAGACTTCAGTTTACTCATAGACTTCAGTTTACTCATAGACTTCAGTTTAATCATAGACTTCAGTTTACTTATAGACTTCAGTTTACTCATAGACTTCAGTTTACTTATAGACTTCAGTTTACTTTCAGACTTCTATTTACTCATAGACTTCAGTTTACTCATAGACTTCAGTTTACTTAAAGGCTTCAGTTTACTTAAAGTCTTCAGTTTACTTATAGTCTTCAGTTTACTTATAGACTTCAGTTTACTTATAGACTTCAGTTTACTTATAGACTTCAGTTTTCTTTCAGACATCAATTTACTCATAGACTTCAGTTTACTTATAGACTTCAGTTTACTCATAGACTTCAGTTTACTTTCAGACTTCAATTTACTCATAGACTTCAGTTTACTCATAGACTTCAGTTTACTTATAGACTTCAGTTTACTTTCAGAATTCAATTTACTCATAGACTTCAATTTACTCATAGACTTCAGTTTACTTATTGACTTTAGTTTACTCATAGACTTCAGTTTACTTATAGACTTCAGTTTACTTATAGGCTTCAGTTTACTTATAGACTTCAGTTTACTTATAGACTTCAGTTTACTTTCAGACTTCAGTTTACTCATAGACTTCAGTTTACATATAGACTTCAATTTACTCATAGACTTCAGTTTACTCATGGACTTCAGTTTACTTATAGACTTCAGTTTACTTATAGGCTTCGGTTTACTCATAGACTTCAGTTTACTCATAGACTTCAGTTTACATATAGACTTCAATTTACTCATAGACTTCAGTTTACTCATAGACTTCAGTTTACTTATAGACTTCAGTTTACTTAAAGTCTTCAGTTTACTTATAGACTTCAGTTTACTTTCAGACTTCAATTTACTCAGTTTACTTATAGACTTCGGTTAACTTATAGACTTCAGTTTACTTATAGTCTTCAGTTTACTTATAGACTTCAGTTTACTTATAGTCTTCAGTTTACTTATAGACTTCAGTTTACTTATAGACTTCAGTTTACTTATAGACTTCAATTTACTCATAGACTTCAGTTTACTCATGGACTTCAGTTTACTTATAGACTTCAATTTACTCATAGACTTCAGTTTACTCATAGACTTCAGTTTACTTATAGACTTCAGTTTACTCATAGACTTCAGTTTACTCATAGACTTCAGTTTACTCATAGACTTCAGTTTACTCATAGACTTCGGTTTACTTATAGACTTCAGTTTACTCATAGACTTCAGTTTACTCATAGACTTCGGTTTACTTATAGACTTCAGTTTACTCATAGACTTCAGTTTACTCATAGACTTCAGTTTACTCATAGACTTCAATTTACTCATAGACTTCGGTTTACTTATAGACTTCAGTTTACTCATAGACTTCAGTTTACTCATAGACTTCAGTTTACTCATAGACTTCAGTTTACTTATAGACTTCAGTTTACACCTACTCTGCTCAACGCCCAGGGAGAGAAATGCATACATATGTCATTAAGGTCTTCCTGTATTATCTCAGCTGTCGTTTGAAACCTATAATGACCTATATTGTAGAGTTCAAATGGCGTAATGGAGCGGCTGAATAACGTGACATTTGGTTAAAATCCGTGTTGCTGCAGTAATGATGCCTTTAATTAAAATATATTGATTTTTAAATGTCATCTCTTGTAAATTCATAATCAGCTTTAATCAATATGGGAAGTGTGTATTGGACGCTGTTGGATAGCTTGTAAGCGTTGAGTGAGACTCGAAATCTAACACATGTGTAACTTTCACAAGTAGAATAGCTGAACACGTGGTAAAAAGTGAATTTGGAAAAGCGATTTAAATTCGCACAATAATTGAACTGATTGGTGTAATTTAGCCATCGGTTCAGTATTGCCACCTGCTGCTGGGGGACCGACCACTAGATATTCTGGTGTGGGGGTGCAGAGTGTGGGTGCTTGGGCTGGGGGTGGGCGGTGGGGGTTTGAGGGGGGAATGGGGGGAGGATGGGGGTGGATTTTATCATCTAAAAAGACATCGTGCCAGAAAATTCTTGAAAAAAATAACTACGCTTCAGACGATTGAAAACAACCTTGAACCACAAAAAATACATTGTCTTTTCCTTTAAAACACAATTCAGGCTCATACTATTACTAGAAAAATACCTGGCTTTGAGGCTGTAACTATAACTATAACTATAACAATATTTAGACTCTAGACAAAACCCTAGCCCCAAAGAAAATCAAATGGTCTGTCCGTAACAAATTATCCTTTCCCGTCTTAAGGTCGAATGAATAGTTCGCTTAAAGGAAAACATTCTCTAAATTTAACCGTCCTACGTTTGAAAATCAATCACATCGGAATCGCTCCAGGGAAATCTGCACCGTAAAGCACAGAAACGCATTATTTTGAACATCAATTGTCACAGGTATGAACGTAAACCACAAAACAGTTGGTTTAATCACGAGTTTGGGATCATATGAGAACTAATGTTCATTAGCTCTTAGTTCACATTACGACATATTGTGCAATGATGCTAGTGATAGAACTGTATTCGGTTTATAGGCAAAACACAACTGGCTGCACAAAGCCAGCATGTAGAGCACATGTAGCAAATTGATTGGAGACATGGGCCAATAGCAGTCTGAGGTGTAAACGTTAATAACCTGATAAATTTAATAAGTCAAGATCATTTATCAATTAAAGTAACTACATGAAGGAGGCATATTCATAATGAATATTAGCCATTCACTGAAATAGAAAAGAACTTTTGTTTCGCTCTGTGTTTGCACATAGGTCCAATACATTATATAGAGATTTAGTTGATTGACTGATTGACTACACCACTACACCATCACACCACTATACCACCACACAATCAAACCACTACACCATCACACCACTATACCACCACACAATGAAACCACTATACCATCACACCACTATACCACCACACAATCAAACCACTATACCATCACACCACTATACCACCACACAATCAAACCGCTATACCATCACACCACTATACCACCACACAATCAAACCACTATACCATCACACCACTATACCACCACACAATGAAACCACTACACCATCACACCACTATACCACCACACAATCAAACCACTATACCATCACACCACTATACCACCACACAATCAAACCGCTATACTATCACACCACTATACCACCACACAATCAAACCACTATACCATCACACCACTATACCACCACACAATCAAACCACTATACCATCACACCACTATACCACCACACAATCAAACCACTATACCATCACACCACTATACCAACACACAATCAAACCACTATACCATCACACCACTATACCACCACACAATCAAACCACTATACCATCACACCACTATACCACCACACAATCAAACCACCATACCATCACACCACTATACCACCACACAATCAAACCACTACACCATCACACCACTATACCACCACACAATCAAACCACTATACCATCACACCACTATACCACCACACAATCAAACCACTATACCATCATACCACTATACCACCACACAATCAAACCACTACACCATCACACCACTATACCACCACACAATCAAACCACTATACCATCACACCACTATACCACCACACAATCAAACCACTATACCATCACACCACTATACCACCACACAATCGAACCACTACACCATCACACCACTATACCACCACACAATCAAACCACTATACCATCACACCACTATACCACCACACAATCAAACCACTACACCATCACACCACTATACCACCACACAATCAAACCACTATACCATCACACCACTATACCACCACACAATCAAACCACTACACCATCACACCACTATACCACCACACAATCAAACCACTATACCATCACACCACTATACCACCACACAATCAAACCACTACACCATCACACCACTATACCACCACACAATCAAACCACTATACCATCACACCACTATACCACCACACAATCAAACCGCTATACCATCACACCACTATACCACCACACAATCAAACCACTACACCATCACACCACTATACCACCACACAATCAAACCACTATACCATCACACCACTATACCACCACACAATCAAACCGCTATACCATCACACCACTATACCACCACACAATCAAACCACTATACCATCACACCACTATACCACCACACAATCAAACCACTATACCATCACACCACCACACCATACCACCACACCATACCACCACTATACCACCACCACATCATCACAACACCACTGCAACACTACACCATCACACCAAAACACCACGACAGCACAAAACAACCACACTACAACAGCACAAACCACTACACAATCACCATACCATCACAACAGCACTACAACACCGTCATAACATCATCACTACATCACCAGCACCCACTACTACAACACCGCACAAAACCACGCTACGTCATGCCAACTCCGGGACACGCCGGCTCCAGGAGAATGTAGCTGTTTGTATTTGTTGTAGAACAGTTTATGAACTTGTTGGATTAAATTAGTGCTTCCAGTCGATGTGGCACAGTACGTCCCCTGCCTATCTTATCACCTCGTCCCCCAATGGCAATGCTGTCTAAATAGTCGTTAAACCAATGCCTCCACTACATGCTAATCCTAGTTAGCCTCGTGGTGCTCGTTGGAGGGAAGGTCATATGTTTCAAGTACCCGTGTGTTGCAATTTATTCATTAACACCAGGATACGTATCCCGCGTGTGCCTTTTGACATTTGGCATCATGTCATGATCAGAAAACCACGCTAACTGATATATTTCAGGGTTGTAATTTATGCATTACTGTGTGTGTACTTGTCCCTTTGGGTCCAGTTTTAGGTCACTCCCATGATTTTGATTTCTGCTAGAGGTATAAAACCATTGGCCATGTCTTTGTGAATTTGTACGAGATTTCGAACTATATCATTCTTTCTTTGGAGAATTAATCTCCCTTAGTCGTGCAAGGATCTGATGATCCTAGTAATAGCAGTATTAGTAACAGTGACTGTGGAATGGTATTAATAGTAAAGATTGTAGAAGAGTATTAGTAGCAAAGATTGTGGAAGAGCATTAGTAGCAGTGTTGTAGAAGAGTATTAGTAGCAGTGTTGTAGAAGAGTTTTAGTAGCTATGATTGTAGAAGAGTATTAGTAGCAAAGATTGTGGAAGAGCATTAGTAGCAGTGTTGTAGAAGAGTATTAGTAGCAGTGATTGCAGGACGGTATTAGTAGCAAAGATTATGGAAGAGTATTAGTAGCTATGATTGTAGAAGCAGTGATTGTAGAAGAGTATTAGTAGCAGTGTTGTAGAAGAGTATTAGTAGCAATGTTGTAGAAGAGTATTAGTAGCAGTGTTGTAGAAGAGTATTAGTAGCAATGTTGTAGAAGAGTATTAGTAGCAGTGTTATAGAAGAGTATTAGTAGCAGTGTTGTAGAAGAGTATTAGTAGCAGTGATTGTGGAAGAGTATTAGTAGCAATGTTGTAGAAGAGTATTAGTAGCAGTGTTGTTGAAGAGTATTAGTAGCAGTGTTATAGAAGAGTATTAGTAGCAGTGTTGTTGAAGAGTATTAGTAGCAATGATTGTAGAAGAGTATTAATTGCAGTGTTGTTGAAGAGTATTAGTAGCAGTGATTGTAGAAGAGTATTAGTAGCAGTGTTGTAGAAGAGTATTAGTAGCAGTGATTGTAGAAGAGTATTAGTAGCAGTGTTGTAGAAGAGTATTAGTAGCAGTGTTGTAGAAGAGTATTAGTAGCAGTGATTGTAGAAGAGTATTAGTAGCAGTGTTGTAGAAGAGTATTAGTAGCAGTGATTGTAGAAGAATATTAGTAGCAAGGATTGTAGAAGAGTATAAGTTGCAGTGTTGTAGAAGAGTATTAGTAGCAGTGTTGTTGAAGAGTATTAGTAGCAATGATTGTAGAAGAGTATTAGTAGCAGTATTGTTGAAGAGTATTAGTAGCAGTTATTGTGGAATAATATTAGTAGCAGTGATTGCAGGACGGTTTTAGTAGCAAATATTGTAGAAGAGAATAAGTGGCAAATATTGTAGAATAGTATTAGGAGCAGTGTTATAGAAGAGTATTTGTAGCAGTGATTGTTGTAGTGATTTCTGTGGAGGTTGTTGTAGTGGTTTCAGTGGTTTAAATGGAGGTTGTTGTAGTGGTTTCAGTGGAGGTTGTTGTGTGTGGGTATACGTATTAGTAGCAATAATTGTAGAAGAGAATTAGTAGCAGTGATTGTAGAAGAGTATTAGTAGCAGTGATTGTTGTAGTGGTTTCAGTCGAGGTTGTTGTATGGGTTTCAGTGGAGGTTGTTGTAGTGGTTTCGGTGGAGGTTGTCGTAGTGGTTTCAGTGGAGTTTTTTTGTAGTGGTTTCAATGGATTTTGTTGTAGTGGTTTCAGTGGTTTAAATGGAGGTTGTTGCAGTGGTTTCAGTGGAGGTTGTTGTAGTGGTTTCAGTGGTTCAAATGGAGGTTGTTGTAGTGGTTTCAGTGGAGGTTGTTGTAGTGGTTTCAATGGAGGTTGTTGTAGTTGTTTCAATGGAGGTTGTTGTATTGGTTTCAGTGGTTTAAATGGATGTTGTTGTGGTGGTTTATGTGGAGGTTGTTGTTGTGGTTTCAGTGGAGGTTATTGTAGTGGTTTCAGTGGAGGTAATTGTTGTGGTTTCAATGGAGGTTGTTCTTGTGGTTTCAATGGAGGTTGTTTGGGTGGTTTCATTGGAGGTTGTTATAGTGGTTTCAATGGAGGTTGTTGTTGTAGTTGCAGTGGAAGTTATTGTAGTGGTTTCAGGGGTTTCATTGGAGGTTGTTGTAGTGGTTTCAGTGGATGTTGTTGTAGTGGTTTCAGTGGAGGTTGTTGTAGTGGTTTCAGTGGAGGTTGGTGTAGTAGTTTCATTGGTTTCAGTGAAGGTTGTTGTAGTGGTTTCAGTGGAGGTTGTTGTAGTGTTTTCAATAGAGGTTGTTGTAGTTGTTTCAGTGGAGGTTGTTGTAGTTGTTTCAATGGAGGTTGTTGTAGTTGTTTCTGTGGAGGTTGTTGTAGTGGTTTTAGTGGTTTCAGTGGAGGTTGTTGTAGTGGTTTCAGTGAAGGTTGTTGTAGTAGTTTCAGTGTTTTCAATAGAGGTTGTTGTAGTGGTTTCAGTGAAGGTTGTTGCAGTAGTTTTAGTGGTTTCAATGGGGGTTGTTGAAGGAGTTTCAATGGAGGTTGTTGTAGTGGTTTCAGTGGTTTCAATGGAGGTTGTTGTAGTGGTTTCAATGGAGGTTGTTGTAGTGGTTTCAGTGCTTTCAATGGAAGTTGTTGCAGTGGTTTCAATGGGGGTTGTTGTAGTGGTTTCAATGGAGGTTGTTGTAGTGGTTTCAGTGGAGGTTGTTGTAGTGGTTTCAGTGGAGGTTGTTGTATTGGTTTCAGTGGAGGTTGTTGTAGTGGTTTCAGTGAAGGTTGTTGTAGTAGTTTCAGTGGTTTCAATGGGGGTTGTTGTAGTGGTTTCAGTTGAGGTAGCAGTGGTTTCAATTGAGGTTGTTGTAGTGATTTCAGTGAAGGTTGTTGTAGTAGTTTCAGTGGTTTTAGTGGAGGTTGTTGTAGTGGTTTCAGTGGTTTCAGTGAAGGTTGTTGCAGTGGTTTCAGTGAAGGTTGTTGTAGTGGTTTCAGTGAAGGTTGGTGTAGTGGTTACAATGGAGGTTGTTGTAATGGTTACAAAGGATATTGTAGTAGTGGTTACAATGGAGGTTGGTGTAGTGGTTTCAGTGATTCAATAGAGGTTGTTGTAGTTGTTTCAGTGGAGGTTGGTGTAGTGGTTTCAGTGGTTTCAATGGGGGTTGTTGAAGGGGTTTCAATGGAGGTTGGTGTAGTGGTTTCAGTGGTTTCAATAGAGGTTGTTGTAGTTGTTTCAGTGGAGGTTGTTGTAGTGGTTTCAGTGGTTTCAATGGGGGTTGTTGTAGTGGTTTCAATGGAGGTTGTAGTAGTGGTTTCAATGGAGGTTGTTGTAGTTGTTTCAGTGGAGGTTGTTGTAGTTGTTTCAGTGGAGGTTGTTGTAGTGGTTTCAGTGGTTTCATTTGGGGTTGTTGTAGTGGTTTCAGTGGAGGTTGTAGTAGTGGTTTCAATGGAGGTTGTATTAGTGGTTTCAATTGAGGTTGTTGTAGTGGTTTCAGTGGTTTTAGTGGAGGTTGTTGTAGTTGTTTCAGTGGTTTTAGTGTAGGTTGTTGTAGTGGTTTTAGTGAAGGTTGTTGCAGTAGTTTCAGTGGTTTTAGTGGAGGTTGTTGTAGTTGTTTCAGTGGAGGTTGTTGTAGTGGTTTCAGTGGTTTCAATGGAGGTTGTTGTAGTGGTTTCAGTGGAGGTTGTAGTAGTGGTTTCAATTGAGGTTGTTGTAGTTGTTTCAGTGGTTTCAATGGAGGTTGTTGTAGTGGTTTCAGTGGAGGTTGTAGTAGTGGTTTCAATTGAGGTTGTTGTAGTGGTTTCAGTGGTTTTAGTGGAAGTTGTTGTAGTAGTTTCAGTGGTTTTAGTGGAGGTTGTTGTAGTGGTTTTAGTAATGTTTATTGTAATATATTGGTTTAAGTAGAGGTGGAAGTAATAGTTGTAGTAGTTGCGGTTGTACTGGAAATAGTAGTTGCGGTTGGAATAGAAATTATTGCCAGACAGTATACAACGGTACGTCTTTGATAAAACTTTGAGCGATTATCTGTAGACACTCAAATCTGCTTTGAAACAAGTAAATCAAATACATCAATGCGGTTTTTAGAAAAAACATCCCTTACCTGGCCATAGTCTCCTTTTTAACGATAATCCCTTTTGTGGATTATTCCATGTGTAATCTGCATAATCCCCCGACAGGTGACGATAATCCATGGCCCTGGCGTGTGCCTGGCTAAGCACTAGGACGGACAACACCAAACAGCTAGCTAGCACCTTCATCCTGCCGATACGTCCTCGGTTCTCCCCACACTATCACTACTGGTGCCTTAAGTGGCGCTCTCAACTGCGCGGGGGCGGTAGAGCGCTGCGCAGTCGGGACGCGACAGGGGGTGGGGGAGGGGAGGGGCGTGGTCTAAAGGAACAGCTTAATCGTCCTGATTTGCTGCGTGAGGAAATTGATCCGTATTGATCCGTGTTGACAATGCTCACTTAGATAGTTCCTCGTGCGGTGGATGGGGAACCGTGTCTATAACAGAACATTTATCATTTGCGTTTGCTAATTAAAGTGAATTATTCATTAAGGTAATGTATTTGTCTACCGTTTTATGTATTTTACTACTGACGTTTTTATTTAACTGTTATCATGTGCAGTTAGTCGTGAAATATTATACTTAAGACGAGTATACTGTATCCACTGGCACGTATCAAGTAAATACAACCAAAATAAATATCGACAACGAAACATCAGCACGGTCGTATTAAATTCACAATAAGCAAATACATGCACGGTTATCAAATGGGCTAACAAACTGGCGAAAAGTCAACAAAACACTAATATGCCATCATGCTTGAAAAAACAATTCACATCGGGGTGTGTACAGCTACTACTGTTTTTCAGGACAAGCAGCTTACAGAACCCGTCTCTGGAGACAGGAGTATGGCTGTCGTGAATGACGTGCCAGGAATACCCTGAGGTCTGCACTTGTGAAATGTTAGGAAGCCTGTGTCAATAAACTGTTAACAAGTCATTAAAAGTAAAATGGTTAGTTTTTTTGAAATCGCGAGGGTTATATCCGCGACTCTGAGGAAACTGTGAACAACCTAACCTGAACGACGTACCCCTTAAATGCAATCAATCAAACACTTAAAATGTAACATTGTACTTGTATGTACCATAAGCAAACAATGTACCTTTAATATCGATAATGCTTCAATATGAACAATGTACCTTCAATGTGAAAAATTAGCCACATATATGCTAACAATTTCCCCCTCAAACATGATTTATAAACCATTAAAAGCCAACAATGAATCCCTCAAATGTGAACACTGCAATTAAAGTGCCAACAATGTACCTTTTAAATGTAAACAATAAACCACTTAAATGTCATCAATATACCCCTCAAATGTGAACAATGAAGCACTTAAATGTCATCAATATACCCCTCAAATGTGAACAATGAACCACTTTTATCTCATCAATATACCCCTCAAATGTGAACAATGAACCACTTAAATGTCATCAATATACCCCTCGAATGTGAATAATGAACCACCTAAATGTCATCATATACCCCTCAAATATGAACATTGAACCACTTAAATGTCATCAATACACCCCTCAAATGTGAATAATGAACCATGTAAATGTCATCAATATACCCCTCAAATGTGAACAATGAAGCACTTAAATGTCATCAATACACCCCTCAAATGTGAACAATGAACCACTTAAATGTCATCAATATACCCCTCAAATGTGAACAATGAACCACTTAAATATCATCAATATACCCCTCAAATGTGAACAATGAACCACGTAAATGTCATCAATATACCCCTCAAATGTGAACAATGAAGCACTTAAATGTCATCAATATACCCCTCAAATGTGAACAATGAACCACGTAAATGTCATCAATATACCCCTCAAATGTGAATAATGAACAACTTAAATGTCATCAATATACCCCTCAAATGTGAATAATGAACAACTTAAATGTCATCAATATACCCCTCAAATGTGAACAATGAACCACTTAAAGGTCATCAATACACCTCTTAGATGTGAATAATGAACCACTTAAATGCCATCAATGTATGACTTACGTGCGGACAATGTACCCATGAACTGGGGGTAAAATGTGAACAATCTAACCTTGGGCTGCACGAACACGCTCTTGAAACATTAACCCCTGAAGTGTGAGCGTCCCTTAATGTCACACTGCTGAACTGTTTCATAGCCATGATAACGGATAACATTAGCGCCAATTAATTTTGATTATTTATTCAAGGAACTCTTCAAATAAGCACTTCAATGCAAGCCTTTATGTTCCATTGGCCTTCTGTGCGTTCACTGAATTACACAGCAGTTACTGGGCACTGATAGGGCGATCATATTTACATGTATTGATTCCTGCGCGATACATTTCTACCCGTGTTCGCAAGATAGTAGAGTAGTCGGAATCCTGTTAAACGTTGTTCACTAAATGCAGAAGAATAAAACCGCCACACTTGTCATGGAAACGCAGATTCTATTATACACGGGAGTTAGTTCTATGGGTGTACAACTTCTTTATAACAATGAATGCGACGTTTTGGTGTAGATACTGACACCGTTATCAGGTTCTGTTTCCATTATACAAGGTTAAAAGCGAAGCTAAATGAATTAACTTGGTACTTGACCTATTCACATATTAATATTCTAGTATGGCTGTGAATTTGTTAAAACTGTTCAGATCCAGGTATTTGGTAGATCATTAACTAAATCCTATGAAAGGTTAGTCGGGTAGTAAATTAGCACGAAATGCTCTTTATCTTTATTGTACGAAATGTACAAAGCCGGATGGTGAAATATATGGGATTTTACTTTGATGACTTGTTTTAACGTCTCAGTACAACATGAGAGTCGGGAAAACACAAGACAGGGGAAGGTCATTTCACTGTTTAGGTAATATCAGTAACTGAGTGATTATCACATGATTTGGAATCACGATAAGATCAGGAACCATAAGACACTAGACTTGAAAAAATGTATTTGGTGTAATCTGTTTTGTATACATGTTGAATTAAATATTGATGTATCACCCAGGTGTGACAGCCACCAGCGCAAATGTGACACAATCATGGCGTTAAAAAAACTCGCGTGATTTCATGAAAGGTCATTTCTGTCAGTCGCGTATCCTCCCGACAGATATTGATATACTAAAACAATTTCTTTTAGAAATTTACTCGTCTCTAATTACGGTAGTGAAAATATTTGTACCAGAATCTCCTGATGATATCTATTGAATGGTGTGGCAAGTTCTCAAATATCTTCTGAATCATCATGTAAACAAATGACAATACACCTGATCACTCATTCATGGGTATACCTTGGTGAAATGTTAACGACTGTAAAACATTAGAGAGAGGTGAGGTGAGGTGAAATGGGGTTTAACGTCGCGTGCAAGATTATTGCACTTATATAGCGACGTGCATGCACGTGTTTGTGTGTGTGTGTGTGGCTGCTTATACTAGTCAGGACTGATGCCGATTTATAGTGCTAGCTCACTGAGATACCATGCCGCAGTTTAACATAAATACCCCACTCAGACACAGTATACTGACCCAGAGCCGACCAGTCCTTGTTTTAGCCCCTTAGTGCCGAGCGCCAGACAGGGTAACAACAAGTACCATCTTTTAACGTCTTTTGGTATGACGCGGCTGGGGATCGAACCCCGGACCTTTCGCTCTCCGGGCGGACGCTCTACCATAAGACCACGGAAGCGGTAAACATTAGAGAGAACATATATATATCAGGTAGCCCAGAGGAAAACGCTTGAGTAGAAGTCGAAAACCTGCCAACATCAGGTGTCTATTTCCTGTGCTTGTGCTTGTGTGTGTGTGTGACTGCTGTTTGAAGCAACAGCTGCACTGACGGCGATGTCGACTGCTGTCTCAATATAGAAACCGCTGCACTGACGGCGATGTCGACCGCTGACTTGATATAGAAACCACTGCGCTGACGGCGATGTCGACTGCTGTCTTTATATAGAAACAGCTGCACTGACGGCGATGTCGACTGCTGACTGTTTGAAGCAACAGTTGCACTGACGGCGATGTCGACTGCTGACTTGATATAGAAACAGCTGCACTGACGGCGATGTCGACTGCTGTCTTTATATAGAAACAGCTGCACTGACGGCGATGTCGACTGCTGACTCTACATAGAAACAGTTGCACTGACGGCGATGTCGACTGCTGACTTGATATAGCAAAGGCGCCACCGACGGTGACAGTACTGAGAACCATATATTGTCTAAGCACATCGTTATCCGTGATCGATTTAAGTATTATCTGGAATTATGTCGGACTGTGACAGTAAAACATTTACTCTCGGGATGATCCCTATGACTAAAAAGTGTTTATAAATCCTTCCGACATCACGCTAAACCAATGGACGAATCTACGACAATGTTCTGGGATAACATTGTACTGGCCGTGAAGACATGAACGCTATATTCTCCCCGGCAGCACATCCTTCATGTATCAGTGTGTCTGTCTCCAAAGCCCAAATGTAACACTCACAGTATTCTTTGCAATCCATTATCGTCTACGAGTGACTCCCATCGGCGAGACGCTTAAATGATTGATTTCGTCTTACTTAATTACAGACGTGTATTGCTGTTAACAAAACTTCCGATTAATAATCGATTGTGTGACTTATTCATAGAGTTGTTAATTCATCACAATGTGTTCTGACCAGCAACTCGCTACTTGACCTTCGTCAACTCGGGTCGCCTTATCACTGAGAACGTAGAATAAAAGTGATAACAAAAATCACTCAAACTTCAGCCCATTGTGGCATTAAACTGACATCTCATCATACAGTATAATTTCCTTCAAATATGCAAAAAATAAACAGAATAAAAACGTTGAGGAATCAGTGTCAAATCCACACATTCTAACAAACGGTGCTCGACAGAGAATTACTAGCATTCCTGACTGTATTCATATTGTTGTTTATTCAGCAAGGTTACGATGGCAATTGACCAATGTCACAGCAGTTGTGCAGCAGTCATAATTATAAATGAAATTTACATCAGCAGTTTTGTCCTTAATTGCATAGGCTTATAAATATACATAGCCAAATTTCTTATGATATTACACTGATCACTTGACATCAAGACATTGGATTTATGTAACGTGGGAAATACATAGTAGTTTCTTGGAATGTACTGTTCACGCAATTCGGCATACACCGTGCATACAAACAAGAAATGATACTCATTCAGTATTCATAACGTATTGAAAGTCTTCATAAGTGAGTGAGTGGGTTGAAATTTTACATCACATCGGTAATATTGCAGACATAAGTCTTGAACAACAAGGTATGCATTATAAGGAAGATTTCATGATCCATCACATAATTTGTTTTTTCCTGTGTACACATCTGCACTCATATCATCTTTCTATTAGTGTATAAAGATTTATCAAAAACATTCTATATTGAACCAGACAACATGATATGATTTAGAAATCGTAAAAAGTTGACATATGAAAAACTGTAAGATGTACAAGTTTCTTGTTTGTTTGGGTTTTTTGGTTTGTTGTTTAACGCCGCACTCAGCAATATTCCAGCTATATGACGGCGGTCTGTAAATAATCGAGTCAGGACCACACAGTCCAGTGATTGACATCATGAGCATCGATCCAAGCAATTAGGATAAGATGACATGCATCAACCAAGTCAGCGAGCCTGACCACCCGATCCCGTTAGTCGCCTCTTACGACAAGCATAGTCGCCTTTTATGGCAAGCATGGGTTGCTAAAGACCTATTCTACCCCGGACCTTCACAGGTCTGATGTACAAGTAGTTATAAGCTTAAGATGTCAGTGATTTCTTTAGAACTGTCAACGCGCATGTTGACGGGGAATTAGCTCTTGGGAAAATAAAGAACAAAATCGACATCACTGTCGCGGAACGCTTTATGCACAACATGTAAACAATAAACAACAATTGCACAATGAGCGGAATACCTGCTCTGACAACACAAACACAGCGATGACCGGACTTTCCAGCTCAGGCGTACAAGAGGTGAGCGGAGCTCCAGCTCACCTCAGGGCGTTTCCTACGAGCGGCACATCCTGCTCGAGGTCGTCCCTATGCCAGCACTCGGAATACCAAGCCTGACTAACACCGTAGTAACTGTGTAATGGTAGCACATATATAGTAATGGACAACAATGGACAGACAAAGAGACAACGACGTTGCTTTGGACATTGGACATGTGGGCGTGATTAACCAACACAGTTCATGGGATGATCAATTAAGGCAATAAATGCCATACTATAAAAAACAGTAGTTAAAGGGAAGTGATATGGTAGTCCAGACTGACTGACAGTCAAAATACAATGAAATGTTGGTGAGGATTAACAACGGGGATTAGTGTCTTATAAATAATGACAATTAAGTTATGGAGACATATACATGTCATGGCTTCAGGGTAATTAGCCTTTGGAGTCAAATGTACTTCAGACAATGGTAGTCGTAAATCAGTCACCATGACAGAACATTCAAGGCTGCGAAATATGTCATTGTGCTGCACTGTGTATTCATAGTGATTGACAGTGCAATAACTAGAATATAACATAATATATTATGTAAAACTGTTATTTGATCATTAAAATGTTATGATTATTAGACATTACAACATAAAACCAGGCAATAGATCGCCTAGTCTGTCTCATAGTGTCTGAACCATATTATTTTCTCTTCCGCCCAAAATCTAAATGAAGCAAGTCTAGATTTTCCTCATCCCATCTCAGTGGTGTTCCTTTTTAATATAAATAGAGTTATTTATTTCGAATAAAATTGTATATTTTCAGAGAGTCTATAGACCGCCAACAACCAAAGTTAGGCCACTCTACCAGACACGGTGGGGAATGACGGTACCTCTGCTAGCTGCATGGCTTCACAGCAGGATCGACACCTTGCCTCTAGCTGCTGGCGATTATTTGCAATCTAAGCCGAAAATTAAAATACAAAATTCGCTTCGACCAAAATGTGGCAAACGGAAAAATTCCTTTGAATGGCATATGGTTTTACAGACCCCCGTCGAGGGCACAGCCACGAACAATCTCAATTAATAATTATGTACTACCAATTTAGAAAACAACTTCCTACCATCATCAAAATTTGTAAATCAATCCTTAAAAAAAATAAGAACTAAATGAGAACTGATATTGTTAAAATATAATTTCATGGATAGTTATCCCTTGTGATGGAAAAACAACACAGTTAAGCAGGATATGATCTTGGATAATGTTACACTGGCCGTGAAGACGGGCACTTGAACGCTATATTTTCCCCGACAGCACATCCTTCACTGTCTGTCGCCAAACCCCAAGTGTAACACTCACGGTATTCTTTGCAATGCGTTATCGCCCACAGCACTCGTGACTCCCATCGGCGAGCAACTGTTAAATGATTGATTTCGTCTTATTTAATTACAGAAATGTATTGCTGTTAACTAAACTTCCGATTAAAAAACGATTGTGTGACTTATTTATAGAGTTGTTAATTCAGCAAAATGTCTTCCCAGCAGCAACTCGGTCTGCCCCTTACTACAAGGTCTTCCGCCAACTCAGGTCGGCTTATGGGCCGACGATTTGATATGCTGGGGGTGGGGGAGATTTGTCTGGTGGAGATTAGATATGTTATCAGTTTCAGCTGCAAAGCCACATACTGTTGTTCATTAAAACGTTGAGCGTAAATATTTTGGGGAGAAAAACACCTTGGAACAATGTAATCTTTGAGGAAGACAAGTTATTTCTTTTGTCACAACAGTCTGAAGTATAAGTAATTTTCGCCAAGGACCACACCTACTATACTTATACAGTAAACTACGTTTATAACGGACACGCTTATAACGAACTGACGGATATAACGAACTGTTTTTGGTCCCAACCATTTGCTGTTCATATGCTGTAAATATAGAGAATCTCACCCGAGTGTCTTTTGATATCAAATATATCAACACGAGTTGATAAAAGTGGAAAAAAATTCCGAGGCTTGCCGAGGATTTTTGCCACTTTTATCAACGAGTGTTGATATATTTGATATCAAAAGACACGAGGGTGAGATTTTATTTATCATCCAACATCATTCTTCCAACTTTTTCAATTTGTAGACAGTAATTAGCAGTGTCTTCAGTGTAAAAAGTACTGCTAACAGCTTCAGTAGCAGAGCCATCAGTGATGTAATTCGATTGTGACGTCATAGTAACCAGTGACGTCACAATGGTCTGCAAAGCATTATGATGTAATTTCATTGCAGCGATATCTACAGTGTAGATATCGCTTAATCTAATCCAAGCGATATCTCCTGTGGGTGCCAGTTTTGGATGATAAATGCCTATAACGAACTACGGTTATAACCGTTGTTTACTGTATGTAAAATATTTCGAAGACTTAATCCCGACTTCATTATCCGTCCCACGACATGTTTCTACCTGTGTTTCAGCATCATACTTCTAATCTAAACATCTCTTTCCATTAGTGTATAATGTTATCAAATAAAGCGACAAAACCCTTTCCAAATCCAACAGAAATCCTGACATAAAGCAGAGTCGATTGTACAGATCCGACTATAGCATGAGCATGTGTTTGTGAATCACTATCAAATAGTAATGATAAAGGAGTTCGCGAAAAGGTGAGCGTATCCTGTCCCACCGGTGGAACACATCACAAACACATGCAAAGGCAAGTCAATTGTTCAGCTGAAAAAACTTGGGAACTGATGGTACAAGTCAACTTATGGAACAAAGCATTATTATTTCATTAAGGTAGTATAAATGTAATCTAGCTAAAGAAACTATCTATGTATGAAGACTCGGGGCTACATATCGTGTGATGGTGAAATGGGGGCTGTACATTCCTCAGAGAAGACAGAGATTGGATTTGGGGTGACCGGAGGAAAATGTACAGGAAAAGTTACATTAATTACAAATTGAAAGGATACTCTCTCTCTTAACAATATAAACAAAACACGTGTGTATTGAAAAAATGTCATTCAAAAGTGTTGCACAAATTGTTATATTAAATGGGAGACGAACTATTTCTTTCTGACTTTATTTCCGTAACCTTGTTCCTGTAACTATATTTCCTGTAACGTGTCTTCCTACAGTCGGACGTTGAATGTCATGAGTATGCGCATCTTCCCGAGCCATGGGAGTTAACTGACTATAAAAGTCCAGATTCCACTTTTGCCAAACTAGGCTGGAATGTCTGGGCTCAATTGTAGCACCACCAGTGGCTATTACGAGTGATGTCCCTTCTATGCCCCACCTATTGACCAATCAGATTCCACATCTCATATCACTTGCATTTGCTTCTAACAAAATGGCGGCGCCCAGTCAAGACTACCTGATCGATAATCAAGATCAATATTCTAATAAAATGGATCTTACATCGCGAAGTGCATCAAGTCACGTGAGCACATTGATCAAACACTTGAAAAGATTTGAAAAATATCTTTCGACGACCAGTTGACGGTACACATCCTTTGCAAATCCCGCAGTCGACTGAAATCTGCACGTTGAAATCCATGTTGTTTACGAACCGGATGTCGATATCGTTACGCGATTTTGATATGGACTCGTTAGTCCAGCCAAAACACAACTCAATAATTCCAGCCTAGTTTATCAAAGGTAGAGACTTGACTTTTACAGTCAGTTAACTCCCTTGCCACGGGAAGATTGAGCTTGTGAGGGTCAAATAAGCTCTAGAAAATGCGTGTTTGTTGGACCAAATACATATGACTTGATAATGCTGAAACAACAGGTCATAACATTTGCGGGTTATCACAAGCAAAGTGTGACACTTTAACATACTGACGGCATATGTGGCCTAATCTGATTGGGTGAGTGAGTGAGTGAGTGAGTGAGTGACGTTTAACATACTATAGTCCAGCGATCACGTCACTCTTCCTTGAGCGGTAATACAAACACGTGACATATGACTAGTTTTCTGGGTGACATTTCACTAACGTGACATATATGTTTACATACATCTGCTGTACTGTAAGAGTACAATAGATGATGTGAGTGAGTATGGTTTTACACCACTTTTAGCAATATTCCAGCAATATCACGGCGTGTGACACCAGAAATGGGCTTTACACATTGTACCCATGTCGGAAATCGAACCCGGGTCTTCGGCGTGACGAGCGATCGCTTTAACCACTAGGCTACCCGACCGCCCCCACATTAGATGATCTCGACCTGCTCCTTATATACTATAATTATATATAACTGTCGCGTATGATAATCTAGGGTTACTTCTATCATATGTAGAACCTTCATTAAGGATATCTCTATCATCTTTAATGTAACGACATATCATTTTGTATTATTTTATCTCAAATTGGTTACAATAGTTCAATAATTTTATTATTGTTTTTGAAAGTATGTATGTGATTTATTAATACTCTATGTATAGAACATGTATATATACATTTTATGATATTATTTTTGTTTTACTTTGTCTCATAAGCAAATGGTGGCTGCTGTAAACAATTGTATGTTCTTAAAAATGTTTTATAGATTTTGTACAAATGATGTGCAATATTAAAGGAGCAGTATGACATATATAATTAAATTTTCCTTGTGTTTATTAAAATTCCTGCATTCTAATTAGCTGAATTGGTCACGTGTTATTGCATTCATTTCCCAATGAATGTAAAACATTAAGCCACGCCCACCGAGGCTGACTACTTTTATTACTGTAAATGTCAGGGAATCCCAATATTACAGTCGAGGGAATTCCCTTTCTGCTCACGTGCATCTTCATGCACAAAGCATTTAGCGAAATTAATGCATATTCAGTGTCCAAACAACCCTTTGAGGTCGAAGGCCGAGTAGGAATGAAACAGCAAACGAGCAGGCTCGCTCGACTGTTGTTTCCCCGCTCGCCTCGGTTCCACAACTTTCTTTTCTTCGGTGTTCATTTCAAACTGCATCTTTCCGTTCTCCCGGATTCATACAGTTTGCACATCGGGTTTTCGATTCATACCTCAATGAACCGAAAAAATACACAGTCAATCCATATATAACTTGTATTATGGGTGGCAATACACACACGTGACACAATATAGTCTTTAGGGTGGAAATACACCTGAACGTGACATAGAGTTATTATTTGGGGTTGGAAATAAACACAAGTTCGACATATTACTGGTCTTTGGAAGGCAATACCCATGTGTGAAATCATTTCTTCGCAAAAACACTTCGAAGTGAAGACATAACGTTCATTCCTCAAAATTCCTTTCACCTTAAGTCTTCTCAGCATCTCTGTAAATTGTGCAATTATCAGAAATATAACATGTACATGTGGACGTTAACACCAACATGTTAAGGCAATATGTGGATTTTATGTTATATTTAAAAATGTTAGTTTAAATATATGTAAAAGGCTAAAAGGCAATACAATTAAAATCTTATAATGCAACGTGACAAGACTTGTACATGTACACAGGATCTTGGTCACGGTCACGCGGCATTGAAAGGTGGAAGTTGAGATCACTGACGTCAGGCTGTTTCCAAATCTCCACGCTTGGGCCTCATTGATCCCAATTTCGGGCTATGACGAGAGATGCACGTGGAATGTGATATCGATGGCTTTGTGTTGTGTACAATGACATCAACTTGGCACAAGGAAGACGTGCAACCTGACACAGTGTTAGAACCCCTCCCCAAATAACGTATGAGTTACGTTATCAGAACTGACAGGGACAAGATAAGAAAGTCGGAAAAAATTATCATTGAAGAGGGCAAAGATAATTTGAGTGGGAACTTCCAACCAATTATTGTGGAATTGATGAATGTTTGCACTTAATGACTGCAATAAATCAGTTTCACATAATGCCTTATAAAATCTTACAGACGTAAAATATGTCCTAATTTGTTTACGAAGCAATTCGCGTAAACATGTTTCTTATTACGTTAAACTCCTACGCTTCTCGATTCTTCGTTCGTTGTTTGGTATTATGATCATATTGTACCATCCTGGATATTGTAGCAAAACAAAATGCGAAACGAGGCGACAGACACAATTCCTGACCTGCCAGAATGTGACGTAAGTCGCTGTATGTCAGAATGACGCGAGGATAGGGAAGAGAGAGGAAGGCTTTTGGGGTGTGTGTGGGTGTGGGAGGGGGGAAGGGACACTTGCAGAACCGACCTCGCCTTCACGTCAGTTCACAGACAACGTGGGGCCTGTTTGCCCCACAGCAAGACGTAAAGATGAGTTAGTGATGTCGACGGACGCTTCTGGTTTTGTTTGACGTTTAGTGTTGTCTACGCGTCTGATGTCTGAAGTTTGATGTTGTCTACATGTCTAGTGTTGTCTATGCGTCTGATGTCTGAAGTTTGATGTTGTCTACATGTCTAGTGTTGTCTATGCGTCTGATGTGTGAAGTTTGATGTTGTCTACATGTCTAGTGTTGTCTACGCGTCTGATGTCTGAAGTTTGATGTTGTCTACATGTCTAGTATTGTCTATGCGTCTGATGTCTGAAGTTTGATGTTGTCTACATGTCTAGTGTTGTCTATGCGTCTGATGTCTGAAGTTTGATGTTGTCTACATGTCTAGTATTGTCTATGCGTCTGATGTGTGAAGTTTGATGTTGTCTACATGTCTAGTATTGTCTATGCGTCTGATGTGTGAAGTTTGATGTTGTCTACATGTCTAGTATTGTCTATGCGTCTGATGTCTGAAGTTTGATGTTGTCTACATGTCTAGTATTGTCTATGCGTCTGATGTGTGAAGTTTGATGTTGTCTACATGTCTAGTATTGTCTATGCGTCTGATGTGTGAAGTTTGATGTTGTCTACATGTCTAGTATTGTCTATGCGTCTGATGTGTGAAGTTTGATGTTGTCTACATGTCTAGTATTGTCTATGCGTCTGATGTGCGAAGTTTGATGTTGTCTACATGTCTAGTATTGTCTATGCGTCTGATGTGTGAAGTTTGATGTTGTCTACACGTCTAGTGTCTACAAGTCTGGTGTCTACACGTCTAGTGTGTCTATGTTTGATGTTGTCCACATGTCTAGTGGCTACATGTCTGATGTTGTTTACACGTCTGGTGTCTACACGTCTAGTGTGTCTATGTTTGATGTTGTCCACATGTCTAGTGGCTACATGTCTGATGTTGTTTACACGTCTGGTGTCTACATGTCTGGTGTTTTCTACTTGTACGGTCATGTCTACATGCCTAGTTTTGCCTACATGCCTATTATATAGTGGCCCAGTTCAGGCGAGTGTGCTACAGAAGTGTGACTCCGGAGTTGTCTTGTCAGCAGGTGAGTGGGCAGTGCACTACTTTACCGGATACAAAGTTACTTAGCCAGTTGTAGATTCAAGATGAAATATAAAAAAAATATTTTAAAGTTTACACGATATACGGCTTTTCCACTCAACGAATGGTGATATTATTTGAATACATGTGTTGTGTCCGAGGTTTCTGAAGAGCAAGCTGTGCGTACATACGATCATGTCACCTCCCTGTTTGAGGAACTATTTTATTCCGCGATACAGCTGGTTGTTGTATGGCTGTCTGTGTAAACATGAAGTCACACGTACTAAATAAAATCGTGCATATATCTAGGCCTACATCCTTTGAGGAAAGAAATTGTGATAAAAAATATAAGAATTGACTTCCACTTTGTGTCAAGTGAAAGTTAATTCTTAAATGACCAAAATGCTAGATCCATACAGTGTTCATTTACACAGTGGTCAAAGTACCCTGGAAGCGTACCCAAGTGTTACTTGAACACAGGGTATTAGAAACACCAAAGATGTATTGCATTAAACGACCCACACCAAGCACGATGTAGATTGTTCTCAGCCAATACCATGATTAGAAATACGGCACAAACTCATGCAAGTTCTGTTTAGCCGATTGTCTTCGGCAGTGAGGTCATTGATAATGAAAAGGTCTAAAGTATAAGACTCACATTCTGTAAAACCCTTTCAACGATAGCGGTTACCCATAAACGTTTGACATTACGTGTATCAAGTGACTACTTTGAACTTCAGCCTAAATACCGTCAGTGCATCTGGTCGATAATACGACATAAAGAGTTCTGAGTTCCACATGTACGTATCAGCTACCTTGTGGGATCTTGAAGGTAGCATGAGACGTCGTCAGATCAAGGATTTCCTGGAACTCCACTCCACTCCACTCCACTCCACCCCACTCCACTCCACTCCACTCCACTCCACTCCACTCCACTCCGCTCCGCTCCGCTCCGCTCCGCTCCGCTCCCCTCCGCTCCGCTCCACTCCACTCCACTCCTCTCCGCTCCGCTCCACTCCGCTCCACTCCACTCCACTCCACTCCACTCCACTCCACTCCACTCCACTCCACTCCACTCCACTCCACTCCACTCCACTCCACTCCACTCCACTCCACTCCACTCCACTCCAAGGACAACTGCACGTGTCACTTTTAAAACTCTCACCAGTCAAACTGACGCATCGAATAACATTTATTTGTTCGCACGATCAGGTTTCAGTAACACTGCCTTGTTGCAGAACGAATATATTTCTAAACGCTTTTCTTTACCTATAAGCAGCAACATCTCTGCATTTGTACACAGTAGATGTAATTAAAAATTAACATACCGTTATTATTAGTTTCAACAAAATCAGAAATGGAGCTCTCGTGTCACTTGATTTTCTGGTTTGTTTACAGCTGATGAAGTCGTAGTACTGCTGTGCTGCGTCAGGCAATAAATACTGACTTTTTATGCAAAGTGTATGAATGGCGGGTGCTACCTGTAGGACAGGACATGCTTACCCTTTTCGCGAACACCTTGTGTCATCACTGATTTTCAGTGATCCATGCATATAATTTCCACAGCTATTTTGCCCTTTACGCCAAGTGGAATCTGTTTCGGCAGAAAATCGAGGCTACTTATTATCTTGCATTGTCAAGTTATATTGTATATGTGTATAACAATACAATAGTGTGCAGCCTTGTAGTTATCATATTGCCCGTCGGAAAAATGGATACAAATACATTAGGCTCTTGTGTATTGAATTAAACAGTATTTTATTTCCATTAATGTTCAGATTTTACATCACATAACGTTACAAAATGGAAAAAGGATTAGCAAACAGGCCCAAAAGGCCTATATTAATGCTTCTCCTAATATTGTACATGATACATGTAGATTGTAATGAAGTCTATAGAGCAGACATTAATGAGTAACACAAAATGAAATAAAATGGAAAGCAAGATACCAAATGCATTTTATATTCTTAAGTTGACACATAACTTACGTAAAGCGGTTTGTTTCAATGATGTAATTGTGAACTGATTTTGTGTATTAGCCTTGGACATGTGCTGCCCTAATTATACCAATATTGGTAGTTTTCCTACACTGCAGTATTGAAGGGAAGATCCGTGCATGTATTACATCAGCTTGTATGTCAATATGCGTGTATGTATTACACTGGTAATTGTTAACACCCCTATATTCATTAACACTACTACTCATGTGTATTATAGTGCAGTAATTAGGGCAGAATCTGTGCCTGTATTACATCAGCTTGTATGTCAATATTCGTGTATGTATTACACTGGTAATTGTTAACACCCCTATATTCATTAACACTTCTACTCATGTGTATATTAGTGCAGTAGTTGGGCAGCATCCGTGCATGTATTACACTGTAGTACCTATGTTAACACACATACATAATATATGTGGGTGCAACACGGGGCACAAGCCATAATTTAGCACCAGCCTATCTCTGCAACCTTATCCCAAATCAGGTAATCGGTGATTACAGTCTAGAAACTCCTCAGATGTAAGACTGAACATTATGCAAAATCCTTTATATCTAATTTTACAAAATTATAGAATAATCTATCTTAAGATATTAAATATACTGGCAAATTTTGGAATTTTCGAAATGTATTACCATGAGCTTACAATTACAAACATTTCTTTCATGTAAATCTTGTCACCAGATTCTGTCCAATTACATGTGTGTATGTGTGTGTGTGTGTGTGTGTGTGTGTGTGTGTGTGTGTGTGTGTGTGTATGCGTGCGCGCGTGCGTGCGTGCGTGCATGCGTGCGTGCGTGCGTGCGTGCTTGCGTGTGTGTGTTTGTATGTGTGTGTGCTTGCACTAGTCCGGACTAATGTCGATTTTATAGTGCTAACCCACTGAGATGCCTTGCCGCAGTTTAACATGAATACCCAACTCAGATACAGTATACTGACTCCGAGCAGACCACTCTTTGTTTTAGCCAGGCAGGGTAACAACAAGTACCATTTTTAAGGTCTTTTGGTATGACGCGGCCGGGGATCGAACCCCGGACCTTCCGCTCACCGGGCGGACGCTCTATCACTAGACCACGGAGGCGGTCGCCTCAGACTCGGATAGAGTGACCCATACAGACATAAATGCAACAGATTCATAACTGACAGCCCAGGTTGTCCTTGTCGTAACTACTGTGAAATGCCCACAACACGACTCCTTTCTTTGTTGCAATTGGGATCAAATTAGAAGTAATTTATTATATTAAATAAAAGAATATGACATTAATACAGTTCTCTACGGATGTGAAGGCATATCATCTGAATTAAATTAAGAAATTATTTTATCTCTAAAATCACAAATTCTAGTAGATTTAAACTTAATAAATGTTCTAAACAAACACACATACATGTAGCATACATCTTGTGCACATCGTGTAGTAATTAATACTACGTAGCATCCTATCATTCTGACTATTTAAACCGGACACTGTTGATTATGTTTGGTAACTGACCACCAAGGTATATCTTGAATAATTAGTTTGTATACACCTTGACAATTATTTGTTACTTGGTTTTGCTACTGGGAGATGCAAAACAATAATCGTTGTCTTGTTTACCAATCCCAATTTTCAGTCGAAATAAATATATGTTAAAACTGTAAATGTATTAAACTGTAGTAATTATGTCAACAACTGTATTTATGTTACCCTCCTTTACTTATGTTAACATCCGTATATGTATTACACTTTAGTACTTATGTAAACATCCGTATATGTATTACACTGTAGTACTTATGTTAACATCCGTATATGTATTACAGTGTAGTACTTATGTTAACATCCGTATATGTATTACACTGTAGTACTTAAGTTAACATCAATATATGTATTACACTGTAGTACTTATGTTAACATCAATATATGTACTACACTGTAGTACTTATGTTAACATCCGTATCTGTACTACACTGTAGTACTTATGTTAACATCAATATATGTACTACACTGTAGTACTTATGTTAACATCAATATATGTATTACACTGTAGTACTTATGTTAACATTAATATATGCATTACATTGTAGTAATTATGTTAACATCCATATATGTATGACACTGTAGTACTTATGTAAACATCCGTATATGTATAACACTGTAGTACTTATGTTAACATCAATATATGTATTACACTGTAGTACTTATGTAAACATCCGTATGTGTACTACACTGTAGGACTTATGTTAACATCAATATATGTATTACACTGTAGTATTTATGTTAACATCCGAATATGTATCACATTGTAGTACTTGTGTTAACATCCGTATATGTATTACAAAGTAGTACTAATGTTAACATCCGTATATGTATTACATTGTAGTACTTATGTTAACATCAATATATGTATTACACTGTAGTACTTATGTTAACATCAATATATGTATTACTCTGTAGTACTTATGTCAACATCCGTATATGTATTACATTGTAGTACTTGTGTTAACAACAATATATGCATTACAAAGTAGTACTTATGTTAACATCAATATATGTTTTACAATGTAGTACTTATGTTAACATCGTATATGTCTTACTCTGTAGTACTTATGTCAACATCCGTATATGTATTACATTGTAGTACTTATGTCAACATCCGTACATGTAGTACACTGTAGCAGTCATACCTTCCGTCTGTTACATGTAGACCCGCCTCCCTACTGATACTGCACACAATTATTAGTGTCTATTGTCGACAGTTTTTCAAACATAATGTATACGAGTTGCACATTAAAGATGCATAACATGATGTAGAATACCACCCACCTATGAACATTCAGCTAAATCATTTTGACGGTGGCGGTAATCGCCGCCGTTACTGTTCCCGGTCCTAATATACCAGTATTAAAAGACGTATGTTTCATATAAAATTCACAAATAGGGCCTTTCATTGAAAGCTTTTCCTCTTTAAAAACACTATTATAAAAACGATAAGCTAATGACATCATTACCAGACAATAACTCTACGGGTGTGAAGACACAAATCAGACCATGAATTGATACGAGGAATAACTAACCTGGTCTGCAAGAGGTAGACAATAGTTTTACATCCCTTGGCGAAAAGTGTCGGAAGTAGCTTAAGTGTCTGTAGGCGGAGGAAAATAGACTGAAGGATCACATCCTTAACTTAAAGCTAGGAGGTGTCTGTAGTCTGTGACGGCTGACTACACGCAAACCGTCTAGGTATAAGTTCGAGCGTAGATTCAAAGTCACTTTTGACTCAGTTGATTATGGACGATGTGTGATTATTCTGTTATCAAAGCTATCTTGCCACTGATCCGAGGTGGTTCTCAGCCCCAAGAGGGAGTCTATGTAGACTGTGTTATCAATGCTGTAAACACAAAAGTACTAGAATCTGTATTTTACTAAGAAAGTGTTATTCCAAATATAACATTTGTTTCATTTGACCAATTTCTAAATGGCACTGTGTCTTCAAAGCTTTCGGCCATGGGAGCCGAGCCAGAGGGGTACACAAAGTACGTGATCTAGACTACCAGTTGTCGGACTTTCATTTTGTGAAAGCCTCGGTGACTGAGTGGGTTAGATCGCTGACTTTGTGTGATGGCGATTAGATTCTTCACTCTGGCAGTGTGGGTTCGAATCCCGGGCCCAAAAAAGGACTAGAATCTGTACTTTTCTAAGAAAGTGTTATCCCACATATAACATTTGCGGGGAGACTTGTGAAAAGTTAATCTGGATTACGGAGTTCAATTATATGAAGTTGTAAGAGTGAGTGTGTGAGTATGGTTTTACGCCGCGAGACACCAGAAATGGGCTTCTCACATTGTGCTCGGTGTGACGAGCGAACGCTTTAACCACTAGGCTACCCGATCGCCCCTGAAGTTGTAAGAAGGCTAAAATGGTTGCTTTGGTAAACGTTCTAAGATCATAAGCGTGTCTCCCAAAACGGGGCGTGACCACAAAACGACATGAAAAATATATATTTAAATAGCAGAAGTTTTGATTCTCGGTACTCTACAACGATATGTTAATTGTTACAACTTTATAAACCATGTGATGTTTATAGCTGAGTATTTGGAAGTATTTCGTGGGTGGCATGGGTGCCCCAGTCGTCATGCCGTTGTGTTGAGTTGGGTTCGAATCTAAGGTTGTTTCTAGGTTTGTTAATAGTATTGCCACGTGTCTCCTAAAACGAGGCGTATTAACAAAATGACATGCAAATTAGATACTATAAATAGCAGAAGATTTGATTATCGGTATTTTACAACGATATTAATTGTTATAACCTTATATAACCTGAATCAGTTAGGATGTTCTACCCAAATCAAGCAGCCACGTGCATGGCGATACGGGGCTGTCGGGTAGCCTCGTGGTTAAAGCGTTCGCTCGTTACGCCAAAGACCAGGGTTCGATTCCCGACATGGGTACAATGTGTGAAGCCCATTTCTGGTGTCTCCCGTCGTGATATTGTTGAAATATTGCTAAAATCGGGGTAAAAACATACTCACTCACGCATGCCGATACAAGACTGAAATACCGTTTAAACCAGTGTTGAACCAACTCACTCACTCATTCTTTCATGTGATCATCCACTAAAGAAATGGTCTAATACAATTCCAGTGTCGGTTGTTTTAACAGAGACATGCTGTTTTTTTAACAGAGACATGCTGTTTTTTTAACAGAGACATGCTGTTTACATTGCTATATTCTCCGTTGCACGCGCGGTTGTCTCTCATATTAAATCTGCACAATTGCAAGAACGACTTAACACTCAGACCTGCAACAACTACTACTTGCGAAAAATGTCAAATATCAACTCTGTTACACCAAACTGTAAACTACTAGCCTTTAAATCTTTTAAAACATGTCCAATGTAAAAATTATATCCGGGACTTGCTGTTAGAAACTATTCTGATATATTTATGGCACTGTCAGCACAACGAGGAGTTAAAGAGTTTGCAACACTGATAAACCTTCAGATATTCCTCTCCTACTAAGTTCAAATCAATACATAGCAAAGAAAACATTAGCTCTATGTGCATTCAGAAGGGTTATTGATGGAAAAGATGTGAGTGTTTGACTATCATTTTGTTGATGGCATGAGAAAGAAGGATTTAACGCAGCATTATAAACTGCCCAGCAACAAGACGAAATATTGTTTTTTACTTTGGTACGACAATAGATGTATGATAATTGTTTTCAACGATGCCACAATGTCCAAGGCCGTTATCGGAGAACTGAGCATGTACACTCTGATTCCAGTTGTTCTCGTTTCTAAAGCTAGATTATTGATCCACATAAATGATCTACTCGTTGCCCGGTGGCAATCTACATTACATAAATGCCTTTACAATCGTGGTAATTCAGACATATACTGAGTCAAATTAAAAACTTCACATTTTAAAAGTAATCCTATATATGATATACAACGGACAAATGTGTCAGAGAAGGTAATTTTTAATCATTAATGTCCAAAAAAGGATTTTAATTAACGGTGGTGACCATAATTTGTTCCAAGCACCTACGGTATTCGGTAATAACATCAACAGTTTAAATCATAAGTCCCAAGCACGAGAATCTGATGGCACACAAGTTCAGTAGCGTGTATGGCCACCATGTGCGTTGACAACTGCCACACAACGCCTCCGCATGGACCTTGTGATACATGTGAACACATGATTGGGAAGACGACGCCATTGTTGCTGCAAAATGGTGCTAAGATCTTGCAAATTCTGTGGTTGGTTCTGGAGAGTGCGCAGACGGGATTGAGGTCGGGAGACCTTGACGGCCAGTCCATGACGTTGCCTCCAGCACTCTGAAGGAAATTTCTTGTCAAAATTGCTGTGTGGGGTCTGGCATTGTCGTGTTGGAAGATGAAACCGGGTCCATGTGCTGCCATAAAAGGCAGAAGTTCTGGTGCCAGTACCTGGTGGCGGTAAGCAGCAGCGTTGAGGTTGCCATGGATGACAAGAAGCCTGGAACGTGCATTGCCACAGAAAGCACCCCACACCATGACACTTCCGCCTCGAAATCTGTCAACTTCCTGTACACAACACTGGGCGTAACGTTCATGACGGCGCCTCCATACCCTCGCCCAACAATCAGCAAATCGAAGATTAAATCTAGATTCATCACTGAAGACGACTTGATTCCAATTGAGTCCATCGTAAGTGTCGCTGTGCCCACAATTGACGTTGACGTCTGTGTAATTGAGTCAGAATCGTCGTGCTTGAAGGTGAGCAGTTCTCACAAGGTTTCGAACAGTTTGCGCACTCAGTCTACCCCTAAACAGTTTATTTCTGGTTGATGTAGCCGTCAAAAATCGGTTACGGAGGTGACGTAAGACAATCTGGCGATCCTCTGCATGTGACGTCACACGTGGTCGACCTGGCCGAGGGCGATCAGCGGTGGTACCCGTTTGCTGTAGACGCGTCTGTAAATCATAAACAGTCCGTCGACTACAACCCATCGTCCTTGCGACTTCAGCTACGGACGTTCCCGTCTGCAACATGCCGATGGCACGTTCACGTTGCACATTTGAAAGGCGTGGCATAACAAATAGCCGTAAAGACTTTTGTTTTGTTTTGTTTTGGTTTGGTTTTTTTAATGACTGCTTACAAGTGCTAACAAGTGAAAACACGTGCGGTATTATAGCCACGTGACCAGTTGCACGTGAAAAAACACTTTTGCCACTGTAGTGCTGTGCACATGATTTTGATCGATTCACCTGCACAAAAACGGGTGTTATCTGAAGACAATACGTGGCCATTACTGTTTAAATACACAATAAGGGCCCACAATGATAACTGGTCAAAATGTTAAAATTTTAGGATTGTGAAGTTTTTAATTTGGTTCAGTATAGTTTCACCATACGTATTTAAATACAAAGCAAAAGAAGTTACGTTGTAAATCTCTAAAGTCTCAAATATCACATTCTAAGGTAAAAACTGACTGTTTAAATTATGAATTATAGTTTGGTGGTTCGAAATAATTGTTCAAGTTCAGATCCGGGGGGTGAGGGGATAGAGTCATGGTTCTTTTCTTCATTTTTAAAGGCTTAGATTTTTTGTTTTGCTACATAAAAGAGGGCTGAAATTTCTGAGATTTCGTACGTAAATGTACGTATTTTTATAACAGAACAATGAAAATAGCAGTGTAATAAAGCATTTTTATTTGATAAAAGACCATCGGCAACATCACGTGTAGCAAAAGCCCAGTGTGCAGCTTTCTTCAGGTGTTGATAGAATACTGGTTCACTTGGGATTCACCTAAAAAACACAATAATTTGCTGACTAAAAAACGTGCTACAGTACCTGTATTAGTGGATCTTGAGTCTGAAGTGAAACTTTTGTTTCACTTACAGAATGCCAAGCTACAATGATATGGGTATAAAGGGAATGGTGTACTGATCATTTGCGCCCAAACTGTAGGACAGTGACAAATAATACGTTAAGATTAACGCTGCAACAGAGGGAACAAGCTGTTACTATGATACACCAAGGGGCAATGCTTGTCCACGTCGCAGGGAGTTTTGCCTGTTTCAGCCATACTGGCCGGAAGAGGGACAGGCCTAGTAGTGGCAGACCTCCTGTCACCACACCCAGGAGACGCTACATACGCATCCTCAATCCGAGGAATCATAGTGACGTCATCCTGTCAGACACTTGACAGTGTCCAGAAGACTGCTTCGGTACAATATCAGAGCTTACAGACTACGAGGCGTAATGCTGACACAGACATCGATGGGTTCGAACACTGCAACGCTGGTAGAATAGAAACTGACTAAGAGTCATGTTCACAGGAGGTAGCAGATGGAAGAATGTGTGTCCACCACCGACGAAGAGAACGAACGTCATGTTGTTGCGTTCAAAACGTCGAACTGTTTGTCGGTGGCAGCATCAGTAGTGTTGTTCATGCGGCACCAACAGCCCAGTCAATGCAGCATCTGTAGCCAAATCAATGCGGTATCTGTAGCTAAGTCAATGCGGCATCTGTAACCCTGTCAACGCGGCATCTGTAGCCCTGTCAAGACAGACCTTATGATCTTCGAAGGAAGCATCCATTGACAACGTTACATTGACCACCTACCCCGTTGTCCTCTTGTGTCCTCTGAATACCATACCAATAGAACAGTTAATTGCTGCTTTATTCTCTGCTTAAAGATGCTCACTGCAAGTCTAACGATATAGATCTAATCCAAAAGTGCATAAACAAAATCCACGTGACATATGGTTGTAAGACACGACCAAGTTCGGCAAGACCCTGTAATGCGGTACCCCCATACAGGCAGGCAGGACCCTGTAATACGGTACCCCCGTACAGGCAGGCAGGACCCTGTAATACGGTTCCCCCATACAGGCAGGCAGGACCCTGTAATACGGTACCCCCGTACAGGCAGGCAGGACCCTGTAATACGGTTCCCCCATACAGGCAGGCAGGACCCTGTAATACGGTACCCCCATACAGGCAGGCAGGACCCTGTAATGCGGTACCCCCATACAGGCAGGCAGGACGCTGTAATGTAGTACCCCCATACAGGCAGGCAGGACCCTGTAATGCGGTACCCCCATACAGGCAGGCAGGACCCTGTAATGTGGTACCCCCATACAGTCAGACAGGACCCTGTAATACGGTATCCCCATACAGGCAGGCAGGACCCTGTAATACGGTATCCCCATACAGGCAGGCAGGACCCTGTAATGTGGTACCCCCATACAGGCAGGCAGGACCCTGTAATGTGGTACCCCCATACAGGCAGACAGGATGCTGTAATGTAGTACCCCCATACAGGCAGACAGGATGCTGTAATGTGGTACCCCCATACAGGCAGGCAGGACCCTGTAATGTGGTACCCCAATACAGGCAGGCAGGATGCTGTAATGTGGTACCCCCATACAGGCAGACAGGATGCTGTAATGTGGTACCCCCATACAGGCAGGCAGGACGATGTAATGCGGTACCCCCATACAGGCAGGCAGGACGCTTTAATGTGGTACCCCCATACAGGCAGGCAGGACCCTGTAATGTGGTACCCCAATACAGGCAGGCAGGACCCTGTAATGCGGTACCCCCATACAGGCAGGCAGGACCCTGTAATACGGTACCCCCATACAGGCAGGCAGGACCCTGTAATACGGTACCCCCATACAGGCAGGCAGGACCCTGTAATGCGGTACCCCCATACAGGCAGGCAGGACCCTGTAATGTGGTACCCCCATACAGTCAGACAGGACCTTGTAATACGGTATCCCCATACAGGCAGGCAGGACCCTGTAATGCGGTACCCCCATACAGGCAGGCAGGACCCTGTAATACGGTATCCCCATACAGGCAGGCAGGACCCTGTAATGCGGTACCCCCATACAGGCAGGCAGGACCCTGTAATGTGGTACCCCCATACAGTCAGACAGGACCTTGTAATACGGTATCCCCATACAGGCAGGCAGGACGCTGTAATGCAGTACCCCCATACAGGCAGGCAGGACCCTGTAATGCGGTACCCCCATACAGGCAGGCAGGACCCTGTAATACGGTACCCCCATACAGGCAGGCAGGACCCTGTAATACGGTACCCCCATACAGGCAGGCAGGACCCTGTAATGCGGTACCCCCATACAGGCAGGCAGGACCCTGTAATGTGGTACCCCCATACAGTCAGACAGGACCTTGTAATACGGTATCCCCATACAGGCAGGCAGGACCCTGTAATGCGGTACCCCCATACAGGCAGGCAGGACCCTGTAATACGGTATCCCCATACAGGCAGGCAGGACCCTGTAATGCGGTACCCCCATACAGGCAGGCAGGACCCTGTAATGTGGTACCCCCATACAGTCAGACAGGACCTTGTAATACGGTATCCCCATACAGGCAGGCAGGACCCTGTAATGCGGTACCCCCATACAGGCAGGCAGGACCCTGTAATACGGTACCCCCATACAGGCAGGCAGGACCCTGTAATGCGGTAACCCCATACAGGCAGGCAGGACCCTGTAATGTGGTACCCCCATACAGTCAGACAGGACCTTGTAATACGGTATCCCCATACAGGCAGGCAGGACCCTGTAATGCGGTACCCCCATACAGGCAGGCAGGACCCTGTAATACGGTATCCCCATACAGGCAGGCAGGACCCTGTAATACGGTATCCCCATACAGGCAGGCAGGACCCTGTAATGCGGTACCCCCATACAGGCAGACAGGACCCTGTAATGTGGTACCCCCATACAGGCAGGCAGGACCCTGTAATACGGTATCCCCATACAGGCAGTCAGGACCCTGTAATGCGGTACCCCCATACAGGCAGGCAGGACGCTGTAATGCGGTACCCCCATACAGGCAGACAGGACCCTGTAATGTGGTACCCCCATACAGGCAGGCAGGACGCTGTAATGTGGTACCCCCATACAGGCAGGCAGGACGCTGTAATGCAGTACCCCCATACAGGCAGGCAGGACCCTGTAATGCGGTACCCCCATACAGGCAGGCAGGACCCTGTAATGTGGTACCCCCATACAGGCAGGCAGGACCCTGTAATGCGGTACCCCCATACAGGCAGGCAGGACCCTGTAATGCGGTACCCCCATACAGTCAGGCAGGACCCTGTGATGCGGTACCCCCATACAGGCAGGCAGGACCCTGTAATGCGGTACCCCCATACAGGCAGACAGGACCCCGTGATGCGGTACCCCCATACAGGCAGGCAGGACCCTGTAATGCGGTACCCCTATACAGGCAGACAGGACCCTGTGATGCGGTACCCCCATACAGGCAGGCAGGACCCTGTGAGTATATGCACAAGGGCCTTGAATTGTACATGCCTTATAATAACGATGTATCCAAAATAATAAAACAAAATGTTAACAGCAACAAAGATGACAAAATGTGTACATTGAGTCTTAGTGTCTATACATAATAATGAAACCCCGTTTGTCTGTATACCTTTAATCGGATACCCCGTCGTCAGTCATCATCAGGACCATCACTATCTGGACCATCACTATAAGGACCATCATCATCATTACAGCCACTGTCACTTGTTGTTACCCTGTCTGGCGCTCGGCATTAAGGGGCTAAAACAAGGACTGGTCGGCTCGGAGTCAGTATACTGTGTCTGAGTGGGGTATTCATGTTAAACTGCGGCATTGTATCTCAGTGAGCTAGCACTATAAATCGGCATCAGTCCGGACTAGTACAAGCAGCCACACACACACATACACGTGCATGCACGTCGCTATATAAGTGCAATAATCTTGGACGCGACGTTAAACCCAATTTCACCTCACCTCACCTACAGCCACTGTCAGGACCATCTCTGCCAGGACCATCACTATATGGGGCATCATTAAATAGGCCATCACTATATGGGCCATCATTAAATGGATCATCATCATATGGACCATAACTTTAAGCACCATCACTATAAGGATCATCACTTTATTGACCATCGCTTTCATTATAGTCACTGTCAGGACCATCACCATAAGGACCATCGCTTTCATTACAGTCACTACTTGGACCATCACTATGTGGACCATCACTAAAAGGACCATCACTATGAGGGTCATCACTATATGGACCATCGCTTTCATTACAGTCACTGCTAGGACCACCACTATATGGACCATCACTATGTGGACCATCGCTTTCATTACAGTCACTGCTAGGACCACCACTATATGGACCATCACTATAAGGACCATCGCTTCCATTACAGTCACTGCTAGGACCATCACTATGAGGATTATCACTAAAAGGACCATCACTATGAGGATCATCACTATATGGAACATCGCTTTCATTACAGTCACTGCTAGGACCATCACTTTATGGACCGTCACTATAAGGACCATAACCATAAGCACCATCACTATAAGGATTATCACTATTTGGACCATCACTATAAGGACCGTCACCACCATTACAGTCACTGTCAGGACCATCACTTTATGGACCATCACTATAAGGATCATCACTTTATGGACCATCGCGTTCATTATAGTCACAACCCGGACAATCACTATAAGGACCATCGCTTTCATCACAGTCACTGTCACGACCATTACTATATGGACCATCGCTATATGGACCAGCACTATATGGACCATCACTAAAAGGACCATCGCTTTCAATACAGTCACTGTCACGACCATCACAATATGGACCATTACTATAAGGATCATCACTTTATGGACCATCGCTTTCATTAAAGTCACTGTCACGACCATCACTATAAGGACCATCGCTATATGGACCATCACTATGTGGACCATCACTATAAGGATTATCACTATAAGGATCATCGCTATATGGACCATCACTATATGTACCATCACTATAAGGACTATCACTGTCAGGACTTTCACGAGTTGGTAGTAATCAGCAATTCCCACCTGCACCTCGTTACAGTTCAGTGATGAGTGATCGGTACTTATCACCTTCATCTCACCTCCAAGGCTGCGATGACTGTAGGCGATCTGCCCCCGTTAAACGGCCGATTAATTCTGAACAAGACACTTCAAGGCTTACTTATAGTGGGATTATTTGAGGAGTAGGAAAATAGACAGCAATTATCTTTTGTGCAGTATGTTCCGAACATTACGTAAAGGTGGGTGATAAACAAGACTTGACTTTCATAACGCTGCTCTATGAAAGGGTTGCAGATGATAAGAGATGTTAAGATTATAGGTTTACGCGAGCCACGAAGGCGTGATGCACTCCACCCGCTCACTTGTGAGTGAGTGGCGGATTGGTTGGTGTGTTGATGGGTATTTGGACGTGCGTAAGTGTGTGAGGTGTAAGTGAGTGAGTGAGTGAGTGAGTATGGTTTTACGCCGTTTTTAGCAATATTCCAGCAATATCACGGCGGGGGACACCAGAAATGGACTTCACACATTGTACCCATGTCGGGAATTGAACCCGGGTCTTCGGCGAGGCGAGCGAACGCTTTAACCACTAGGCTACCCGACCGTCCCGTGAGGTGTAAGGGTGGTTGTGGGGCTGAGGGTGTGGGTGTGGATGAGTGAGTAGGTTGAAGGGTAGGTGGGTTGGTTGGTGTGTTGATTGGTATTTGGAAGTGCGTACGTGAGTGGGGTGTATGGGTGGTTGTGGGGGTGAGGGTGTCGGTGTGGATGAGTGAGTAGGTTGAAAGGTAGGTGGGTGGATGGGTAGGTGGGATGGATGGCTGGCTGGCGGGTTTGGAAGGGTGGGTGTGTTAGTGAGTGAACAGATTGGTGATTAAGTGAGTGGTAAGGTAAGTGATTGGGCGTGGGGTCACTATCAGACTTACACCACATAACAGATCCTGGATCATAGGGTCCCAAGTATTTGTCACATATACCCATGTGGAAACACCAGTCTCTTGCACGACTTCTAATGTTGCCTCAGAACGTCAGTTTCCAATGGCGCGTGTGCAGCGACTTGGAAATATTCAAACAGGGCTAGGTGTCTGAACATAAAGGTGTTGCGTCCAATGTCAGTATTTGATCGAGCAATCAGACAAGGCAGCGGAACCAGAAATCTACCACACACTGTGCAGATATCAAACAACGGAAGTAGGAGCCTATGTACAAGCAAGGCCTATTCTTACTATCAAGACATATGTATACGTGATAATACGTTCGTCCATGTCCGTGGACATTGGGAGACTGATATTCAAATAGCCAGGCTGTACTGAAAGAAAAGTCCATGACTGTGTAGTAATTCTGTCCTCCTAATAGGCAAGTCTAGATATGTGGACAGTACAGTATCAAAGGACTCCAGTCTCTTATAGGGACAACTTGTTCTTATTATTTACATGATCTAGTAAATTATGATTTAAACTAATAAGTATTGCTTTAGAGACCTGTATTGATGCCTTTACAATAAAACTGCCATATGTAATAGTTTCATGTTCAGAGTCCTTAGGGCCCGACCAGGTAATGTTCTGGGATGCCTTGGGTGTCTGTTTGTGACGAAATGTCCTTCCGGTCACTGATTTAGGAAATACAAAAAATTTCCAAATGGGGAAACCGAGCAATTGTTGTATTTACGGCAAAAGACTTTCATGACATTCAGTTTGCTATCACAATCTCCTTTCATCCCAGGCCCCTTCCATTGTTCAATTGTTTAACTTCTTTCAATTGTTTCATTGTCTCACGTCGAAATTTGTGAACCAATGTTCACATCATTGGTCGTCGCTGCTGGCGTTGGAAGGAATCAATAATGTAACTGACTCCCTAGTTTCACCCGTTCATGTGACTATCCCGTTAAACAACATAATCTAGCGGAAGTAGGGACTCCTATACACATATGCTCCTGTGTACCTAAACTAATAAAAAGCGCTGAGATTGTGGCGCGTACCAACAGTGAAACCAGTTTAATAATGCCATATTACTCCATTGCTGCGCGAGATGTAATACCGGTAACGGAATATGCCGAGATGACCCGAATGGGTTTCTGGTGCCTTTTTTCCCTTGGACGTTCAAACTAGGAACGGCAAGTGGTCCATCAGCGTCTGTACGACCACGTCGGTAATCCCGGCTATTTCCTTCCAAGATTGATCCCAGATAACGACCGAGATTGACTCTCGGAGTCCATGGTTCTTACTGTCAGACCTTTGGTATATCGCAGTCACAGATCTTACGTTAAAATTGTGTAGGGACACTTAGGGCCAACAGATCGTGTTTCTGTTATCCCACTCACAATGTTTGTTGAAGTTCTTACGTTCAACATGGTTATTCATGTCATCGATATAGAAAAGACGAAACGCAGTTCTTCGACAATACCCAACTGTTCGTGATTGATATGCATTGCTAAGCAGGTCCGGTCATCAGTTAGAGGCCGCTGGGACATCTAGTTCCTTTTACCGTGTCATCTATCTTCACATATCGCATAAGAATTGCCATAAGGAACGTTCAACTTCTCTTTTATGTCAGTTAAAATGTAGTAGTTTTGGCACAAATTCAAGACAGCCATATATCATCGTTTCTTTTGATGTCACAAACGCTGTGTTATAAATGTTTAAATTTAAAAAATGTGTATTGTGCTCTCGGATATGAGGAAGCTCCATTAGATCTCATTGCAAGTTTGTTTTACAAATAATTTACGTTTGAGTTGTTCTCCAAAGGGTTGGGTACTCAGGTCCTGGTACTCAGATTGGGTGAAGTGAGGTGTTGAAATGGGGTTTAACGTCGCGTCCAAGATTATTGCACTTATAAAGCGACGTGCATGCACGTGTATGTGTGTGTGTGACTGCTTGTACTAGTTTGGACTGATGCCGATTTATAGTGCTAGCTTACTGAGATACCATGCCGCAGTTTAACATGAATACCCCACTCAGACACAGTATACTGACTCCGAGCCGACCAGTCCTTGTTTAAGCCCCATAGTGCCGAGCGCCAGACAGGGTAACAACAAGTACCATCTTTTAACATCTTTTTGTATGACGCGGCCGAGGATCGAACCCCGGACCATCCGCTCTCCGGGCGGACGCTCTACCACTAGACCACGGAGGCGGTCAGATTGGATGAAGTAATGATAAATCAAAACCAACCGTGTGATTCTGTCCGCCGCCATTTTGGTGTTCCACTCCATGGTTTCAAGGATATAGTTTTCACCCTGAACAAACCCACGGACTTGGTTGAGAACACTGAACAAGCGTATATCTGTGTGTTACACACAATTAGAAATCGGTTTGAATCTCAGACTGGTCATTTAAATCTAAAACATCAAGTACAGAAATTGTTGTACGATGTATCAGATGGGCCATTGGCATGACACACGCAATATGAGATGGCAGGATGCCAGGGGATATGCCTGTAGGTTCTGAAATACTTGACACACAAACTAGATGATGAGATAGATTTTTCCATCAGTACTGTACTCTTTGACTGGTGTGAGAGATTGCTCTCAATCACACCCACCTTCCGTATATGATAGCAAACACGTCAAGAAGCGTATCTGTGTGCGGTGCACACATTAGTGATATCTGTCTAAAGCTGCGAGTTGTAAGACAGGCACGGGGATTCATCGGCAGGGACTACTTGTCATGGAACAATCCAGACACTTGGCACTCGGACAGGAGCGTTAATTATCGGCTGAACGGTCGTGTTTGCTGACCATTCCGTCTGACCACAGTCTTGATAGTACGGCCGATGACCACTGAGAGAGAATGACACATGGACAACAATACGTGATTTAGCGGAAATCACAATTCTCGTTTCGATTTGATGGCAGATAAGGTTGAAATGGGCTGGCGCCTGTGAGCCGACATATTTTCTTTATAGAAAGAGTGAGTGAGTATGGTTTACGCCGCTTTTAGCAATATTCCAGCTATATCACGGCGGGGGATACCAGAAATGGGCTTCACACATTGTACCCACGTCGTGAATCGAACCCGGGTCTTCGGCGTGACGAGCGAACGCTTTAACCACTAGGCTACCCGATCGCCCCTTTTCTTCATAGAAGTAACTAAACGTGGGTTCCACGTGAAGTCTTGTACTGGACCCTGTTTCAAATACTACCAGAAACTATTTGCCTCAGGATCTTACATAAATATATAATTGTTTAGTGGGCATTATTGATATCCTGAAAAAATGTAATAAAATAATTATGTCTTGAAGCAATGTCCGAATTTCTAACAAATTTCCAAACACTCCCCACCCACTAAATATTAAATGGCCATAAACAGACAAAGCCTTTATACCTCACAGTTTCTAGGTTTGGCATGATCTAAAGTTATGCCATGATAGACTGTTTAACGACAAAGTTCTTGATTCGACTAGTAAATCACCTTCAGCATCAACGGTTTATCGATGTCAAGCACGCACCGCATCCCAATGCGTGGTCTCATGGTACATACACGCCCGTCGATCACTTGACAGTATCATTAGGTTAATCAAATAAGGATCGAATTCACACAAGCTTGTGAGAATAGTGTTTTAACAGCTTATCAGCTATCTGCTATTTCCTTGAGTTGTGTCAGACCATGATCGCCAGTATAAAACAATGTGTTATTGGTCCTCTATGATGAACATCTTTCGTAATCTGATTCCATGCAATGGTTTACGATTTATCATATCGTAACTTGAAAGAAACTTGCAATAAGGTCTAATTTTATCAGGTGTGGTCCATAATTAGTTTTGTGTAACAAATAGCTATATTAACAGTTTGCGTAAATCACACAGAAAAATATTATTTTGTGGTTGCACATTGCATACTTAATCGAAACATAATCATAATGGTGGTTGAACGATCCATAACAATTGACTCTATGTCTCGTTTATGAACACATTATGTAAATAAACATGCAGAAGCTGGGCTTGAATTGCTTCTAAATTCTGTGGTCGGAGGATTTGATGATTGATACTAGAGGCTTGATACGATCAAATTCCAGGCCTAGAAATATCAATTATTTTTATTGGGTTAAACGGTTGTAGCACTGAATCCCCCCCCCCCCCCCCCCCCCCCCCCCCACACACACACACCTCTAATCCCCTATCCACCGCCTCCCTGCCTAGTACCAACCTTTCCTCCACCCCCTAACCAACACTAACCTCCCCCAATCCTAAGCGTAATGTCTTCCTCCACCCCCCCATTTAACACTAACCGGTCCCCCCGACCCCTACTTATCACTAAACCGCCCACCCCTAACCCCCTTCTACCCCTCCCGTAACGTTTTTCTCCATCCCCATATTAAACACTGACATCTCCCTCCACCCCTCCCGTAACTTCTTCCTCCACCCCCTACCTTACATTAACTTCTCCTTCCCTGCCCCCCGTAACGGCCCCCTACATGCTCTATCTAAGACTTACCTCTCCCTCAACACCCCTTAACCTCTCCCTCCACCCCTACATATTACTAACCTCTCCCTCACCCCACCCCAACACCCACCCCACCCAACCCAACCCAACCCCCGTAACCTCTCCCTCCACCCCTACCTATCACTAACCCATCCCTTACCCCTCCCGTAACGTTTCCCTTCGCTCCTCCGTCATACTTCCAGCGTTGCCAACTCGCAGTGCCATCTGTATATTTGCTAACAGTGTGCTAATCTGCCGGATACCCATGGGCAAACATGTCCTGTATCATTTAATGCCATTACTCCGGCAACTGGTTAATGATTGTCCTTTATTAGTTTTATTTCATGAAGCGTCAACATTGATTATCTCTTTTTTCCATATCAAGTGTTTATTACAGCGAATCAATCACAGTAAGTGATGCTGGTTGTTGATGCTGCACATTGGGCCTGCGTCATCACAAAGCTGAGACGGAGTTTACTCAGTAACAGCTCGAAATCGATGATGGCTACATGATATTACAGCTGGGATTACGTCGTCAAACAAGACCTCTCAGTTAACACGTTCACGATATCAGTGCTCGTCATGTAGTCCCCTGTCAGAGACGTCAGTGCTCGTCATATAGTCCCCTGTCAGAGACGTCAGTGCTCGTCATGTAGTCCCCTGTCAGAGACGTCAGTGCTTGTTATGTAGTTCCCGTGTCAGAGACGTCAATGCTCGTCATATAGTCCCCTATCACAGACGTCAATGCTCGTCACTTACTTCCCCGTCACTGACGTCAATGCTCGTCATATAGTCCCCTGTCAGAGACGTCAATGCTCGTCATGTATTCCCCTGTCAGAGACGTCAATGCTCGTCATGTATTCCCCTGTCAGAGACGTCAATGCTCGTCATGTAGTTCCCTGTCAGAGACATCAGTGCTCGTCATGTAGGCCCCCGTCAGATACGTCAATGATCGTCATGTATTCCCCTGTCACTGACGTCAGTGCTCGTCATGTAGTCCCCTGTCAGAGACGTCAGTGCTTGTTATGTAGTTCCCGTGTCAGAGACGTCAATGCTCGTCATATAGTTCCCCGTCAGAGCCGTCAGGGTTTGCCATGTAGGCCCCCGTCAGATACGTCAATGCTCGTCATGTATTCCCCTGTCACTGACGTCAGTGCTCGTCATGTAGTCCCCTGTCAGAGACGTCAATGCTCGTCATATAGTTCCCCGTCAGAGCCGTCAGGGTTTGCCATGTAGGCCCCCGTCAGATACGTCAATGCTCGTCATATAGTCCCCTGTCAGAGACGTCAATGCTCGTCATATAGTCCCCTGTCAGAGACGTCAATGCTCGTCATATAGTCCCCTGTCAGAGACGTCAATGCTCGTCATATAGTTCCCCGTCAGAGACGTCAATGCTCGTCATATAGTCCCCTGTCAGAGACGTCAATGCTCGTCATATAGTCCCCTGTCAGAGACGTCAATGCTCGTCATATAGTTCCCTGTCAGAGACGTCAATGCTCGTCATATAGTCCCCTGTCAGAGACGTCAATGCTCGTTATGTAGTCCCCTGTCAGAGACGTCAATGCTCGTTATGTAGGCCCCCGTCAGATACGTCAATGATCGTCATGTATTCCCCTGTCACTGACGTCAGTGCTCGTCATGTAGTCCCCTGTCAGAGACGTCAGTGCTTGTTATGTAGTTCCCGTGTCAGAGACGTCAATGCTCGTCATATAGTTCCCCGTCAGAGACGTCAATGCTCGTCATATAGTCCCCTGTCAGAGACGTCAATGCTCGTCATGTAGTCCCCTGTCAGAGACGATTGTTTCCTACTCATCTGTCAGATACGCCAGGGATTGTTTATTACGTACCTGTCACAGACACCAAGGATTGTCAGTAAGTTCACATGTCAAACAGGACAGATGCTCGCTCGTCACCTGCGGGTCAAGGCTCATGTTGTCCCCCTGCTAACCGTGTTGTCACTATCTGATACTTGTTACTGTCCTTTAAGCAATATAGTTTATTTCTTACGCTTTTTGTTACCATAAAATGTTTTGTACTAGAGCAAGTCGAAAGTCAGAATCGATAAATGTCAAAAGATTCACACGGCAGTAGCTATCTTCAATATGTTGGACTGCAAGACGACATTAATATAGCATACACATTGTTGATGAAAGGTCCTCGGTATGCCTACAGCTTAGACTGTCGACTCGGGTGTCGTGTCTATACCAGCTATTTAGGGCACAGCTTACCTTGCGAGGATCGTCGGAGAATGTTACCTTTGATCGTCAGCATCACTTGCTGCCTAGGATCAACACGATCAGGTGATAAGCGCACAGTGCGGTGACAGGAGAAGTCGATATAACCAGTCGAAGAGGCGGCATCTCGGTTTGGTAAAGATAAGAAAGGGCGACATCATCAATGCTTTTCTCCAATTGGACATCTTGTCATTGTATCGGTAGTTCTGTTAGCTGTAAATCATTCTGTATCAAATGAAGCCATTCAATGCACCGTAGCTAGTATAGGATTCTGGAACTAAACTGTATGTACTCTAGCTGTTGTTCAGGGACTAACGTCATTCCGACTTAACCTCACCTTCATGGAGCAGCGTCAGGTATCTAACCCCACCTTAATATAGCAGCCTCGGGTATCTAACCCCACCATGAGGTGACGGCATCAGATACCTAACCCCACCTTGTTATGAACGCATAAGATACCTAACCCAACCTTAAATATAGCAGCCTCGGGTATCTAACCCCACCATGAGGTGACGGCATCAGATACCTGACCCCACCTTGTTATGAACGCATAAGATACCTAACCTTACCTTAATGTAGCAGCCTCGGACACCTCACCCCCTCTTAATGTAGCAGTCTCAGACACCTCACCTTACCTTAATGTAGCAGCCTCGGACACCTCACCTTACCTTAATGTAGCAGCCTCGGACACCTCACCTTACCTTAATGTAGCAGCCTCGGACACCTCACCTTACCTTAATGTAGCAGCCTCGGACACCTCACCTTACCTTAATGTAACAGCCTCGGACACCTCACCTTACCTTAATGTAGCAGCCTCGGACACCTCACCTTACCTTAATGTAGCAGCCTCGGACACCTCACCCCACCGTAATGTAGCAGCCTCGGACACCTCACCTTACCTTAATGTAGCAGCCTCGGACACCTCACCTCATATTAATGTAGCAGCCTCCGACACCTCACCTCATCTTAATGTATCAGCCTCGGACACCTCACCTTACCTTAATGTAGCAGCCTCGGACACCTCACCTTACCTTAATGTAGCAGCCTCGGACACCTCACCCCACCGTAATGTAGCAGCCTCGGACACCTCACCTTACCTTAATGCATCAGCCTCGGACACCTCACCTCATATTAATGTAGCAGCCTCCGACACCTCACCTCATCTTAATGTATCAGCCTCGGACACCTCACCTTACCTTAATGTAGCAGCCTCGGACACCTCACCTTACCTTAATGTAGCAGCCTCGGACACCTCACCTCATCTAAATGTAGCAGCCTCGGACACCTCACCTCATCTTAATGTATCAGCCTCGGACACCTCACCTCATCTTAATGTATCAGCCTCGGACACCTCACCCCACCTTAATGTAGCAGCCTCGGACACCTCACCTTACCTTAATGTAGCAGCCTCGGACACCTCACCTTACCTTAATGTAGCAGCCTCGGACACCTCACCTCATCTTAATGTATCAGCCTCGGACACCTCACCTCATCTTAATGTATCAGCCTCGGACACCTCACCTTACCTTAATGTATCAGCCTAGGACACCTCACCTCACCTTAATGTAGCAGCCTCGGACACCTCATCCCACCTTAATGCAGCAGCCTCGGACACCTCACCTCACCTTAATGTAGCAGCCTCGGACACCTCACCTCATCTTAATGTATCAGCCTCGGACACCTCACCTTACCTTAATGAAGCAGCCTCCGACACCTCACCTCATATTAATGAAGCAGCCTCCGACACCTCACCTCATCTTAATGTATCAGCCTCGGACACCTCACCTCATCTTAATGTATCAGCCTCGGACACCTCACCTTACCTTAATGAAGCAGCCACCGACACCTCACCTCATATTAATGTAGCAGCCTCGGACAACTCGGCTCATCTTAATGTAGCAGCCTCGGACACCTCACCTCTTCTTAATGTAGCAGCCTCGGACACCTCACCCCACCTTAATGTATCAGCCTCGGACACCTCACCTTACCGTAATGTATCAGCCTCGGACACATCACCTTACCTTAATGTAGCAGCCTCGGACACCTCAACTCATATTAATGTATCAGCCTCGGACACCTCACCTTACCTTAATGTAGCAGCCTGGGGCACCTCACATTATATTAATGTAGCAGCCTCGGACACCTCACCTCATATTAATGTAGCAGCCTCGGACACCTCACCTTACCTTAATGTAGCAGCCTCGGACACCTCACCTCATCTTAATGTATCAGCCTCGGACACCTCACCTTACCTTAATGAAGCAGCCTCCGACACCTCACCTCATATTAATGAAGCAGCCTCCGACACCTCACCTCATCTTAATGTATCAGCCTCGGACACCTCACCTCATCTTAATGTATCAGCCTCGGACACCTCACCTTACCTTAATGAAGCAGCCACCGACACCTCACCTCATATTAATGTAGCAGCCTCGGACAACTCGGCTCATCTTAATGTAGCAGCCTCGGACACCTCACCTCTTCTTAATGTAGCAGCCTCGGACACCTCACCCCACCTTAATGTATCAGCCTCGGACACCTCACCTTACCGTAATGTATCAGCCTCGGACACCTCACCTTACCTTAATGTAGCAGCCTCGGACACCTCAACTCATATTAATGTATCAGCCTCCGACACCTCACCTTACCTTAATGTAGCAGCCTGGGGCACCTCACATTATATTAATGTAGCAGCCTCGGACACCTCACCTCATATTAATGTAGCAGCCTCGGACACCTCACCTTACCTTAATGTAGCAGCCTCCGACACCTCACCACATCTTAATGTATCAGCCTCTGATACCTAACCCCACCGTAATGTAGCAGCCTCGGATACCTCACCTTACCTTTATGTTGAAGCCTCAACCATCTAACCTCACCCTCAACAAGGCGGCCTCGGGCAAATAAGAGCCTCAGTAATAGAGCAGCAGCAGCAGCAGAGAGACCTCGCCAGCCTCCATGTAGCAGCCTCGGATACCTAACCTCACCTTACCTTTACACATCACGACTTTCATATTGAATTATCAGATTGTTATACCCACTTTAACATATTGGCACCGGAATCTCATTCACATATAATATAGGGGAATTGTCCAAACGTTGCTACAATCATGAAAATGTTCTCGAATAGTCCTAACAGTATGTATTTTAAGAAAAATACGTTAGTAAACTGAAAATCAAAAAGGCTGTCAAATTAAAAAATGGCCGCCACTTGTCTCAATTAGTATATAGTTGTGACAGATTTAATACATTTATCCTATTCTAGCGATCTTTGGATTGTCTGATTGCACGCAAGTAGCCAATTCCGAGAGCCTGACAGTACGATCACCATTTAATCGGCTTTGACGACAAGCATGTAGCAAGGGGAGGAGTGAGTGATTGAGTTGGGTTTAACGCCGCTTTTAACATTATGCCAGTTATATCGCGGCGTGTCAGCTTAATGTGGGAGGAAAGCCAGAAGTGATGCAGGTCTCCGACGTTTACCGCTTCGGTGAAACCCACGAGCACGGGTATGGTGCTGACAAACCTAGAAACATAATTGGGGCGAACCGGGATTCGAACCCACAATCATAGGTTTCTGGCGTGCCCGAGGGACGCAACTCTGCACAGCAAATCGCGGCGCCTTAGACGACTTGGCCACCCGTGCCCCCAGCAAGGGGAGGAATGCATAGGGTAATTACCATACAGTACTCCGAAATGTCGGCTCGATGCAGTGTACATGATTGTGGCTTTAAGGGCAAATATATGTGTCATATCCAAATAGAATTTGAGAACAGTGTTCATCTCATTTAACCAAATGCTAATTTTCAAATGTAAACTTGTATGGCCCGTTCAAACTCTTCATAACTTCAGTTTACAGTGTACGGAAAATGTTTACAAGTTGAATTTTAGAATGTATCTCAATCATGGCTGCAAGAGAGTATAGACGTCATTAATAAATGTCATTCTGGCTCTTAACTGTAATGTATACTTGCATGCACACTGTTTCCCGATGTAAGGAGAGTTTGTTATGACCTTTCATATTCACATTCCGGAGATGAAGCGAATACTGTTCTGCATTGTCAGTGAGGTTAAATCTAAGCGACCTACTGTAAGTCAATACAAAGCATACACGTAATGGCTGATCCAAACTGAAGCACCGCTGCGCAGCGCGTCGGCGGCAAAAGATTTTTTTTAGATCTCAAGAGAAATTTGTGCTGTTTGCGTTCTTCTCGCGTATTTCCCGATTCGTTCATGTGTGGCAGGATTCTGAGTGGTTCCACAGGTCTACACCATGCATTGATAAATATACGATATAAATGTCCAAACATGTGTGTTATTCAAAAAGATTTTCTTTTCTGCCTGTATGTGGGTTATACACGGCTCTGACGTGTTGGAGCTTTGCTTCAGTGTAGGCCGGCCTTAACAATGATTTCACGTCATCCACAGAACTCTGGACGTAGCACAGAGGTGTCAAGCGAACGTCAATGTCACATGGCATAATTATAGTAATGGCACAGCATTGTCGACGTCAGGTTGAACCTATTGGTTTCTCGGCGACACCTGTACTTCAATGAAGGGAATAAGAAAATGTAAAGTAGTACGACCCAACATGATAACAAGCATAAACATGCACTCCGAAACAGTTAACTGAACATATAACTCATTCTCTCCCCCCCCCCCTCTCCCCCTCTCTCTCTCTCTCTCCCTCCCTCTCTCTCTCTCTCTCTCTCACTCTCCTTCCTTATCTCCTCTCTCTTCTTCACGCTCTCTCTTCTTCCCTCTCTCTCCCCTCTCGTTCTTCCTCTCTCTCTCCATCTGCCTCTCTCTCTTCTTCCCCCTCTCTCTCTCCCTCTCTCTCTCTTCTTCCTTATCTCTCTCTTCTTCCCTCTCTCTCTCTCTCCCTCTCTCTCCATTTCTCTCTCTCCCCCTCTCTTTCTCTTTCTCTCCCTCTCACTCACTCACGTTATGGACAGTACAATTTAAAACAAACTGTAATTAAGTGTGCTGGAATAACGAAAAGCGTGTGTAATCTGCAATGTGACTGTTCATGGGGTTTGTGTGTGTACGTTATTTCTGTAAACACTGTGTGGCTGTTGTGTATTTAGAGAATATTCAAGGACGATACATGTGTGGCTGAGCTGATGTGAAATGGGGTTTAATTTCAAGGTTATGATCCCCATAGAGTGACTAATGATACATGTAAAATGATCCGAGAAAAATGAAACCATGGAAAAAAGCCAGTCACAACGCATTTCTACTTGTAAAGTCTGTTTTTATTAAGGGCAATAAATGTAATCTGAAACCTAACTATATCAGTATTGTTTTTATATTACTTCTTTCAACAGACTAGGTTTCAATTCTGAATGTCAGTAACGTTATATTTCTGAAATGGAGAATGGAGAAATATCTTTCCAAAACATCTGCCATTTGTTTTATGAAGATTGCTTTAGAAGACGCGTACAGTGATGTTGATTATTTGTGAGCAATAATTTTGATGGAGCTTGGCGGCCAAGTAGAGCAATGGGTATGTCTTCAGTTTTAGAGTCAAGTCCAAAATTGAAACAAGATGTTAACCCAGATATATGTACGTAAAAGAATATAGTGTGAAACAAACATATGATACACAAACAACAATTGTATTATGTTATATGTCAGTTTAATTTATTGTTAAACAATGATTTTAACTGGCTTACATTGTTTCTGTTGAGATTCAGTAGAAGTCAATTACACTGTATTTGGACAATAATTAGTCGTCATGAATGTAGTAATATTTAATGTAAACAGTGGTGAGGAATTTATTATATTTAGCTGCTCGAACTATCCGTAAACCTCCGGAATAGCATGGATGGATGTCAAGTATTATTGAAGCATGTGGAATATCCAGTAAACTGAACTGGTCTGGCACTGTGTGGAAAGTGCCGGAATCTAGTCACAATATATTAGTGGAGCGGGTGCGTGCTTATCATCTCACATTACATCAAGACCAGCTTTCGTGTGAAGATCACTTATCACCCCGGATTCCCATCCCAGGCCTATATCGGAAGCGCTCCTTTTTGTAAAATCCACATCTGCCATCTGGTCTGTCTTACTGATAATAAAAACAGACTTCTGACTGGTCCAAACATGTCCATCCATTTGTATATTTTTCACTATATTTGCCCAAATTTTATATGTATTTGTATGTTCACTATATATGCCCAGATTATATTTAACACTATATATGCCCAATATATATATGTATTTGTATGTTCACTATATATGCCCAGATTATATTTAACACTATATATGGCCAATATATATATGTATTTGTATGTTCACTATATATGCCCAGATTATATTTAACACTATATATGGCCAAATTTTAAGCACATTTCTGTCGAATATCAGCTTCATATTGTACCATTTTCTAAGCACTTTTATTCATGGTTATAGTGAGTATAGTGTGTTCTCTCTTACTGCTGCCACTGTCCACTCAAGACGATCGTGTTTCCACCATCTTCACACAACACTCTGAGAATGTTTAAACAGCCAATTGATTGAATTAGTTTTCATCACAGTAGGATTTCTGCAATGACGCAATAGTATTCTTCAGCGAAAGCTGAGTGCATCCAGTGACAGCAACATGTGACCCTCCAAGACATTCTCACAAAGAAATCTGTTAGTGTTAGATATTGGATGCCAAGACGATTTTAGCAAAGTCTAAACTTGGAGGGGTTGCATGCTTATTGAATAGGGATTCGCTCTCCAGAATCAATTAGCAGCGATAGGACAAACACCGGCAATAATAGCGAGACTTGGAAGCCGTAGCCATCCGCATCGTCGTCACGTAGCTTCTTTGACACAATTCCCAAACATAGGGAAGCCGTTTTGAGTAGGTCTCTTTTTAAACATCAGTGATCGTATAGCTGAACTATTGCTGAGTGTGGCGTTAAACAGCAAACAAACAAAGAACAGTCATCTGATTTAAGAACTGTGTTCTCAAGATAGAGGCAATCCAATACACGCATAGACATTCTCTATGACTGCTACCTATCATTTACACATACAACTGTTTAAAGACATTTGAAATTTATATCGGTATCTTTTGATAGGAATGGATTTGTAAATGAATGATGTTATATACTCACACGCAAAAGAAACGCAAGTCGAGTATGCAGTATACATGTTATTTATTTTCAACAGTAAAGACAAGAAATACTAATAGGGCAAGATTGACAAAAAATTGACTGAAGACAGTCTAATGGATTAAAAGGCAGATGACATAATTGTTTTTTTCAAATGTTAAGGGCTTACACAGTTTCGGGTCAATACCCAAAATGTCAGTCAATACCTGGTGTGACCACCATTAGCATTGATCACTGCCACACATCTCCTGTACATTGAGTGGATCAGACGATTTGTGAAGGCCCTAGGGATCCTCCTGCACACATCCAGAGCAGCTGTGCGTAGTTCATCGGCAGTTGTAGGGACTGGGCGCACATTGTGCAGACGCCTTTGAACCTCATCCCACAAGTGTTCGATGGGGTTCAGATCAGGGCTGAGGGCTGGCCACGGTAGAACACGGAAGTTGTGTTGTTGCAGAAAGGCCATGGTAGCTCTGGCAACATGGGGACGAGCGTTGTCCTGCTGGAAAATCTGTTGTTGATGTTGTGCAAAACATGGAACAACGTGTGGTCTGATCACTTGGTCGATATACCGCTGAGCAGTGACGTCGTGTCCCCGACCTTGACCAACATTCAGAAAGCACATGGGTCCAAGTCTCGTATTAAGTCCAATCCCTGCCCATATCATGACCCCATGGATCCCTTTCCTCAACGTTTCTGTCAGCGAAACGATCACCTCGACGCCGCCAAATTCTGACTCTTCCGTCTGCATGGGAGACACAAAAGCGAATTGTGATGACCCTGTGCCCACTGAAGTCGTGCTTGTCGATGACGTGGTTGGAGAACAGGACGACGTGCTGGTCGGCGACATCTAAGGTTTTTGGAACGGAGACGTCGGATCACAGTGTCCCAGCTAATGTGTCGATTATGTGTTCCTATGGTCTGTCGAGCACTTGACTGGTGACCGAGGTGTGGTGACCCTATGACGACCGCTCCGAGGAAGGTCATCTGTGGTCTGTGTAGCATTGTATCGATGCAGGAGACGGTAAATTGTGGTTATGTTAACGTTGAAATGACGGGCAACATCTTGGACAGACTCTCCAGCTTCCAAACGTCCGATAGCCTGGTTTCTCTGAATTTGAGTTAGGCGTGGCCTTGTTGACCAAGGAGTGGTAGGTCCAAGAATCGGCCACAGTTTTATACCCACTACAATTCGTGATAGTTCGTGCATTTTCGATTTCGCGAGAAATGGGTGCATGATACCCACATATTCATTGAAATGGTGCGTTTTGGCGATTCGTTTTATATGTCGCGTTTTTACTCGAGGCTTCCAAAATGCACCATCAGACTTCACTACAGGCTAAAACTCGTATCAATTTATGGTTCCGTGTTTGTTACCTATTTGCTTAAAACCACTTGCGTTTCTTTTGCGTGTGAGTATAGATAAGATCCTTTCCCAGGAAAGGCACGTAAATAATTTAACATGTGTATCAAAGGATTTTTCCTTCTAACAAATCGTTAAAACATATGATCAGTATGTTTAAAATATCTTAAAAACGAATTATATTTGTTTTGTTTTGGGAGTTTCATAAAGCCATAGAGACGCAGTATATACCTCATAGGTACATTACACATGGAAACCATGGTTCCTTTACGATGCGAGCTCAGTTTTAAAATGCCTAGCTAAAACATTAAATGACTAGATCTCAGGGTTTTAATAGATATGGTGATTTGATTACTTCCTGGTGTTGTACTGACATGTTGCTGCCCGTGAAGAGATGGGATAGAATAGGTCTTCAGCAATCCATGCTTGCCATGAAAGGTGCCAATGCTTGTCGTAAGAGGCGACTAACGGGATAGGGTGGTCAGACTCGCTGACTTGGTTGATGCATGTCATCGTACCCCAACTGCGTAGATGGCTGCTCATGATGTGAATCACTGAATTGTCTGGCCCAGACTCGTATATTTACAGACCGCCGCCATATAGCTGGAATATTGCTGAGTGAGGCGTGAAACAACAAGCGAAACCTCACGATGCATCTTTTTATAGAAGCACCAGGGGACTTTTCTTCATATTCTACACAGACAGCCATCTATGTATCCGACTGTATTTTACTCTATACAAAAGCTGACTGGGAAAAGAAAGTATACACTTGAAAATTCACAAATGTTATCTGAACTTTATCACCCTGGAAACAGTCGCACGAAACAGTCGCCGGAACACCTCGAATTTAAGATACACGTGACAAATACCCACAATCCCACGCGTCTCGTAATGGCCGACTAAAGGAAGGATCGTGAATTGTTACTGGCTTCAGCCACAGGTTTGCCTGGCCGAAACTCCATCATGTACGATCCGTCTTCATCTTTATGGAATATTGCTGACTGGGGACTGAGGTAAACAACACCTCCACGCAGAGTTCGCAAAGTACGCAAATAACACATTTGTTGCAGTAATAATGTTTTGAATGCTTGGTGTGATTGGACTCTTTGAGCGGCTATCGCTACAGCAGCTGTGATTCCACTCAGACCAGTCGTGCAGGGAGTGTTTGCGGATGTGGACAGTGTGTAGGAGGACAACCGATATGTGGGTTTAGAAGAAGGTAAAACTGAGTAAACACATCATATTTCATAAACGGGATGTTCAAAGCTGATATACAGATTACTGCAAACACGTTAGGTTTCACTGCATGTTTTGTTCTGTTGGTTTGTTCTTTAACGCCGGACTGGACAACGTTCCCGCTAAAATGATAGCGGTCAATAAATAATCGACTTTGGGCAAGACACACGAATGGTTGATATCATGATCAACTTTCTGGACGGTCGGGAATGATGACCCGAAATCAACTAAGTCACCGAGCTTTACCACCTGATTCAGGAAGTCGACAAGAACAGGTTGCTGGGAACCTAACTCAGAATCCCCATGAGATGTCGGTGATTCCTGGAACATTCTCTCGTCGTTATGATGTAAGTGTAGATGTAAAGTATGGAATGGAGTTTGGATTGGAATAGTGGAAAGGAATTTGGAATGAGAAAAGATTATAGTGTAATAAAACGGGCCTTACCGCGAAGTGCATCAAAACACATTCATGAGCACCTTGATTACAAGCATGAAAAGATTTGCAAAATATCTGGAAAAATGGAATATTCTCATGTCGCTCTGAATTTAATTGAGAGTTTGTAAACATTTTTCCCAATGACGTAGAGACTGCAATTGTACTGTCTGTGACATTTGCGATGATGGATAGACATTGATTATAGGTAGCCTTCTTGGCGATAATAAACATGATACGAGTACATAGCCAAATGAACCAGGATATGTATTTTTGTCTTCACATGGTGTTGTTGTGCTTCCTCAGATTACCATAAGTCAATACATTGCTGTGTTAAATGAACTGTTTCCTTGTCTAAGTATATCTCCCCTACCTCAGCACTGTTGTGGCAATGTTTAAGGAGAGCAGCGGACACCCACGTCCCTAAGTCTGCCATATTTCAGTGACAGTCTTAACATCTGAGCATCTTAGACTGGGGACTTGTTTGTAAATAGGATATGTCATCTGTCTTATCCTAATTTCTATTCCAGTGTTCCAATCCAAACTCCATTCCATACTTTTACACTTTGTCACCCACGCGGTATGATGCGGCATAGCGAGCTAATGATGGTTGCAAGGGATAGGACTTCTTCCCGAGGCAAGGGCGTTAACTGACTATAAAAGTCCAGTTTCCACCTTTGCCAAACTAGGCTGGAATTCCGGAGTTACATTTTGACTGGACTAACCAGTCTATGCATAGTCCAATCAAAATCGCGTAACGAACTAGACATCCGGTGAACTAGACATGGATTTCAACGTGCAGATGTCGGTCGACTGAAGGATTGGCATAGCATTTGTACCGATAAACTGGGCGTCGGCAGATATTTTGCAAATCTTTTCATGTTTGTAATCAAGGCGCTCAAGTGTTTTGATGCACTTCGCGATAAGGCCCGTTTTACACTATAGATCTTGATTATCGATTAGAACGTCTTGACTGGGCGCCTCCATTTTGTTTGAAGCAATTGCAAGTGATGTGAGAGGTGGAATCTTATTGGTCAATAGGAGGGACCTTACTCGTTATAGCCCCTGGTTGCGCTACGATAGAGCAGGGAAATTCCAGTCTAGTTCGGCAAGGGTGGAAGCTGGTCTTTTATCGTTATTCAGCTCCCTTGCCTCGGGAAGATGGCTATAGGAGTACACATACACGTACTTCCTTATTCGCGATATTCGCATAAACATTCTTTCAATAACATTATTTTGGAGCATTCCTCTCGGATTCGAGTTATAACCGAATATTGGTTAATTTCGACTTGTCGACAGTGTCGGCTGTTGCTGTTGGGGCGGGTGGTGATGAATGATGAGACTGTGGAGTACGAATCTGAGTACGAGATGGAGAACAAAGAGTGTTGGCATAACCAAGTCTCTGTTTCCAAGCTTGATGGGAATAGCCGAAGGCGATATTGCCTCTCTCTATCCCATTCGACGCCTAGACGTGCAGATGCAAGGCATTGTTCATACCTCCTGAAAGTTCCCTAGTAATTTTGGGAAACATTTTACCGAGGAATGTTATCTGCACCACAGCCACCCTCCCACCTCCCACCCCCCATCCCCATCCCCATCCCCATCCCCACCCACCCATCCCTTCCCCACTTCACTTCCCCATCCTTAGGCTGCAAACACAGTCTCAACACACATAGTTAATACCCAATTTTCATTTACGATGAATTCAAATCACATATCTTTGGCGGGTTAATAATAATCATTTATACTGCATTGTCTCAACTTCTTTCTAAATGTGGGCATACTTCCAGCATCTTGCACGAGACCTTACTCATTTTCCGCGCATCTAAAATAGGATTCACTTAACTATGCGCGTAACCGACTGATGATGTTAAGAGCTTTCAATCAATCGGGGCTGTTCGTACAGCACTTCGGTACACTGCACTTAGGATAATTTTAACGGGGAATTATTTTCCCGCTCCCTGAAAATAAGTTCCATAGTATTCCGGATTATTCTTACTACCATTAGAACTCATCTACTATTTAGATCTATTCCTGTCCGGACTAAACCTTCAGCGGAACAGATCATCGTTTACACAGATACTGACACAGGCTGGTGTAGAAGGGGCAATTAAAAGGGGTTTGGAGCCCAGCACACAATTTATTCCAAGATTTGCATTTAATTGAAAAAGAACTGTTTCTAATGCATGTAACAAAATTTAATTGTGATCTGTAGTTATTGGGCTGTCAATAATTTCGGATCTAACATGGGATAAGTTGCCTGGTGAGTATCAGTCCCACGAGAGTTCAAGTATCTGCGCATCTGCGGAAGTCCAGACCGCAAGTCTCGCTTAGCTGAGGCTGTAATCGTATACATAGTCAAACTGATTTATACCGCTTAAAAGATTGACACGGCAGTGAACATTAAACCAACTCAACATCAGCCTAAATGCAGCTTTGAAATTGGAACGGAATACCTCGTTATTCAAATAAATGCACTGACGTCGTGGTCGTTTGAGAGTGGCATTGACACCAAGCAAATGGATGTAGGGCACTATCTCCAGTGCAGCACCAGTAAACTGTTTCAAGCTATGGCATTTTGTAATTTTCATGAACATAGAATTTTTAAATTACTCAATGTTACACATATTATTCGGACTAAAACGTCAACGCCAGAGAATATACGGTCTCGATTATCTGCCGAAACAGTTTCCGTTTGATGTTAAGGACAAAATAGTGGTGAAAATTACAGGAATGGATCAGTGAAAATTAGTGATGGCTGTTTTAATAACTCACCTAAACACTTCTTTTATTGCTGACTCAGCATATTTGGAATCAAAAGATGTTGGGTGTTTTTTTTCGAAAAGTCGTCATCATACTGTAAGTGATGCATAAGTTTTACGGGTGGACCATTCTGATATTATTTGCTCACGGTTCGACGAACAGATACTGTGATACACGGAAGAAAGTTAATCGTGGCTTGAAGCCGAGAACAGTTAAACCTGGTTCGTGCGCACGCGCCATCTTCCATCTATATACACTACCGGGCAAATGAACGTATACGCCCATGTTTCATGGTGGCTAAAATGAAACAAAAAGGAAATGGTTATTCGATGGGGATATATACTACAAAAAAAAGGTTACGTTCCACCCGATTCCTTTATGTTACTATAGTTAATATGTCATGGTATGATAATTTGAAAGAGTCGGGTGGTACTTAACCTTTTTCAGTAGTATATGTGATACGGTGATAATAGTGTTTTGAACCTCAAGAATACAGCGTTTCGTTTTGATTACGTTTGTAATTTGGTTGTTAAATCAAAGATGCAAGTGTAGTTTATTATGAAAGGGCCATTACAAGACGTCAAGGATTCGTTAATTAATATTTTGCTTCCTGAAAACATCACTTGGAACTTCACTGTCCTCAATTACGTGAGATCACTTGCATAGACAAGAAGGTTACGCCCTTTGTCTACAAGAACGCTGTCTTCAACTTGTGTGGGTGGTTTGTTTGTTTGTCGGGATCTTTATAAAACAAAACATGTCAATAACAATTTGAAATCACTTGCTGAGACCGATGGGAAAAGCATCATGCTCCACATCATCTTGATTATATTAGCTTCGTGGGTGGGGAAAGTCAATGATTAGAAATCTGTCGCACAAATCACACACGGTCATTAACTGTGCATTCTGGCATCAACCAGCACAGTGGCGCGATACAGATATATCGACGGACCACATCCGGGCAAACTCGACCACGCCACGACTAATCAGCAACATCAACGTCGATGACCAAGGTATCAATGGTGCGTTATTATCTTCAAGAACTACAGGCTTACACCATTATCCAAGTCATCTATGTATTATGAATAGAGTATTGATGTCATGCCATACCCCGTCGCTTGGCGAATAGTTCTCGACAATGGCGTTCATTAAGTATTTACATTCAAGAAATAATGAATATATTGCTTTGACTTCTGTGTTTACAGATGTACATTCAGATAACATGTTTGGGCTTGGGAAATAAAACACACAATACAGTCCTTGTCGCGTCTCGGATTTATTTCGACTGTGACATTTACATACTTTAGACTACTTAGCCAAATTCCGGCGTGTACATCTTCCTGGTTCGTGAGATAGGCATGAAGCTGTTGTACTGTACATCGTGAGCCCATCCTTCAATTACCAAACCCATTTGGATTCCCTTGATAAGGAATTTTCCACACTACCTTAAAGTGAAAATTTGAACAATAGCCAGACAATGAAAAAAATTGTAATTTGACCTTTCTAACACGAGGTGTTGTTGAATAATAGAGTGTTTAGGAGAAAAATGTGAAATGAAAGCCAGATGGTGGTTGCTGACAATTTACACGAGTTTTAGAGCAACATTTCTTCCTGTTGAAATGCAACAATTAAGCTGAAGTCTTTGATAGGCATTTAGAAGTTGGAAGAAAGTGAATATATGACACTTTTTATGGATTGCAACTTCTTTTATTCTTTGTCGAGATGATGAAGGAGCTTGATGAGGAGCAAGAAGTACCTCTGAAACGTCATGACAGAGAATAAAAGAGGTTGCTATCCATAAAAAGTGTCAGATAATTGACATGTTTTAGTGATAGTCTTTCGGGGTCATGTCGGACAGAGTAACGCGTGGTCTAAGACGCCAGGTTATATGCGTGTATGTATACCAGTAACGTTTGTGTTTGTGACGACGACATACGCTGCTGAATGTTTCAATTACGACACCATACACAGGAGTGAGTTGGTTTAACGCCTCTTTGAACAGGTTTCTAGTTTCATTACAGCGTGTCATACATACTTTACTCTATTGGCTTTTCTGACCACAGGCTGTGACATATGAAGATCATACATAAATATATTGAGCTCAGTGAGGCTGGAGATTTAAAATCCAAAGAATCAAAATCGATGCGTCTGGGATTCGAAATAAGCGAATCCTGGGACGGCTAAGGTATGTAACTCTGCAAGGTTGATCATCCGTATCTCCCTGCACTGAGGTTTGAAGAAACTTGGTTCCAGGCACAACTCGTAATCTCTCATGGCCAGTGAACAATGCATACATCATTGATTAATGACATACGACAAAGTGAGCGGGGTGGTGCCACGGATCCCTCTTCTTCACTGTCCTCAACACTGTTTGCGAGACTGAGAAATGAGCAGGTGAAATGACATCAGAGTTACTTAGCACCCCATGCTTCAGAACTGACAACCAATGAGTCCTATCTCTTCCAGGGGCCAGCCACGGTCTGTCGTCTTCTGGGATACAATCAGATCCTTGGCCAAGTCCCAGTGGTACTGAAGGCACACAGCGGAGGAGCAAGATTGGGTATTTACTGCCATTAAATGCATTAGCCCATGCTTAGAATCTATGTTTAAGCAGAGGAAAGTAAATGGGTCTTTCAGTAACATATCATTCAACAACTCCCTAATTTCGCTAACGGGATCGGGCGGTCAGTCAGAATGGATTTGTAAATTGTATTATGTTTAAAGATAGACATATTGCCCCAGGAAAGGTACGTAAATATTTAACATGTATATCAAATCACGCGGTTAATACAGGAAGGATGTTTCCTTCTAGCAGATCGTTAATAATGCCCACTATGTTTAAAACGTGTTGAAAAGGAATTATATTTGTTTTTGTTTTGTGAGTTGTATGAAGACATAGGGACCTATATATACCTCATAAATACAATACACATAGAAACCATGGTTCCTATAAAATACGAACTCTGTTTCTACATGCCAAGCTATAATGAGTGAGTTTGGTTTGACGCCGCTTTTAGCAATGTTCCAGCAATATCACGGCGGGGGACACCTGAAATAACATTAAAAGACATAAACTTCAGGATTACTTAATTGTAATATGATGACCTTCTGAAGTTGTACTGAGATTGTGCTGCTCGTGAAGACCCGGGATAGAATAGGTCTTCAGCAACCCATGCTTGCCGTAAAAGGCGACTATGCTTGTCGTAAGAGGCGACTAAGGGGATCGATCGGGTGGTCAGGCTCGCTGACTTGGTTGATCATGTCATCGTATCACAATCGCGTAGATCGACGCTCATGATGTCAATCACCGAACTGTATGGTGCTGATTCCATTATTTACAGACCACCGTCAAATAGCTGGGATATTGCGGAGTACGGCGTTAAACAACTTTGCCAGACAAGCCAGTGATTAACAGCATGAGCATCGATCCTGTGATATGTAAACCGATGATGTGTGAACACTCCCATAACACAGAACCAACACACGCAATACATGTATAGTGACATTTTATTTCATAGTGAAGATGAAATCTCCATAAGTCAAGAGCAAAATAAACCAAATAAAAAAACAAATACGTCTGTTGATAAGCCTGAGATTGACATTACATATGATCACAAGGACAGATTAAGGTATTTGGTCCAATAGATGGCTAGAGAAGTGCTGGGCCGGTAGCTCCCTGTTAAAGGGACACCACCATCAGATTCAAGCCTTATACATCATGTGGCAAGAGCATGCAGTTCCTCCCCTGAAGGTTCCTTGTCCCACTGTCCCATTTCCTTCAGAATATTGAAAATGAAACACAGACGTATTTCTCCACATATCCACGTTTAAGTAATCAAATATTCGTTTTAATGCAAAAAAACAACAATACAAATTACAAGTTCTTGAGGAATTTCTCAGTGAAAAGTGATCAATTGTATACTTATTTCATAAGGTATTTTATATCAACAGCATAATTTAGAGGCACCTTGATCTAACCCAAGTGTTTTCAGTCCAACTTATGCCAACATAATTCTCCTAAATCACAGGCCACAGAAAAGTAGTATACATTTTATCACCTAACCCTTTTTAATGATAATGTTTCAGTAGAATGTTTAGTTTGGGGAATTCCATAGATCCCAATGCTTCAAGGAGTAAATACATGTCTGCAATCATGCACCTTCAATTACCTTCAATTAAAACAGTGAAAGTCAGGAGGTATCAATTATGTGCCAGAGGATTGTATTATCAAGTTGATTGTCCCACATTAAAACTGATTTAATATTCATCGGATTTCAAAATTATAATGGTATGACATGCTGATTCAAGTTCAAACAGTTTGTCAATATGCACAAACCTTGACATTTAGGTTTGTTGTTTTTTTCAATATGGTTCCACCTGCTCTCAAACTTCAGCCCTTTGACATTTCCCATCTCGGGGAAGACCTGTAATGCTGTGATCATAACATTTCCCATTTGTTGAAGTATACAGGCTTGGCATATAGACTTACTGAATATCCTCACAAAGTGCCATTTAGACTCACTGCAACAACCACATCATTTCAACTCACTGAATTGCAGCAATGTTGACAAATAAATATTTTCTATCAGACTCTTATTTCACTACATCTAAAATCCAAATATTCCAACCTTTACATGTACTTATGATTACTCTTGTTTTTTTTATCTAGGGGAGAAAACCCAACTAAACAATCATTTAAAAAATTATGATTTGGCACAAACATGCTTGATGATCTGATCCCTAGAACCTGCATCCATTATTGTCACTGCTCCTGCACCAGTCAATTCTATCTGTGAACAAAACTGCTGGTTCTCCTTACATTGGAGCACAAGGCCCTAAACCATTAACTGCAGGCCAAACTATTTTGTTTTATTAACATGCATACACTACATTTGCTGTTTCATTCGAAATATTCTTCTTTAGAACACCCTTTTGTTTCTATCATTGAATATGTTTTATATACTACACAAAAGACGCTAACGACTACCCAATCTTGTTAATCTGTCATGGCAGATACTGTTCTTGCGTAGCTTACAACTGACTTAAGCTTTTATTCATGATAACCCTTCTTCTCACCTCTAGGTGGTTACTTGTACAGGGCACAAAAGCCCCTCCTGTTTCACATAAGCTAGCCAACAGCACATAGGCAGTTTTAACTAGGTACTGGTATCGACAAGACAGAAATGACCACACACAAGCATTAAAGCAGTGAAGTGATTGCCGCTCTAGAATCATACCACACTGACAGAAGGAAACACTGTCAACACAGCAGACATCTATATATGGTAGGCAGTGCAACTGATGTTACAGTAGCCCAAGTAGGGAGTATTTAAAACCTGGTGTGGCAGCTGTTAATCTGTGCAGAGTTATTTCCCCTTATCATAAATATACTACACTCAACAAATGATGAGATAATTTCACAACAATAAAATCTACACAACAAGGTATCAACGTTTAAGCAAGTATTATTTTCATGTTTCTACCCCAACCATATATCAAAATAGCCAGAAATTATGCATATTTGGATGGGTTCCTTCTAAAGCAAAAAGTATTCCTTGGCCATGCTCCACAGTGAAGCTCAAGGGATCTAACAACATGGGTATTGCATTTTGTGCCATAATGAAGCAACAGATCATGTTTTTTACTTGTAGACTTCAAAATCAACCATTCTGTGAACATCGATAGAAACTGATGAAAAAGCATTTGAATATGCTATTAATGAATACAAATACAATATGGAGCAGTCTCTCGGGACTTCATTGAACATAATACTGCACTAACACCAAATGTATTCTGAAAATGCATACCCTGATGATTATCAAACATGCTTCCATTACCATGACCATCTCAAACATGATAACGAAAGTACGAAAATGTACACACGTCGGCCTTGACATTCTGTCAGTACAGACAGCATGTTAATCTGATGAGACCTGGACATCAAGGAAGGATGCGGTGACCATCATCAAGTTGGGGAGGATGTCACTGGCAGGGGGTCACAGAAGCCCAAACTACCACATCACATATATCACTCACTGTACACCACCAACATAGACACATTCCTAACATTCCCGCACTGTCAATTCATAAAATTATTATTTTCCATAATTACTCCGAATGTTTTTTTTCTGAAAACAACACTTACGGAACACAATAGTAAATACATGTAATTTCCATCAATGACATTTCATTTCAGTTTCACATAGATTACGAAAATATCTTTCTCCACAAATAGAATATCAACCTTCAGAAGGGATATGATTAATCAGAATAATCAGAATACTTTACCTACATAAGATATATTGCAATCTAATGTATATACCAGTTAACTATCCGGTGAAAACAGGTGTGCAAAATATTGTTTTCTCTACTCCTAAAATTTCATGTGGATATAAAAATATACATAGCTTTCTCCATTAGGTATGGAAGGAACACTGGCGATGCCTGCTAGGTCTGCCCACTACTGAGGACAATGCTTTCATAATGACCATTTGATTCACCCTAGATGCAGAGCTGGGGGAGTATTATATTGTTTATGTTGACTAGTTACATACATTAGATTATATGGTCTTCCCTAGTATTGTACATGCAGAAATATTGCAAGGAAATTTCTCAGCCTCATCCTATTTTATCATATGAATAAAGAGTAGGACTACTTATCAATAATGTTTCATGTTATCAGATTTTATTTCCCTAATTTCACACACTACTATGAACATATATATATATTTGATAAAACCAACACAAGGACCAGACATGCAGTTATCAGTGATCACTGAGGACAGACAAGCCATTTTCAGTGGTCATCAAGGACAGACAAGCTATTGTCAATGGTCACCGAGAACAGACAAGCTGTTGTAAATGGTCACCAAGAACAGAAAAGCTATTGTCCGTGGTCACTGAGGACAGACAAGCCATTTTCAGTGGTCATCAAGGACAGACAAGCTATTGTCAATGGTCATCGAGAACAGACAAGCTGTTGTAAATGGTCACCAAGAACAGAAAAGCTATTGTCCGTGGTCACTGAGGACAGACAAGCCATTTTCAGTGGTCATCAAGGACAGACAAGCTATTGTCAATGGTCACCGAGAACAGACAAGCTGTTGTAAATGGTCACCAAGAACAGAAAAGCTATTGTCCGTGGTCACTGAGGACAGACAAGCCATTTTCAGTGGTCATCAAGGACAGACAAGCTATTGTCAATGGTCATCGAGAACAGACAAGCTGTTGTAAATGGTCACCAAGAACAGAAAAGCTATTGTCCGTGGTCACTGAAAACAGACAAGCCATTTGCTGTGGTCATCAAGGACAGACGAGCTATTTTGTCAATAGTCACCGAGAACAGACAAGCTATTGTCAATGGTTATTGTGGACAGACAAGCTATTGTCAACAGTCATCGAGTACAGACAAGCTAATGTCAATGCTCAACGAGGAGAGACAAGCTATTGTCAATGGTCATTGAGGACAGACAAGCTACTGTCAATGGTCACTGAGAAGAGACAGGCTATTGTCAATGGTCACTGAGGACAGACAAAGTATTGTCAATGGTCACTGAGGACAGATAAGCTGTTGTCAATGGTCACTGAGGACAGACAAGCTATTATCAGTCATCACTAAGGGGAGACAAGCTGTTCTCAATGGTCACTGAGGACAGACAAGCTATTATCAGTGATCACAAAGGAGAGACAAGCTGTTGTCAGTGATCACTGGTAAGTAAATGATTCTGTTAACTGCATTAAGTCAAAAAAGAAATCTGTTAATATGGCAGCTTAACAATAATATAGCTATACAGCAGATTAATGTCATACGATAAAAAGGCCATTTACTAATATCAAAATGTAAACAAAAATGTTAACATCCTCAAAAGCCCAGAGAAAAGCCTAATAAATGATGTGGTTCCTTCAGGAAAAGGAGAGACACCTCTCCAATTATGCATGGCTCTGTCTGGGAAATCAACATGGCAAAGAGTATGTGTCTCTATATCCTAAGTCAAATTTATTCAGTCGTCATGACAACACAACAACACTGGCAGGTTCTTCACAGATTGTTTGACAACATAACATCTGTGATTGAAATGACTTGATTGTTTGGCCAAATGGGGAGTATTAAAAAATCACAGCAACAAAGCAGGATTGGCAACTAAAAAACATTATTTTTAACATTATTTAGGGTAAGGGACTGGTCATAAAAAATGTTACTTAATTTGGGGGTGGGGTGGGCAGCAAAATATGATACAGTCCTAAGACCATTCTCCCCCACCAATATATAAACTACCAGTCCCTTATGATTTTTGTCTTGCGTTATCTGTCCTGTTGGCTATAGGCATAACATACTGATTTCAATATGTGCTTATTTGGGCTAATGGGAAAAAGGTTTGGCAGAAACTATTGGATACAAATGTTTTTTGACAAGTTAATCAAGTATTGTCTCAATGCTCAACCCAAGTTCAACAATTATGAAAACAAGACACAACATGTAACTAATATGCAAATTCTGAGTTTTGATTGACATCATACTCATGTCATGTTAGTTTCCTACAAGGTATAATAATAAATATGCGATGACTATGTGATGAACGAACTGGATAGCCTATGCTTACACATAAAAATAAAATATGAATTCAGAAATATCAGCTCTTCACTGCAAGTTTACGATAAATGGCTACATGAACAAGCATAACTTGTCGATAGGGAAACAGTATATGACAGCAGTACATGTCTGAAGACACTCTCATATATAGTCAGTTGTTCCACTAGCAGTGTGTGGTGGTGCAGTACAATAAGAGCACTACGTCCACAATATCACACCAACGAATAATGATGAACTCAGTATATGATGGATACAATACAGGCAAAATACATTGTGACCTGGAGAAATGAAATGAGTAACCACAGTAACGCAATCATGCTATAAGTACATGAATGCATGTACAGAATGGGAAATTAGTTCTAATGAAGAGTAAATGTTACTGAAGTTATCTCCCTTGTGGGCAGACAACTCCTGTGCGGCAACTCAATTACCAGCTTTATACTAACATACAATAAATTAGTGACTGTGTTATGTGTTGGATGAAGTTTGAAAGTAACTTGTTATCTAAACATTCAGATCAGACAAGACCACAGCTTAAGATAAACACAGAAGTACACACATTGTACAAAGCAAAATGACAACAAACTACCCCTTACAGGTACACACATTTAAAATAAATAAAATGAGAGTACTATAAAAAAAAGTTTTTTTTTATAAAATACAGAGTATATTTTTAGGATACATACAAAGTAATGAAGTTACCCATCAAAATAAAATTGAAAACAGCAAAAGAAATTGTAAGATAATGTCCTCAGACAGAATATCAATCAGATTAAACAAGGATTTATTGGTCAGTTTTAACATCTGTCTCTTAACTCACTCGAGTGGCAGTAACCATCTTTTACATAAACATTTCATGAAGTTGAACCTCCTTGTGATAGCTTATTTCATCCAAACACATGTTGCGCTGATCCACTTCCTGACAATTTGGCAAACACTGGTCCACACTTAAGCTGAACCACTTCACAACAGCTGCTGCCATGTCCACACTTAAGTTGAACCACTTCACAACAGCTGCTGCCATGTCCACACTTAAGTTGAACTACTTCACAACAGCTGCTGCCTTGTCCACACTTAAGTTGAACCACTTCACAACAGCTGCTGCCATATCCACACTTAAGTTGAACCACTTCACAACAGCTGCTGCTATGTCCACACTTAAGTTGAACCACTTCACAACAGCTGCTGCCATGTCCACACTTAAGTTGAACCACATCTACATTTCACCTTATCATAATTTCCTTCCTGTTTTGTAGCTGATTACAAGACTGTCTGGAGTGAAAGAACGAGGCACTAGATGGAAAACTCCCAACTTCAACTAAGGTATGCCACAACAGAAACTGTGTTGTAAACAAGAATGCTTGCGGACATATCTGACATAGAGTCTGCTACTTCAGTCAAGCTGTAGGTGCACAGGTGATGACCGAAATGTAGGTGGACACTGGTGGACACTGTAGTTTACACCCAAGGTTCTGCTGGCTCATGTTGTTTGTAATGTCCGTGCTAAGTATGCCATAGCACAAGTGGTCTTTCACATTAGTTCTGTCTACAGGGCAAATCCCTATAGCACTTCGAGTTGGCAACTACCCAACAAGCAGGACAAATGCATAATGATGTTCAGTTGTATGTGTTTTCATATTCTCTTTAATACAAGCCCCATCTGCAGGAAACAATATCAAAGCTGTCCATTCAAAAAACTAATAGTTATTTACACAAAGCCTTCCAAGAGGGCAAAAGCACAAAACATTTGGAAGCTTATTTCAACTTGATTCACAGGGACAACAAAACATTGTGTCTTTATCTGTTGCCAGAGTCTAAACGGACAGAAGCTGGAAGAGCAGTGTTCACCTGCTACTACAACACACTCCTCGGGGAGAAGAACTCGGTGCAGGCCAGTGTAAGCTTGGCACACTCTGCTGACACACAGCACCAGAGATGCAACAAATCGCACTGCTAGAACAGACAAACACAGACTCAAACATAGAATATAAAATGTTTCGTCATGTAAATCCCACATGCAGATGATGTTCAGTCACTCTCATCACTGTCATCCAGTAGTGCCAAGTCCACTTCTTTAATAAGTCCATTGCGGACGGCGTGTTCAATGATGGCGAGGTGACAGAAGACATACTGGTCGGGCATCTGGATGCTGTAGCAGCGCTGGCTACGGATGCGTCGCACCGACTCCTGGACATCCACGGTGCCGATATCCTCCAGTCTCCGCAAACAGATGTCTATGGTGATGAATGTTCCTGAAACACAACCATGTTAAACTTCAACACTGTTTCCTGATGGGCTGAATATAGAGCAGGTAGTGCAACTTAAGTACACATGAACTAATCAAGGAGATGTCTGCAGTGATGAATGGTCCTACAAAACAGGGCCATGTAAAACTTCAGTTGTTTTTGTTTCCTGTTTGATATTTAACGCCGCACTCAGCAATATTCCAGCTATGTGACGGCGATCTGTAAATAATCAAGTCTGGACCAGACAATCCAGTGACTGATATCATGAGCATCGATCTACGCAATTGGCATACAATGACATGCATCAACCAAGTCAGCAAGTCTGACCACCCAATCCCGTTAGTCGCCTGTTATGGCAAGCATGGATAGCTGAAGACCTATTCTACCCTGGATCTTTAACTTCAGTGAGTATGAAAATCTCAGACTTCAATATTAGTGAATGTTCCTACAAAACACAACGATGTTAAACTTCAGTAAGTATGAAAATCTCAGACTTCAGTAGTAGTGAATGTTCCTACAAAACACGACGATGTTAAACTTCAGTAAGTATGAACTACTCAAACAGATGTCAATGGTGTGTGTCGTGGCTAAAACTTTGCAGGTGGATTCTGACTGTGGGGTCTTACTATCACTCATTGTCACAATGTGCGGACTTATTGCATTGACAATGATGGAAAGTGTTTATTGCTGCAGATGTTCAGAACCAAACCAAACAACAATGTGAAGTGAGATTTACTCAATGTTAAAGTTAACATCATATAATTGTCCTCGACAAGGAGTACACAACAAACCTGTTCTGCCAATGCCAGCACTGCAGTGAACAACCATTGGTGGGCCTCGAGGATGTCCCTGCCATCCTCCCCCCATGAATTTAGTCGCTTCCTCCTGACACTGTCGTGCATGGAAGAGAAAGTCTAAGAAAGTTGTTGCAGGGGGTACACCAAAGTCAGGCCAGCTGGTGAATTGTAGATGAGTTATCTCCCTTGACTCTCCAGTCTGAAAATACAAAACTATATTACTTCCTGTCTCCCGTGGCCTGTGTTTTCAGCATATTCTTGTGGAGGAATAGTTTCATCTACCAGAATACAATCAACTTTAAAACCGTTTTATACTTAATTTAACGCTTACAAGATATCTCCTGCCCTTTTAAAACATGTGTATAAAATTGACAAAAATATATGTTATATATAATTATCTCCTTATACTCTAAAAAGGTTAATCCTAAGCTTGTGAGTACATTGGACATTATGATTGATTATCAGTTGTTTCCCTCCATTCATTAAATGGTTTCTATACCTTCCAAAGATTGGAACCTACTGTAACCCAGAGTCCCAACAGGGCTCTACAATATTGAAAGGCCTTTTACGAGTTATGCTCAAACAAACTCCACTCTCATTTGAACTTAAGTCCCAAATTTATTCCTGATTTACAAAAGGCACCAGCACTTTCCTAATGCATATACAAAGATTCACAAATAACAAACATCTTAGGAGTAATGCACTGGAAATTATCCCTACCCTCATTTGAACCAAAGTCCAACTTGTTGCCTTAGAAATGCAACAAATACAAATTTCAAAAATTCCTGAATAGCAAAAGTCATCAGTTTAAATTGATTGAAATTATCCCCACCCTCATTTGAACCAAAGTCCAACTTGTTGCCTTAGAAATGCAACAAATACAAATTTCAAAAATTCCTGAATAGCAACAGTCATCAGTTTAAATTGATTTGGGGGTGTGAGGGATGGGAGGTATCTTGCCTAAGATATTGATTCCCCAGGTAAGGTCTAGTAGGCTATTTCATCCCTTGGGTAGAACTGGCCAGGTGAAGGTTTTTATGAGTGAGTTGGGTTTAACTCTGCTTTTAACAGTATTCCAGTTATATCACAGAGTGTCAGCTTAATGTGGGAGGAAAGCCTGAAGTGATGCAGGTCTTGGACGTTTACTACTTTGATGAAACCCATGAGCACAGGTACGGTGCTGACCAGGATTCGAACCCACAATAACAAGATTCTGGCATGCACAAGGGACGCGACTCTGCACAGAAAATTGCGGCACCATAGACGATTGGGCCACCAGGGCTCCTACTGGATTTTATGAGCTGAGCAGTGATGTCAAATACATTCCCCGAACACCATGCTACTCACACATGCCAATCCTGAGAGTAATGAACATGATCAAGATTGCTTTCCATTCACATTTGCATGGAAATTAACTTTTGGCCTTGAAACAAACCCCTCTTTGAATTTTTGCAACTGTGAATGGGCAAGCAGAATCACATGAAACATGTCAACATTATGTCCTTGTTGGCAGCCAACGGACTTGTATGCATTGCAAGACAGGGACAGGCCAGTGAGACAATAGGATTCTATAAGAGTAGGAATGGTACATACCTTGGTGTTATGCAAGAGAAGCTTAGTTTCAGTGTAGTCTTTGCGTGTACTGATACCATTGTTGTAGACAATAAACTCCTCAAACTGCTCGTCTGTCTGCTCCTCGTTGGGCCAGTACTGGCCACATTTCATCCTCTGTCGCTCAATTGTCCTGAAACAACAGAGCTACCCATTTACCCAACACATGTACTGCAAGACCAACACACCATTCAGAGATGGGACATCCAAGTCAGACTGAAAACAACAGAGCTACCCATTTACCCAACACATGTACTGCAAGACCAACACACCGTTCAGAGATGGGACATCCAAGTCAGACTGAAAACAACAGAGCTACCCATTTAACCAACACATGTACTGCAAGACCAACACATCATTCAGAGATGGGACATCCAAGTCTGCAACAGCAGGGTCAGTCATTTACCCAATTCATGGTTTGCAGATGAATACATCATTAAGTATATTCTCAAGTGTGTTCATGTGGAGAGATATTGTCAACAAGGCATGATACACCATCATGACCATGACTAGTTGGGGGCAGCGTAAGTTAGTTTCATGAGATTATTACTGAAGCTAGGTTATAAGAATTAGTGATTCAATGACATCCCAGAAAATGTGTATCTTTTCCAATGATAATTGATGAGGTGAGGTGAAATGCGGTTTAACATCAAGTTTAATAATATTATGCTTATATAGTGATGTGTGCTTGAGTGAGTGAGTGAGTGAGTGAGTGAGTGAGTGAGTGAGTGAGTGAGTGAGTGAGTGAGTGAGTGAGTGAGTGAGTGAGTGAGTGAGTGAGACGCTTTTAACAATATTCACGCCAATCTCATTAAAATCAGATCTAAGTTCTCCTGCCGCTAAACAAAGATCTGAGAACATCCCATTACAGGTCACGTCCTTTCACGAACTTTGACCAACCACTGAAACGACTTACAAGATGTTGACATCAGCCAATTTGAAAGTAGCTTTCTTGAGCTTTACGGCACTCATTTCAACCTACAACTTCCATTTCAGGCTATGCTTAAAAAATATGCTGCCACAGTTCTCGATTAAAATTTTGAAAACTGAACAAACATACATTCCGGAATGTCTAATATATGGTTGAGATTGTATGACAGTGCTTCCCAAGTACTGTGCAACGCCTCCTCCGTTGATCCGACGGAAGCAAGAGATAGATGATAATTTTGACGGAATCAGTCGTACGAGCCGTAACTGTCGTTGGGAAGCGACGCTTTGATTGGTCAGATGTAAGGTCGTTCTGACGTGACCCGTAAAGGAATGTCCTCAGATCTTTGTTTAGCTATAGCGAGAACTAGGATCTGATTTTAATGAGATTGTATTCAAGCGGGAGACACCAGAAATGGGCTTCACATATCTGTTTCAGGGGAAGGATGTTTTAACACATTTTTCATGTTGATAGTTAAATCAATTATAAATGTGTCTACATCTATCAGAGAAGGCTCTGTTCTCTTAACTAGGTGTTTGCAGTGGTCATAAACTATTTACAATGATATTGATTTTTCTAGTTGTATATTTGTTTTTCTAATCCATCAAAGAATGAAAGGTCGTTCCAATAAATATAAATTTCGAGTAATGTTATAGGATTTTTAATAATGTGGCTTTGGGTAGATTCATTAACTGACAAATCTAGTGTCACCTTATCCATTGTATACAGATGTCAAATCCAAGCTGTAACGTTACCATGGTTACAGTCATGGCTACAGTCATGGTTAATTGTGATAACAAAGGACTTCCAGTGACACAGTTTCCTTGTTGGAAAAGACAGAAACAGAGCACCTTCTTCCTGATTGAGGGTCATTGTAGAGGGGGGAAATCAAGGACAATCAACGACTTTCTCTCACCTTGTTGTCATGACGATCACTTGACACTGGTAATTCCACACCATGGACCAAAAGTCCACAAATGTTTTGGGTAATGGACCTAATAAAAGACAAACAGAATACATATTCTATATACATATCTATTTCACTGTCATTTTAATTATTCATAACTGACCATTTATTGGATCAATGGGAGGAATAGAAATAGAGTAATTGGTATGTTTAATTAAACTGACAAGTAGTAAATGAAAATTTGTGTGTGTGTGTGTGTGTGTGTGTGTTAGAGTGTGTTAGTGTATGTGTGTCATGTATCATGTGTGTGTGTCTTGTGTGTGTCACGTATCATGTGTGTGTGTCATGTATCATGTGTGTCACGTATCATGTGTGTCTTGTGTGTGTCACGTATCATGTGTGTGTGTCTTGTGTGTGTCACGTATCATGTGTGTGTGTCTTGTGTGTGTCACGTATCATGTGTGTCTTGTGTGTCACGTATCATGTGTGTGTGTCACGTATCGTGTATGTCATGTATCATGTGTGTGTCTTGTGTGTGTCATGTATCATATGTGTGTCTCTTGTGTGTGTCACGTATGTGTGTGTGTCTTGTGTGTGTCACGTATCATGTGTGTGTCATGTATCATGTGTGTGTGTCTTGTGTGTGTCACGTATCATGTGTGTGTCACGTATCATGAGCGTGTCATGTATCATGTGTGTGTGTCTTGTGTGTGTCATGTATCATGTGTGTGTGTCTTGTGTGTGTCATGTATCATGTGTATGTCTTGTGTGTGTCACGTATCATGTGTGTGTGTCTTGTGTGTGTCACTTATCATGTGTGTGTCATGTATCGTGTGTGTGTCTTGTGTGTGTCACGTATCATGTGTGTGTGTCTTGTGTGTGTCACGTATCATGTGTGTGTTTTATGTGTGTCACGTATTATGTGTGTGTCATGTATCATGTGTGTGTCTTGTGTGTGTCATGTATCATGTGTGTGTCTTGTGTGTGTCACGTATGTGTGTGTGTCTTGTGTGTGTCACATATCATGTGTGTATCATGTATCATGTGTGTGTGTCTTGTGTGTGTCATGTATCATGTGTGTGTGTCTTGTGTGTGTCACTTATCATGTGTGTCATGTATCATGTGTGTGTGTCTTGTGTGTGTCACATATCATGTGTGTGTGTCACGTATCATGTGTGTGTGTCTTGTGTGTGTCACGTATCATGTGTGTGTGTGTCTTGTGTGTTACGCATCATGTGTGTGTCTCTTGTGTGTGTCACGTATCATGTGTGTGTGTCATGTATCATGTGTGTGTCATGTATCATGTGTGTGTCACGTATCATGTGTGTGTGTCATGTATTATGTGTGTGTGTGTGTCTTGTGTGTATATATATATATATATCTTTCAGCTATGACTGCTGCAAATAAAAGCAACAAAACCATTTCAATAATCATATGAAATTTTGCTAAAATCCATGTTGAAGTTTACATGTATACAGGCATACAAATCCCACTAAAAGTGCTCTGTAGAATATCCCAGGTATTAAACACATACATCATTATATATGTAGATAGTCAGAAGTATTTCCCCAGGTTTCGTCTGCCAAGTGTTTATTGGAATGGTAAACTCACCCTGTGTACTGATGTAAGAGTTTTTCTGCATGTAGCCGTCGACAAAGTTGGCGTTGATGTAGTCGGAGGTGGGGTCTGCATCCATGACAGGCAGGACAACACGACTATGGTCGAAACACAGCACATCGGTGTAGCGATTCTTTGGCAGATTGACACGAGCTCTGGAACAAGAAATGTACTTAACACAACTTCAACAGACGCCATACATTTGTCACTGTTTTACACTTGGAATGATCAGCATATGTACAAAAAGTTTGCCCTAAAACATGAATATTGGGATAATTAGGGACATAAAGTGTGTGTTTGTGTTTGTCGTATTTTGCCGCAGTCAGAAATATTCTTGTCATATGACAGCAGTCGGTAAATAATCCAGACATTAGAAGCAACGATCCTCATATACTGAACACAGCAAGTTCAGGACCATGAATACTTCTGGGGATATTTTTTTGTAGTGAAGACTGAGCACAAAATTATCCCCCAAAATATTCATTGTCCAAAACGTTTTCTGTTCAGTTTATGAGCATGATATACGTAATGAGATGAATGACAACATCAGTGTTCAAAACTAAGTAGGAAAATCAAGGTGTATTTGTCATATTCCTAATGACACAAAATATGAAATAAGGGGGTCATGAGATTCAAACACCAATGTAGAAAACTCAAGAACCGCAGGACCCCTGCAGGTAACACAAGCCAAATATCACTCACTTGGATGCGTTGAATGTGCCTGTGGGTGCCTCCATTTTGATTCTGGCATACTCTGAGAATAGTCCTTTCCTCCGCAGTGACTTGACATGTTCCACCAGCTGCTTCAGGTTCATACCGCCCTGATCCGGCATGTGAATGGAGTCATCCAGGATGTTCGACCCTGACGATGGAGGTCGCCGCTTGATCGGCAAATCAGAAACTTGCTGATCGTTGGGTGAATTATCCACTGTGCTTGAATCAGAGATTCTCTTCCTGGAATCAGCGTTACTTCTACCATCCGACGTCCGGCGTTTCTTACCTGACATCAGAATAGAATCAGACTCTTTTTCAATGAACACATCCTTGTTCCCATCCCGAACATCTTCCCGTTCCTTCTCCCGGTCCTCATGGTTGTGTTTCTCATTCACTGTTTCCTTGGAAGTCTCTGAGTCCATATCACTGAAATGCAGATCCATATCACTGGATAGACTGCGGGTGACGGAGCTCCGTGATTCGCCGTCTCCTGTGGAGCTGTACGAGCGTTTCCGGCTGATGAAGTAGGAGTCCATGTCTACTGTTTCACTGATGGCTATCTTATAACACAACTGCAGCCAAGCCTTGTGGCTGGTGGGGACGCTTCCCCCTAGATGTTCCGGGATAGAATCTCGGGGGATATACTGGGACAGCTGGGACAAGCTCACAGTGTAAACCTGAAACACAGCAGCAATGGTGGAGTCTATACTGAGTGAGTGAGTGAGTGAGTGAGTGAGTGAGTGAGTGAGTGAGTGAGTGAGTGAGTGAGTGAGTGAGTGAGTGAGTGATAGGGGAGGGATGGAGAGAGAGAAGAGAGACAGTGAAGAAGAGGGATAAGGAAGAAGAGAGGGGTGAGAAAGAGAGAGAGAAAGAGAGAGAGAAGAGAGAAGAAGAAGAGAGACAATGAAAAAGAGCGAGATAAGGAAGAGAGGAAGAGAGAGATAAGGAAGAGAGGGAGAGAGAGAAGAGGGATAGGGAGAGAAGGAAGAGAGTGTGAGAGAAAGAGTGAGAGGAAGAGAGAGAGGAAAAGAGAGATGGTGAAAGAGGTGTTCTACATAAATTAGGGGTGTCACAATCACTTTCCTCCCCTATCTATACATATCATGATACATGAGGAGACACTATAAGATCTGTACGATCGCAATTCTCACATGCACCATTTTTGCATGAAATTCTTCAGGTTGTAGCATCTACAATTCTAAAGAGGTTGTTGCTTTTGATGAAACTATTTACAAGTCATTTCATGAGTGAATGACTGTCAAAGGAACATTGACATTTTACACAATGATGACATATCATTGTTGTTGAGTTGTTACTTGGAATTCATCTTAGGTGATTGCAAAAACCTTTGATTTTTCATGACTGAATCTGAAATTTCATGAAATTTTAACCATGTTTCCAAATTTGACCTCTTGTGACCATGACCTTACAAGTAGGTCATCAAAAACTTAATGCAATTGAGACCCACACCTTAGATATCATGTATAAGTTTCATCAAATTCCAATCATTAACATAGCAAATTAGTAAAATCTAAATATTTTTTACATTTATATACTTATCCTGCATTACTCCTTAATGCATTCACTGCTTACCTTACGACAACAAGAAGGACAGCGCAACAGCGATGGTCCTGGGTGAAGAAATCAAGTTGTTGTTCTGAAGTCCCACTTTAACTAACCACCATCACTGTCCTGTGACCTTGATGACACCTAAGGTCACCTTCTTCAGATCACTGCCTGTCGCCCAAGCTCTTAGAAAACCATACTTTTGAGGTTTCTAAAGCCAAAGTGGGGAGGCAAGTCTGTGACGGGTGGGCCTTAAGGGTAGTAATGCAGGTTTAGTATACAAATGTAAAAATTATTTAGAATTTACTAAATTTTTTACTTATCCTGCATTACTCCTAAATGCATCTGTATCGGAAGGTTTGGAGGTGGGGCTAACCTTCTGAATACAGAAACCTCAATAATTCACACCCTGCAATACGACACCAGTTGGTCGATAAACAGTGAAGCGGAATTCCCTATACACATTTAGTAATAAAGAAAATAATAGCTGATCAGCTAATTCTTTACTTACTACGTCATAGAGCCGTCGTTAACAAACAGGATTGTCTAATATTCTTCCACTGGCAGAAACTGAGCGACTGCACATCGAAGTAGGCTGGCTCTGTATATGGAGAGTTCATGTGTCAGACCTAAAAAAACATCTTTCTCTGATTGTTCTAATAGAACAATTGCCTTGTAAAGCCATGGTAAAGGCTAACACCCTAAACTCGTGAGGGTAATTCGATCTCGGCTGATTCAGTTTGGCGACCTCGTAAGCCTGAAGGATGACTGTGCATAACCATTTTGATATGGTGTTACCACTAACTTTGGTCGTGGATGTAGGAGACACAGGTATAAATAACAGCTTCCTCGAACAACGCCTTGTCTTGGAGAGGCGGATGAAAACTCGAAGTGCTCGCACCGAGCCCAGGAGAAGTTCACCCTCATCTACGGCTCCCACAATAGTCGATATTGGTGGGATGGTGAAGGAATGATCGGGTTGGCCTTGTAGTAGATTTTTGCAATAAAATCCCAGCACAACTAGAGATGTACTGCCCCGTGCGTTCCATGCTCGAAGCAGACCCGGGTGATGCTGCTCGCATGTAGTTCACTCACCCGTGCCGCCGTAGCTAATGCCAAGAGAAAACCTTGTTTCCTTGGTGAGGTCATAAAATGAGGAAGGATAGCGGGGCTCGAAGGCGGGGCCCTCGCAAACCTCAAAGTACCACATTCAAGTCCCAAGTAAGTGGGTGGAACTTGGCCTTCTGATCCTCAAGCCTGAATGAGCGTAATAGGGCCTGTCATCTTGCGATTATCCGGAACGACCAACACTGCATTAAGTGCAACCAAATACGTAGTAATGGTGCTCCCTTCCAAGTGTCTTTGGGTGCGCAAATGTAGGAGGTATTCCGCTAGGAATCGTTGTGACACAATCCTGGGGTCTTGAGTCTTTGCCTTGCAAAAAGTCTCAAAAGAACAGTGTTCCCGCTGGCTTTTGAAAATGACAGTTCTAGTGGCAGCTCTAATAATTACCAGTCCCCTCCCTAATTTTGGCCAGTCCCAACTTTCAACAAATAAAACAATATATGAAAATTACCTGGCTTTAATTCTTTCAACATCATGTTCAGTGCAAAGATGTCATCTCTCGTCTCTCATTAGATCTATACATCATTCACACTAACTTAAGTCATAATTTTCTCCATTTTTATAATATTTTGAGACAAAGTCACTACAAATGGATATTTAACCTCGAAGCAAAGCAAATTGTTATTTCCTTGCAATAAAAATAGACAAGGGGAAACCCTGATGGTAACAGACAAGCTGATTTCATTGTAAAATGTACTAATATGAATATCGCCAATTTTTGGTTCATCAACAAAGATTTATATGGTACTTTATTTGCCGGTCCAGAGGGACTGGCAGTCACCTGAATTACTGGTCCAAGCCTAATTTTACAGGTAAAAAAACTGGTAATTACTGGCAAAAGAGAACACTGATGATCCCCACTTGTCAATGGGAGAGAAATGATGAGCTAAAGCTATAGCTTTAGCTGCCATCGCCGAATAGCCCTTCACACTTAACGCCTTTTAAAGATGAACCAAGCTTGCAGACGCAACCTGTCTGACGTTGGTTGAGACAATTTGCTGTGAGGGTGGATGAGTATGTTGGAACACTGTAGGAGAGATAGTGGATCGTATTCTGCTAGATTTTTCCAAGCTCGAAGAACCACCCTCTTGCCGGCCACCAGGATGTCACCAAAGTGAGAGCAAGATACCTCGTCTTCTTGATCCCCTGAATCACCTTGGGAAGTAAAACTGGTGGCAGAAAAGCATACTCTTTTAGCCCTTCCCAAGGGATGCTGAATGTGTCAACTGCCCAAGCTTGCGGATCTGGTAACAGGGAGACATACGTCATGAGTTGGTGGTTTAGGCAAGTAGCAAACAAGTCGATGTTTGGTTGCCCGAACTTCTGAAGCAGTAACTGGAATGCTGCTGTGTGAAGTTTCCCCTCGGTGGGAGCCACCCTGTCTGGACGTGATATGGCATCAGCCAGTAAGTTCCAACATCCGGGCATGTGCTGAACTATGAACTGTAGTTGCAGATGATCCATCAGAACCACCTGAATGTCTGTTGAAGTAAAGAATTGGAGTGTGTTGTTTCCTGATTGAGCTGGTATCATACCACAGTGCTGTTGTCTGTGGATATTGCGAGGTGGGCTGAGTGTAGCTGATTCTGCCAATGGGATATAGCCAGAATTAACTTCCAAATCCAAGTTGTTCAGAAGGCTTTGATGACCCTACTAGATAAGGAGTCATGTGCCAAATTCCCCGTACATGCTGGCGTACTAGCGCTGCCCAGCGATGTATGCTGTACCAGAAAGCACATTAGGCGTTTGCTACATGTTAGGCACAGGTGTAGGCACTAACACTTGTGCCAAAGTTGTTGGAACAGCGCTAAGCTGATCATGTGTCGGTTGCGTAACCAGGTACACTGTAAGCCCTTGGGTACATGTCATTGTAGAGGCCTTGATTGGTAGGCAGACGCTGCGCTCAGCGCAGGTCTATGAGACAATGCTCATCGGTGATGACTGGATCATGTGCCGGTTGTGTAACCTACTACACTGTCATTGTAGAGGCCTTGATTAGTACTCAGACGCTGCCCTTGGCGCAGGTCTATGAGACAATGCTCATCGGTGATGACTGGATCATGTGCCGGTTGTGTAACCTACTACACTGTCATTGGTATCCAAGTTGTTTATGTGACACTTTCGATGAGCACGGGACCATAGCCCTGAGGCTGTCTGGCCTTACAGGTGAGCACCCCAGCCCTGAAAAGAGATGTCTATGAACAGGTGTAGATTCGGGGATAACCCGAATAAAGAGACTCCCCCTAAGACATTCAACTCTACCGTCCACCAAATGAGGTAAGGCCTTAGTTGAGCCGGTAGAGTGATGGCCTTGCGTGGATCCAGACGCTGTGTCAGGAACTGTTGAATTGGTCGCAGTTGTAATCGGACTATGCTGGTTAAGTCCTGTGCCGAGGTGAGTAACCCTAACAACACTTGCCATTGGTGAAGCGTGCATGGTTGGTGTAGAGCAGATGATAAGAGGCGTAGAAGCTTGCACCATCTGTCCCTCGATACTGATAGGAGATCCTGGTCTGTCTGGAACAGGCCTCCTATGAACTGAAGCCAATAGGAAGGAGTGAACGTAGACTTTGCCTCGTTGATTATTCATCCCAGTAGATATAGTAGCCGTCAGCATGGTGAATTCCCGGTGGTGTACTAACATTGGCGCGTGTTGATGACACAGTAGACAGTCCTCTATCTACGACTCTAACCAAGTGTTCGTCAGCTGTAGATACACAGACATTGGCTTCATTACTCCTGTAAATAGCCATGGGGTCACAGAAATGCCAAATGGGAACACTACCCATTGGTAGTGAACCCCATTGAACTGGAACCTGAGGAGTCTGTGGTCTGAGGGATGGATATTCGACACTGATCAAGGATCGAACGCATTGATGTTGGTTCTGAGTAGTCTCAACGTGGTAAGGCTGCAATAATGTGGACGCTTAAGATAATGTTCGTAGAACACGGAGAGATTGTGGATCATTCTCATCTTGTCTGAGTCCTTCATGGGTAGCAGGCAGATGTGAGAATAAAACCCTGGTGATAAATCGGGGTTGTGAGCCATCTCTACAGCTCTTTTCACCAACAATATGTCTATGTTGGATTTTCCAAGGCGGAGGAGCTGTGGTCAACAGTGGGGTTACCTCTATGTGTAGATGGAAACCGTGATGTAGTACGATGAGAACGTAATCGTCCATGAGATTTGCCTCTGCCCCGCCCTTTCCCATGAAGGAAATACTGGTCTTCCTTGAGAGATGCGCGTCTAGGCTTATAATTGCCTAACTTGCCAGGCCGCTGGGATAGACTAAATGAGATGTGCTCTAGAGTCTTTAGTGCAGTGTCATTCCAAGTGTCTTTGGGAACTTGGCGTGAGTGTCTGCGATCTGTTCATTGAACAGGGAAGTAGATGACCAAGGTTGACATAGCGGCCTGCGCTTGAAATGAAGGTCCCAGTTGAAAAGCACAAAAGTCTGCGTGTGACGGTAATCTGTCAGAGCGGCTTCAAGATGAATTTTCATGTTGTCAATCTGATGCTGTAGGAAAATCACCATAGTTTGGAAATGATTTAATCGGATAGGGTTATCCTCTGATAGATCCTGATCCACTTCATGCACTGACAATGTTGGTGGCTTAAATGACGAAGGAAATTTAGGCTTAGAGAAGTCTTCATCCAATGACCTCGTGGTGTCCCTCTTATTTACCCCATTACCAGGAGAGGGCGCCACTGACACAAGATGGTCTGCTACCCAATCAGGTACTTGCTCTAAACCGGCAATCTGCTCCAGTGCGTAATGCCTCTTCTATCAGAAGGCTTTGATGACCCTACTAGATAAGGAGTCATGTGCCAAATTCCCCGTACATGCTGGCGTACTAGCGCTGCCCAGCGATGTATGCTGTACCAGAAAGCACATTAGGCGTTTGCTACATGTTAGGCACAGGTGTAGGCACTAACACTTGCGCCAAAGTTGTTGGAACAGCGCTAAGCTGATCATGTGTCGGTTGCGTAACCAGGTACACTGTAAGCCCTTGGGTACATGTCATTGTAGAGGCCTTGATTGGTAGGCAGACGCTGCGCTCAGCACAGGTCTATGAGACAATGCTCATCGGTGATGACTGGATCATGTGCCGGTTGTGTAACCTACTACACTGTCATTGTAGAGGCCTTGATTGGTACGCAGACGCTGCCCTTGGCGCAGGTCTATGAGACAATGCTCATCGGTGATGACTGGATCATGTGCCGGTTGTGTAACCTACTACACTGTCATTGTAGAGGCCTTGATTGGTACGCAGACGCTGCGCTCGGCTCAGGTCTATGAGACAATGCTCATCGATGATGACTGGATCACTGAAGAAGCGCTTGGACCATTGTCAAATTATCATTTGGGAACAGTGTTGACGCCTGAGCGTGCATCTTCTGCGCTGGATATGTTGGAACAGCGCTAAGCTAATCATGCGTTGCCTGATTATATATACGCAACTCACTGTTACGACAAAGCGAGTAGTATTTAAGAACACAAGAATATGTTATACATACATAGCTGAGAATTGTAAACAATTTGACTACCTTGGCAGGCAAACAAATGTAACAGAATTCAAAATGACGGCGAACAACAAATATGTGGCACAGAAAAAGATAGTCTTTTTACGCCTAATTAATTCACATAAAACTACACAACATAGTGATAGTAATATGAAAAGAATACATCACCCATCGCAAATAAATTTTAGACGTAGATGAAAACTGATGGTCGAAATTAATCCAAAAGGAGAGCTCCGTTGGGACAAGTCCTCGCTGCAGTGCAACAAGCAGTGATGTGAAGAAGGTGACCTCAGGTGTCATCAGAGGTCACAGGGCAGCGGTGGGGGTCAGTAAAAGTGGGACTTCAGAACAACAACTTTATTTCATCACCTAGGACCATCGCTGTTGCACTGTCCTTGTTGTCATAAGGTAAGCAGTGAATGCATGAAGGAGTAATGCAGGATAAGTAAAAAATAAAGATCTTAGGAAGCCCAACAAACATTGAGTGACCTTGCCCTTCAATCACTTGTGAGAACATTAAATGTGCAACTTAAGTGGTATCACAAATATGAAGTCTCCCTATCAAACTGCCAATACTTCCTGAATGAAACTCTTTACAAGTCAGGGATCAAACCTGACCTGAAACAGTCATGTGTCCAAATTGTGTTAAGGTATCAAGATACCCAGGAAAAATTTAAATTTTAATGGTCCTCAGGATAACCTTAACATCAGACACACTGATTCATGTCAGCAGAGAAGAGCCAGTTGCATCCCCAGGTCCTGGTTTTCAAAGCAACCATAATGTAACAACTATCCTAACTCCAATACATTACCAACTTACGGCAGCCGTAGCGCTACTATCGCTTTGTGGGACTGTACCCTCAATCTTTGAGACTTAAAATTATACACAGTCGGGTATAATAAAGAAAACTAGTTCAGAGTAGTTTCTGACAGTAAAGTGTAACTTTCCAAAGATGACAAACACTTACCCTATCACGTAACTTTTCCCTGACAAACAGTCGGAGGATCTTGAAAGGGGCCTTGAACCACAGGGGGGCTGTGACAATGAGGACTTTCTTCAATCTGGCCGGGTAACCACCCTAGAAACATTACACGATCATAGTCACACCATCCACCATCACATTCCTGCATCAGCCCAACAAACATAATTGTGACACAGAGCGGAACAATATTTACAGGAAAAGAAAACAAAGTGACTCATAACGAGGCAGGCATCAACAATATCTCAGCCATATGATGGAAGGAAGTGAAGTAAACACCTTTCAAAAGTCATTGCAGGGAATGTGTGAGTGAATGAATAAAGTTATAGTCAGCTATAGTCAGCTATAGTCAGTTATAGTCAGTTATAGTCAGCTATAGTCAGTTATAGTCAGCATAGTCAGCTATAGTCAGTTATAGTCTGTTATAGTCAGCTATAGTCAGTTATAGTCAGTTATAGTCAGCATAGTCAGCTATAGTCTGTTATAGTCAGCTATAGTCAGCTATAGTCAGTTATAGTCAGCATAGTCAGCTATAGTCAGTTATAGTCTGTTATAGTCAGCTATAGTCAGTTATAGTCAGCATAGTCAGCTATAGTCAGTTATAGTCTGTTATAGTCAGCTATAGTCAGTTATAGTCAGCTATAGTCAGTTATAGTCAGCTATAGTCAGTAATATTCCAATGGCTGAAGCATTGATCACATAATCAGAGAACAATGACATACAATCAGTCACAGAACCAATCTCATTAAAATCAGATCTTAGTTCTTGCTTCCGCCATACAAAGATCTTAGGACATCCTATTATGGGTCATGTCAGAACAACCTTTCTGACCAGTGAAATGACTGACAAGAACGGAAGTGGACATTAGCTAATCAGAAAGCAGCTTTCTTGAGCGTTATGACACTAGCTTACAACTGGCGACTTCCATTCCAGACTATGCTTTGAAAAATATTTTGACAAAGTTCTCTATTCAAAATTTGAAAACTGAATAAAAGAAAATGCTGGATTGTATGATAGACGGCTAAGTTTGCATGGTAGTAATTCCCATAGGCTATAGAAAGGCTCAAATGCTTATCCCATGGAAGGAAAGATAGACAATGATTTTGATGGAATCGGTCGTACAGCCCAGAAATGTTGTTCTGATAACCTGTGTTAACCCTTTCAAGGCTACACATTCTGACTGTCACTTTCCCGATCTGGTAGGCACACTCTGATCATCTTCCCGGGGCAAAAACGTCCACTAGGCTTTTAATCAAAGTCTTGTTTCCACCCTTGCCAAATCAAGCCCAAATTCCTGTGCTAAATATGCTTGGACTATCGCACATATTGACAGTCCAATCAGAGAACGTTTCACAACATCAATATCCACGACTGGTACACCTTCGAATGAAAGTGATTTACTGCTGCCTGCCTTTGTTGAAACGCCTTTTTCATCTTTTAAACCCCCCAACGATTGCTGTTTTTGTGTCAGGATGAAATCGTGAATGTTTTCGTTATCTGATCGACTAGGTCGTTGCCAATGGTAGTCGGCATCTTTGTGAAGCTATATGAGATAAGAAAAGCTATCTGATTGGATATCTCGTTTTCATTACAAGGTTCACAACTCGTGATCTACAAGCAACGCCAGGGTCGAGCCAAGAAAAGTGGCCTTGACGTGGCAAGGGTAGAAACTAGGCTTTGAAATAGGCTAGTGGACACTCTTGCCTCGGGAAGATGACTGAGTGAGTATGGTTTTACTCCGCTTTTAGCAATATTCCAGCAATATCACGGCGGGGGACACCAGAAATGGGCTTCACACATTGTACCCATGTCGGGAATCGAACCCGGGTCTTCGGCGTGATGAGCGAACGCTTTAACCACAAGGCTACCCGACCGCCCCCTCGGGAAGATGAACTCAGATCTGATTTTAAAGATATTGTCAAAGGACCTCCTAATTCCATAATCCCAAACTTCCTTATTCTTTGGTATGCAGGTATTTGGTGAACATTTCCTGGTATGGAGGGTGGCTGAAAGGTCTGAGCCAAACTAAAAAGGATGTCTGCAATAGGCATACAACTTTTCAGCCACCCATGGTATATATGTTGTGTTCCTACCTTCAACAGGTTGAGAATCTTGATGCTGAGCTCATAGTCAAAGTTAGCATACTTTGAGTCTGTCATGTCATAGACAAACACCAGGCCATGGCGCTGAGTCTCCAGGCTGCCACAAACAGAAACATCAGGTATATGTTAGTTTATAACACCATGACAGAATAATGACATCAGTGTTAGAAATTGGAGCTAGTCCTGTAGTCCTTACCAAACTGCCCAATAGTAAAGGTATCCTAAGGACTAGTAGAAATTGGCCCATTTTAAGGGTTTTGCTATATGTTATCATATAAGGACTAGTGGACAAAAACTGTTAGTTTCTAACCCTGTGACATGAGGTGAGGTAAAATGGGGCTAATGTCGCGGGCAAGATTATTTCAGTTATATACTATAGCGATGTCGTCTCTATCATGTTGTGTTGTGTCATGTTGTGCGTGTGAGGCTGTGTGTGGAGGATACTGACTCCGAGCCGAGCAGTTCTTGTTTTAGCCCCTTAATGCTGAACACCAGGCAGGGTAACAACAAGTATTTGTTAATGTCTTTTGGTATGACGTGGCCGGGGGTCAAACTCACGACCTCCCGCTCTCCGGTTGGACGCTCTACCACTAGCCCACAGAGGTGGTCAATAATGCTATAACAACACCATGGCAACAAAATAACTGCATCAAATTCAGTTGTGACTTGAGTAATGCAACTAGATACAAGTATTTCAAACTGTTCACGTGTCTGATGACTAACAAACTAATGGCTGTGTCTAACCCTGTTTCACTGTTTCAATGATGCAGAATCTGGAAAGGTACAATATATTTATTTGTTACTCTTAAGTTTAAGTATGACTGCTTAAAAATCGCTCTTGATATCTGAAACATAGTGGCGAGTGAGTATGGTTTTACGCCGCTTTAAGCAATATTTCAGCAATATAATGGCAGCGGACACCAGAAATGGGCTTCACACATTGTACCCATGTCGGGAATCGAACCCAAGTCTTCAGCGTGACGAGCGAACGCTTTAACCACTAGGCTACCCGACCGCCCCTGAAACTTAGTAAACAACAACAGTATATAGAATTGCCTTCTCCTGGACTGCCAGGCCCTACCTGTGTAGTGCCGCGTCAAGCTGGTAGATGAGACCTTTCAGGACAATCTGGTGGGTGGTCTTGGGGGGTTGATGGTTCCGGGCGGTGAACAATGCAAGGGCAGCACCGCTGTTGTCTCGACCATTCTGTACATATACAAAACAATGTCACACATGTCGTGCATGATAACTAACACTTGTACAGGAAACATGTAGAACAGGATAACATGTTGGGCAGGATAACATGTTGGGCAGGATACCACTCGGCATGAAGGATTACAAAAATATTGGGATTTCACAATAGAGCAGGAAGTAAAGTGTCATGCACCCACGCACGCACACACGCCATCCCCCCATAGGGATCATCAAATGGTTCTATCCCACCCCTAATAAACATTTAACACCAAGTGGAACATCAGAGCCCAAGTAAACACCAAGTGGAACATCCCACCCCAAGTAAACACCAAGTGGAACATCCCACCCCAAGTAAACACCAAGTGGAACATCCCACCCCAAGTAAACACCAAGTGGAACATCCCACCCCAAGTAAACACCAAGTGGAGTAAACACCAAGTGGAACATCCCACCCCAAGTAAACACCAAGTGGAACATCCCACCCCAAGTAAACACCAAGTGGAACATCCCACCCAAAGTAAACACCAAGTGGAACATCCCACCCCAAATAACACCAAGTGGAACATCCCACCCCAAGTAAACACCAAGTGGAACATCCCACCCAAAGTAAACACCAAGTGGAACATCCCACCCCAAATAACACCAAGTGGAACATCCCACCCCCAGTGGAACATCCCACCCCAAGTAAACACCAAGTGGAACATCCCACCCCAAGTAAACACCAAGTGGAACATCAGAGCCCAAGTAAACACCAAGTGGAACATCCCACCCCCAGTAAACACCAAGTGGAACATCCCACCCCAAGTAAACACCAAGTGGAACATCCCACCCCAAGTAAACACCAAGTGGAACATCCCACCCCAAGTGGAACATTCCACCCCAAGTAAACACCAAGTGGAACATCCCACCCCAAGTAAACACCAAGTGGAACATCCCACCCCAAGTGGAACATCCCACCCCAAGTAAACACCAAGTGGAACATCCCACCCCAAGTAAACACCAAGTGGAACATCCCACCCCAGGTAAACACCAAGTGGAACATCCCACCCCAAATAACACCAAGTGGAACATCCCACCCCAAGTAAACACCAAGTGGAACATCCCACCCAAAGTAAACACCAAGTGGAACATCCCACCCCAAATAACACCAAGTGGAACATCCCACCCCAAGTGGAACATCCCACCCCAAATAAACACCAAGTGGAACATGCCACCCCAAGTAAACACCAAGTGGAACATCCCACCCCAAGTAAACACCAAGTGGAACATCCCACCCCAGGTAAACACCAAGTGGAACATCCCACCCCAAGTAAACACCAAGTGGAACATCCCACCCCAAGTAAAGACCAAGTGGAACATTCCACCCCAAGTAAACACCAAGTGGAACATCCCACCCCAAGTAAACACCAAGTGGAACATCCCACCCCAGGTAAACACCAAGTGGAACATCCCACCCCAAGTAAACACCAAGTGGAACATCCCACCCCAAGTGGAACATCCCACCCCAAGTAAACACCAAGTGGAACATCCCACCCCAGGTAAACACCAAGTGGAACATCCCACCCCAAGTAAAGACCAAGTGGAACATTCCACCCCAAATAAAAACCAAGTGAAAAATCCCACCCCAAATAACACCAAGTAGAACATCAGAGCCCAAGTAAACACCAAGTGGAACATCCCATCCATTCTAACTTCAAATGGTTCCATCACAACCAAACATTAAGTGGCACCGCCTTACCCCATATTAGCATGGTGTGGCATAAACAGGCATCAAATGGCTCGAAAGACTTATCATGAGGGGGTACCAATATACCAATCTTAGAGAGAACCAGTGTGCACTCACCAAGATGGTAAACTTTTCTGTGGATATTTCTCTCTGCAAGTACTTATCACTTGGGTCAATATTCACCAAATCTTCTCTTTCTCTTACACCCTGACAACATAAAAACATATTGAAATCATAATAACTTTGATAAACCAATCCAGTCACCAACTCTATACATACTTACTGGTTCTCACATAACCCTCCAGTAGCCAACACTATACACACTTACTGGTTCTCACATAACCCTCCAGTCACCAACACTATACATACTTACTGGTTCTCACATAACCCTCCAGTCGCCGACACTATATACACTTACTGGTTCTCACATAACCCTCCAGTCGCCAACACTATACATACTTACCGGTTCTCACATAACCCTCCAGTCGCCAACACTATACACACTTACTGGTTCTCACATAACCCTCCAGTCACCAACACTATACACACTTACCGGTTCTCACATAACCCTCCAGTCACCAACACTATACATACTTACCGGTTCTCACATAACCCTCCAGTCACCAACACTATACACACTTACTGGTTCTCACATAACCCTCCAGTCACCAACACTATACACACTTACTGGTTCTCACATAACCCTCCAGTCACCAACACTATATACACTTACTGGTTCTCACATAACCCTCCAGTCGCCAACACTATACATACTTACTGGTTCTCACATAACCCTCCAGTCACCAACACTATACACACTTACTGGTTCTCACATAACCCTCCAGTCGCCAACACTATACATACTTACTGGTTCTCACATAACCCTCCAGTCGCCAACACTATACACACTTACTGGTTCTCACATAACCCTCCAGTCACCAACACTATACATACTTACCGGTTCTCACATAACCCTCCAGTTGCCAACACTATACACACTTACTGGTTCTCACAAAACCCTCCAGTCGCCAACACCTCAGTATGTATAGTGTTGGCGACTTGAAGGTTAGTACTTACTAGTTCTCCCATAAGAACAGTCCTCTGTATATGAAGATATGAGTGGTGGATCCAACACTTTGGTGAATAATTTTCAAGGAACAAACATACAAACAAAAATAGACACAATGAATTTCAACAATGAAGCATTAATCCTCTCATTACGTTTATGCAACCCAAGGAAGCAGGTTTGACTATAATGAAAATAACAAGGAACTTGCAACCATGAGTGTACCACGGGGTCAGGACATGACTGAAACCAAGAGATAGGGAAACATCCCACCCCTCCCTCCCTGCTGTGTGAAACCAGCCAACATCCTGCTGTACCCACCTCATGGGAGATGAACAAATCGATGGCCCTTTTCAGGTCAAACTTTCTGGCCATAAGAAACTTGACGCCATCGTTCCATGTGACCTGCCCCTGCTGCTTGAAGACCCTCTGTCTGTTCACCTCATCCAGGAAGTGCTGCACAACCTGCACAGAAACACACACATCACTTCAGGGACAACACCCATGTATCTCCACTGGCAACACTTGTCACTTCACTGGCAACACGTGTTATCTCGGGAACACCCTCTGTATGTAGTCTGACTAGAGTTATCTCGGGAACACCCTCTGTATGTAGTCTGACTAGAGTTACCCCAGGGAAACCCTCTGAAGGTAGTCAGTCAGTGTTATCTCGGGAACCCCCTCTGTATGTAATCTGGCTAGTGTTGCCTCGGGAACACCCTCTGAAGGTAGTCAGCCAGTGTTACCCCAGGAACACCCTCAGTAGGTAACCTGGCCAGTGTTACCCAAAGAACACCCTTGGTAGGTAGTCTGACAATGTTACCCCAGGAACACCCTCGGTTGATAGTCAGCCAGTGTTACCCTGGGAACACCCTCGGTAGGTAGTCAGCCAGTTTTACTCCAGGAACACCCTCGGTAGGTAGTCTGACAGTGTTACCCCAGGAACACCCTCGGTAGGTAGTCAGCCAGTGTTACTCCAGGAACACCCTCGGTAGGTAGTCAGCCTGTGTTACCCCAGGAACACCCTCGGTAGGTAGTCAGCCAGTGTTACCCTGGGAACACCCTCGTTAGGTAGTCACCCAGTGTTACCCCAGGAACACCCTCGGTAGGTAGTCAGCCAGTGTTACCCCAGGAACACCCTCGGTAGGTAGTCAGGCAGTGTTACTCCAGTAACACCCTTGGTAGGTAGTCAGCCAGTGTTACCCCAGGAACACCCTCGGTAGGTAGTCAGGCAGTGTTACTCCAGTAACACCCTTGGTAGGTAGTCAGCCAGTGTTACCCCAGGAACACCCTCGGTAGGTAGTCAGCCAGTGTTACCCCAGGAACACCCTCGGTAGGTAGTCAGGCAGTGTTACTCCAGTAACACCCTTGGTAGGTAGTCAGCCAGTGTTACCCCAGGAACACCCTTGGTAGGTAGTCAGGCAGTGTTACCCCAGGAACACCCTTGGTAGGTAGTCAGGCAGTGTTACCCCAGGAACACCCTTGGTAGGTAGTCAGCCAGTGTTACCCCAGGAACACCCTCGGTAGGTAGTCAGCCAGTGTTACCCCAGGAACACTGTCGGTAGGTAACCTGGCCAGTGTTACCCCAGGGACACCCTCGGTAGATAGTCAGCCAGTGTTACCCTGGGAACACCCTATAGTTAACTCTACAAATCAAGTGAGACTACATACCGCACGCAGGTCTTCACCATTTAAGACTGTATCTTCTGTGAAATGGTGATAAGAATCCCCGTCATAACACAGAGACAGCGCATTACATACAGAAGCCATTGTTCTTTACACCACTACAGCGTGCTCAGTCAATTATCATAACTAAACTTCACCTTGACCCAACCATGAGTCATTGAGCTGAACACACAAGAGAAATGAAACCAAATCCTGATTATTATATTATTTGTTAGGCCACATGAAAAACCTAACACAAAACTGGTGATGAACCTTGAACTTCCACTTTAGAAGCATCTTTCAGTGTTTGAAATAAAAGGTGATCCTGGGGAGTTTGGGGTACAGTGATTTTATTTGGGCACTCTCTTTTATTCTTTAAAGATTTTGCTTAATTTTGATCAATGAAAATAATAATGCACCCAGTAAAATAACATGATCACATGTGAGTCAGATCCATGGTAGATTTATGGCAGACTGTGACATTTGGAGCATATTTTCAGTCCATCCTATTGTAGAAGTCACTCTAGTACGCCCACAATGTAATGATTAAGGAAGAAGTTAAGATTTTGTACAAATATCATAACCCTAATTCTTAAACTAAAACAAGACTTAGGGTACAGGGTGACTTACATAACATAATTCATCATATTGAAGTCCTATCAGGACAAACAAGGAAAAACTTGTTTCAGAAGTGAGGTGAAATTGGGTTTTGCTTCATGTTCAAGGATATTTCACTTATATAACAATGTGTGTGTGGCTGCTTGTACTGGTCCAGACTTATGCCTGTTTTATAGTGCTAGGCCATTGAGACATTAAGCTGAAATTTAACACGGATGTGCCACTCAGACACAGTAAAATGACTCTGAGTTGACCAGGGCCCACTTGTAGAAAGGGATCTTAGCGCAACAACAATCGTAACTCCCATACTCTAACATAGACTTAAGATAGTCCTAGTGCTAAGATCCCTTTGAGCAAGTGGGCCCAGTCCTTGTTTTATCCCCTTAATGCCGAGTGCCAGGCAGGGTAACAACAAGTACTATCTTTTAACATCTTTTGGTTTGATGCGGGATCGATGAATGGGACCAATGATGAATGCTCGAACTGGTCACTGTATACTGTGATATGCAATACATGGAACTCGATAATTTGGCTGTGCTCTATCGAGGACTCATGACAGTACTTCAGGCCTACCAATGACAACCAGCTGAGAGCGACTTAACTATGGAATATGTACACACTTTCAATAGAAATAGCCACACAAAATACGAATGATGTACACTTTATTGGGGATTGTGTCTTGTTTGTAATTTGTGTGGCTGTTTCTATTGAAAGTGTGTACATATTCCATAGTTAAGTCGCTCTCAGCTGGTTTTCATTGTATAAGCCTGTACTTCATCAGGGGACAGGGAATAGTTGCAAGGACACCTGGCCCAGCTTTCCCTTGTTTGTTCTTGCAACTGCATGTTATATCCCGATAAAGTACTGTCCTCAATCCACTTCTTAATGTTATTCATTTCTAGGTTTATGTAAATCATTTCATCATGGCCCATACCTATCCCTACATGACAAACTGGTCTGGCAAACAAAGAGAAGATACCCTGGCCTTATCATGAGTCCAAATTCATTGTCTTAACTATCCAATAATGAAAGACGGAAAACATTTTAAATTATTTCCTGCTACTGGAAACATTAGGGAAGTATCAGAAGTGGCTGAGTCATCAAGTTGAAAAATGTTGTGTAATTATAGACATTTCGAAGAAAATGTGCGATTTCGGAAATTGGTTTAGTGCAAACTTTTATCAAAGTTTAAGTTCAAAATTACAGCATAGTACATCATGCAAATATTGTACTTCACTACATACAACACATACATTTGCACTTCCTTTATTTTCTCTGCATGCATTGATGACTAGTGGCCAATATCAGCAATGCAACTAAATTACACCGAACTTAAATATTAATGCACTGTAGGGTAATATTTGCCTGTATGTTGAACCACATTACATGACAGTAGTCACATAATTAGCAAAGGTTCAAATGAATTTCCTTGATAGTCTGTATTGCTAGGCTACTAGGCTTAGCAGTTACTAATTAGGTGAATCATTTCAATTTGGGAATTTATTTTGACTTTCCAAATGCCATCTTTCGAAAAGAGAGAGACCTAAATATTGGATGGTGTTATGACGCTAAATACTGCTGGGCCAATAAACATGATAAAAGATAAACTTTGGGAATTATATAAGTCTTCTTGAAAATAGTTGCATTTCTATCTTCAGACATTTTTAATACTGTTTTGGAGTACACCAACATTTCAACCCTTGTGAGACATTATCCCAATAAAATCAGATCCATTACATTCATAACAGAACTACAGTGTATTTTGTATTTGTTTTTACTGCATAATCACATGTTAATTAATTATTGTGTTTTGAGGTTTCAAAACTGTTGGGGAATTTTTAGATTCTGTGTCAACTGATGGACTGATGATGACTGATGATGACTGAAGATATCACAGTGAGAAAACGATCCACATACCATAGAAGTCCACGGATCACACTTCTCACAGCCTGTTCTGGAAAAACGTGTGTTTTTTATAGTGCCCTTCCTACTTCCATAGCATCATACGTGAATCATAATATATGAGCCCAACAGCTTAAAATCATCCATGAAATTAGTTTATATATAAAGAAGATATGATTCTCTGTTAAGTAATAGACTTCAAATAAAGTAAATTCCTATGCATTAGAATTTCTGGATTACGACTTTTTCCCGAATTCAGTATTTTAGGTCACTTGTCGCACATTTAAAGATTTAGCAGAAACATTTACTGTGTAGTTACATAAAGACATAGGCAGTGTATATCTGCTGAACACAACTACTTAAAATAATTCATGAATAAAATTAATTCAATGCAAAATTAAGTATGATTGTGACAGCTGCCGACAAATTCGTTTCAACCGGACACTCATTAATTATCCAAATCATATATTCTGTTTAGTTTCGTTTATAAATTACCAACGGTGTATGTTATATTATCCTTTCGTCAAAAACAAATAAATATCAACAGAAATATCGATTAAACAACAATAAGCAAACCTTCTCCTCTTCCTGAGAAAGCGATGCGGCCATCTTACACCGGAAATACTCACTCGACATGCATGTAGCAATTTCTGTAAAACTACTCTGCATTTGGAAACAGTTCCGAGAAATGACGTGAAACGTAGGGTTTTTTGTCCCCATGAAACATCCTGAAAGTGCCAATCCTCTGCTTTTGAGTATGTTTCGTTGACTAAGGATATACGATAAATTCACTCACTTTGCCGCAAAGTCTATTCAAATACTTCTATTATAAGTGGGGATTAAGGTGAAGTGATCGCGATCACAGCAGAGTATAATCTATGTCCGGGTGAGCTGTGAATAGATTTAATATTTTTTATTTATCGCCGGCTATTTGTGGGACGCAATAATGGTGACTATGAAATATTAACCTGCCCACTGTCTCATACGTATAATAAAAACATATTATAATGCTGTGATTTTTATATTTATTTCGAGCGTGCCACTTTCAGCTGTGTGTCGACTACACATTCTTTCTAATAGTTGGTTTAGTTGTTTTTTTCATGTGAATGTGTTTGTGAATATGACAAAGTATGTTTATGTCTAGCAAAAAACAACCTACTGAATGGCGTTTTCAAAACCACAAATAGAAACACACTTGAAACGCAATACACTTTTGGGGGGGTCATATCACGACCAACATGGATATTCAGTTATGTCAATAGCTAAGGCCGTTTGTCGTTTGTGGCGAGGGTGTCTTTTGTCAGCACAGGCAGAAAGTAGTAACGCACATGTCGTGATAACTTCTGCTGTGTCATTCAGATCGGCTATAGACAAAAGTACTACACGTCAATACGACCACAAACACATTGGTCAAAACAAATCCTTCATGGGTCATACATGGTCAATATGTTTTTAATTATTATCTATTTTTTTTTGTAAATTTACACATTCCTGTGTACAGAATTGTTTGCGACAATAACAATGATACAAATCTTCGTTTGAATCTGGCATTACCATACACTTGTAATAAGTACTGGGAGTTTTCGTTTTTCATTGTGTAAGTGTCGATTTTGTCTTTTATATCTGAGGTGAAATTAATTAAGTTTATAATCTATAATCGCGGCCTAGTACAGGTCAAAACGTTCAGAAACCAGTGTTTGTCCTTGACATTGGGGCGGCATGACGTCAGCTTTGTTACGTCACAATGGCTGAAAGTCAGAATCAAAGGAACGTTGTGACGTAACAATAAGATCCTAACGCTTACGTAATGGCTTTTCAAACGCCCGAAAGCCTCACATTCTGTAAAGACCAATCACACGCGAACAAAACTGGTTATATCAACTCACACTCCAGCCTAGACTGGATTCTGTCTCCATAAAATATTTAATAGAAAATATAATGTCCAACATATATTACTTCCTCATCCTTGGTGTGTTCTGAATGCATCAGCATCTGGAATCTTCATTTAATATTATATTTTCATTGTATATTTTGTATGTATGTTGGTGTGTTTGTTTGCTGAATGTAAATTCATGGATTATTTACATGTTAATTTAATGGAAACTGTTCTATCTCCAACCAAGAGCTCCTTGTGGTGAAATACTGTCGTTTTTGCACCAGGGCCTAAAACTCGGTCAACACATTACCAATACCCTCGATATTCGTTCTCATGCAGTTGAGTAATAACATACATATAAAAACGTCCACAATGTTGACCCTACCTAAAATAGTAAAACTCTACGTGAAATCTTTGCAAGTTTCAGCCTATTGTAAGAACACAAATGTTGTTTGTAGCTGGGGCTATTATATTAACACTTTGAGCTATATAAAATCAACATTCATTTGCCGGGGTTACAATATCAATAATATATATTGTTTCATTCCAAAATACATTCTGAGGTTGCTCTTTTCTGATTCGTCAAATCAGAGGTTTCAAATCACAATAACACGACTCTGATTGAAGCAAGTCAACCCATCCCCGTCAAAAGAACATTAACGATAGATATATGTACGTACGTACAATAACTGAAGTACTCTTGAAAAGAAACAACCTTTTTTAAGCGTCTCCACCACATTAGACAATATAACTTTAAATAATGTTCAAAGCGGACCGCCTCACTCTTGTATGACATATGATCGCAGTTAACAGTGCACTTTATGCAGTCAGGTAATTAATGTATGTGGAAAACGTAATTTTTCAACACATTTTTTTCAATCGATATTAAGTTTCTAAGTTCTAACTTTCATAAAGCGTAACATTTTCTGACATTATGCAAGGGTAATGAGTGCAATCCTTGGAAGATGGCTGAAGCTGATCATTGAACACTGTATGGCATAAACGTCTTGAGAGAATACCAAGCAGCTCACATCAACAATTCGGAAATACAAATATGGGATAAAAAATAAACACCTAATTATTCAAATGAAAACATTGTTTGAATTGTTGTTTTAAATATCATCATGTGTGTTCAAATGAGACAAAAGACATGACATAATTTGGAAAGAATGTCTTTTTAATCCAGGAGTGTGTGGCGTGACCATGCACACTGCCGCGAAGGCTATACGCATACTCCTATTATAACTACATGTAGGTATAAATGGTGAAGTAAGATTTCAGCAGAGTATAATCAATGTCCTGGTGAGCTGTGAACAGATTTAATATTATTTTATTTATCGCCGGCTATTATGACGCAGTATTGGTGACTGAGAAGTATTTACCTGCCCACAGTGTCAAACTTTTATAATGTTGTAATTATTATATTTATTTATTTTGGGCACACCACTTTCAGCTGTGTATCAACTAGACATTCTTTCTATTAGTTGGATTAGGTTGTTTTTTTCCGTGTGAATGTGTTTCTGAGTGTGACCAAGCATGTTTATATGTCTAGTAAAAACAACCTGCTAAAAGCTGTTTTCAATACCACAAATGACACATAATTTTGAAAACATGTCTCAATAATCAAGGAGTGTGTGCGTGTACATGGAGATCATTTATGTCATTTTGTCGACATTCATGGTATGTATATTTATGTGGCGCTTCAGTCAGTTTGGTAGTTTGCTTCATTTGCTGTTGTTTTTCTTTCGATCAAGCGATTATATTTAAACTGATATACTTTATGAATTACTTTAGATGTTTAATGTCTAGAACACTCGTCTAGAACTTCGCTGTAATAAATGGAGTTTACTTCAAATTCACTCCCTTAGTGAACATCGTTACGGCAAATCACCCTGTAACTAGACGTGCAGATAGTAGCATGTGAATAGGCGTCACGACCTATCCTCAAAATATGAATTAAGCTAAGTTACAGCCTTTTTTCTAGTGAGAAGGTAGAAAATGATTGATTGTAAACAAAAACGGTTAGATAATCCCCCAATACATATAGTATTAGAAATATGTTTATTTTTTACGACATGCCAAATGCCCTGCTCACCCGTGACGTCATAATCATATCGCCATATTTAGCTGCGCAGATAGTACAAAGAAGACTTTTCTCTTTCATTTTCACTTTCAATTTAGTTTCTCCAGTTCTTTTGTTGTTACGAATTTCCGATAGAAGTTGGAGAACAGATGATGGCGCAGAGCCCAGCCGGCAGTGCTGTGAAGGCTTTACAACTCGAACTGAAGAAAATACAGGAAGAGCCTGTGGAAGGATTTCGAGTAAAACTCATTGACGATGACAACTTGTTCGAGTGGGAAGTGGCAATATTTGGACCCCCTGGCACTCTGTACGAGGGGGGATATTTTAAGGTTGTTAGAAAATGTTCTAATATATCTTTGTGTGTGTTATTTTCGTCCTAATTAATTCCTATAATTTGTCGATTGCAAGGCCAGTCTTTGTTTTCATAGTCGCTCTGTTATTGGCCATTGTTTGTTTACATCTGACTAACACGAGACACACCACTTCCGTTTGCATTTTTCTTGGCTGTGGAGCTAACTTTTTAGCTGCAATGTGCAATTTAGTTGTTCAATGATATGGTATCACGTTGTAGGCATTAGTTTAAATTGCAAAATGCCCCCATGCAGATGGTAATCTAAGACAAATGTAGTTGAAGAAATGAAGGTTTTCCTTTGTTGGTTACCATCTGTATCAAGTAGTCAAAACATAACCAGTTACATTCTTCTAATATATCTCAGAATGAAAAACGTCCTACCCAGAACTGATTTCTTTGGAAACTTGGTCAAAATAGTTTCGTCAAATAATGTGACAAGTAGCAGCACTTCAGATTTATTTCTATCTGATATTCATTATCATAATTTTGTGTTGTTATTATTGTATATTTTGGACTTCATTAAGCATATATTACCCCCAAAACGTCACTTGTGATTAATTGATCTTTTGAACTGAGGTTTTCTCACTGTTGTCTCACTCTTTGGCATGATTATGTTACAGATGTATAGTTTGAATGAACATGATGCCTATATGACCATGATTGGTAATTAGTTAAATATTGATATAATAGTGTATGTGTAACATTCCTTTTCCATTCCCCTGTATCTGAACACATACCAGTTGGACGTCAGCATTGATTAACTGATTTTGTGGATAGTTCATGGGGTCATGTAGAGGTCAGTCATCAATACAGCCAGGTCAGCACAGGTCTGTGTATCCTTCAAGACATGCACTATTCAAAGTCTTGTACTGTGAAAACATACATTAGTTAAAGGAACATTGGGTCATTGAACAGTTGATCTCAAAAGGCAATAATTGCATGAATTACAGTAACATGAAGAAACTTGGCATATTCATGTTAGTTCATCAGTATTTCAACTTTTTGTTGTTGATAATGATCGATGTATTGAAGAACAATTTGTTGAACTGTTAATAAAGATAATTTTTGGGGCATGATTCTTCAGAGTGACACGTAAAGAACTTTTAGGCAATATTGTTGTTGATTGTTACATGCATAACATAAATACCAGTAGCAGATACTTCATGTACATGAAGTTCAAACGTTTGTATTTAACCAATTCTGTGAAGTCTAAGATACACTTTGGCAGTCTGTGTCAAAATATTTGAATCTACTAGCTCAAACCTTTCTTTTCTGCTTAAAATTCAGTAGACTTTTAGTAGAATATAATTTTAATTAGCTTAATCTAAGTGAGCGTAGTAAGTACTTTTACTCTGCCAGAATTGGACATAAATAATTTCATAGTCATGATAACTAGAACAAATTTTTTTCTGATCAGAAAGGTAAATACTGAAATAAATGGTCTCAAACCTTGAGAAAATCTTGGCTTTGTTTTTTAGGATCTTCATCCTGCTCACAGAATATAAATATCAGAGATCATGAGTTATTGTACATCCTTTCATGGACACAAGAATATTACTGCATCAATACTTAAGTGACATCTTTTTAATATTGACTTGCAATGGAAATGAGTTTCACAAATGACAGTTATGATGAGATGTGGAGCAAGTAAGTTTCCATCACTTATCAAAATGGTTTGCTTTTTGATAATTACTAATTGATAACAGGGATTTATTTCGGCCTGCTCCAAGACCCCAAGTCTGCAGTAAATGTGAAAATTCCCAAATGGCAATTGAAAATCTCCCAGTACGTATTTATGTAGTTAGGACCAATGAGATCTATGTCAACAGTGAAACAGGTGATTTTTGTAAATTAGAATTTGAAACTATACCACATATTTTGGGGGAATGGAGACAAATTTATTGCCTTGGGGCATACTTGGAAAGTTGACTTCTTGAGAAAACAGAATTGAAAATCATTCTAAACGAGGAGATTATACTTCTTGGTTTCCTGAAAAGAAATAATGTCCCTTTAAATATAATAGTTATATTTGTAAAAAAAACACCTGAAAAAAAACGGCGAAGACTTCCAAAATACATGTATTCAACTTAAGCTGTCAGAATACTATAATGTAACAAAATGTGCAGCTGCCATGACCAGCAATATTGATAAACACCTGTTAAAATACCTTGCCAAGGGCGAGTTGGATGTCCCAGTTAAATCCCCGGATAAACATAATCGATTACTCAGTCAAGAAATTAATTTATTATTCAAAGGATATTTTGATGAGGCAACAGCTTCAAATTAATTATGTTAATAAATGATTGATAAATGATTTATAACTTGATTATCTGAAAGGAAGAATGTATGAGCAGGTGATACTGTATGTCAGCATACATACAGAGTCGCTGATGACCACGGTGATTGTGTTTGTGGCTTCATGGTAGTATGATCATGAATGAAGCACATGTTACAGTATAAACCATATGGCTTTGAATATTGTACTTGTTACAGGCTCACATGAAGTTTCCACAAGACTATCCATATTCACCTCCAAGTGTCCGGTTTATATCTAAGATGTGGCATCCCAATGTGTATGAGGTAAGTTGAATGGAGAGAGAAAAGCTTTTGACTGGTTGAATTCATGTAATTGTGTTCACGGTTGAACGTGAAATTGACGCATCTATGCCAATTTTGATGATATAAGCCCAGAAACATCACCTACAAAAGCATCTTGTACACTTATGTCATTGTGTTCCACTTACTGAGCTAGTTAATTCAGAAATGGTAAGTGTGTTGTTTTTAAGTAAGCTACATCCCTTTCATGCCCCTGATTTTCCTCTCAGATGAGGGAAACAAGGTGTCACCTTTCTTCTAAAGAACCTGCATCCAAGGACAGCAATTGAAGCTGAAGGCAGTCAATTGCAATGAACGAATCACAGACTTCCATTCATGTAGCTGAAGATCAGCAAGCCTTAGCCTAATTACTTTGATAAGGAGCCCAAACAGTTCAACTTCCTATAGTTTTGTTGCAACACAATTTGATTTGCAATAATCATCCCAAGTTTGTTAATCTGGGGACAAGTTTGATAAGAAATTATAGCTTATTACAAGGGGTCAAGCAAGTAAAGATGACTAGGCAGTATGGTTTCAGTAATGTGTTGTTGCTGTCTCAGTGTCTGCCTCGACATGTTCACCAGACAGTAATGAGTTGTTGCTGTCTTAATGTCTGCCTCAACATGTTCACCAGACAGTAATGTGGTGTTGCTGTCTCAATGTCTGCCTCGACATGTTCACCAGACAGTAATGTGGTGTTGCTGTCTCAATGTGTGCCTCGACATGTTCACCAGACAGTAATGTGGTGTTGCTGTCTCAATGTCTGCCTCAACATGTTCACCAGACAGTAATGTGGTGTTGCTGTCTCAATGTCTGCCTCGACATGTTCACCAGACAGTAATGTGGTGTTGCTGTCTTAATGTCTGCCTCGACATGTTCACCAGACTGTAATGTGGTGTTGCTGTCTCAATGTCTGCCTCGACATGTTCACCCGACAGTAATGTGGTGTTGCTGTATCTGTCTGCCTCGACATGTTCACCAGACAGTAATGTGGTGTTGCTGTCTCAATGTGTGCCTCGACATGTTCACCAGACAGTAATGTGGTGTTGCTGTCTCAATGTGTGCCTCGACATGTTCACCAGACAGTAATGTGTTGTTGCTGTCTCAATGTCTGCCTCGACATGTTCACCAGACTGTAATGTGGTGTTGCTGTCTCAATGTCTGCCTCGACATGTTCACCCGACAGTAATGTGGTGTTGCTGTATCTGTCTGCCTCAACATGTTCACCAGACAGTAATGTGGTGTTGCTGTCTCAATGTCTGCCTCGACATGTTCACCAGACAGTAATGTGGTGTTGCTGTCTCAATGTCTGCCTCAACATGTTCACCAGACAGTAATGTGATGTTGCTGTCTCAATGTCTGCCTCAACATGTTCACCAGACAGTAATGTGATGTTGCTGTCTCAATGTCTGCCTCGACATGTTCACCAGACAGTAATGTGGTGTTGCTGTATCTGTCTGCCTCGACATGTTCACCCGACAGTAATGTGGTGTTGCTGTCTCAATGTCTGACTCGACATGTTCACCAGACAGTAATGTGGTGTTGCTGTATCTGTCTGCCTCGACATGTTCACCAGACAGTAATGTGGTGTTGCTGTCTCAATGTCTGCCTCAACATGTTCACCAGACAGTAATGTGGTGTTGCTGTCTCAATGTCTGCCTCGACATGTTCACCAGACAGTAATGTGATGTTGCTGTCTCAATGTCTGCCTCAACATGTTCACCAGACAGTAATGTGGTGTTGCTGTATCTGTCTGCCTCGACATGTTCACCCGACAGTAATGTGGTGTTGCTGTTTCAATGTCTGCCTCGACATGTTCACCAGACAGTAATGTGGTGTTGCTGTATCTGTCTGCCTCGACATGTTCACCAGACAGTAATGTGGTGTTGCTGTCTCAATGTCTGCCTCAACATGTTCACCAGACAGTAATGTGGTGTTGCTGTCTCAATGTCTGCCTCAACATGTTCACCAGACAGTAATGTGATGTTGCTGTCTCAATGTCTGCCTCAACATGTTCACCGGACAGTAATGTGATGTTGCTGTCTCAATGTCAGCCTCGACATGTTCACCAGACAGTAATGTGGTGTTGCTGTATCTGTCTGCCTCAACATGTTCACCAGACAGTAATGTGGTGTTGCTGTCTCAATGTCAGCCTCGACATGTTCACCAGACAGTAATGTGGTGTTGCTGTATCTGTCTGCCTCAACATGTTCACCAGACAGTAATGTGGTGTTGCTGTCTCAATGTCTGCCTCGACATGTTCACCAGACAGTAATGTGGTGTTGCTGTATCTGTCTGCCTCGACATGTTCACCAGACAGTAATGTGGTGTTGCTGTATCTGTCTGCCTCGACATGTTCACCAGACAGTAATGTGGTGTTGCTGTCTCTGTCTGCCTCGACATGTTCACCAGACAGTAATGTGGTGTTGCTGTATCTGTCTGCCTCGACATGTTCACCAGACAGTAATGTGGTGTTGCTGTCTCTGTCTGCCTCAACATGTTCACCACACAGTAATGTGGTGTTGCTGTCTCAATGTCCTCATTTCTATATTGCCCAGGAAAGTGAGAAAGCCATGAGTAAACTTATGTCTCCTATTTCTAAAATAAGAGGAGGATTCTTTTGAAGAGTTCAAGAATTACAATTTTTTTAAAGAGCTTTTTAAAAGCGAGTACTACAAAAGCATGATTGCCCTTTAAATTATGAACCCAACAGTCTGAAAGCATATATGCTGACTACATCCTGTACTTGGACTAGCTCTTGTTAGATATTTATTCTGAATCTGATACATTGAACAGCCTCTGAAATCACTATTTTAAGACAACCAAATATTGCTGATGGTTATTAAATAACTACTGATGCTTGTTATCAAAGACAAGTAACATTTGTTGGGTACTTCTTAACAAGTGTTCACTTCTTTGATTTGCTGTACAGTTGTGCTGGAAGAATTCTCAAAATCCTTTTATTACATAGTAAGTGACTGTTCATAGTGTTCTTTGACGATAATGCTAACTTTGATCAAATACATTTATTAACAACAATCTCATAATATTTCATTCTGCTTATTTGTTATCGAAATCTGGGTGCAGGAGCTGCACATTCTGAGAATTAGTGAAATCAGATGTGCACTAGGCCTCAAGACTGGCAGTGAATATAAATTGTCAATGGAAGAGAATAACCATCCTAGATTTTCGGATGAAACGGATTCCATTTGGCGTAAAGGGAAAAATAGCCGTGGAATTTGTATGAATGGGCCACTGAAAATCAGTGATGACCCCAGGTGTTCGCGAAAAGGGTAAGACATGTTTTAAGTCTGTTGAGTGGTGAGTAAGTAGTGTGTCTTCTGTTTCATGTGACCAGAACGGTGATGTGTGTATCTCCATCCTGCATCCCCCAGTAGATGATCCTCAAAGTGGAGAGCTTCCGTCAGAAAGATGGAATCCCACACAGACTGTCAGGTAGTATAAATAGATCATCACACGTTCACACATCAACCTGGGCAACTCCATATTAGAATTAGTCCCAAGTACCATGTAGAGGCAACTTAATGGATGGCGTGGTCAGTTTGGCGCATAAAACATACCCTGACAACTTGCATTGTTGCTTGACCAGTGAAGATTCCAGGTAGAACAGGTCTTCAGCAACCATTGCCTGCTGTATCAGGTGACTGTGCTTGTCATAAGGGGCGACTAACGGGATCGGGTGGTCAGACTCGCTGCCTTGGTTGATGCATGTCATCATATCCCAATTGTGTGGATAAATGCTCACTAGGGCATTGAGTTAGCGATTTTGATATGTATAATCTATATTTATTGCTAGCCCTAATGCGTATGATGTAAATCACTGGATTGTCTGGTCCAGACTCGATTATTTACAGACTGCCGTCATATAGCTGGAATATTTGAAGCAGAAACATCTTGGGTATCATCACAACTATGACTACATGTCCTATGTTTGCAAATTCGTGACTTTCAGCCAATGAAAGACGTTCAAAGTAAAATGAGATGCATAAGGCAAAGAAAATCCTATTTTAGACAGTCTTCCATAATTATATATAATAAACCCATCTACATGAAGGTACAGCAATGTTACACCGTGCGTACATGGAGCTCAGAGAATTTGTGATGCAACTCGTATTAACTTGTCCTAGAGCTTTAGAAAAGAGTTTTACTTTTCTTTTTTAGATTTTTTTGTGTAGGAAAACCCATACCTTCTGATAGTTTGCTTAAAGTACATGACAGATCTAAGTGGGATATATCTTAGTTTGATCAACAAGTTCAAGAAAATAGTCTTGGTTACAAACAATCTTAGTAAAATCAGATCTTAGTTCTCGCTGCCACTAAACAAAGATCTTACGCTTCGGACATTCCATTATCCCATCAAAATTGCCACCTATCTTCCATTTCAATAGAGCAAACATTTGAAACAAAAGACTTTCCATAGCCCATTGGAATAACTGCTAGACAATATCAGGCCATCATTTAGAATCTTGAAATTTCTTTAGTTAGTTTCAATTTTATTCTATTTCATAGTCTGGAATAGAAGTTGCCAGTTTGAAACTAGTGCCGTAAGGCTCAAGAAAACTGTTGTCTGGATAATATTGACTTCTTGTTTGTCATTTCTTTGGTTGGTTAGAGTTGGCAAAAGGTTATGATGTGCCCTGTAATGGGTAGGTGTGTGCAATATAACTGGTGTACTGGTATATTGCAATACGGCTGTCAGCAATACACGCATCATAATGCAACCCTTGCATATCAATATTGTAGGATACACTCACAGAAGAATTACCCCAATACGTATTGCAAATTATGTCACTATACAGTTCTCCATATTGAGATGCATTGCAATATGATTCATGTGCCAATATGCCAACCCTAGTAGTGCAATGTCCAGTCTTTATGCAGTGGTTGCGAGCACTAAGATCTGATTTTAGTGAGATTGGGTTACTAGTAATTAATATACTTTACATTGGTTTGCAGGTCTTACGGCCTTGACTATATGACATTTCCTGCATTTTAGAACTGTTCTGCTGAGCATCATATCCCTGTTGAACGAGCCCAACACCTTCTCTCCTGCCAACGTCGATGCCTCCGTCATGTTCAGGAAATGGAGGGAGTCCAAAGGCAAGGACAAGGAATACGAGAACATCATCAGGTGAGTTGGCGTGATGTGGTATCATCCCGTGTAGGAATTTGTTTCCAAAGTTCACAATAAATGTTGCAAGCCCTCATCATATTTTACTAGCCCAAAACACTTCCGATAAACTACAAAATGAAAACAAAAATGACAACAGACTTTGAAATTTCCAGCAGGGGCACACCAGAAATAGGCTTGACACACAAGTAGTCATAGGGGATTCGGACCAGGTGGTCTGACTCCACATTGAAGTGTCTTTAAAGTATTATACATTCTGCCTGATGACTACAGTTAATCTGATCAATATCTGTGTGATACTAAAAACTGACTCAGTGCTGATTATCATTTGTCCATGTTAAATTCCCTGTTTACAACCGAGATGTGTTGAGGGTGTATATGCTTGGTTGGTGAACATTTCAAGACTTGTGATTGATTCATTAAAGCAATGAATGATCGATCATGGATGAAACAAGGAACATATACATCTCTCATACATTTCCGTACATTTCTCAGTTTTTTAAATGTATAGAAACAATACATATAATTGTAAAACTTCTGTTCCCTGCAAGACAGCAACATTTGCTTGGAATAATTACTTTGCTGTAGTCCTTGTGATTCTGCAGCAACCAGTGCTGCTTGTAACTTGACGTAAGATGCAACTTAATGGATTTGGTGATCAGACCTGGTGTCTTGGTTGATTGCATGTCATGTTACCTGAACAGGATGACGTAAGATGCAACTGGGTGATCAGACCTGGTGTCTTGGTTGATTGCATGTCATATTACCTGAGCAGGATGACGTAAGATGCAACTAAATGGATTGGGTGATCAGACCTGGTGTCTTGGTTGATTGCATGTCATGTTACCTGAGCAGGATGACGTAAGATGCAACTGGGTGATCAGACCTGGTGTCTTGGTTGATTGCATGTCATATTACCTGAGCAGGATGACGTAAGATGCAACGTAATGGATTGGGTGATCAGACCTGGTGTCTTGGTTGATTGCATGTCATATTACCTGAACAGGATGACGTAAGATGCAACTGGGTGATCAGACCTGGTGTCTTGGTTGATTGCATGTCATGTTACCTGAGCAGGATGAAGTAAGATGCAACTGGGTGATCAGACCTGGTGTCTTGGTTGATTGAATGTCATGTTACCTGAGCAGGATGACGTAAGATGCAACTGGGTGATCAGACCTGGTGTCTTGGTTGATTGCATGTCATATTACCTGAACAGGATGACGTAAGATGCAACTGGGTGATCAGACCTGGTGTCTTGGTTGATTGCATGTCATGTTACCTGAGCAGGATGACGTAAGATGCAACTGGGTGATCAGACCTGGTGTCTTGGTTGATTGCATGTCATGTTACCTGAACAGGATGACGTAAGATGCAACTGGGTGATCAGACCTGGTGTCTTGGTTGATTGCATGTCATGTTACCTGAGCAGGGTGACGTAAGATGCAACTTAATGGATTGGGTGATCAGACCTGGTGTCTTGGTTGATTGCATGTCATATTACCTGAGCAGGATGACGTAAGATGCAACTGGGTGATCAGACCTGGTGTCTTGGTTGATTGAATGTCATGTTACCTGAGCAGGATGACGTAAGATGCAACTGGGTGATCAGACCTGGTGTCTTGGTTGATTGAATGTCATGTTACCTGAGCAGGATGACGTAAGATGCAACTGGGTGATCAGACCTGGTGTCTTGGTTGATTGAATGTCATGTTACCTGAGCAGGGTGACGTAAGATGCAACTTAATGGATTGGGTGATCAGACCTGGTGTCTTGGTTGATTGCATGTCATGTTACCTGAACAGGATGACGTAAGATGCAACTGGGTGATCAGACCTGGTGTCTTGGTTGATTGCATGTCATGTTACCTGAACAGGATGACGTAAGATGCAACTGGGTGATCAGACCTGGTGTCTTGGTTGATTGCATGTCATGTTACCTGAACAGGATGACGTAAGATGCAACGTAATGGATTGGGTGATCAGACCTGGTGTCTTGGTTGATTGCATGTCATATTACCTGAACAGGATGACGTAAGATGCAACTTAATGGATTGGGTGATCAGACCTGGTGTCTTGCTTGATTGCATGTCATATTACCTGAACAGGATGACGTAAGATGCAACGTAATGGATTGGGTGATCAGACCTGGTGTCTTGGTTGATTGCATGTCATGTTACCTGAACAGGATGACGTAAGATGCAACTGGGTGATCAGACCTGGTGTCTTGGTTGATTGCATGTCATATTACCTGATACCTCATTTCATTCATTGGAATTTTTGGTCTAGGCTCATTTTTTTGCAGACCTTATCATGTAGATTCAGTATTGCTGAGCGTACTTAACAACAAACAAATACTTCAAACCATGTCAGTATCTATTGTCAAACTTGCAACATATTCCACTCAACAGGTAAAAACAAACTAACCTGGTCAGAAAATAATCAAAAATAAAAGTTTATGCCATTCCTACCAACAATTGATGAAATTGATTGATATGAATAATACTTGTTGAAGCAGGCCGTACTCCATCACCAAAGTCAAGTTATTTGAATGACCTGAAAACATGGAAAGGGATCAATTTCGGGTATATACTAGCTTTATGTAAGACAATAATCCAACCCTCATTTCACAAAGCAATATGGCTATTTTATGTCCCATACATTAACAAGGACGAAAGGTGTAGTACTAAGATTCGATTGGTTGAATATTGCCCAGGGAATAGTATGATAGTATAAGTGATCAAAACAATCATTCTTGAGTACTGTCATATTGAATTTGTCATCTTCGTCCATATTTCAGCCATTCCCTGCATGTATCTTTCAGATATATTTCTGGTGTTCTGTTGTTTGAAAATATCTGTTACTTATATTTTTGCATATCTTGTTTACTATTGTGTCATGATCTCTATGATCTTATGTTGGGAATATTGGATAAAAATTCAGGTGAGGTTTGTGACTATTTTCACCTTGTGTCCAACATCTTTTGACTCGATACAAATTTACATGCACCCCAGATATACTCTGAATATGATTCAGGATAAACTATCTTTAAAACTTCAAAGTAAACTTTTGTTGATAAAATCATGCACATGAAATATAAATGATTCACGTTAACTTTTGTATTCCTTGTTGAATAGAAAACAAGTGACAGCAACTCGGGAGGATGCAGAGCGTGACAGTGTGCGTGTGCCCACCACGCTGCAGGAATACTGTGTTACAGCCAAGCCGGCCACCGACAATGCTGTCGATGTAGACTTCTACGATGATGATTATGTAGATGATATGGACGATGAAGAGGAAATGTATGAAGATGATGATGATGATTCTGGAAATGAAGAATCCTGATGTTAGTCTTCTATGCAGGACTGCAACTATTACACTCACTGTTACACACTCAAATACAAAATTCTTCAAATTCAAAATTTGTGCAGGGGGCCAAGAAGCTCCAGGAAATGTCTCTAGTGTTTTTTCAAGTGAACACATGTTCTGCTATGTGGCTTTGGTTTTGAGGTGTTCTTTAATGCATCTGGCACTATGGTTAAGCTGAGGGATGCAATGCCAAGTACGAGCTTTGCAAGAGTTCCTAAAGCTGGACTAGTCCTGATAATACTGGGTTGTGATCATAGTCCAAGTGTGCTGGTGGTGATAGTTTAGTCAGTGGAGAAAGGCAAAGATGGAGCTTGTGTCAGTGCCATCATGCCGTAAGGTTGAGCAGCCACACTGACAATTTCCTGATTCACATGGTGCAATAATCCAAGTGCTTATAAACATACAATCCATTAATTTATCCATGTTTGTTAAGTTGTTTTCGTTTCATAATTCCGATTTCAATAATATGCTGTAAATAGTTGTAGGTGCTGGTGTGAGTACCAGAGATTGAGACTTGTTTGGAGGCAGGCTGTAGTTTCCCCTGTTAGCTGGTGTGGCTGCTCAGCCTAGAGTTGATGGTGGATGGGAACCCAGTAGCATTGTACAACCATAATGAGACCAAACTTGACCACTTCAAAAGATGAAAACACGAAGAATTTTTATACCTGACTAAGCCATGGTGTGTGTTGCTCAAAGGGTTGATTCATGTTACGATAAAGGTTCTTGCCCTTCCCGTGTAAAAAATATCAGAATGTAAAAAATCCTATTCCGAGTTTGTATACATTTTATGTACTTTTATGTGAATCAATCTTTAAAAATTGAACAAAAAAAGTTTTATTGTACAGAGATGGTGGCCATTGAGCAACTGAAGCTGTAAATTGCGAGGTCGTTTGGTCTACAGTAAGTTGGTACAGATGGTGCCACAGATGTGTACAGTGTATCCCCGCCACTTGTGCTTGTTCCTAAGCATGCAAGTTATTTGGATGAAAATTAATTCTGTTGTGTATATGGGTGTGTGTCTGTATGTATCAGTTTGCGTGGGTGTGAATGTGCGGGTGTTGTTATCACTTGGTATAAATGTACAGTTTGTAAATTCTACTATTTAATTTCCCTCACTCTTGCGCCCTGTTCCTCTCCTTTAGTTCTGTATTCTGGGTTATCTCCCTTCCATAACAGTCCGGATTATCCTCCATGTTTAACAGACACATCTTTTAATTCCCAGTGTTTAGATCTGTAAAAGTTTTGCTCTTGTTTTCACCATGCCTGACTGTTTCAGTGTGATGCACTAGGCAATGTAGTTATGATGCAAAGGGGGTTAATTCATTGTCCTTTGATGAGTTGTTTCCCTTCCAGCCTATGTTGGACACAGCACAAATGACTTTATTAAGCATGTGGTTCAGTGGCAACACCAACTCTGCAATCATGTAACACTGCCTGATATGACACAGGGTCTTACGTCATGGTTAACTACACACTGCAACCTCATCATCATTGTCTTTTTTAATACATTGTAGCTTTTGATCTACTAAAACATTTGAAAAAACAATTTCCTAAAGTATAAGGTTTTCAAAGTTGTGCAAGTTGAAGCCAAAGATAAGTTAACACTTGCTTTTTTTATATTAAATCCTGTATGTAGCCAAATGATGTCAACTTCATGACAATACGCAGCATAGACCTTTGAACGTGTTCCTGTTGAACAATCTCATTACTTCATCATTCCTATATTGTAGTTGTCTTTCTGAACAGAAACATTCAATGTGCATCACTTTGCATTTTTTGGTGACAATATGCAACATGTCCACTGTTTCAATCACTAGGAACAAGTGATGGAACGAGTGACCCCAAGTTAAACTGATCTGTCCATGAAGTCACCCTCCAAAACATGCTTGTCCCATAATCTTTGTTTCTTCATGTCATGGATTTGATGAGGATAACTGACTGTCATGTCAGATGAGTGAGGAATATCGATGGCCTTAACTCTTGAGAAATGTAGATCTCTTTGATATATTTGTACATGTATATTTATGATATATAAAATGACACACATGCTTCTCAGTCATAAGGAAATGAAGATGTTTATTTGGATTCTATGATTTAAAAATTGAACTTTGGAAACTTCAAAACATTTTACATTTAAATAAAAGACCATTACTCAACCACTTGATGCTCAGGATATTCAGTTTCTTAACACCTGGTAATAAATAATCTACTAGCCACTCCTATGTTGGAACTTGCTTTACCACCTTCTACTATGTTAAAACTTGCTTTCCCACCTCCTACTATGTTGAAACTTGTTTTCCCACCTTTTAAGTTCGTCATGTTATAATTTTGTTTCTATTTATCATGTTTATCAAGTCTTGTTTCATGATTCATATGTGTCATCTCATCTGTATAGTATGCTTGAGAGGGTTTGATATCATCAAATAATAAACATTTGAATAAAAAAATGGTTAATTATTTAAAGTTTGCATTTATTGTCATTGTTTTTTATCTTTATTCTTAAAAAATTCCCCCTTTAATGAGTTTGGTTGAATTTGAGCTCCGATGCCTCCTTTGGCACAGTTTGTTTTCTCAACCACATGCTTTATAATATGACAGATGTTGGAGACGTCATACCTGATATACTGCCTATATACTCGTCCTGTGGAGAACTGGGTTGGAATAGGTCTCCGGTTTACTGTAATAGGCGACTATACTTGTAGGGGATTGGGTGGCAGGGTCGCTGGCTTCGTTCATACATGTCATCGTATCCCAATTACGTGGATGGATGCTCATGATGTCATCCTCTGGATTGTCCGGTCCAGGCTTGATTATTTACAGACCACTGAAATATTGCTGAGTGCAGTGTTAAACAACAAACAAACATATGTCATCTCTGTGTCAAATGTCAAGGTCAGTTTGTAGGCCATTCCCTCATGAAATGACATGTAAAGAGTTTCATTCAGGCAGTATTGGCAGTTTGATATGGAGACTTCATAGCTGTAGCACCACCTAATACCCCGTTCACATGCACATTTACTAACTCAAGTAATTTTACACAAGCGTAACTATACATACCTGCGTATATGTAAATTTACTATGCGTTCACATGAAAAGCATCGTAGGTGTGTAAATAAAGTATGTGAATTGTGTAAGACACATATTCGTCAGTCTGTTCACGACTTTCAACACAAAACAGGTTGTTTTCCAATCAAAGTTGAACGAGAAGAGAGTTACTTCACCGAAGATTTTTGCGTGAAGCAACGTGTTTGATTTGATTTGTACGCATGGCTTTGAATCCCCGAAACCAAAAGAAAACACTGTCCGCTCAACTCTGTACTGGGTGAAAATCTCAACACTGTAACAATTTCCCACTTGACCTGTACATTAGAAGTGTGTTTGCAGAAATGTATTTTAAAATATTTGATTTCCTTTTCAAGGCTATTCACAAGTAGATTACCTTTCTTCAAATGTAAAATGCTAAAAAATGTACTTTCAAGTTAATATTTGTTTGTTTATAAGCAAATATTTTCTTGATTTACTAAAAACATGGATGTCCCTCAGCTGGACCAGAATAAAAAATAATACTTAATCTATATCTAAATTATATAAAAATGTAACAAATGAACATTAATTACACGTATCCTATCATTATTATCTAAAACCTAATTGAAAAAAAATAAATTAGGAAAAAAAAGGCACTCAACACAACTCAAAAAATAACTGTGCTATGGGAGATAACTCTCATACGCTTCCTCTTTTGGCAACGTGTATGAAGATCATCTGCTGGTGATAGATAGATGCCACATTTATGTACAATGTTCAAGCCAATGACGTCAAGATATGTCTGTTAAGTACAGTATGTTTTCTAAGCCTCAACTCTGTTACACTGTCTATAGATCTATATCTCATTCTAATTTCCTTCACTTTTCCAAAAGAAATTGGTTAGTAAGACCATGTTAGCAGTGAGTATTTTAATTTCCATAAAAAGCAAAGCATGGTGGGATATGAGCCATATATAATAAGGTTTCTCAACTCCGTTACACTCAACTCTGTGATGCTGTACAGCGTAACGGAGAGGAAACATTTGTGCATCTGCACAATTTCGATAGTTATTGACAGTACATAGCTTTGTTCTTCAAGAATATTTTATTTTATTTTAACCCTATACCGGAAAAATAATTTTCCCACAGTCTGTTGAAAGAATTTTTTTTTAAAATAGTCATTCGGACTGCTCTGTTTCTGATGAACAAGATGTTAGGACCTGTGCAAAATGTGGATTTGATACTATTGATAGCGCTCTTTCAGACAGTGGACCAATTATTTAAGACAGAACTGTTGTCTTTTACATTGATGGGAGTGCCCTGCTATTGTGTTTGGGCTGCAGAAAGCAATTTCATTAAGCATGTATAAACAACATATTTTCTGACAGTGTTGATGTTATGATTGATCTGGAATTTGATCTTTACAATTGTGAGTTTTGTAACTATATTATAGTGATCTAAAATTGCATTTTAAGCAACTTTGTGCTTATTTATTTCAAGGTCTATACAAAGGGTTGAACATTAGTAATTTAGTAGACCAACTTTTGTATGCCATTACTGCAGTAACTGGCTTATAAACCTAAGTACCAAAGTCCTAACAAGGTTGTTATTTTATGCTACAGAGGAATAACAAAATATATGAGTTACAACTCCGTTACAACAAACTCAACTCTGTTACGTCAGGATTTTTTTAATAGATGACTTCTTTTGACAACTGACGAAAAACTTTGTTGTTTTTATGAGTTTTAACTTTAGATTAGGATTATTGATAATATATGCTGTGACAAAAGATGAAAAATACTATATTTTGGATACCGTTTCATGTAAATGACTTTGTTGTCTAGGCAAACTTTTGAAATATGGAGCGAGCACTTACAAATGTCCAATCATACATTTTATTCAGCCAGTTTCCATTTGTATTAACACTGAATTGTATTCACACTTAAAATTAATTGCTGAATATGATTTTATATTTCAAAGCAACCTAGCGCTTTTACAATTACTTTCCATTTTGTGATCTGTAATGGAGTTGAATGTCCTAGCGGATTAGGCTAATTCATTAATTATTTTCTAATTAATTAAACACATCACTGCACTGCATTGAACTAGAAAGTAATTCTCAAGTATCATATTCTGTAATATCAAGAGAAAAATTATATTAGGGGACACTATTATTTTTGCAAGTTGATAATCAGAAAATTTGTCGGTTTTGAGATTTTTACTCTACTATATATACACAAAAAATGTCTTTCATAGTGTCAAAGTTGAGGTGTTGACTGGCTCTGTAATTTGCAGGTCGTGTTGTGCCTTCCATCGGGCCTTTGGCAGAAACTTCTTGATGGTGTTTCCGCCAGCTCATCTGTTAAATCACCCAAAGTGTCCCCCAGTGGTGGATTCTATTCCTCTGGGCGATGGACATAAATGACACTGTCCCTGTCGAGGTATAAGAATCTGCCACCCAGTGGCTTTAGGATGCTGTACAGCTTGAGACACGCTTGTGCGGTGACCCAAGCAGCCACGGCGACATTGGCATTAGTATGGGGTGTGTGGAATTCTTTCTTGGGGGTATAGTTCACCAAAACCATATGTCACCAAGACCATGACATCGTTAATGGTATTTCTTTCAACAGAGCAAAGTACTTTGCATGAGTGTCTGACCATAGCCTAAGCGCTGACCGAACTGATGTTGGCCTTGTTGAGGATGATGCCTTCTTTCTGATATATGTCTTTGATGTAAGCATCAGGATCGGTACAACCCTCAGGGTATCCACTGGCTTCGGTCTTTAACTTGAAAAAATGGTCGACATACTGGCAAAGAGTCCTCCTTGCTGGGTCTCAGGGTCATACGTGTCAAAGGTGTCGAAAGCTTCATAGATCTGAATCACTTTGTAGCCACGCTGCTTCACAGCTTCTTGGACTTCTAGGGTGGTGTACGTGCCAACCCAAGCACTTCATCCGTGTGCTCACATGACACCTCTGACAGGGTTTTGGCACAAATACGGCACAAAGGAAAGAGCAGTTTTCCACCCGATCTGAATGACAGTAGAGGATGGTAGAGTTGTGCCGGTGGTAGGATACGTCATTGCATAAGGCCATGCAGATCAAACAAGGTCTCCACAGGAGGATGGTCCCGAAGGGTAGGGTGTCCTGTGGGAAAGGTACCATACTTGCAAATGTTGGGATAAAATGAACAGACATCGACATACCGGATTGTTTCACCTTCTTGGGCCTCATAGTATAATTGGGTGGCATTGGTTCGTCCACTATAGAAGGCCTCACGAGGGTCAAGCAGGTCAAGTAAGTCGTCACAGTGTGGTCCATGCAAGAAAAGGCCCAAAGCTTGGTCTGCCCATTGCTGGGCTTTAAAGTCACATTCCCACAAGGTGACGATACGTTTCACATCAGGGTGTTGGTTCAAGAGGGTCAGGCGAAACTGGGTCTTGCCATAGCGTACACCCATAGAAGTGCCCAGGACAGAATGAGGTGCTCCACGTGCGGTCTTGTAACAGGTGGGGCACCCATGCCAGAAACAGCCCATGAATTCAAAGAAGGTGCCTGTAGCTTGATCGTATCCATCCACACTGTAATGATGCCTACCCTCTGCACACGTGAAAGTCTCTTCACCCTCATTTCTGGCATGCTGTATGTGCAGATCTGAAGTGGTCTTCATGAGATAGCGATGCAAACAGGCCAGGGAATAGCCTCTCTCAGGTCGGTAGCCTTGAGGTTGGATAATGGCAATGTTTTTTTGTTTCAGGAAGAGTTTTTGAGCATGCCCCGGGCAGTGTCACTGCCTCTGCAAAGAGATCCACATCGCACTGCTCCATAAATAACTGTAGGAAGGAAGCACATCCACGCCTCAAAATAACGACATCACGACAGTAGGTTTAGAGTTCTTCTTGCAAGTCAAACAAGGCTCCTTCTTGAACTTTCTTGGTATTCCACTGGAGGAAGGTGGTGCGTTCAGTGGGAGACATAACTTCAGGATCGTATATGACTGCTGGTGGTTAGGGACCTCCATAGATCTGTTAGCCTGGGCATTCAACAAGTGAGGAAACTACCCTTTCTTCAGTTCAGCCAGGGCAAAGGTCTCTGGAAATACTTTCAGTGGCATGGTCAGGAAATTCAAACTGTCTTTGAAACACAATCGTCCCACTTTCATCTGTTAAATCTGTTGCCCTTTCAGTATCATGTTTGGGGTTTTCACCAGATGCGGGTGTATGGACTTAATGATCGAGTGTCCATCATACCCCCGTGCATTATGATCAATCACATAAATGACTTCATCCTCATCAAGCGGCAGGGCGGGTGTGTCCACCTCCATGGGATCCTCCTCCTCCTCTTCCTCCTCCAAGAGGGGCAGGCGTGTCAACCTCCATGGGAAGATGTGCTGCTGCTCCCTCGGTGCTTCATCCTCCTCAGGGTGTGTCCTCTTGGTTTTTTCGGACAGGGCCATCAACCATTTACCCATCATCGGTACCCACACAAATTCGGGATGTGCACACCCATGTCTTGCATACATTCAAAATCATCATCATCATCATCATCATCACCATCACAGGCTTCATGGATGGGTGTGACATGGCACTGATGCTCTGGGGTCGCTGGTTCTTGACACACCAGGCCCTGACAACGACCTTCAGGGATGCCAAGGCGCTGAAACAATTTCTGTGCCAGTTTTCCTTGAACATCGGCTCGCCCCGTTCTCATCAGTCTCCTTCTCTGGCTTAACCATTCTTGGGTAGGGGGTTTGGTCTTCTGTGCATAATGTTGTGCCGCAACATTGGCCCTTGCCAAACAGGATTGATCTTTGTTCTTGATCCGTACAATGCACCTTTTGTGTTCTAAAAAGGCTTCCAGCCAAACCACGTTATTCAGACGCTGTCCACTACCTGATCCTAGTCGATCTGGATCTGCTACATGTAATCATTTCACATCCATGGTGTCATCGATGGCAAGGTCTTTGTTGGACTGCTTGACTTTTTCCACGGCATACAAGATATTTTTGCGATGGAGATCTTCCAAGTGGCGTAATGGAATACGTATGGGGGACTCCAAAGCGGGGTGATGGATACAAAAACCAATACGGTCACCCTTCTGGCCTGACACCTCTTGGTAGATGTCATCAAGCACGCTATCAAATAAACGTTGCAGTTCTGTTGACAGGTTGTGTGCAGGAACGTCTTCCAAGGAGCCTTGGTTAAATCTCAAACGATAAGTATGGCTAGAGGTTCTTAACCGTCTGGCTCGAGACACCCCTATCTTCTTCAAGCTATACGGTTCACTCTGCTTGCCAACCCTGATAACCTTACTTATTTAAGTTGAGGATTTTACTTCCCCATTTTATTGTTGAAGATTTTACGTGCGCTTTTTATTTCCACCTCCTCCTCGCCATCTTGGAGGCGCACGCCTCCCGGAACCGGAAGTGCCGCCGTCTTGGAGGCACTCGCCTCCCGGACGTGGCGCCCTCTTCCGGTAGGGGCAGAGAAACCTTTTCCGATAGGGGGAGATAACTCCTGCTGGCTTGGGTGTCCTATCGCTATCCTACACTGCTGGCCTGTCTCGTAAAACTAAAACACATCTGTAGTTACATGCTCTTAAGGCCCCTTTACACAGGGCTGCGACCGTTGTGCCACCTTTGAGCGATCAAAAGCTGGCCAGGATGCTCAATGATCGCCTAAACCCAGAAAATCATGTTTCTATGTAACTGCTCCAGCAGTTGTTCAGCAGGAACTGCTCGAATTGTTCAGTGTCTGCAACCACACTGAAACACTGCAGGTACAAGCCCTCTATTTATAGGCAGGCTGAGGAGGCATTACAAGTAGCTCAAATGAGGCAGGAACGAAGCCATTGCCATGGTGTCTCAAGGGTTGCCGTGGTCGCCGAATGGAGCCACGGCGGTCGCCACAGTCATCGTTCAATGCACGCTGTTGGTCGCCCAAAGGAGGCACAAGGGAGGCAGAAGCATCGCCCAGATTGACAGGAATATATTTCAGCAGAACACATCTATTACCTGGAGACCATTTGGTGACCACTGTGCCTTCATTCTGCAACAACGACGATGCTTGTGCCTCCCTTCTGCCTCCTTTGAGCCACCTTTGAGTAACCAACCTCCTTGGTGACCTTTGTGTGACTGTTTTGAACATGTTAAAAACATGGCGTCCATGGCGATGTTTGAACCTCCTGTGTACCAAATTGGAACGACATAGGCAACCATTCTGCCTGCTTTAAGCCTCCAACGACGACCTGGGAAAGTTTATGGTGGCACACGTGAGGCACAAGGTCACCATCCTGTGTAAAGGCACCATAACTGTAGTGGAAGTCATTACGTTGCAAACTGTCCCGTGGAAAATACCCAGACCATGGTGGACCTCACCGAAAATATAGACACTGGGGGTGTGTGTGCTTACACTAATAATCATAAAGCTTAAAAAGCTGACTGCAAACTCCAGAACTATATTGGCTGAATATTGTATCTCTTATAACTTTAGTAACAGACATTTCACAGATTCCTTGTTTTGCAGCTATATGTCCACTGGTGTTTCTTCAACTTCGTTTGTAATTGTTTTCTTGCTGCTGGGTATAATATGTTCTGATTTACCAATCCAGATTTTTTTCTGAAAATAAATATGTTGAAAACATACAGCTATAACCTATCACGCCATACCGTCCTTAAGTAACGTCACTCCTTGTAATGCTGCTAATGTGTGCAGTGGCCAGAGGTCGCATGTTTTTTCCGGGTATGAAGTAATGGCTTTCGAATCAATAGTAACGATACGAATAAATGTAACATATGTTATTACTTTCTTTCGTCTTTTTTTTACGAAACTCTCAAGATTTTTCTAGAAGCAATTTAGAGCAGATAGGTTAACCGATATTCACGGGACCATAAACAAGCTGATTAAAGCTGTCAACGGAACTTCAAAAGCCAACTATCAAGCTAATTACAGGTGTAATTGGTGATAAGTTCACGTTAGAGCCTCTACGGACGTCCTGAGAAAGATCAATAGTCATTAAGCTGAGCCGTTTCTCCATTCAAAATTAGTGTAATTATACCACAATAATGCAAACGCATTTGTGTGACATGAATAACCAAAATTAGCGAATTGTGAGACGATGTTTGAACTGTGAAACCGCACGGCAATGGTCTCTTCTCTTCTCCTATCTTGGTCTTCTTGGCCTTTCTTTAACATCGACTTTCTGTGTTTTGTATTCACTTTAAAAGCAGGGTTTATACGGCAAAGTTACGGTAGTGTCGTCTATGTCGTCTATGAACATGCCATCTCTTTATTATTTCCCGTTAGACAACTTTCTTGAAGTTTACTGAGTAATAAAAGCTACCAGCTTATTATAACTTTGCACGCGTTTCTATATTATTATAATCTAACAGTCAGGTAAGAGGAAGGGGATTATCCGTGCAGACAACCCTGCCCTATGCTTTTTTAAGGTGTGTAACAGACAAATAAATATTATATATTTCGTTTCACCGCTGTACATTAAAAAAAAACATGCATAAAATAGACGTTTATACATAAAAATGATACTACAGTCATTAGGGACGATACAAAACTATGTGATATATACCGATAAAAATTCTTTACCTATATAACAAATGCTTTCTGTGCTGTAATATTAAAAAGCAGATTTTGGCAGGGAAATATACCTTATGTTTAAAAAGGACACACAATTTCTCATTACTTAACAGGTTTAAAAAGTTGGGCATTTTTGCCGTTATACTCCTTATAAGACCGTCTTGTAATGGACATTGAAATAAAACATGTTCTTCATTTCCAAAACGATCATTACATTACTCTGGGGCATACAGCTCTTGAAATAGTTTCCACAGCAACAACAATCTTTAAAAATCCTATACGAACGGAGTTTGCTTGTACCAGTATGAATATCATTTTTCCATTAAAGGTCCTGTCAGCTCATCTGATATTTCTCCATAAAACATCTTGTATTATGCTGGAAATAGTTTTCTTATTTAAACCAGTGGTGATGTTAATTATATGCTGCATGTGTGAGTGCAGCGTGGGAGGACATCATCTAAAGTGTTTACTCACTTAATGAGACATTAACAGTGCAGTGCAGTGCAGTGCAGTGCAACAGTGATTAATACAAGCAGGATTTGACATATTTGGGGATGTACATTTCAGCAACTGTTGTATTTTATCTTTGGAATTTGCCAGTATCATTCAGGAAAATATTCAACTCTATGTTTTAAACTTTAGACATAATATTATGAAATGATACTCATCGTCGATATCATCATCATATATATATATATATATATATATATATATATATATATATATATATATATATATATATATATATATATATATGTATGTATGTATGTATGTATGGATGGATGGATGGATGGATGGATGGATGGATAGATGGATCGATAGATAGATAGATAGATAGATAGATAGATAGATAGATAGATAGATAGATAGATAGATAGATAGATAGATAGGAGACAATCTAAGTAAGGTAATAATATATTCTTAAGTTAAAATATCTAAGTCCATTTCCTAACCAAAAACAGCTTAGACATTACTATAAAGAAAAAAGCTTTGATGATTTAGAGAGATAGTTTTCTATGTGTCGTACGTTACATAAGCTTTGTATAGACAAAAATTGGACATATACTTAAAGAGTAACGTCCATCCCTAAGACGGTAAAACATATATACATAAAACATAAGGGTACTGTTCATATCCTTTAGAAAACAGTATTATGCATTGTAATATATGGTTTTCTGATTTTAAAAGATGGATAAGTTTGTTTAAATCAATCAAATTTGTAAAGAAAGGGTGTGATAACATACAATGTTTAAAAAGTGTGTGTCTGAAATCTTCATGAAAAGGACAAACGGTTTTTATCTTATAAATACTTATTGACAAGTGATTGTAACATAGATATCGCCTCTGTTGTGAAATGTCCCTGTTTGAATCCGAAATGCGCGTCTGATATCTTAATATGCTTGGTAGTCCGTTCTCCAACACTGTAGCAAACAACTTAAGAAACAGATGTTTCGGTAGCATTATCCCCATGGGTCGTTTCAAGGCAAGAACTCAGATATGCCGTTGTTAACTTTAATACCGGTTTTAATACCGAATATTGTGGATAAATGATAAAAAATACCATGGACTCCACTTCGTTGTAGTTTTAACCACAGTCAGCTCCCATACCTTGTCAAAGGCTTTAGAGAAATCAATAAAAGCGGAATACAATTTTCTTTTGAAATTTCAATATTTGAGTGAGTTTGTGTGGAACAAAAACATTATGAAGTAGAAAAACCTTTTCGGAATCCTACATCTGTGGGAGTTACGATTTCATTTGAATCGATTCTTCTTTTGGAAGAACTTTCTGATGAATTCGGAAAGAGTTGTGACGCTTGTATTTTATCTAAGCCAATATGTAAGTAAACACAGAAATTTTACTCAAGCAACTTAAAATCTTTATTGGTCTATGACTAATGGGGTCCATGGCATTTCTTTTCTTTTTGTAATTAAGTTTAACAGAACAGAACAGAACAGAACAGAAGTTTATTCAATATTTTAGGCCATATGACCTATAGTACAGTAGTGTTTGTTTTTTGTATCAACATTGTACAGTCACGTGTAGGTAATAATAAGTTTACATAAAATATTAACGTCTAATTTCAAAAATCTTCTTCAGGAATATTGACAGAGATGATATTGTATTTGCATTGCAGGAGTTCAACAAATTTCTCATCAGTTGTTCATCTTTGTACATAGTTGAAATCATAGGGAGGTATCTATTTCTAAGAAACTGATAATGTTTACAAATGAGAAGTACATGAAACTCATCCTCAACATAGCCTTCATTACAATAACGGCATAAACTACTTTCTTTATCTTGTACATGTTTCTTTCTGAGATTGTTAACATTAAAATTATGTAATGATATACGTAGTTTACACAAAGATCTTCTCAAAGTTCTATCCTGAAGTACAGATACATATTTTTCAGGAACAAGTAAAGATTTTATATTCGTATAATGGCATAAAAACCTTGAGGATGATATTTGACAGTGCCAATCTTGTGAAAATATATCAACTAATCTTTCCTTAAGCATGAAGATAAATAGTTTATCATTTCCAACATCTTGAGATATCCATGCAAGAGAAAAACCAGACATACAAAGAATATTTCTGATATCAGACACCCATAAACAATATTTACCCTTTTCATCCAAGGCTTTTAACATATTATAACAATGAAGAGGAAATCTATTTGAATTCATACGAAGTAGCTTTATCCAATATTTAACTGCCCGTAGCTGGGATGAAACAAAAAGACTGGTACGACCAGTTTCTCCTAGAATGGCTTTGTTAGAGGCATATTTACCGACACCTAAAAAACGTTTAAAGTACATGGCATGAATTTTTTCAATGGAATCATTATAATGACATCCCCATATTTCTGAACCATACAGCAGAATTGGTGCTATTTTTCTGTCAAAAATTGTAATTAAGTTTAACAACCCCCACCATGAATCCGGGATCAGTCCTGATTAAAAGAATAATATTATAGTAATGGTGTTAGCAATTGGGAAGAATCAATCAAATAGCCATTTCGAAGAGATCAATACCCGATGTCTTTTTACTTAACAGAGATTTAATAACATGTATAAATTTCATCCTGTGTTATATCATTATCTCTATCGTCATACATATACATTAAACTACGTTTATAACGAACACGCTTACAACGAACTTCCGCATATAACGAACATTTTTTTGGTCCCGACCATTTGATATATATATCTATTAGTTATAATGTACAATCAAGTGAAAGGCAGTTATTTTGTATAGTCTGTTCAGGGATTACCACTGTTAGGGTTAACATCGTCAGCTGATACATGCTTCATGTCTATGTTATTGCGGTAACATTCACCAGCTGGACAGAGTTTACGGACCACAGCACCGGAGTTAGTATTGTTATCATTCCAAAGCTCTTCTGCTGAATGTTGCCTATTATTACGAAAGAGTTTTGTCGGACTTCGATCTCTATATTCAGAGTTTCAGGACAATTTGTCAAAATTAAAGGCAAATGTCATCTGAAGATTTCAGTATGTGAAATGCTGGACTTACTCATTGTTAACATGTGTGTACAATTCACGGATAAGACATTCAGACAAGAAATAGACATCTCAGTGGGCATGTCGGATTGGCAAAATCTAAAACGGGGCATTTGGCCAAGATATTAACTTAAGTTCCAGGTATATCGATGATCTGATCAGTTCAATAACAGTTCAATAGCCAATTCCCTTCCCCTGATTTACCCACCTGAACTAGAAGTAAAGGAGACTAGCGAGACCAATTCATCTGTTTCATACACTGAACAACAAAAGTTCCTGTGACATTGAATAAGATTTAATGCAAAGTTACGTTTTTTACCAAATCTGAAACAATTTCGGTTTGCAACAGATAAAAGACTCATGTAAGTGTTCAAATGGTTTAATTTGCCATACTGACTTCAGAAAATGCGTGATTTCATTTAAAAAAACACGAACATGCCAAAATGTCAGTTTACAAATCAATAGCGTGTGTGTCCACCTCTGGTTGTGATGCAAGCAACACATCTTCGTCTCATGGAATGGACGAGGCGTCGCACAAAGTCCTGTGGGATATCTGTCCCTATCTGCTAGAGCATGTTTCGAAGTTCCTGGAGTGTCCGTGGAACACGTGGTTGACGTCGAAGGCGCCGGTCCATCTCATCCCATATGTGCTCGATTGGTGAGAGATCAGGGGAGCGAGCCGGTCAGGGGATGACATTGTGAAGATATTCGTCGAAGGCCAGGGATGCTTCCTGCAGTCACTGTTGCTGGCTGGAATCGATTTCGTAGGTGTTGTTCGAATCCAGTTGTCTTCTCGATCATTGGTTACGCGTGGCCTGCCACTCCGAGGATCGTGTCTGACTGCATTCGTATGTTGCTAACGTTGCCATAAACACCAAATGGTGTTCTGTGGACGTTAAATTGTCTTGCAACATCACGTTGAATCGATCCTGCTTCAAGCATACCAATGGCTCGCAGATGCTCATTTTCGGACAGGCGTGGCATTTTGAAATGTTGAATAATTGGGTAATTTTGTTGTTTTTCTGAGTTGTTGTTGTCAGCACGATGCTAAACAATGCATATGGAATCCCGTTAACACACATGTTTTTATACCTATTCTTGGGTAGTGAAATGCATGGGGCTTGCATAAAAGTCAACTTTTGTATGGAATGCATGCTTTTCTGTAGCAGTTGCGTTTTTGTGACTTGATTCCATACATGAACTACAATATTGAAAACCAAATTTTACTTGTTTGAAAAATACACTAAAGTATTGGTGGACATAAGGAAATTGTCATCACAGATGTGAGTATGCCATGTTTCCGAACAGGTCGTTCCTGTGTGTTAGCAGTTCGCGCACACACTGCTTTACTTCGCGGAAATAGATCTAAAAAGCATGAAAAAAGCATGCATGTGTGCCACGTGTCGACAACCATGTCATTGTAATACAGTTTGGCATTAGGATTAGGATAGGCAACATCGTTCGACAGAGTAGTCATTTAGTGATGGGGATAATAATAGAAATTTGGAAAAAAAGAAACTTTGTAAATGTAAATTGAAGTACAACAGTAATTCTTGTCTGTATTAAAACCATCGTAAATAAATTAGTGTCTTTGCCTGTCTGTTGCACTTCTTCTATTTCTGCTGACCAATTGGTGTCACGGGAACTTTTGTTGTTGAGTATATTTAGATCGATGCATAAAGATTCAGAGTCTCCACAAGACTGTATGACGTGAGGGATGGCTTCATCTTTCAAACAGTCAACTTCCCCTTCATGTCGAGCAATATTCCTGCAGCTCCATCCTTTGATGTCTACATTTCACAACTTTTGAGGTACAATCGAGCATGCTCTTTCACCCAAGATTTCAAAGAACGTCATACGACTCTTGCTCAGAAGTGGTGTGGTCAGGGTTACAACATTCAATGCCTCAGTAAAGCTTTCAAAAGGTTTTATGGTAGACATCAATGACAAAAATGATGTTCGATGCAATTCCCTATTTTGACTTATAACATGACTTTTGACCACATGTTCCAGTGTTTTAGAAGATCGACACTTGACTTGCCTTTGCATGTGTTTGTGATGGTATACCAACGATTGGGCATGATACGCTCACTGTTTCGCAAACAACCGGCACCATCACTATTTGATAGTTATTCATAAACACATGCTCATGATATAGTGGTAATCGTACAATCGACTCTGCTTTTGGCACGTAATTCTTATGAATATGGAATGAATTGTGTGGCCTATACTGTTATGTTGCTATTGTTTCGTAAAAATATATTGGTTTCTAACGTTTTTCCTTTCATATTCATTTTTGCTTTTCGAACTTCTTTTCGTTTCAATCGACATGCAAGCCATTCCTTGTTTTCGGAGTGAGTATTACCTGTCCTCCATCTTAGTTTACCTTCGTCAGCGCTATCTCGTTTTACCCCAGACGTTGCACACGCAGTGTCTCGTCCACGATGGCAATTGATCGCCTAGAATATTTACTGTGGGGAGGTCAGGCTGGCCTTCCAGTGCAGGTTTTGTTAGCGTGTTTGTCTGTGTTTACCTCTCTATTTGCTCTGGGGGGCACGGGTTACCCAGTCGTCTAAGGCACCGCGAGTCGCCGTTCAGAGTTGCGTCCCTTGGGCACGTCAGAGACCTATAATTGTGGTTTCGAATCCCGGTTCGCCCCGATTATGTTTCTAGGTTTGTCAGCACCATACCCGTGCTCGTTGGTTTCGCCGAAGCGGTAAACGTCTGAGACCTGCATCACTTCGGTCTTTCCTCCCACATTAAGCTGACACGCCGCGATATAACTGGAATACTGTTAAAAGCGGCGTTAAACCCAACTCACTCACTCACACTCTATTTGCTCTGAACAAATCACCTGTCTTAGATTTCTTGGCATTGTTCACGTATATCCATATTGTTGCAAGTATAGTTAGTGCTAGCAGTAGGTCATTAGCAAAATTGTTTTCGGTGTAGCTAGTGCTAGCAGTGGGTCATTATCCATATTGTTTTCAGTATAGCTAGTGTTAGCAGTGGGTCATTATCCATATTGTTTTCAGTATAGCTAGTGCTAGCAGTGGGTCATTATCCGTATTGTTTTCAGTTTAGCTAGTGCTTACAGTGGGTCATTAGCCATATTGTTTTCAGTTTAGCTAGTGCTAGCAGTGGGTCATTATCCATATTGTTTTCAGTATAGCTGGTGCTAGCAGTGGGTCATTATCCGTATTGTTTTCAGTATAGCTAGTGCTAGCAGTGGGTCATTAGCCATATTGTTTTCAGTTTAGCTAGTGCTTACAGTGGGTCATTAGCCATATTGTTTTCAGTTTAGCTAGTGCTAGCAGTGGGTCATTATCCATATTGTTTTCAGTATAGCTGGTGCTAGCAGTGGGTCATTATCCGTATTGTTTTCAGTATAGCTAGTGCTAGCAGTGGGTCATTATCCATATTGTTTTCAGTATAGTAAGTGCTAGCAGTGGGTCATTATTCATATTGTTTTCAGTATAGTCTGTGCTAGCAGTGGGTCATTACCCATATTGTTTTCAGTATAGCTAGTGCTAGCAGTGGGTCATTAGCCATATTGTTTTCAGTATAGTCTGTGCTAGCAGTGGGTCATTATCCATATTGTTTTCAGTATAGTAAGTGCTAGCAGTGGGTCATTATCCATATTGTTTTCAGTATAGTAAGTGCTAGCAGTGGGTCATTACCCATATTGTTTTCAGTATAGCTAGTGCTAGCAGTGGGTTAAATCGATATTGTTTTCAGTATAGCTAGTGCTAGCAGTGGGCCATTATACATATTGTTTTCAGTTTAGCTAGTGCTAGCAGTGGGTCGTTATCCGTATTGTTTTCAGTGTAGTTAGTGCTAGCAGTGGGTGATTATTCATATTGTTATCAGTATAGTCTGTGCTAGCAGTGGGTCATTACCCATATTGTTTTCAGTATAGTTAGTGCTAGCAGTGGGTCATTATCCATATTGTTTTCAGTATAGCTAGTGCTAGCAGTGGGTCATTATCCATATTGTTTTCAGTATAGCTAGTGCTAGCAGTGGGTCATTATCCATGAGTGGATATCACTTTAAGGAAATGGTTATAAAGTTGGTTATGTAATCTGAATATAAAGGTAAAAATCCATTATTTCCAACTCGCGACAAAGTAGTTAGCATGAACGGGATTCAGTGACATAATCCATACACTTTTGTCTCAACATGTAGTACCTCCAACGTATTTATCATTTCTTTGTAGACAAACGATAACGTACTTTTATGAATATCCATTGATTTCAGCTCATTGCTGTTCGTTCCAGATATATCTTCTATATTTCTTTGTTTTAATAGTCCCATATTTGCAAGGATAGTTCCCGGATGGATATCTACATTTAATTTTTATCCTCTAACTCCTTCCATTCATATAATTGTCGTAAGAGGCGACTAACGGGATCGGGTGGTCAGGCTTGCTGACTTGGTTGATGCCTGTCATCAATCCAAATTGCGTGGATAGATGTTCATGATGTTAATCACTGGATTTTCTGGTCCAGATTCGATTATTTGCAGACCGCCGTCATATGACAGACAGACGGACAGACAGACAGACAGACAGACATGTTTATTCAGTAAAGGGCCAATGGCCCAAAATACAGACATGTGAGCATGGCATTTACAGGGCACAGAATTTATCATTAATTATCTTGTGAGCATAGTATAAGAATTTACAAACTAGAAATAATGTTTGCTCATTATAATTACTAAGAATATTTATTACACGAGAATTACTGTAATGAGTAGGCATAGGAAGATTAACAAGGTATTTTTGTCTTAGGGCAGAATATAAATTACAATTAAAGAGTACATGAAATTCATCCTCAATGACATTAACTCCCTTACTACTACAATAGTTACAAAATCTGAGTGAACGGTCTGTTTTACTATATCTGCCAGTTTCTAAAGCTATTTTAAAATTTGAACATCTGAATTTAGTAAAAACAATTCTTAAATGGGTAGGTAGTGGACATGACAAGTATCTTTCAACATTTAACATGGATTTAAAATGCTTATAAAGATCACATTTTGGAGAAGAGTTTACAGAAGCACTCCAGAATTGCTGTAAATTATCTTTGAGCCTTTGCTTAAAATGGAGAATAAAAGCTTCAGAGTTACCCACCTCTTGATTGAGCCATACAAAACCAAACCCAAATTGGAATAAAATATTTCTAACTTTAGTCGCCCAAGTTACCCGCCCAACATCATCTAAAGATTTAAGCATTAAATAGCATTGAGAAGGTAATCTGTGGGGTTGAAGATGTAAGAGCCTGCACCAATATTTAATTACTTTAGTCATGTAAGTGAGTTGTAAAGGCAACCTCCCACATTCCCCTAAAACCATATTTGAGCAGATTGATTTGTTTACTTTAAAATAATGCTTACAAGAGGCGATTTGGACAGATTCGTTTTTTTTACAATAGCAAGTACCCCAAATTTCAGAGCCATAGGTTAAGATGGGGGTGGCCATAGAGTCAAAAACCTTAAACAGATCTGTACAGGTGATATTACCAATTTTCCTTTGAAAAGAGTTAATGGCTAAAATTGCTTTGGTGGCTTGGGATGCTAGAGTAGTTTGTGCCTTACTCCATACAAGCTTAGGTGTAAACATTAAGCCAAGATATCTATAACTTGAAACAGTTTCAATAGGTTCACCATGATAAAACCACTTTTCATAACTGCGAAGATGGCCACCTTGCCTAAATACAATTACTTTTGTTGTTTTTTAAGTTAATTTGCATGCCTGTTTTATTACAAAATATTTCCAAAGCATTAATTTTCTTTTGAAGCTGGGCACAACTATCTGAGAGAGCAGAAACATCAGTATACAAGACCTGACTGACATGGTCAATCAGAGAGTCGGGCCCAGATCATAGACAGAAGCGGGTCTCTGTGCCGGGAACATTGGCCGCTCGGTCCCGGTGTCCGTTCTGTCACATTATCATCCACCTGTAACCTTGGGACTTATTTCAACCCATTACCAATAAACATGGCTGCTGTCGTCTGACACTTCATCACTTCCATCATCAACCTGAACTACCATCAGAGGGCGAAACAATGCCCTTGGACACTATTGTTCTCAAAAACAGGGATGTTGTGATATCCCGGGGATTTCATAAATACAACTTCCGTTCATATTGTAGCATATGAATATTGCAGCCTGGTGGTACCCTCACTGGGCTACAGACACGAAGGTTGCGTGTTCTATCCGCGGGAATATCTTGAAAATATTTTACATTTGATTTTACATTTCATTACATTGTGTTCAAATTCTACACTAATTTCTTGCTGGAACAGACGGGCTGATAAATCACAATGCTTTTAAGAATGTCTTTTCCAAGAACCGTATTCCAGCAACAGATATTTTACGCCGGTTTCCTAGGCTCATGGAAAGTGTGCTTGCAACATGTTGATAAATGTTGTGTTAAGTTTCCTTTTTCGGTTTTAAGTTAGTTAAAATATGTACCCTCATCCTCAGTTTTCTCCCTTGGATTCTGGTCTTAAGTATCATAAAAACCCTCTGAAGGTCTTATCCTACACATAAACTATATTGGTCAGACTTGTCTTCAATGGCCACCAGGGCGGTGTTTGTAGATGTATGGACATCGGGGTCCATGCTTACACATTCAGTCAGTAGTCATAAGACATTCTACATCATTATTATTAGCCAATAATAACAATAGGCAATTTATATTGCGCATATTTCCACTCCACTCGGGCATGCTCAAAACGCTATTATTACCCCGGCCACTGGATTAGTGTGCATTCAAGAATCATTCTCATCTCCCTGGGGAGTATACAACGCAAGCTGCCTGTTTTGCGCTGGAAGGTTAACATCTCATCCTACCGGGTACCCATTCACTGCTGGGTGAACAGAGGCACATTTCGAACAAAGTCACTTGCCTGAGGAGACGCTTCAATGTCTGGTCAATGTTTAGTTTAATCATAAATTTTGTCAGCTACTATAGAGTCAATGTTTCAGCGTTCAGTTTCATAATTATTAGTAAATAATTAAATATTAGTCAATATTCAAATGATCAGCATCAATTACAGATCGAAATTGTACAGCAGCACCCTGGACAGTAACCTGATCAGTACAGTGACTTGTTAACTAAACAATGTGTGATGTCTATCCATTTAACGGATGTAACATTTCTGTATCAAAACATTCGGTTTTTAACCACGGATTTCCGATTGGAGAATTGCTAATTGTGTAATTAGGATTTCCTTTCAAAAGTTAAAATGTTGAATTCAATGTTCAATTACATTTAAGTCTAAGAGGATATAGACATTTTGGCCTAGGCGGAACAGACACATGTGACAGAGATTATGTCGAGAGTTAGAGGAAATGGCTTCACTTAAACAACCGAGGTCGTTAAAGATACACCCGTGATGTTTAAGTTAAATTTGAGCAGCCTTTGCCGTCGGACCAGACCAAACACATGTAATAGAGACTATGTTGAGTGTCTAGAGTCAAACAGGTCTTAACTTTAACCAATGTGTTAATACCAATGCTTTAATACGAGAAGCTTATAAAGTGGTATTTAGGTAGATATAATAGTCTTTATATTTGAACACTTTCCATGATACATATGTGCATTGAGGGTGTTTTACACTTGAGATACATCCGATTGCCTTGACCCGCATTACCCAGGAAATACCCGGAATAGAAACAATTTTCATGACAATCAGGCGACCATATTGTGAGAGTTTCTCAATTTTGTATAAGCAGGTAAGAAACACTAAAATCATGAACCCTACAAATTGAGTGAGTGATTGAGTATGGTTTTACGCCGCTTTTAGCAATATTCCAGCAATATCACGGCAGGGGACACCAGAAATGGGCTTCACACATTGTACCCATGTCGGGAATCGAACCCGGGTCTTCGGCGTGACGATCGAACGCTCTAACCACTAGGCTACCCGACCGCCCCCCTACAAATTGATCAACACCGAGTTGCACATATGAAAATAATACGAAAATGTCGAGTGCTAACAAACCCAGGAAGAGTAGATCATGACTTTGACGGGGGGGGGGGGGGGGGGGGGGGGGGGGGGGGCGACTTGGAACAGAAAACTGCTGCGGCGACAGACCACTGGGCCACCGTACGTCCTTGACACAGACGTGTCAATGACTGTTTGTTGTTGAACGCCGCACTCAGCAATATATTCACTTATCGAGCCTGGACCAGCCAATCCAGTGATTGATATAATGAAAATCGATCCACGCAAATGGGATACGATGACATGCAACAACGAACACAGCGAGCCTGACCACTCGATCCCGTTTGTCGCCTCTTACGACAAGCATGGGTTTCCGAAGACCTATTCTAACCGGGCTCTTCACCGGTATCGCAATGACTGATCAAACTGTGTGGTTGAGGGTGACACCACGTTCTGTGTAGGCAACCTTCCACCTCGCGCAGAAGGAATTCCAAAGTCGCTGACACACAAAAAACGTAAAAGGATTTAAGATACAAATTTATTACAAAACGAAGCGTTGTTAATGAAGGTTATTCGGGACACACTGTCCCATAACGGGCAGACTCATTTTGAAGTTGAAGATGAAACTAAACCAAACTTTATCTACATGAATACTGTGAATGAGATGTTAAACAAAAACATGAAAGTAATACTTGTGACAGCAAGAAAAGGCTCATGAAGAAAGCACTACAGTTGACATTCACAACGAAACTCACTTGGGTCAAAGGCACATAAGAACAGAGCACGCATCACATGTATTGATACGTTCAACACCTACGTACGTAGCGCAAATGAAACAAGTATAGGTAGCACTGTATGGTTGCACAAGTAGAGCGCCATGCAATAAAGTTAATATGTAGCTCATTGAAATAAAGTCGACGTATGGTCGGCGAGAGCCATGAAATAAAATCGACATGTGGTCCGCGAGCGCCAGGCAATTAAGTCGACGAATGGTCGGCGAGCGCCATGCAATAAAGTCAGGGTATTGCGAAGTGAGGTTTCACAAAACCGGCGTATGCGGTGAGCTCTTGTCACGACTTAAGTATAAGACATTGTATAAGTATATGACATACAAGTATAATTGAGTGAGTGAGTTGGGTTTAACGCCGCTTTTAACAGTATTCCAGTTATATCGCGGCGTGTCAGCTTGATGTGGGAGGAAAGCCCGTGGTGATGCAGGTCTCAGACGTTTATCACTTCTGTGAAACCCACGAGCACGGGTATGGTGCTGACAAACCTAGAAACATAATCGGGGCGAACCGGGATTCGAACCCACAATCATAGGTTTCTGGCGTGCCCAAGGGACGCAACTCTGCACAGCGAATCGCTCATACAAGTATATCACAGATTATGGGGTTCATTGGCGCGGAACTAAACCTCTGTAAAATGTCTTTTTGTATGAAACGCGAACAATTGAAAATAAGTCTAGTTCACAATATATCCAAGTTATAACCAGTTCACGCATCCAACATGTACCACTTGTCCATAACAATAAACATCCAAATACATGTACACAATAAAAAACATGACATCAATATCATTCTGCTTGTGACGCAAACGTTAGCATTGTGACCATTACCTAAATGAAAATCATAATTTCCATTTGAATAAATTTAGTATTCTTTGCTTGGCATCCGGTTGATTTAGGGGGAACAAATTGTTGTTGCTTACCTAGAATAAAAACCCTCAATGAAATATCTGCAAAACAATGTGAACAATACTCTATGTCGAAACTGCCACTGAATATATATACTACTCAACATTTGCTAAGGACAAACAGTGACCTTTAGTAAAAGGTGTCTTTGACCTGTGAAGATCCATGGTCTTCAGCAACCCATGTTTGCTATAAAAGGCGACTATGCTTGTGGTAAAAGGCAACTAACGGGGTCGGGTGGTCAGGCTCGCTGACTTGGTTGATGCCTGTCATCAATCCCAATTGCGTGGATCGATGTTCATGATGTTAATTACTGGATTGTCTGGTCAAGACGCGATAATTTACAGACCGCCGTCATATAGCTGGAATATTGCTGAGATCGGCGTTAAACAAGCAAATAAACAAAACAAAAGGTGTCTTTAGCAAATGCTGAGTAGTATGGTTAACATTAGGGCGCCATCTGTAGATGTCTAATCGATCTAAAGCAACTTGGCTGCGGAAATGACAGCGATGATGGAGACGATGCTGTAACGGACGATGGAGGTGCCGCCAATGACGCTGGTCTCATACTCGGTGATGGCAGCCTGTCTCCTTACCGTGTCAAGCTTACAGTAGGGATATTTGACCCCTTCAAACACACGGCCGTAGATGACGCCCACGGGGCTACAGTCGTCCTGGAAGGGGTCGGTGAAGCAGCCGGTGAAGGAGTCGAAGAACCTGAGGGGACAACAAACGATATTTGTTTACTTGTTAATCTCGACCCGTGAAGATCCGGGTAGAATGGGCACTAAAAGGCGTCTATGTTTGTCGTAAGAGGCGACTAACGGGATCGGGGGGTCAGGCTCCTGACTTGATTGATGCATGTCATCGTATCTCAATTGCGTGGATCGATGCTCATCTCAATCACGGGATTGTCCAGACTCGATTATTTCCAGACCGCCATCATATAGCTGGAATACCGCTGCGTGCGGCGTTAAACAAGAAACAATCTTGTTGATCCCGTGTCGCTATATTCGTGTCAGATTACGTGCGTTTTACCAGAGGCGTGGACTATCACAAGCATCAGTGTTAAACCAAATGAAATACGACAGTGCATGTGACCACAGCCACATCTGGGATGTATGGTTGAGTCGGTGAATCTGGTTTTGTCCTGCTCAAAACCAATACAATGGGGGCTGACATCAAGAATGGGCTTGGCACATTGTATCCTTGGAGAGAATCGAACCGTGTTCCAGGCATACCAAGCTACCAAGTAGTTAAAACCCTCACACTGTTGCTGTTAGTGAGGCTAAAAGAATAATAGTCTTGGTTCTCAGCCACCGCCCGCATCATCCTAAAGTCCGCCGCATGATTCGTTTTTATTTCCATTTAAAAAAATAAAAAAATCCCCAATACTTAAAAACAATGCGTTCCAATATACCACACAGTTACTTCCCTTTACAATGTTGATGGCACACAAATGTTTATTTGTTACATACTAGTTTGAACAAGCAAAAAAACAAAACGAAAAACCGCCCGCACTATATTTTCAAACGTCATTGCCCGAGAACCAATTCTTATACTTTTAAAGCCTAATTGCAAAGCATAACGTGTACATAACTTCATTCTGAATATCATTATGTCAGTATCGAAACTAAGGACACTTAAATGGGAGTAGGTATTGCTGTTGAATGGTGACCCAAGTTCGCCAACCTATCCCAGGGATACCATGGAACCAGGCCCCATATAACTGACGGTTCAGGCACACAATAAACCACTGATTACAACATGGTTGTAACGATCTCATTGTGGTAGTGCCCCGTCGAGATTCTGTGTTAGAATAGGACCTCGAGCTGGTCGTAAGCGGCGATCAAATGGATCGGGTAGTCAGGCCCTGTCACTTGCTTCATTGCCTGCCATCGTACCCGATCGCTTGGACCGATGCTCACAATATCGATCACTAAATTGTCTGGTCCAGACTAGATTATTTACAGGCTGCCGTCAAATAGCTGAAATATTGCTAAGTGCAGCGTTAAACAAGAAACAAACAAATCATAGCAGTAGAAGTAGCAATACTATATTCATAACTGTATATATCAGAGCTCCGGAGTCCTTTTTGAGAGGCATTTAGAACTAAGTACTAAGTAAGGATAAGATATATTGATGAACAACTTCTTTATCTGATATCTAATCTACTGTATAAACACTGCCCCCTACATGTATATTTACAAATCAACCATACTCTGTACTTCACTTGCTTGATAACGGTGTTAGAACCTACACCGAAATGTGGCTCCTAATTGTAATAAGGAAGTTGTTCATCCATATATCTTATCATTACTCTGTCGTGCGCTCAATAGGACAACATATGCAAATAAAACTAGAGTGCAGCTAGACTTACTTGCAGACCATGTCCAGTCCAGACTTGATGTCAGTTGGTTCTCCAGCGTTGGTGATGGCAGCGACAGCGTTCTGTAGGCAGTCAAAGAAACTGGACTCCCCAAAGGCAGAGAAACAAGCTGCCTTCTCCACCAGAACTAGATCAAGAATGGTGAAAATGAGGCTCTGATATAACGCAACGGATACGATGTTGTAACTCACCTAAATATTGCAACCTTTAGAATCTCCTCAATGCAAAGAGTGGACGTTTTTGAATGCTATATACCCCACACAAAGGGCATGCTGATCATTAAGTTCTGCTTCACTATCACACTATGTAAGGCCAATTTTTTTTTGTTTCTTTGTTTGTTGATCACCGCACTCAGCAATATCCCAGCTATGTGGCGGCGGTCTGTACATAATCGAGTCTGGACCAGACAATCCAGTGATTGACATCATGAGCATCCATCTACGCAATACGATGACATGTATCAACCAAGTCAGCGAGCCTGACCATCCGATCCCGTATATCGCCTGCTACAAACATGGGTTGGTGTAGACCAATATTAACACTGGTCTTCACGGGTAGCCAAGGCTTAATATACCATATACCTTAGGTTAATGACAGATATTATTGCACAGGCCAGAGAGGTAATTCATCAGAGATGTTATTGCACCCGTAGGGGAGGTAATTCACAAGAGATGTTATCGCACATGTAGGGGAGGTAACTCGCCAGAGATGCTATTGTACATGTAGGGGAGGTAACTCATCAGAGATGCTATTGTACATGTAGGGGAGGTAACTCACCAGAGATGTTATTGCACATGTACAATAGGCCTGCCCTGGTGTCGGGGATGCTGACCAACAGATTCATCAGCTTCATCTCTTTCTGATTGTCGACACAGTCCTGCATGTGTCCTTCCATGCAGTCCACGATGTTGTTCATGTTGTCTCTGAAAGAAGGTATGCTTATAGTTATGCAAGATATTGAAGTCCATACATGTTTCACGTTTTACTTCAGAAGACAGGAATCTACGAGAGGTCGTGTGGGGGACAGGGTAAACCGACCTACCGGCAGAACGTTTGGATGGAGGCCTCATCCTTAGGGGTTAAACTTGGGTTGAAGAGCTCGGACTTGAAGAGGCACTGCTGAATCTTACCGCTGGAAGTGGAATCACAGATGGCGGAGACAGAAGATCCTATAAACAAAGCACCAACAAGGGTTAAGGGGACATTCAGGACTGTGACCACATGGTGACCACATGGTGACCACATGATGTTTGTTTGTTTCTTGTTTAACGCCGCTCTCAGCAATATTCCAGCTATATGACGACGGTTTGTAAATAATCGAGTCTAGACCAGACACTCCAGTGATTTACATAATAAGCATCGATCTACGCAATTGGGATACGATCAACCAAGTCAGCGAGCCATTCGTGACCAACTCGTGTTAATCCGGGACAAGCCGAATAGTGATTCGTGAACCTCTCGTGGCCATTTTTGCGACTGGGTTCCATCTAAGCGCAAACGGGCATAGATAAAAAAATTGTCAACTTGTTGTGTAATGATTCACGATTATTTCACCCATATATTATATATATTCCAGATGCTATTGAAAACAAATCGGGACTTACAGTATTATACAGTGTGATTGAAGACACTTTACTCTGTCTTGGGTATATTTTTAAATGCAAGACATATGTAAAATCAAAAGTTATTCCCGAGGGATTCTTTTGACCGTACCCTCAAAGTCATATGCGCATTTTGATTGTTTTGTCGTTTTTTCGCACATAACATTCATCGATAGGGGCACGAGTCTTCTTGTAGGTTACAGAAAGGGGGGGGGGGGGAGAGAGAGAGAGAGAGTGGTGACGAATGTCAGACAAGCATGGTCAACTGTTATGGCAAGCATTGGTTTTTTGTCTGAATACCTCTTCTAACCCTGATCTTCACAGGTCGACCACATGACCACATGGTGACCAGCGATGGTTTTGTGTGATTAACGAGTAACCCCGCTTTGAGCAGTATTTCCCATGTCACGGCATGACGTGTGTACTTTTATGTGAGATGGCAGTCTTGAGAGGTGTAGGTTGTACACAACTTTCAGTTCGGTGAACTCACTCCAACGGGTTTTCTGGTGATAAACCAAACATCGTAGTGGAAGTGATATCTGTGTGAGCACACCCCGACCTGTTATAATGTTCACCACAAACGTGATGATCTACTGGCGGAAATGAGCCTGTTTGCACCACCTCACTGCCAACGGAACCACCATGAAGTATCCCGCTGAATACCGCCGTTTTTAGCTGCAGATAGATACATTTTGTGGCCCTGGCACAATGGTCAGTATATGTTTTGCTTCATTGTGTGTTCTGAAATAGATTTCATCATGTTTGATAAGCGCTTTTCTCATATCCAACACAATTCTTCTGGGTTATCGGCAGCCATTGTTATATGCATCGATGCGTAGCCTGTCGATAAATTGATGTTTTCATACGCAAGTTTTTTGCGTTAAAAGGCATGTTAATTTTCAGGTATCGAATGGAGTAAGGTGTTTTTAACCCTATTTGGCTCTATGCATTCTTCAGTGTTGTGGTAAAATTGGAACCATCGTGATAGCAGAAGGTCAAAACGATTGTCAATGCAATGTTATTCCACTAAATGGGGATTAAGGTGGGCAATAGTCTGGACAAGATTTAAGCGGGAGACATGACGATGAACGTAGGCAAATTAGACAATAAATCGTTGACCTGTAAGGAAAATGGATCCTTCACGACAATAAGGAGAATACAACATGGGCTAATGTTTTATAATAATCATTAAATACGTCAGAAGAAATCAATCCCATTGTGTAGATGTGTCATGGGAATATCTGACTTCACTACACAACAGAGAAGCAAAACTGAAGACGCTATAACGGTTAGTCAAACATGAACAGTGTTTGATAGCTTGCTTTGTAAATACTGTCCATAAAAACGTCATTGCTTCAGCCCCAGAAGAGTTTCTGGGTCACAATGCCCAAGCAACCTATGTTTGTCGACTATATGGATTAGGCGATCGTACAGCAACTCTGGACAAGGTTTCTGCGAGAGACAATGAACATCATAGCAACATCAGTTAAAATATATTGATCTGCAAGCAAACGGACCCTTCACGACAATCACAAGACTACTACGGGGACCCTTCACCACAATCCCGAGACTACACGTCCAATACCATATGGCAAACATTAAATACGTCAGGAAAATATCAATTCCGCATGATGGTTGTATCCTCGGAATGTTTTACGTCTTTACTCTACAACAGAGCAGCTATTTGAAGATTCCATCACTCGCTACTCCGTAACTACACATGAAATATTCATGTATCACTTCGGGCTTTCCTCCCACATTAAGCTTACACGCCGCGATATAACTGGAATACTGTTAAAAGCGGTGTTAAAAACAACTCACTCACTCACTCATTACAACGTACGACTAACAGGATCGGGTGGTCAGGCTCGCTGATTGGTTGCGTAGATCGATGTGCATGATGTCATTCATCGGATTGTCTGGTCCAGACTCGCCGTAATGTAGCTGGAATATTGCTGAGGGCGGCGTTAAACAACAAGGAAACAAATACATTACAGCGCACCCGACGTGGGTATTCAAACTCTCAGATTCTTAACAATGCCAAAGTAACGAATATTTGAAAAATTGTATTCAATATCAAAGAGGCAAGCCTGGTAACGCTAAATGACGACCTTTTCACAAACATCCCACTGCCTGAGGTTCGAATTCGAAGACTTTATAGATCGGTTTGTCAGGCTCGGTGACTTGGTTGATTGTGCGTCATAGTACCCAAATGGCGTGAGACGTTGCTCACAATATCAATCACTGGTTTGTCTAGACTATTATTTATAACTATCCGTCATATAGTTGAAATTGTGTGAGCACGGTGTTAGACACGAAACGAACAACCATATAGAGATGAAGTGTTAAATGACCCCTACAAGTATGGACTCTGCAAAGAGGGCCTCCGACTTGAAGCCACGAGGATGACCATAGCTGTGGTTGTCGTGGCAGTCACGGACGCCTACACGAGTAAGTGAAACTTAGACAATCAGACTGCAATGCATGAGAGCTCTAAATATAAACATATTTTTTGCATAAACTGGACTGTAATTTGGTAGGTTTTATTGGTCGTGAGCCCTAATTCCTTTTGCTCTTTCTCAAGTCTGCGGTATAGAAAGGAGTCGAAGCAGAAACGGGCAGTTCGCCATGTGATCTGATTTCATGGCCTCATTATTTCAGGCAGAATCTATAAAGTATAGTGAGTGAGTGAGTGAGTGAGTGTGGTTTTACGTCGCTTTTTAGCAATATTCCAGCAATATCACGGCGGGGGACACCAGAAATAGGCTTCACACATTGTACCATTGTCGGGAATCGAACCCGGGTCTTCGGCGTGACGAGCGAACGCTTTAACCACTAGGCTACCCGACTGCCCCCTATAAAGTATAGAGTTGTGAGATGAACTCCCCTTAGGGCTACCACTATAGTAAATCAACGTCACAGTGTAGATGTTACGGCCATCGAAGGGGACACGGGTATCGACAGCTGCCGCATACAAATCACTTCTCAGGTCGAGATGTATTTCAGTCTGAGACGGGGACGGATCTGACAGTTGTGGGAAAAGACAAGCGTCTACAAGTGTTTGTGTTCCCCACTCTCCTGTTTGTTTCTCTCACTCACGTGTTGGTACATGCTTCCCTATGTGACAGAGGATGCCCTCGCATATAAACAGCCGGACACCAAGTGATGTAGCGGGACAACATGGTATCGAATGAGGTCGGTGTAACACAACACACTGTGTAACGCCGACTACGTAAGGCCTTCTGTACAGGTTCACTGAGCTTATTTAGGAGTCGTACATACTAACGCAATAATGCCTCACTTGTGGATCTACGCCCAACAGGTTCCACATTGTCTAGACATCGGTATTTCATACAGCTCTCGCGGAAAAATACACAACCCACAAGGCGTCCCTGCACTAATCACGGTTACTACAGTATACAACCCACAAGGCGCCCCTGCACTAAACACAGTTACTACAGTATACAACCCACAAGGCGCCCCTGCACTAAACACAGTTACTACAGTATACAACCCACAAGGCGCCCCTGCACTAAACACAGTTACTACAGTATACAACCCACAAGGCGTCCCTGCACTAAACACAGTTACTACAGTATACAACCCACAAGGCGTCCCTGCACTAAACACAGTTACTACAGTATACAACCCACAAGGCGCCCCTGCACTAAACACAGTTACTACAGTATACAACCCACAAGGCGTCCCTGCACTAAACACAGTTACTACAGCATACAACCCACAAGGCGTCCCTGCACTAAACACAGTTACTACAGCATACAACCCACAAGGCGTCCCTGCACTAAACACAGTTACTACAGTATACAACCCACAAGGCGTCCCTGCACTAAACACAGTTACTACAGTATACAACCCACAAGGCGTCCCTGCACTAAACACAGTTGCTACAGTATACAACCCACAAGGAGCCCCTGCACTAAACACAGTTACTACAGTATACAACCCACAAGGCGTCCCTGCACTAAACACAGTTACTACAGTATACAACCCACAAGGCGTCCCTGCACTAAACACAGTTACTACAGTATACAACCCACAAGGCGTCCCTGCACTAAACACAGTTACTACAGTATACAACCCACAAGGCGTCCCTGCACTAAACACAGTTACTACAGCATACAACCCACAAGGCGTCCCTGCACTAAACACAGTTACTACAGCATACAACCCACAAGGCGTCCCTGCACTAAACACAGTTACTACAGTATACAACCCACAAAGCGCCCCTGCACTAAACACAGTTACTGCATTAACCTACAAGGCGCCCCTGCACTAAACACAGTTGCTACAGTATACAACCCACAAGGAGCCCCTGCACTAAACACAGTTACTACAGTATACAACCCACAAGGCGTCCCTGCACTAAACACAGTTACTACAGTATACAACCCACAAGGCGTCCCTGCACTAAACACAGTTACTACAGTATACAACCCACAAGGCGTCCCTGCACTAAACACAGTTACTACAGCATACAACCCACAAGGCGTCCCTGCACTAAACACAGTTACTACAGCATACAACCCACAAGGCGTCCCTGCACTAAACACAGTTACTACAGTATACAACCCACAAAGCGCCCCTGCACTAAACACAGTTACTGCATTAACCTACAAGGCGCCCCTGCACTAAACACAGTTGCTACAGTATACAACCCACAAGGAGCCCCTGCACTAAACACAGTTACTACAGTATACAACCCACAAGGCGTCCCTGCACTAAACACAGTTACTACAGTATACAACCCACAAGGCGTCCCTGCACTAAACACAGTTACTACAGCATACAACCCACAAGGCGTCCCTGCACTAAACACAGTTACTACAGCATACAACCCACAAGGCGTCCCTGCACTAAACACAGTTACTACAGCATACAACCCACAAGGCGTCCCTGCACTAAACACAGTTACTACAGCATACAACCCACAAGGAGCCCCTGCACTAAACACAGTTACTACAGTATACAACCCACAAGGCGTCCCTGCACTAAACACAGTTTCTACAGCATACAACCTACAAGGCGTCCCTGCACTAAACACAGTTACTACAGTATACAACCCACAAGGCGCCCCTGCACTAAACACAGTTACTGCATTAACCTACAAGGCGCCCCTGCACTAAACACAGTTACTACAGTATACAACCCACAAGGAGCCCCTGCACTAAACACAGTTACTACAGTATACAACCCACAAGGCGCCCCTGCACTAAACACAGTTACTACAGTATACAACCCACAAGGCGTCCCTGCACTAAACACAGTTACTACAGTATAAAACCCACAAGGCGCCCCTGCACTAAACACAGTTACTACAGTTTACAACCCACAAGGCATCCCTGCACTAAACACAGTTACTTCAGCATACAACCCACAAGGCGCCCCTGCACTAAACAGTTACTACAGTATACAACCCGAAAGGCGCCCCTGCACTAAACACAGTTACTACAGTATACAACCCACAAGGCGTCCCTGCACTAAACACAGTTACTACAGTATAAAACCCACAAGGCGCCCCTGCACTAAACACAGTTACTACAGTTTACAACCCACAAGGCGTCCCTGCACTAAACACAGTTACTTCAGCATACAACCCACAAGGCGCCCCTGCACTAAACACAGTTACTACAGTATACAACCCACAAGGCGTCCCTGCACTAAACACAGTTACTACAGTATACAACCCACAAGGCGTCCCTGCACTAAACACAGTTACTACAGTGTACAACCCACAAGGCGTCCCTGCACTAAACACAGTTACTACAGTATACAACCCACAAGGCGCCCCTGCACTAAACACAGTTACTACAGTATACAACCAACAAGGCGCCCCTGCACTAAACACAGTTACTACAGTATACAACCCGCAAGGCGCCCCTGCACTAAACACAGTTACTACAGTATACAACCCACAAGGCGCCCCTGCACTAAACACAGTTACTACAGTATACAACCCGCAAGGCGCCCCTGCACTAAACACAGTTACTACAGTATACAACCCACAAGGCGTCCCTGCACTAAACACAGTCACTACAGTATACAACCCACAAGGCGCCCCTGCACTAAACACAGTTACTACAGTATACAACCCACAAGGCGCCCCTGCACTAAACACAGTTACTACAGTATACAACCCGCAAGGCGCCCCTGCACTAAACACAGTTACTACAGCATACAACCCACAAGGCGCCCCTGCACTAAACACAGTTACTACAGTATACAACCCACAAGGCGCCCCTGCACTAAACACAGTTACTACAGTATACAACCCACAAGGCGCCCCTGCACTAAACACAGTTACTACAGTATACAACCCACAAGGCGTCCCTGCACTAAACACAGTTACTACAGTATACAACCCACAAGGCGTCCCTGCACTAAACACAGTTACTACAGTATACAACCCACAAGGCGCCCCTGCACTAAACACAGTTACTACAGTATACAACCCACAAGGCGTCCCTGCACTAAACACAGTTACTACAGCATACAACCCACAAGGCGTCCCTGCACTAAACACAGTTACTACAGCATACAACCCACAAGGCGTCCCTGCACTAAACACAGTTACTACAGTATACAACCCACAAGGCGTCCCTGCACTAAACACAGTTACTACAGTATACAACCCACAAGGCGTCCCTGCACTAAACACAGTTGCTACAGTATACAACCCACAAGGAGCCCCTGCACTAAACACAGTTACTACAGTATACAACCCACAAGGCGTCCCTGCACTAAACACAGTTACTACAGTATACAACCCACAAGGCGTCCCTGCACTAAACACAGTTACTACAGTATACAACCCACAAGGCGTCCCTGCACTAAACACAGTTACTACAGTATACAACCCACAAGGCGTCCCTGCACTAAACACAGTTACTACAGCATACAACCCACAAGGCGTCCCTGCACTAAACACAGTTACTACAGCATACAACCCACAAGGCGTCCCTGCACTAAACACAGTTACTACAGTATACAACCCACAAAGCGCCCCTGCACTAAACACAGTTACTGCATTAACCTACAAGGCGCCCCTGCACTAAACACAGTTGCTACAGTATACAACCCACAAGGAGCCCCTGCACTAAACACAGTTACTACAGTATACAACCCACAAGGCGTCCCTGCACTAAACACAGTTACTACAGTATACAACCCACAAGGCGTCCCTGCACTAAACACAGTTACTACAGTATACAACCCACAAGGCGTCCCTGCACTAAACACAGTTACTACAGCATACAACCCACAAGGCGTCCCTGCACTAAACACAGTTACTACAGCATACAACCCACAAGGCGTCCCTGCACTAAACACAGTTACTACAGTATACAACCCACAAAGCGCCCCTGCACTAAACACAGTTACTGCATTAACCTACAAGGCGCCCCTGCACTAAACACAGTTGCTACAGTATACAACCCACAAGGAGCCCCTGCACTAAACACAGTTACTACAGTATACAACCCACAAGGCGTCCCTGCACTAAACACAGTTACTACAGTATACAACCCACAAGGCGTCCCTGCACTAAACACAGTTACTACAGCATACAACCCACAAGGCGTCCCTGCATTAAACACAGTTACTACAGCATACAACCCACAAGGCGTCCCTGCACTAAACACAGTTACTACAGCATACAACCCACAAGGCGTCCCTGCACTAAACACAGTTACTACAGCATACAACCCACAAGGAGCCCCTGCACTAAACACAGTTACTACAGTATACAACCCACAAGGCGTCCCTGCACTAAACACAGTTTCTACAGCATACAACCTACAAGGCGTCCCTGCACTAAACACAGTTACTACAGTATACAACCCACAAGGCGCCCCTGCACTAAACACAGTTACTGCATTAACCTACAAGGCGCCCCTGCACTAAACACAGTTACTACAGTATACAACCCACAAGGAGCCCCTGCACTAAACACAGTTACTACAGTATACAACCCACAAGGCGCCCCTGCACTAAACACAGTTACTACAGTATACAACCCACAAGGCGTCCCTGCACTAAACACAGTTACTACAGTATAAAACCCACAAGGCGCCCCTGCACTAAACACAGTTACTACAGTTTACAACCCACAAGGCATCCCTGCACTAAACACAGTTACTTCAGCATACAACCCACAAGGCGCCCCTGCACTAAACAGTTACTACAGTATACAACCCGAAAGGCGCCCCTGCACTAAACACAGTTACTACAGTATACAACCCACAAGGCGTCCCTGCACTAAACACAGTTACTACAGTATAAAACCCACAAGGCGCCCCTGCACTAAACACAGTTACTACAGTTTACAACCCACAAGGCGTCCCTGCACTAAACACAGTTACTTCAGCATACAACCCACAAGGCGCCCCTGCACTAAACACAGTTACTACAGTATACAACCCACAAGGCGTCCCTGCACTAAACACAGTTACTACAGTATACAACCCACAAGGCGTCCCTGCACTAAACACAGTTACTACAGTGTACAACCCACAAGGCGTCCCTGCACTAAACACAGTTACTACAGTATACAACCCACAAGGCGCCCCTGCACTAAACACAGTTACTACAGTATACAACCAACAAGGCGCCCCTGCACTAAACACAGTTACTACAGTATACAACCCGCAAGGCGCCCCTGCACTAAACACAGTTACTACAGTATACAACCCACAAGGCGCCCCTGCACTAAACACAGTTACTACAGTATACAACCCGCAAGGCGCCCCTGCACTAAACACAGTTACTACAGCATACAACCCACAAGGCGTCCCTGCACTAAACACAGTCACTACAGTATACAACCCACAAGGCGCCCCTGCACTAAACACAGTTACTACAGTATACAACCCACAAGGCGCCCCTGCACTAAACACAGTTACTACAGTATACAACCCGCAAGGCGCCCCTGCACTAAACACAGTTACTACAGCATACAACCCACAAGGCGCCCCTGCACTAAACACAGTTACTACAGTATACAACCCACAAGGCGCCCCTGCACTAAACACAGTTACTACAGTATACAACCCACAAGGCGTCCCTGCACTAAACACAGTTACTACAGTATACAACCCACAAGGCGTCCCTGCACTCAACACAGTTACTACAGTATACAACCCACAAGGCGCCCCTGCACTAAACACAGTTACTACAGTATACAACCCACAAGGCGTCCCTGCACTAAACACAATTACTGCAGTATACAACCCACAAGGCGTCCCTGCACTAAACACAGTTACTACAATATACAACCCACAAGGCGCCCCTGCACTAAACACAGTTACTACAGTATACAACCCACAAGGCGTCCCTGCACTAAACACAGTTACTACAGTATACAACCCACAAGGCGCCCCTGCACTAAACACAGTTACTACAGTATACAACCCACAAGGCGTCCCTGCACTCAACCCAGTTACTACAGCATACAACCTACAAGGCGCCCCTGCACTAAACACAGTTACTACAGCATACAACCTACAAGGCGTCCCTGCACTAAACACAGTTACTAGAGTATACAACCCACAAGGCGCCACTGCACTAAACACAGTTACTGCATTAACTTACAAGGCGCCACTGCACTAAACACAGTTACTGCATTAACCTACAAGGCGCCCCTGCACTAAACACAGTTGCTACAGTATACAACCCACAAGGAGCCCCTGCACTAAACACAGTTACTACAGTATACAACCCACAAGGCGTCCCTGCACTAAACACAGTTACTACAGTATACAACCCACAAGGCGTCCCTGCACTAAACACAGTTACTACAGTATACAACCCACAAGGCGTCCCTGCACTAAACACAGTTACTACAGTATACAACCCACAAGGCGTCCCTGCACTAAACACAGTTACTACAGTATACAACCCTCAAGGCGCCCCTGCACTAAACACAGTTACTACAGCATACAACCTACAAGGCGTCCCTGCACTAAACACAGTTACTACAGCATACAACCCACAAGGCGTCCCTGCACTAAACACAGTTACTACAGCATACAACCCACAAGGCGCCCCTGCACTAAACACAGTTACTACAGTATACAACCCACAAGGCGTCCCTGCACTAAACACAGTTACTACAGCATACAACCCACAAGGCGTCCCTGCACTAAACACAGTTACTACAGCATACAACCTTACAAGGCGTCCCTGCACTAAACACAGTTACTAAAGCATACAACCTACAAGGCGTCCCTGCACTAAACACAGTTACTACAGTATACAACCCACAAGGCGCCCCTGCACTAAACACAGTTACTGCATTAACCTACAAGGCGCCCCTGCACTAAACACAGTTACTACAGTATACAACCCACAAGGCGTCCCTGCACTAAACACAGTTACTACAGTATACAACCCACAAGGCGTCCCTGCACTAAACACAGTTACTACAGTATACAACCCACAAGGCGCCCCTGCACTAAACATAGTTACAACAGTATAAAACCCACAAGGCGCCCCTGCACTAAACACAGTTACTACAGCATACAACCCACAAGGCGCCCCTGCACTAAACACAGTTACTACAGTATACAACCCACAAGGCGCCCCTGCACTAAACACAGTTACTACAGCATACAACCTACATGGCGCCCCTGCACTAAACACATTTACTACAGTATACAACCCACAAGGCGTCCCTGCACTAAACACAGTTACTACAGTATACAACCCACAAGGCGTCCCTGCACTAAACACAGTTACTACAGTATACAACCCACAAGGCGCCCCTGCACTAAACACAGTTACTACAGTATACAACCCACAAGGCGTCCCTGCACTAAACACAGTTACTACAGTATACAACCCACAAGGCGCCCCTGCACTTAACACAGTTACTACAGTATACAACCCACAAGGCGTCCCTGCACTAAACACAGTTACTACAGTATACAACCCACAAGGAGTCCCTGCACTAAACACAGTTACTACAGTATACAACCCACAAGGCGTCCCTGCACTAAACACAGTTACTACAGCATACAACCCACAAGGAGTCCCTGCACCAAACACAGTAACTACAGTATACAACCCACAAGGCGCCCCTGCACTAAACACAGTTACTACAGTATACAACCCACAAGGCGCCCCTGCACTCAACACAGTTACTACAGCATACAACCTACAAGGCGTCCCTGCACTAAACAGTTACTACAGTATACAACCCACAAGGCGCCCCTGCACTAAACACAGTTACTACAGTATACAATCTACAAGGCGTCCCTGCACTAAACACAGTTACTACAGTATACATCCCACAAGGCGCCCCTGCACTAAACACAGTTAATACAGCATACAACCCACAAGGGGCCCCTGCACTAAACACAGTTACTGCATTAACCTACCTTCAAAATAAAGTAGGCGAGGTGAAACGTCGCGTTGAAGAATATTGCACTTATACAGCTTTGTTTGTTTATTTATTTGTTGTCTAACGCCGCACTCAGCAATCTTCCAGCTATTTCGAAGGGGGTCTGTAAACAATCCCATCTGCACCAGATAATCCAGTGACTGATACCATGAGCATCGACCTACGGTATTGGGATACGATGACATGCATCAACAAAGTCAGCGAGCCTGGCTATCTGTGACACCAATAATTTAGTGTGTTTTTCAAACAAGTAAAGTTTGGTTTTCAATAGTGTAGTACATGCATGGAATCAAGTCACAAAAACGCAACTGCTACAGAAAAGCATGCCATCCCATGCAAAAGTTGACTTTTATGCAAGCCCCATGTATTTCACTACCCAAGAATGGGTATAAAAACATGTGTGTTAACGGGATTCCATATGCATTGTTTAGCATCGTGCTGACAACCACACACACACACAAAAAAATCACCCAATTATTCAACATTACGAAATGCCACGCCTGTCCGAAAATAGGCGTCTGCGAGCCATTGATATGCTTGAAGCAGGATCGAGTCAACGTGATGATGCAAGACAAGTTAACGTCCACAGAAACACCATTTGGTGTTTATGGCAATGTTGGCAACAGACGAATGCAGTCAGAGGCCTTCCTCGGAGTGGCAGGCCACGCGTAACCAATAATCGAGAAGACAACTGGATTCGAATAACACCTACGAAATCGACAGTGACTGCAAGAAGCATCCCTGGCCTTCGACGAATATCTTCACAAACCGTACGTCGTCGCCTCAGATGTGCAGGGATTGTCGCCAGAAGATCCGCCAGATGTCCCATCTTGACAGGAAACCACCGTCAAGCACGTCTACAGTGGTGAAGACGAGTCTCGTTTTCACTTCAGCCACAGCGATGGACGGATTCGAGTGTACCGACGTCGAGGTGAACGTTACGTCAATCATTGTGTCATGGAAGAAGATCGGTTCGGGGGCGGCTGCGTATGGGGTGGGATTACAGCAAGACAGAGGACCCGTTTGATAGTGGTAGAGGGAAATCTCAATGGACAGCGCTACTGCGACGAGATCATCGGCCCTATTATTCTACCGTTTTTGCGTCGTCATGACCCGCGCATGACCTTTCAACATGGCAACGCCCGGCCTCATATTGCTCGACTTGTTCAGGATTCTCTTCAACAAAACAACGTGAATGTCACCCCCTGGCCGGCTCGGTCCCCTGATCTCTCACCAATCGAGCACATGTGGGATGAGATGGATCGGCGCCTTCAGCGTCAACCACTTGTTCCACAGACACTCCAGGAACTTCGAAACATGCTCCAGCAGATATGGACAGATGTCCCACAGGACTTTGTGCGACGCCTCGTCCATTCCATGAGACGAAGATGTGTTGCATGTATCGCAACCAGAGGTGGACACACGCCATTGACTTGAAAATTGACATTTTGGCATGTTCATGGTTGTTTTTTTATGAAATCACGAATTTTCTGAAGTCAGTTTGGCAAATTAAACCATTTGAACACTTACAGGAGTCTTTTATCTGTTGCAAACCGAAATTGTTTCAGATTTGGTTAAAAACCTAACTTTGCATTAAATCTGATTCAATGTCACAGGAATTTGTTGTTCAGTATATATAGAAAAAAAGTGAGGAAAAAAACTCTTTATATGCGAAGTACTTTCGTTAGTGCGTGTGCGTGTGCGTAGTTTCCATAAAATCTCAGGCAGGATGCATTTACGTGGGATGGTTGGTGCATGTCATAGAGCCTAATTGTGTGGATCGATGCTCTTGATATCAATCACTGACCGCCGTCATAAAGCTGGAATATTGCTGAGTGTGGCGTTAAACAACAAACAAACATTTACGTGGGAGGAAATTCATCCTTTCATATGCGAGCGTTCAGCTCCAAAGAGTTTCATCAGCTCTTACATAATGACTATAACTATCTATTCGACGTAGCAGAGAAGGATTGTTAGGAACGGCTTAAATCAAACCGGTTATAACTACCTAAGCCTAGAATCGAATTAATGTCGTATTTACATCACATCGTGATTTGTGTGTGCTGAAACTCCAGGTCACCTCAGTGCAAATCGTTACAAGATGGATGCTGCCATCGTCCCGTCTGGTACCCTGGGTATGCTGCGCTGGCACTTCACTGACCCAGACAATGACTGCACAGTGGCCGCCGCCACTTGACGAACAAACATGGCGGACACGACATGTAGAAAAACTATAGAAAAACGCTAGAACGGGTGGTTATAATTTTTCTTAGCATTTTCATGAATGCTCTTGCAATGTATACGTCACGAGAATAACGTCAATTGTTACTTTTAGTGAAGGAAAACATTATTTAATGTGTTTCAAGACTCGAAAGTGGTCGTCACATCGGTGAAATGAAAATAATGACACACACCATTTTCGACAGTGATATTTTCGTTAATATTTCGTGTCAGCTCACTGTTGTCACGAAATCGTACACATAATACATGGAATTAAAAGACCACGTTAATGGAATACCGTTAGCATCTTTATATTTAGCAAATCTGATGAAGCAAATGTCGCCAATTATGACCCGTTTTCTCCCATTGTAAAAAGGTGTTTGGAGGGGTTGTTGAACGCCCAGTATAATAACTAGAAAAAAACAAAAACACTTTTGATCCGTAATAATGGTATTTAATGATAGGGTCTGTCATTGGTTCTGACATTTGGCCTTTGGATTTTATTCACATGAAAAGCCATTTATTTGTTTTCTTATTACACAATGAAATAAATCATAAATAGATCTAATAATTTTGGAGAAATAATTGATTAATTCCAATGTCGTGTTTTTTTACAAAGTTTGTGCTTGTAAAAATGTCGGATCTGAATGGCATAATAAGGTTGGTTGGTTGGTTTGTCGCCGCACTCAGCAATATTCCAGCTATATGACGGCGGTCTGTAAAGAATCGAGTCTGGACCAGACAATCCAGTGATTAATATCATGAGCATCGATCCACGCAATTGGGATCGATGACATGCATCAACCAAGTCAGCGAGCCTGACCACCCGATCCCGTTAGTCGCCTTTTACGACAAGCATGGGTTGCTGAAGATCTATTCTATCCCGGAATCTTCACGGGTCGGCATAATAAGGAATATGTTGATTAATTTTGTACAGTGGGTTACACATTCATATGTTTTCTCTTTTTCACGGGATGACAAAAATAAAAATTTAACAGTAGTCACGGTGTGGCAATTAATCAACTGAAGACCCTTCCACGTGAGGTTGTAGAAAACTTTATTATAAATTTATAGGCAGGTTTCCAGTTAATATGGATAATCACTATACCATGAAATTCTACTATATATCATTGCCTTGTTTGAGATCCAGACACCCAAACAGTTTGTGCTGAAAGTGGCCACTGATTTTGACAAGAAAACCCAGAGGAATCTATGTGTGAAGGGACTTTCAAGGGCTGTAGTTTATCAAAGACATATTTGGTAAAGAGCAAAGCAGTTAAAATTTAATAATGTTCCCATCTGTCCATTGTCATAAACATTATATAAGCAAATAACCATAACTTTCAAGCAAATTTAACATATTTGTAATTTAAGATGATTCTACTGACCAATCTACACTAACTCCAAAGGGTTTTCAACAATCAGATATCTGAGAAAATTCCATCTAGTTTTTTTACAGCAAACTGAACCAGGGATGTGAGCAGGTTTTCCCGAAAAAAAGAGGAAAAGTCTAGGGGGGTCTGGGGGCATCCCCCCCCCCCCCCCCCCTCAGAAATTTTTAAAACATTTGATTGCATTTAAAGCAATTTCGTGCAGTTTGGACAACATTCACACCAAGAAATGTAATAAGTCAATGGCAAAAGTCAATAAGTCAAATAAACAAGATGGCAGATGCAGTAAAATTTCGAAGTTAAATCAGTAGTTTTAAAAAATCGGACATAGCTTTCGCACCCCTGGCTACCCGCCAGGTCTGGGAGCAATACTGCCATAAACTTCAACCCCCATCCCCCAGACACAAGGACAACTGTCACAAGCGTGCAATGTCTGACCCTTTCCCCATGTTGAAGCATATTGAAAAAAAACTTACCTTGTACTTACTTACCTTTTGATGAAAAAAACAAAACTCCATTGCAAACATAAGACATTAATACAACATATTTCCCCATGTTATGGGGTTTTGGACGCTGAAGAAACATTCATAGTTTTCTCGCTAATCACATGAACAACTGTAAAACATCTCATTCACTTACAGGCTAAAACACAACTTTATCTTAAAAACAAGCCATCAACTGACTCTGAGTATTTACAATTTCTGTGTGACGCCACACCCCACGTTATAGTGCAAGTATTCGTGATAGAAAACGTATGATGTCCGAATACCTATGCTGGTGAAAGCTCTGATCGAAAACAGGACAATCCGCGATGGTTGTCCGGTTTTCGATCATATTTTTCGGAGTTTTTTTCAAAAAAATTATTTAATTTTTACGCGGAAGATGATTTTTTCCGAGGACTACAGTTTTTAAAAACGGAGATTTCACATCCCTGTGAACAATCTAAACACATGCAAAGCTGATGGACATGATGTCCTGAATAAAAGCAAAAACAAAAATTAACATAATCAGATTTGGAACTTGTTAGTATGTAAACAAGCATGAAATACTCATATCCCCGGCCAATATGACATGTCCGGTTGTGTGCAATGCATTAGCTCCTGTGAACTATGTTCACTTGGCCTTTTTGTAAATGGCCTAATTGCAGCACTAACAAGTCCAACTTGTTGCAATGGAAACGTAAAAAATAAAAATTTCTTAAATTCCTAAATAGCAAAAGGCAGTTCAGTATGTGTCTGGTAAACATGCATAGTTTTGTTAGAAAGTATTGAATGGGTTTTGAGTTATGCTCCAGAAACAAACACTACCCAATAGAAACTAAGTCCAACTTGTTGCCATGGAAACGTAAAAAAATAAAAATTTATAAAACTCTTAAATAGCAAAAGGCACAAGTTCAGTATGTGTCTGGTAAACATGCAATGCTTTGTAAGAATTTATTTAACGGTTTTTTAGTTACGCTCCGGAAACGAACAGCCCCTTATAGAACCTAAGTCCAACTTGTTGCAATGGAAACGTAAAAAATAAAAATTTATAAAATTCCCAAATAGCAAAAGGCACCAGTTCAGCATCAGTCTGATAGACATGCAAAGTTTCGTAGAGAAATATTTAACGGTTTCCGGAAACGATTTCGGGATGCACACACGCACGCACGCACATACGGACGGAACCCATTTCTATATCCCCCGCCAACTTCGTTGGGGCGGGGGATAATTACAATGTAAAATTGGTCAACAAGTTCAGTACAAATTCTCCTGAATTCAAAGATTCGGTGTTGAACCAGGCATGGAAGAAGTACTGTTAAAGAGTTAGAGTGAAGCAAACAGATTCAAATGCATCATTTTTATCCACTGGCTGAATAAATGTTTGTTTGTTTATTTGTTGTGTAAGGTACACTCAGAAATTTTCCAGCTACATGAGAGCGGGGCTGATGACATATTACATGTATGTGATGTATTACTTTTGTCAGATCTACATGTATATCATGCGCTGAATGATGTCAGTGTATGCTTGGATCCTGGCTTTAAGCCCCAAAAACTATGGTACACATAGTCAAGACAGGTTCCATTGCTACCCGGTAATCACCACCCTTAATTCAACACTTCACACAAAAATATTGGAAAGTACTCCAGCTTTCATCCTCAAGTATTACATTTTCTGTGCACTTTTAATGTTATGTATTACCATCATGATCATATTGGTTTTCTTTTCCTATGCTTGAGCAATAATGTAACTTAATTTCTTTTATTCGAGTAGTTAATCTGTAGATAATATCGTACACAGATATTTCGTCTAACATAATGATTATTATCATAACTATTTTTCAATAATAATGGTATGCACACTTCATTGCGTTGTTCTGTACACGGATTCCCCAATGGCTATATTGCATCAAATAGAATACACATGCATGTGTATGCCACTGTACCAAATTAATTCAAAATTATGAGCATAATCCTCATTATAATCCCATTCAGACGCAACATTTTTACAAGCTCACACAAAGTTCAGAAACACTTGACTGAAATTAATCCAATGTTTCCAAAATTATTAGATCTATTTATGATTAATTTCATTGTGTAATAAGAAAACAAATGCCAAATAAATGGCTTTTCATGTGAATAAAATCCAAAGGCCAAATGTCAGAACCAATGACAGACACTATCATTAAATACCATTATTACGGATCAAAAGTGTTTGTTTGTTTTTCTAGTTATTATACTGGGCGTTCAATAACCCCTCCAAACACACCTTTTTACAATGGGAGAAAACGGGTCATAATTGGCGACATTTGCGTCATCAGATTTGCTAAAATAAAGATGCTAACGGTATTTCATTAACGTGGTCGTTTAATTCCATGTATTATGTGTACGATTTCGTGACAACAGTGAGCTGACACGAAATATTAACGAAAATATCATTGTTGAAAATGGGGTGTGTCATTGTTTACATTTCACCGATGCGACGACCACTTTCTAGTCTCCAAACAGCTTAAATAATGTTTTCCTTCGCTAAAAGTAACAATTGACATTATTCTCGTGACGTATACATTGCAAGAGCATTAATGGACAATGCTAAGAAAAAATTATAACCACCCGCTCTAGCATTTTTCAATTGTAAATACATTTGGTGTAACGACGTGTTTGTTCGTTAAGTGGAGGCGGGCCTTGTGCAGTCATTGCCTGGGTCAGGCTGAATCAAACAAAGGCTTCAAAGGCTAAAACGGCACCGCAGCAAAACGGCTACAATGTGTCGGGCCAAAACGGCACCTGTATTTTAAATAACGATAAGAGCGATTTGTGTAGTACTATATATGGTTTATCTGGTGTATTTGATGTATCTAAATACAGTTTGAGCTTGACATCGAGTTTAATTGAGTAAATTTAAGGTACTTAAAGGGGATCTGATCTAAAGCAATTCCCCGGGACTGGTTGTTGCCTTTGTTATTATTTTTTCCCGTGAGTATCCGGATGATATCCAAGAAATCTAGACTAGTTTGCGACTTGTGCTGCGCCATTCGTAAGCGCATTTGTCACCTTTATTGATAGTATAAGGGCGGATGCTCACATTGATCGACAAAATGAAATAGCTTTGGGAAATAATAAGGAAATGTAGGTATCTTTGTGGGTAGCATCGGTAATGGTGACGAAGTTTTGATAAGTCACTTGCTTGGTAATTGTGCGATTTTCGTGTACACTATTATGACTTGCAACACAAAGTAAATATTTCACCTGAGCATTGCTTATTTTATAGTGTTTATATTTTAACAGTCAAAATGTACAAAATTCTCACTTAGGAAATTTATTAAACGACTAAATATTCAGTTATTTTACAAACTGACTGAAAAATATGTCCATCAGTATTATGATAACAAATTCCAATACTTTTTATGTTTAATATCATCACCAAGTGACTGAAAATGTTAGGATTAAAAGTACACGTGTATATTGTTTGGCTTCTAATCCTAGCATTACTAATCTACTGTGCTGTTTATAAGCCCTTTTGGTCGTCTTAATCATTTTTAGTCATTCTCTTAAATAAATGGACACATTGTTCAGTCAATTTGTAAAACGACTGAAATATTTAGACATTTCATAAATTGCCTGAGTAAATCACATTTTACAAATTGACTGTAATATATGCATGCTTACAAAGGAAAATACGTCTTTCGCGCATCGAAGAACTTCCCAACCGAGACGTAGATGAACAAGAACAAATCTGTTCAATGCTGCAGCAAATGAAGAAAAACAAAATGCAAATATCATAATTACAACCTATCAAATTAATATGTATAATTTTAGGCAGCTTCCTTGTTCGGGGAATGTATCCGTTAATATCCACATAAAGGAACAATATCCCACACATCTGCAGCTGTACAAAGAAACTTTTTCGATGTCACGTGTCTGTATCAATCAAATATTTTAAAATATATATATCGTTTCGGGATTTTATAAACTGTGTTCGTTTCTCAACTGATCACTTAGATTGTTTCAGGTGTTTCACATTGGTGTCAAGTCTCAAATGTCAGCTGAGAAAGCCCACGTGACAACTATTTCCATAATGTCCACGGTTCTTACAAAAATCCACTGCGTTAGATGACAATGAGCAATCAATCAACCTATTATCCGTTAACCCTTTAAACAAAGTTTGTTGTTTTTACATCGGCACTTCACGACATGATTAAGTGTATTCCCTTTGCTTTAGTAAACCTACACATGTAAACACTTACTTTCTGACATATCCACTGTGCAAGATAACAGTGATAAATCAATCAACGTATTTTCTGTTGATCCTTTGATGGCTCAGTTGATTTACAAAAAAAAACACTATAGATAATTTACAAAAAAGTAAATCAACTGATCATTCATCTCTTGCTGGGCTGCCACGTGCATATCACATAACACACATTTCACCTCACTTTAACCCTGGATTTAGATTGAATAATTACCCCAGGCACAAGAAATGTCATATGGGAACCTTTATCGGGTAATGTGAGTGGTGCTGCCACTAATAAATCCATTAACTGAGCATCTATTGAATGACGACAAATACACAAGTGTAGGACCAATCAGAAAACGTGGATGACAAGGGGGCAGTAACCGTATTATCCACACAATCCGAAATCCGAAAATGTTTTCACTGCAGGGATACTTTTTTATTAATAAACTATAACCATCAGGGGTATTTCCAAATGACGACATCCGATGAGCTTCCGCCGTTCTTTTTGTCTGTTTAGGCTGTAGAAATTAATCAACATGCGCCCTTTGCCGAAATCTTCATAGATCACGGGTAACCAACAAGTGTTAAAAAATGCGTAAGAGTTGTCTTAACAGACGGTAGCCCAGTCTCTTGTCACTCTGTTGCGTTGGCGAGCAAATCGACTCACGGCAGCTAATGAGCCAGCCCCAGCGGCCAGTGTCTAGACAGCCGTGAAAGCAGCCAGAGATTAGTGCTCCTTTAAAACTTCAAAGCGTATAATGTTTTCACCATAAGTTAGCTGCGCCTCCTAATTAGAGTCGGCGAGTAAATTGGAATAGGGGGGCTAATTTCTAAGGTAAACCTGTTTTAACATTTCACAATTATTTGTGTTGGTAAGAGACGATGTGGGTGTGATTTCATTTATGTTACTGCAAAGCATGTTATGTTTTCACAATAAGTTGAGTATAGGCTAAGTTGGAATATAGTTGGAGGTGCCGTTTTAGCTATAACCCGTTTCATAGACATGCAGTGAATTCAGAGAACGTCTCCATCTCAAGGTCGGCCTTAGGCGCCAAGTTAGAGCGGAATCCACGACGGCTCTTGTCCTGCCCATGACGTATACCCCCTGCATTCCAGGGGTCACGGTCCTTTGCACACACTGATCAAGAATGCGACACAGATTGTGAACTTTTGCAATATACGACATGACGGTCTGTCTTTGCGTAATGGAATGCTGTGAATTTTTATGTGATAATTATAAACTACACGTACAAAATATCATATTTGGAAGAAAACATTAGAGAATGCAAAATGTTCTCTTTTATACAACATTCATAAATTAGTTATGATATAGCCTCTAGGGCAACACATGAATGTTATACAGTCTGTCACGAACTAACTGCAGCCGACATATTTAGTTATTTTTCTAGGCACCTGCCAACAGGGTCATCCATGGCTTCAGATTACCAGGTAGGGCTGCTAGTCGGCCGACCGCTCCATGGCCTGGTTAGTGATAGTAACCCATATAATTATGAAACGATAATATAAAACTCAAACATTATTTGACTAGAATGTTTTTCGGGCATACGCGTGCACGTTTCAGAGTTATAAGGGTTGTTCCCCACAAGTAAAGGTCCCGGCGTGAAGGCTGAACAAACTACAGGTAAACTACCTGTTGAGAACGCTACGGTCTACATACCTCCAAACAGCACAGAAGCCAAAACTGCTACAATATATCCGTTCATTCTGGACAATTCAAATGTCGATCTGTTTCACGAGTGAAAGTTCCCCACGTGCTCGTCTGCAGCAAATAACTTGGGTGTCGATCAGCCGCGGGTTACTTTAAAGTTGCATGCCGGGAAGATGTCGCCAATCAAATCGAGGCGAATAACAAAGGACAAATAGACGTATTGTTTGGCACGACAGTTACAGCGGCCTTTCGTGCCTACAGTATGGGCGCCGCAATTAATTTTAACTGTGGAGGATATTCACAAATACAAATTACTGCTCATAGCTGCCAAATGGAATTTAATCATACTGGAATATTGCTGATGCAGCCTTAAGTCACCTTCTTGCACCTCCTCTATCACCCCTACAAAAATAGAATAAAATTTCATCTTGTTGCATAATGTTCTCGAAGTCTGTTCAGTCAGTAATAAAATGTCAAAGTGGGTCGGGGCAAAAAGTATCTGACATATCATCCCCAAACATTGTTATTTTTTCTGTTTCCAAAACCTGAGTAAGTGAGTATCCAGTAATATCACAGGAGGGGACACCAGATATAAATCAATTCTTATATCTAGAACAGGCAGATAGATTGTGTGTTGGTTCAATTAAATATTTCTGATTTATCTTATGGTCAGATATTAGTGAGTGCCTGTGATGCAGCTATCTAAAATCACCTGGATTCCTCATATTAAACAAAGAAAAACAAACTAAAATTTTCATGTCTTTATTTCTCAGAATATAAGCTTGTTTATCTTCAGTTATACAGACATTTCAAAACTTAACATGGCCCAGGTGTCTTTGTCAGTCAAAAGCACCTAATTAAATTCCAGGAGTAAACAATTTTCTTGTTTGTAAACAAATGGTGCAATGTGCTTTTTTAGAACAGTTAAATTCAAACATCATGAATGTGATAAATATTGGCCCTGTTGTTGAGTGAGTGAATAAGGCTTTTCACTTCCTCTTCCTATTTAAGTGAAATGTGTCGCGGGAAGCACATTGTAACATCCATCACTGCAGATGGTTTCAGCTTCAGCATATATCTCTTCCGTGAAAAAAGGAAATCAACAGAGTGGATTCTGTAGACTGTGTAGATATTCATTGTGTTGAGGCTCTGGACTCAAAGGGTGAAATAAACAATTCAATAATTTGGTAATAATATTTCTACTTCTATGATTTTTTAAAAATAAACAATGCAGTCACCTTCTCACAAAATATTGCTTATTCAGAAAACAACATTCTTCTAAAACAGAGAAATATTACATGCTACTTTAGAACAATCTTGAAGGTATCAATTCATCTGATATGCCTAAAAACCAAACAGTATCTTCTGTGTAAACACAATAGACAGGTTTTGATATTTGTATTATGTATTTAATCATGAAATACTTTGTTTGGTCTGACCATACTGAAAACATACTTTCGCTTGAGTGAAATAAATAAGATTATTAAAATCAGGTGAAATATCATGTTTTGTCACACCTACAGTCAGTCTGCCTCATTGACACTATGGTTTTCCAAGTAAGGTAATGAAGATCACAATGATAATAGAATATGAATGTTGTTTAGTCAAATGAAATGTTTATCTCACCTTGTGGTTTACTAAAGTTGATATTTTGACTTGTGGCTGTGACACTCATGAAAATATTAACTTTGTCAGATCACAAGATGAGATAAATGCATGCTTTCATCTTTATTTGACAAGGAAAACAAATTTCCATTATGTATTTATACATTTTTATATTTCTTGTCTTGATTGAATTATCAAAATGATCACACCACTTGACTTGATTAAAATAAAGTTCTAAAGATTGTTAACAATACCAAAATATTACATCATAATATAATTATTGCACACTGTAAGCACAACTATTATCTTATATATGCACGTAATATGATTAATAATCAATAATAAATTACATGGCATTGCTTGCACAAGAGAAATTATTTTTTTAACAGCTTCAAAACATGTTTGAGTACATAAAACAAGATGGATTTCACAATTAAACAAAGGGAATAAATGAGTTATGATTGCAATACCCATGGGAATTACACAACATTCATAAAAATAATTCTGTTTATAGAAATCTCAATCTCAGTTTATGAATTTGAAATATTTGAATACAGACTGTTGAAGAGTTATCTGTTTCTGTACATTACATAAAAATCACAGGTAGATTTACTGGCCATTAATTAGTTGGGTTCTTCATTTCATGACATGATTAATTTGGTACAGAAAAGTAAAAATCATTTTGGTAGAAATATTGTTTACAAAATTGCAGATCAAACTGTACTTCACTTTAAATATTTACACACCCTTTATGTAATAATTCAGTTGAAATTTTACATCTCATGCTATCTAGTCTGTCAACATTGATGATTAAAATAACTACTGTTCACAATCACAGCAGCACTAGTAGACCTAGAGGTTAGGGCTGGGACAGGTCCAAATTTACTACCCGGGTACCCACCTCCCTATTACCTGACCCTACCCGCGTACCTGCTGTAGATTTTTAGAGATAGGTACAAACTGTCCAATTTGGAAAAGTTTTACCGTAGCCCTGGCAAAATGTATTTAGATACACGTGTAAGACGATCCGCTCATGCATACACTGAAGTTTAATGCATGAAGTTTTATCTTTATTCAAATATATAAAAGTCAGTAGGAATGAGTGCATTGTCAGAAAGAAATGGGATATTAGTGACTTATAGTGTAACCATAGAGTTTAAGATAACTTTTGTCATCAAACAATATATATCACGTGACTAACTACGGGTCCGGGTAGTCCTGTGGGTACCCGGGTCCTTACTCAGGACCCAGCCGACCCGGGTACCCGAGTTACCTGTCCCAGCCCTACTAGAGGTCTAATATTGTAATTGGAATGTCCAATTTGAGTCCATTACAGTTAACATCAATTACACAACTGATGCAAAATTCTGATTTGTTTATGACTGTGAATTCTCAATAGGTTACAATAAGATAAATATAATCAACATATCAATTTAGTTAGTTTCTGACATCTATATAGATATGGTCAAAAGGTCAATATTTTCTAGACTTCAACTACAACTAGGCCTACAACTCGTTAACTTATTCAAACTCATTCCTTGACTAAAACACATAAATATATAGTTTGGGTTAATGGTGTGTAAACAATGAATTATTCCTTACATGATCCCAGTAGGATTTGTATCAAAGACGCTGGACACAAAAAGTGAAACCCACTACAACCCTCTGAGATATAACATGAAGAGAGAGTATAGTATACTTGTACCGAATAAAACAACAACAATACCTTTCCATGCTATATTTTGTTGTAGGTGGTACCCACCTATAGTGGGGTAGGCCTCAAATAACATGATTTACCATCACTATAAAACATTGCTTAAGCTGACTCCTTGAAACACATTAACCTAATAGTGTTATTAAACTTACTTTGTAGTATTTATTACTATTTATCTTAACTACATACAAGTCGAGAAACAATTGAGTGTAAATAGCAACATATTTAATGTGGCTCGGGTATCAAAGGAGAAATAACTCATGTAAATAGTTATTTAGAAGATCAAAACCCACTACAGAGTGACCATTTTCACACATAACGTACAATATCCACCAAGCAGCATATATTTAGAAAAAAATCTGTAGGTCTCCATGCCAAATATTGAGTATTTGCATGCCAAAAAAAAGGCGAGGGATGCCATTCCTGAAACCTGAAAAGGGAGATAACTCATTATCTAGATATGATCAATCACATATTATGCTTGTCATTGAGTGTTGTTTACCGGTAGATAACATAATAGGCAGATTTGATGTTCTACAATGCTCTCTGTTTATCCATTTATAGCAATTACTTAATCATAAATAGCCATGCCTCTCGTTCAGGGAGGAGAATAAAATGTGCCAAGTTACTAAAAAATGTGTAGGTACGCTACACACTGTTTTCCCACTGCATCTGAAAATTCAGAAATGCATTGGAACAGTTATTTTTATTACTTATCGGCTCATGTTTGGGAAGGAACATGTTGCAGGTTTCCACAATCATAAAAGGACATCATGTTGCTTCGACCACCAATTTGCGTAGGAGACAGGGCGCGTCAAGGGAGGTAATTCATCACGGTAAACTCGCGTGCAACGGCGTGCTGAGGTGCGCATGCACGAACTATTGTATCCAACGTCTAAGTCTGTTCAGCTACCATAAAGTGCACTGGGAGTTACCAGGTGGCCATGGATATTTGAAATTGAAATCACAACAGAACGGCCAGACTCACTTCCTAATTTTATATCAGTAACGAGGCCAGATAACAGTGGAATATTTTGTCAGTGATCGATAAGAATAATGTTCAACACTTACGATAAATGTTGCCGTGATAGTACTGAAATGGTTAAATTGTCACTGTTTGTCCCGATTGCGTGCCTTGTTGACATCTCCATGTGTAGCATGTGCCATCCAGCATTCACCTTCTGCTCTCCAAGTCTCGCTTTAAAACCGGAAGTAGCGAAGTGTGAAAAGGCATTCGTGACCAACTCGTGTTATTCCAGACAAGCCAAATAGCGAAAAATCTTCTGTGCAGGTTACGGGAATGGGGGAGTGGTGAAGAATGGTGAAAAAGGTCTATAAGAGTGACAAGCTCCTTCCCAGCGCGTGCCACCTTCGTTACACTCATCAACATCGCTGCCACCAGTGTGGACGCGGCCATTACAAGAATTGAAATTTGGCCTCTAACCCCAAATGTTGTTGTTGGTTTGTTGTTTAACGCCGCACTCAGCAATATTCCATCTATATGACGTCGGTCTGTAAAATAATCGAGTCTGGACCAGACAATCCAGTGATTAATATCATGAGCATCGATCCGTGCAATTGGGATTGATGATGTTACAGCTGGTTAGACGCCAAGACATGACTCGCTGTGGGGTTGTGATCGGTTTTATTCAGATATGGAAATGGAGAAATGGCCCTGAAACAATTACAATAAAATAGTAACGGCCATAATTTATATCAAGAAGCTTACAAAAAATATATTGGTACTATGGCATCTTACAACACATGTAAATTGTTACACATTTATCAATTAGTCATGACATATGTTATCACGCCAAGGGAGAATTTCCCACCAAATACAACATTTTACCCACATACTTAAAACAATATTTACACATATACCTAACATACACATCATTCCACAAGTAAGATGACGTACATTTAAACAAGCATGCCGTAACCCTCAAAGGTTACACAAAACGTGTACATGAAGAAAAATATATTTAAACATGCTAATAAGCCTTACCTATTTGTGGAATTGAGCCATGTAATTGGACGTGGTGACTCACGCTCGGTGACCATAGATTGCCTGTAATTCACAAACACCATCATACAACATTGTGACAATGCATTCACCATCACTCAGGGTCTCCGCTCACACAATTCAAACAAAACCAATTGATATATATACACAGAACCAACTGACAAAAGCTGACGTTTAATAATTATTTTTAACTCTAATCAGAACATTTGTTGCAACTTCTACACTACCACATGGACTTTAGGTTTGACTTAGTTGACAAACATCAGATACTTTAGATACTTAAATACATTTTTCAACATTATCATATTTATCAAGATACTAAATAACATTAATTTCTAAGAAACAACATACTTAATGAACATAAAAGAACTAATAAACCTAAACATAATTTAGTGTTTAAGTATTTAACTGACCTGTTTAATCCTATTGCCACCTTGCTGTTGCCTCATGTGCTGTGCTGTGATTGTGAGGTGGTTAGATTGGTGCAAAGAAGACTATCTTAGTTTTTAAATGAGCCAATGAGAAGCTAAGAATTAGGGTCAGTTGATAAACAACTTTCATCCTGAATTGACAATACTCTTGATCCAGCATTATACTTTACATAGCTCTGATGTCATAACCATTCAGATGAATGAAATTCATATGTACTAATAGATAAACAAAACCAAATGTCAATCTAACTGACATTCGCTTAAAACCACAAACATTAGAATACTGCCACCAACCATCAATATTTTTAACAACCTTTTTATGACTCATACATTATATTTATTCTTATTTTACCTTTAAACCATAAATTATAAAACACCATGTTACATCCAATAATTGTAAAATAGATATATACAAAGAAACCAAGTAAACAAATAAATACCATCCAAATGTCACTGCTACAATGACATGCATTAACCAAGTGAGCGAGTCTGACCACCCGATCCCGTTAGTCGCCTTTAACGACAAGCATGGGTTGCTGAAGACCTGTTCTACCCCGGAATCTTCACGGTTAAATGTTGATACTAGTGTTTAAGTCTTTGGGATTGTAACCATAGTGAATTTAGGAAAGGTTTACGACGGACCATATTTCCCAGATTTACTTCTTTTTTAGTATTATCAGATTGGTTCGGGATTGCAGACGAACGGAAAATCAACCAACTTCTTCCTTACATTCTTACTATACCAATTACATGATAGTTGTAACGAAACAGAAATTCAAACTGACAAACAAAGAAAATAATTTAGCAGGGGTATGTTCTCGGCGTCACGGCAATTATCACTTGTTTGAAAACATAACGGTCAGTCGGTTGAGAGTTTAACTCCATGCATGGTTGTGGCCACCTTTCACAATGGGGAGTTTTGGCTGGGGGCAGCGACAGTTATAAAGAGCTCCGTGAACGGGCTATCGTTGTGGGGAGCTTGTAGGAGGGACATTGAAGGGACATAACTTGTAATAGCCTCTTGTTGCGTTACAATCGAGTCACGAAATTCAAGTTCGGCAAGGTTGGAAACCGGACTTTTATAGTCAGGTAATTCCCTTTTCTCGGGAAGATGGATTTGGTTTGCAATCGAAAGGCCAATACAATGGGTCAAATATATTCTTTAAAAAAAGTAGGGGACCATGAAAAATACGTGTGAATCCCAAGTATTAGAACAAAGGTTAGTGTTGACGACAGGCACCCTGTGGAAGAACGTGTATGTCTGTTCTGTAAAACCTTACATCAAAACACATCCTATAGTTTGCACATACCTCACGCAGTAGCGTCACACACGTGCGTCGGTTGTGATATCTGATTTTGACACTTTCAAAGAAGGAAGATTAATCTCTGTGGACAATTATGTCTGTCGACCGTATTGATTCTGCTTATATGTAGCAGGATTGCGTCCGACGCACACAGACCACAGACGCTACCTTGTTCTTCAATGGCCAATCTTTATTCCCAGATAGTATGAACGTAAAAAAACCCACCCTGAAACAATCAGGTCTACAATATGACACACATAAACAATATACACGTATTATAAACACAGATATACACATACAATTCATACGCATACTAATAAGATTGTTCGTTTGTACGTTGTTTAACGCGGCACTCAGCAATATTACCGCTATATGGCGGCGTTCTGTAAATTATCGAGTCTGGACCAGACAATCCAGTGTTTGACAACATGACCATCGATCCCCGCAGTTGGGATACAATGACATGTATCAACCAAGTCAGCGAGCCTGACCATCCGATCCCGTTAGTCGCCTCTTACGACAAGCATAGTAACCTTTTCCGGCAAGCATGGGTTGCTGATGACCCTATCTACCCCGGATCTTCACGGGGCACTAATACGATAAGATACAGTACGTAACGTTGTTGTGAATGCACTTCCTAGAATGTATTTATATACTAGTACATTACAAAAGTATATATGTCTTGATATATAATCAAATGCATACACTAGAAAGACTATATACACAATTAATAAATTACATATAAACGACATGTAAACCTACCAGGTGTGTGGGCCTGGGTTGATGTCACACCTGGTGACGATGCCGCACCAAGTTTCTACACAGTAGTGCAAAACTCGTCTGCAGAGGAAATAACAATACATATATACAGTACATGCAGACATGCCAATAAGAACAAATATAGAACTTATACCTTCTATGATATATACAAGCATACATGAAGAAGGACAAGTTCTATGGGTGAACAACATCTTTATTACAATTAGTGCGACGTTTCGGTGTAGATCCTAAAAAAGTACTCACGCAAATGGAAAAAACCCTGTTTTTCTCAATTTAAAAATCGACACAAAGTGTTACGTCGCTGTAAATACGAAATAACAAAACAACTCGAAAAGTACTAAAAGTCTGGATTTGCTAGTTTGATCTCAGTGAACAATACAAAATGTACTTTACAGGAGGTAATTTGTCGTCACTTTCAACATTCAAAAATAAAACTAAGTCCAAATTGACATAGCAGAAACAGACTATAGGCATTATGCACCTGTTCTCACCTGTCGTCAAGGTGTCATAGGTCATGGACATTCACCTTGATCTACTTACACCTGGTTATGCCCTGTTTCACAATAGTCTGTTTTATTCACATTTTTACACACTTTTCCTTATAAAAAGGCATAAAAACCTTCGATACGCTGTATTTGAGCCAAAGCCCAATTAGTACTAATTGAGTTGTTTGAATATTTACATATTTTGTATATTAACTGTATTTATTTAAGATCTGAGGTCGAAAAAAGTTTTTTTTCATTTCCGTGAGTACTTTTTTTTAACACCTTTATCAAGCAAGTGATGGATAGTGCTTACTTACTTACTTACTTACTTTGGAGATTTAACGTGCGCTTTCCGACTGATGCGTATTTCGCACACGGGCCCGGCCAGGCCATTTAATGTGTTTCCGAAAGGGGCGAAAGTGGTCTGTGCAACCCAAGAGGGGGCTTTAGGGGTTGCTTATATAGAATTTGGGAATTTTGAGATTTGGAATAGATGCCGATGGGGTTTGGGAGGAGAACTAAGGGAGCTGGGTATGGTGGATGTTTGTTGTTTATGTGATTTTGATTTGGTAGGTTATTGTGTTTTTAGATGCGTTTTATTAGTTCCGTTTTTATTAAGAATACGCCTAAGGCCTTGAAGTTTTCTAGTTTATTTTGTGGGTTTAGTATTGCTTATAGAGTGAGAGCCTTGTTTAGATTGAGGGTGGTTTGTAATGCGGTTCGATGTGTTAGGTAGTGTGTGCAGTGGATGAGTGCGTGTTCTGGGGTTTCTGGTTGTTTGCAGTGTGGGCAGTTACCTGTAGTGTGTGTGTTGTTTTTTTTAGGTGGTTATTTAGGTTGGTGTGTCCTGTCTGGAGTTTAGTGATTACTCTGTCGATTTTTTTGATGGATGGAGAATTTTTGGTTTGGTTAGTGGTTTGCTGAGCACTTTTTTGATTTGGCTATTTGAGTTTAGATATAGGTTATGCCATTTTTTGTGATTTTTTGCTTGTTTACACTTTTAATTTCTGATTTTGAGATGGGTAAGTTTAAGCTTATTTCTGGGATTTTGAGGGATAGTTTAGCTGCTTTATCGGCGTTTTCATTACCGTATATTCCTACGTGGGCGGGTATCCACAAGAAGGTTATTTGTTTGCCTGCCTTAGTTAGGTCGTTGGAGCTTTTAAGTATTTGATTTATTAATTTAGGTCGGTTTTTGGTATTTTTGTTTTGGAGGGCTTGCAGTCCACTTAGGGAGTCGGTAAGTATTAGGATTTTTTTGTGGTTTTTGGATTCTTGATTATGGAGGGCTGAGGCCATGCCCATTAGTTCTGCCGTGAATATTGATTGGTTGTTTGGGAGTCGGAAGGATTGTGTGGTTTTAGTTGGTTGTGTGGTATGGACTCCGAAACCTGTGTGTTTGGAGGTCGGATCTGAGGATCCGTCCGTGTAAATGTGACACCAATTTGGCCAATTTTCGTGTATGTATGCTAGTGTGGTAGTTTTAGCTATGTTTGGGTCGGTTTGTTTATTTATTTGGCTAGCTAGTGTTGTGTCTATTTTGGGTATTTTAAGTTTAGGGGTGAAGATATTTGATTGTTTGCAGTTTTGTTTAAGATTTTTAATTTGGTGTTCATTTAGGTAGTTTGTTATTCTTTGGGATATTGGGGTAAGTAAGGGGTGTTTACGAGCTAGAGCTTGGTTTTTGGGGCTGATGTTTTGGTTTATTAAGTTTTGGATGAGAGGGTTTGATTGGGACGCGGCCCAGAAATTTAAGCTTAGCTGTTCCCTGCGTAGACTTAGTGGCATTTCTCCTGTTAAGGCCTGAAGTGAGGTGTAGGAGGTGCCATGTTGGGTGCGTGTAATTAGTTTGAGAGCCTGATATTGTATTGAGTCAAGTTTTTTGGATAGAGAGTTGTTTAGGGTGTTGTATATGGCGCAGCCGTAGTCTAGTTTTGATCTAATTAGTGATATGTAGAGAGAGAGGAGGGTATCTTTGGATGCTCCCCAGTTAGAGCCAGTTAGGCATCTTAGGGTGTTTAGGTCTTTACTGCATTTAGTTGTTAGGTTTTGGATGTGAGCATCCCAGGTGAGATGTTCATCGAAAATAAGTCCTAAGAATTTGGTTTGTTTTTGAAATTTGATTGTTTGATTGTTTAGCTGGAGGATTGGGGAGGCGGGTTTCATGTTTTTATGTTTGAATACTATTCCTGTTGTTTTTTCTGAGTTAAGGGAGAAGCCCCATTTGTCAGCCCATTGTTGTATTTTATTAAGAGATTTTTGGAGTAAATTTTGGACCATGTTCATGCTTTTAGTGCGGATCCAGATGGCTCCATCATCCGCGAATTTTGATGTGTTTACTTTAGGGGATAGGCCCTCGAATAGATCGTTTATCATTATATTGAAGAGGGTGGGGCTGAGGATACTGCCCTGTGGAGTACCATTTTCTAGGGGACATTGGTCCGATAGAGTTTGGTCTATACCCACGGTTATTTTACGATTGTTTAGGAAGTCCTGGATGTAGTTTATTATCTGACCTTTGAGTCCTATTTTTTTAAGTTTTTGTATTAGCCCATCGTGCCATACCATGTCGAAAGCTTTAGAGAAGTCTAAGAAGATGCCTGTGGTATATTGTTTATTTAGTTGTCCTGTCTTAATATCTTGTTCTAGTCGGGCGAGGTTATCTAGGGTTGAGCGGCCAGGAGTGAAACCGCTTTGATCTGGGTTTATGATGTTATTTTGGGTTAGGTAATGTTGTAATCTATTTTTAGCCATTGATTCCATTACTTTACATAAGTTTGAAGTTAGGGATATTGGTCTATATGAGTTAGCTTGATTAGCTGGTTTATTAGGTTTAGGGATTGGTATGACTAGGGCCTGTTTCCAGGGAGTAGGAACCTGTCCGTTTAGGTAGATGAGATTGTATAGTTTGAGTAGTGCCTGGAGTAGTTTTAGGGGGAGTTTTTTAATTATTTGGTAAGAAGTTAGGTCTAATCCTGGGGCTGTGCCCTTTTTCCTGTTTTGGATTACGTAGAGGAGCTCCTCCATTGTGTAGGGTTGATTTATTTCTAGATTGTTATTGTTTGGTTCTTTTGTGGGTTTGTTTTCTGTTTTAAGTTTATCTTGGAATTTTTTACTGAAGTTGGTGTTACTGCTAACGGCCGAAAAGTGGTTGGCGAGATTATTTGCTTTTTGGGCGGCGTTGGTTGAGTTGTCAATGTTAGGGTTTTTTTTATGTCGTTTTAAGCCTCTAATGGCGTGGATTTTGCGCCAGACCATTCTGGCATCTGTACGGTTATTTATACCTTCGCAGAATTTTTTCCAGTCTCTACTTTTGGCTATTTGGACTAGTTTTTGAACCTGGTGGTTTAGTTCGTGGGCTATGTTTAAATATTTGTAGTCGCGTTTTGCTTTATTGAAGGCTGATTTACGTTTTCGTCTAGTCTGTTCTATTTCCTCATTCCACCATGGTACCGTCGGTTTGCCTGTCTTAGATGTTTTGAAGGGGATGGAGGTTTTGGCTGCGTTTATTATATAGTCTGTTAGGTTTTTACAATAGGTTTCTGGATCATTATTTTCTATTTCGTTTAAGTTAGCTTCGTTGCAGATATCTTGGAATTGGTCCCAGTTAGCTTTATTGTAATGGAATTTTGGTTCTTGGTTTTCTGTTTGGATTGGTACGTTTGTATTTCCTATGGTTATGTTTATGGGGAAGTGGTCACTACCTAGCGGGACGTCGTGCACTTCCCATTGAGTACTTTGGGCTAGATCTGCGGTGCATATGGTTGGGTCGATAGCCGACATTTTTTGGTTTATCTTATCGTACCTCGTGGGTTGGTTGCTATTAAGGAGTACTAGGTCGTTTGTTTCTATCCATTCGGAGATTAATTTGCCATGATTATCTATTTTATCATCTATGCTCCATGTAGGATGGTGAGCGTTAAAGTCTCCTAGGAATATAGTAGATTTATCGCTTATTTGGAGTAGTTTGTTTAGATCCTCAGGTTGGACTTTTTGTTCCGCCCAGTGGTAAATATTTATGATGTTTATGTTTCGGTTATTTAATGTGATTTTAATGCCGTTGGCTTCTAGGTTTGGCGTGTCTATTTTTATTTCTTCGTAATTTATATCTTCCCTGATAAATATGATTAGTCCTCCTGCGGCTCTTCTTGTTTTCGGTTTAGCTCTGTCAGTTCTAACTGAGTTGTAGTTAGGTAGTGTGAATTTGGATTTTTTTGAGAATTTGGTTTCCTGTATACAAGCAATGTGAGGGCCTTTATTTAGTTTAAATTTAGTTTTTAGTTCATGGCCGTGGGAGGTGAGTCCGTTGGCGTTCCACTGAAAAATATTTAGTCCTTCGAATATTGGGTTCGGGTGATTGGTGATTTATTTTTTATTTTTTATTTTATTCGGTGAGTTCTTTTAGATGGAGGTTAAAGAGGAAGAAGGGAAGATCGGTTAATTTTAGATTGAAAGCTACTTTGTAGAAGGATTTCATGCTAGCTTTTGGTGAGTTTTGACTATACATGTATGCTAGGAGTAAGGTGAGGTTATTTAGGTTTTGGGTGTTGGCTGGTTGGGGAGTTTGGTTTGTTTTAGTTGGAGTAGTGTCTATTGTTTCCTCAGTAGTGGAGAAATCTTCGTCATCGGTTAGATTAGGTTTAGCTGATTGAGTTTCCATGGGGGAGGCATGTGGTGTGGAGGATTGTGAAGGTGTTTGTGGGATGGGTGTAGCTGATGATTTCTTAGTGTTTGTGTTTTGTTGTTGTGCTTGCTTGTGGGAGAGCGTTGTTACCATATGGGCTGTAGGGTGCTTGGATGAGGGTCGTGTTGTGGTGGTCATTTTGAGGTTTGTTTTGCATGCGGGGGTTGATGTTTTGGCTATGTGAGATGTGGGAGGGTTCGTGGTTGGTTGAGTGGCTGCTTGTATGTGTGAGGTGGGTGCGGTTTCTCGGTAGGGGCCCCAGACAGAGCTGTCGGTTATGGGTGTGGTGTTTGTTTGTGGGATGGTGTTTGGGTGTGGTGTAGGGAGGAGTGGTTTAGATGCAGGTGTAGCAAATTTTCGTGTTTGGATTTTAGCCGTGTCTATGTTTATGTGTTTGTTGGCCTGCTGGGTGAGTGTGTGTCTGTATGGGCATTGGTTTGAGAGTGAAGTGTGTTGGGTGGATTTGCAGTGGATGCACCAGGGTGTGCATGTGCCTGGGCAGTCTGTTTGTGCGCATTTTTTACATTTAGTTTTACGGTATGTGCATTGGGAGGCAGTGTGGTTGTATTTGAGGCACTTTGTACATTGCTTAACCTGCTTTATATAGGGTTTGACTTCTAAGTTGGTGTGGGCTCCGAAGGATATGTGTTTGGGGGCTTCAGGGAATTTAGCGGTCTTTTTGAAGTTGATTATGACAATGGAGGTTGGGACCGTTTTTCCGTTTCTAGTTGAGGTTATTCTACGCGTGCTGGTGATTAGGGGTTGAGGGTTTTGGTCTTGGTTTATGTTAGCTTCTAGAGAGTATAATTGTAAGTCCTCAGTTGTTTCCCTTGGGTTAACCCTAATTACGCCTCGTGTATATTGTTGCCAATTAGGTGTTTGTTTGATTACTGTGACGTGAAATATTTGAGTTATTTTATTTGCTGCGTTGTAAGATTCTCGGTTAGGGAAGATTATCTGGTATCCTTTGTTGGCTTTTTTAATATTGTTGTAATTTATTTTTTCTCTTTTAAACCAAAGTCCTATTTTATCTGCCGAAAGTTCTAGTGAGAGAGTGGTACCTGAGCCTGCTGAGAAGAAGTAGAGGGCGAAGGTGGTGAGGAAGGCGGCCGGGGAGGGTGTGGGCGATGGAGGTGGAGTGGATGTGTCGAGTTTGCGTTTTTTGGTGTTTTGAGGTGGCGAGTTAGCTGGTTTGGTGGGGGTGGTGTGTGTCGTGTTTTCGCCATACTCGGTCGGGACGATGTTTTCGAGTGACCTCCCGGAAGTGTTGTGCGAACAACATAGGTATATATACTTATTAACATCAATGTTTATACAGTAAATTGATTGATGGACACAGAGAGCTGATTAAGATAATTGGAAGCCATTGAATGACTAATGGGACAGGGTAAACAACCACCGAAGCTGATTGGGATGATTGGAAGCCAGTGAATTAGAAGCCACTGAATGTCTAATGGACACAGAGTCAGCAAGCAGACTGAGAGAGATGATTGGAAGCCAGTGGATTAATTGGATGGACATAGGGATTTATCAATTAGGTGATGGTAAGCAGGCGGGATGTATAGTCTGGAAGGTAATTTAAGGTACCGACGTTTACTACAATATCTGAAAAACTATCGGATCTACTCCAGTCAAAGTTGGTATGAGATTATTCATCATCATCATCTTTTATTCCAATAAGACCGCTCACAGCGGTACATGGTGTACAGTTACAATATGTAGCAAATATATTACAGAGGCTGTTGATATATGTTTACAGCATTAAATATACAATGGATAAATTTACTCAATTTTCTTACAGTTGAAATCTTTGGGCAAGTCATTAACTGTTAAAACTTATAATAGTTTGGATAAGTATAGCAATATTCTTGGAGATATTGTTCTCGTTCATTACTAAAATATGGACATTTGAGCAGGTAGTGGTATTCATCTCCCACAGAGGAATTGCATAAATGACATGGAGTCTTCCAAATGGTATATTTTTCCACCTCCCTGTTTCTACAGGTAGACAATGATTAGTTGTTCGAAATTTTAGCAAGGGAATAGAGATATTTACGCTATAAGATAAATATTGTTCTAGACTAAAGTTGGGTTTTATACAACTATAAAATAAACCTTTTGATGATCCTGTTTTGGCACTGTGCCAATTTTGAAGAAAATGGTCCTTTAATCTGTGTTCCACTAGATTTAATAATAACTCTTTACTGTTTACTGTCTGGTTGTGCCAAACATAACTTAAACCACAGCTATCCAGAATGTTTTTGACATATAACAACCAAGGTGAATGAAAAATGTCATTACAGTGTTTTTGATATAAAGTCTTATGCATTACAACAGAGAGGTTATTTACATTTTGTGACAATATCAGGTTGCACCAAAAGGCCAATACTCGTTTTTTAACAATAATATCGAGTGGTAGGCGACCTGTCTCGCCATATAGCATATAAGTGGGCGTGCTCTTACGTAATCTTAAACATAATTTTAAAAATAACTTGTGGACATTTTCAATGATAGAAAAGTTTGTAAAACCGCAGACTTCACAACAGTATAGAAGAATTGGGACAACCATGTGGTCGAACGCAATAAATAAACAATCTAATGGTAGATTTAAGTTTGTAGCTTTTGATAACAAATAATACATAGCTTTAAGTCCTTGTTCCTTAAGAGATATTATGGCTTGGTTAAATTTTCGGTTCATGTGGAACTTTATACCTAGATAAGTGTAACAATCACAATTATCTAGTTCAACATTATGAATTTTAAAAACATACTTTTTCTTACGCAGAATAATTGCAGAAGTGCCAAAGATAATAACCTTTGTTTTCGCATATTTATCTTGAGTTTCCATTAAGTGCAGTATTATTTTAATTATCTAAATTATCTAAACAGTGCTGTAGACCTTCAGGGGTTTCAGAAAAGAGCACCGTATCATCAGCGTATAAAAGAAGGAAAAGTTTAAGTGTGCCAATGTTGATACCATCACAATTATTAGATTGCAAATAGGTTTCTATGTCGTTCAAAAAAATAGCAAATAACAAAGGCGACAGATTTTCTCCTTGACGGACACCATTATCACAGTTGAAAAAACCAGATATTTGACCGTTTAGACAAATACATGACTTAATATCATTGTACATATTCCTTATAAGAGTAAATAATGTTCCTGAAATACCATAGCTTACAAGTTTAAGCCACAGTCCGTTCCTCCACACATTATCAAAGGCTTTTTGAAAATCGACAAAAACACAAAATAATTTTTTACCTGAATATTTCAATAGTTCAATGATACTATTCAAAACGTAGACATTATCAACAGTAGAGTATCCTTTACGGAATCCGACTTGAGCTTCAGATAGTATTTCATTACTTTCAACATAACGTGTTAAACGCAGATTAATTACACTTGTAAACAATTTCCCTAGGCAGGATAAAATGGTTATTGGTCTATAGTTTTCTGGTTTGGAAACATCCCCCGTTTTCTTATAAATTGGTTTGATCATTCCCATTAACCAGGGTTCAGGCAAATGTCCTGTCTGTAAAATTAGATTAAACAGTTCGCAATACAATTTTAAAAGAATAGATTTGGTTGAAATAATATATTCATTTTCAATCATGTCTATACCTGATGCTTTCTTATTTTTAAGTTTATTAATTGCTTCTTCTATTTCTTTAGTGTCAAAGCTTTTGTTGAGATCATTATCAATGTCGTTTGGCTGTGTTACAAAACAGTCACTTTCATCTGTAGCACTATTAATGTCTTTAAAGTAATTATAAAATTCATCAAATGAGACATTCTTGGAGCTAGGGCCAGGTTTATCTTTAAAATATTTCCAAAAACCTTTCACATCGTGACGGGCCATATAAGAAAACTTGCCTTTCATAAAATGCACATAGTTTAAATACTTTTTCTTTAAGATTCTTTTGTAGTCTTTATTAACTTGTTGTAACACAACCTTATCTAGAGGGTTTTTGAAACTTTAAATTTTCTTCCTTTTTTGCTGTATATTCTTTTCATATTACGACAGTCTTGGTCATACCATTTATGAAAGTTATTTTTAGGCTTGAACTTATGAGCTGTTTTTTTTATAGTACCGAACTGTATTCACAAACAATGTGGTTAACTCTGATACAACATTATCGATAACAGCAACTGGGTCACCTCGACCATCACGTGCAGTACTTGCTTTTTCTGTCATGCTGTTGATGCGCGCGAGGTCAACACCTGTCACTAACTGGTGTCGTTTGTCCATATCGAATCGTCGTGGCTTCCCCTCGTTACAAGGTGTGTCAGGTAGCTCTTGCCAGGTGTCAGCTGCCTGTACCTCAGGTAGTAAAGTCAGCTGGAGGGGACAATGAGCATCACTATATAAACAATCAAAGTCCAAGATTTGAAAGTCTTTGGTTAAAGGGACAGCTTCATACGATGACACGACATAATCAATAACACTACAGTCTTTACAGGTGACAGCACCGATGTTTTTATCTTTTCCCAATCTTCCGTTTAATATAAGAAGAGGTAGAGTTTTACACATTTCAATGAGTTGACGACCATGTCTATTTGGTTCAGACCTGTCTTGAGAGATTCTTATTGGCGACACGTCGTTTAATTCAAAAATATCATTATTGTTAAAGTACTCCATCTCAGAGTCGTCTACACCAATGGAATGGCTAACAGTGGTGTTGATGACACATGTATCTTCAAGAATACTCGCATGGGCATTAAAGTCTCCTAAAAGATAGAAATATCTTGTAATATCTCATATATTAAGAATATCACTTGACAAATCCTGAAAATGACTGTCGCTTGCGTACCTAGAGTTTACAGGTGGGATATAAACAAATCAAATACAAAAATCACTATCTGTACTTATCATTACCTTATTGATACGTATCCACAAGGATATATCATTGTCAGATGGGACAACAGTAACATAATTCCTAGACCTCCTAACCTTCGACCTGTCGTGTTTCTATTTTTGAGAATAACAGTATAATCTTTGATGTTTATACTAACATCCAACTCATCTGTTTTGGTTTCTTGTAGACCAATAATATCACAGGAATTGAGTAGTTTATGAAACTCTGGATATTTTAACTTACTACGAAATCCACAAACATTTAGAGATAAAACTTTCAATTGTTTGTTATTGGGGTTACTTTGTACATTACTTCACTGGATATTAATCCATTTCTTTCATCCTCGCTACTGGTATCAAAGACTGTATTAACACTTGTATTATGGTAAACTAAGGGCAAGTTATTATTTCTATTAGATTGGTTTTCTGATTGTTCAGCATTGACAGTAGGCCTTGGGTAGTGTCCGCTGTGAGTGTCCTATGTTCTCGGGTTCGAAGTATCCATTGAAGGGTGTACACTGAGGGGAGAACGGGTGGCCATGGTGAACTCTTTCCTGGGTGGGGGTGGTCGGTATGGGGGAGAGGTATCCATTGAAGGGTGTACACTGAGGGGAGAACGGGTGGCCATGGTGAACTCTTTCCTGGGTGGGGGTGGTCGGTATGGGGGAGAGATATCCGGAAAGAACTGTTTGCCATCAATGTAGATTCTGTCCACAACAATACGGCACTTCTTGTTATCTGTTCTGGCTTGTCTCATCAAAGGGTACAGAACCAACTTCCGGTACTCTCTCACGGCATAAGGGAACTGCTCTGCAACTGTGTATGGAGAACCTTTCAATTTTCCATATGCAGCGTATCTCACCTCGTCTCTATCTTTGACTGACCGAAATCGGGCAATGATTGGTCTGGGCTTGGGATTACCTCCCTTGAATCCCCCCCGACGGTGAACTTTCTCTATATGAGCATCAGATATATCAATTTTTTGTTTAATGAAGTCCGTCAAGACAGTAGTTGTATCTTCTGTAGGGAAGCTTGTTTCAGAGATGTTCATGAATAGTAAATATTAAACAGTCATACATAACTGGATATTACATTTAAAGACAATCTGTGCATGAATAAAAAATCTGTCTATTTAGCTATCACTATATTTCATCAACAACCATACCTGTTCGTCACACGTGGAACGAGCATTCATTGAAACAGCCATCTGCATAATGCTACCCCTGCGTCACAGGGCCATATGACACAGTTGAACCAATCAACTCAACTCGAAAGGGTGCACGGGAATCACGCACGCACGAATACGGTGTTAGTGTTGGGCGTCTCAACGTGCGTGATTCCCGTGCACCCTTTCGAGTTGAGTTGATTGGTTCAACGATCCTTGTGAATAACAGGTGAGAAAATAATATCTTTATCCTTTGAAAGGTATATGTGGAGTGACCACAGACCTTCTCATGTGTCCACTATACAGCATGGCTGGGAACCCAAGCTGTAACTGCCAAACATACAGTTGTGATTTACTGGAATTCAGTCATTGTTTATGTATGAACTAGCGATGAGGCGTCTCCGGAGCGTCTACGGGCATGCTTGAAACTGGCAAAAGTCGGCGCGCAGTTGATTGGTTTGTTGTTTAACGCCGCGCTCAGCAATATTACAGCTATATGACAGCAGTCTGTAAATAATCGAGTCTGGACCAGACAATCCAGTGATTGATATCATGAGCATCGATTTACGCAATTGGGAAAAGATGGCATGCATCACACAAATGCAACAACAACAACAACAAAACACACATAAAAATGCAACAAGAAACAAACCAAACACACACACACACACACACAACCTCACACACGCAAACATACAAACAAACAAACAAACACACTTGCACAAACCATACTAAAATAATGTGCAAACACAATGCCAAATGAATTAATGGGGCTAGCGGTATTTTAGTCAGTATAATAGTTGACCAACCAATAAGAATTTCCGCGACATGCGACATGCGACATGCGACATGCGACATGCTATTTCAAAACCCCAAATTCCAAGTCATATTGGTATACGTATTTATGAACAGAATACAAATTCCTACCAGGTAAAATCTTTCATTTGAAATCAAAGGTACTAAACAGATTTCCTTGGGGTAAAGAGTGCATCTATATGACCATTCCAAGATATTTCAAGAAAGAACGTTCAGGCTAAAACAAAATAATAGTCTCGGTCTCAGGCACCGCCCGCGTCATCGAAAATTCCGCCGCACGTGTCGTTTTTATTTCCATTTTAAAAGAAAAATATTCCAACGGTAGTCAAATACTGTATTCCAGTATTTTACTCATTAAGGAATGTATTTATGTAGGGAGGCACTATTCCAGGTTGGTTGCACACAATTGTGTACTTGGTTACACAACTGTACATATGGTTACATACTAGAAGGACTGGAAGGGTGGCACAACAAGATAAAGAAACTTGCCAAGAAGTGCCACCCGAACATCTACGAGGTAGTGAAGCTATTTCAGCGAGAGCAGTCACTCAAAGAGGTTGCAGTCCTGAGACTCTCTCACTAGTGGTCAGAACCTTCACGAAAAAAGAAGTACAAGGCAATCGATGCACGTATTGGGTCTCTCAAGATCCAGCTCCTGAACCAACACCTGAGTGAGATGGAATATGCTGACCACGTGGGCGACCTCCTTCATCTGCAGTAATGACATTAAATCCATTATGATATTCATATGCTATTCATATTCAACAATGTAAAGTTTTGATGAATATGTTATCCTTGTTGAATAAAAAATGAGAAAACAAGACTTGTTTTGTTATATACGGTAACCTGTTAGAATCACAAAGCATGTTTTGACAGCATAGCCGCGAGAGCCACATTATACACTCACGCAACCATAACCATTGCCGCGAGAGCCACATCAATTTGGGCTATCTATTTTCGAAATGTGGCTTTGCCGGCCTGTAACCGTTTGAACACACGTTGCGCTGATCACAGTTGGTGACTTTGTAATCTCAGTTGGAATAATGCAGTTGTTGACTATTGGGCTCAACATCGTTAGCAATTGTAGACCCTCATTTTCTGTATTTACTAGGGTTCTTTTTCCGTAACGTTCACACATCTCACAGGAATGTGCCATGTGTTGTAGTCATAGCTATCTAACTTTTTTTTATTAACGCGCGCTGTCCATTTGAATTGGACCCCGATAGTCTTTTTAGTTTTGTCAGCATCATGCCCATGTTAAAGCGTTGAAATGGTCAGTTACACCCTAAGGACCGGAGCCTGAAAAGGTTTAACCTATTTAAGCCATGATTAACATTCATTCAAAGGATCCTAGCACCTAAAATGTTTAAACAAAATTGTTTTTATATATGGTTATGAAAACACATTCAAGAACGCCATGCTAAAGGATGATGTGCACCAATATCAAGATATATAGTGTCTTTGTGCATTCACATCAATGCAGTAATGTGTCTATTATACTGTGAGGACAATTTTACCAATTTACTTCGCCTCCAATCAAGATAGCCACCTGTACGAAGGTCGGGTGTTATTAACCTACCGAAGAGTACAACGTGAGTACACTGAAGAGGCTATTTCGATTTAATATTTATTAAAACGTATTTAAAACCCTGCTTTTGGTAGTATTCTTGTAAATAAGGGGTGAAGCCCAGAAATGCGCGGGGAGAATCGAACATGGACTTTTCCTTGACGAGCTAACGCTTTAACCACTAGGCTAAACCCCATTGCCCCTGAAACCAAATGCCTTGCAAGAAATAATTAGTTTATCTAAAAAAACGCGACCAACGGGCACACGGGGCCCAGTGGTGTAAATAGCGCCGCCAATCGCACGAGTTGTGTCGGGTTGCAGGTTCCAAACCAAGATTAACTTGGTTGATGCATGTCATCGATCTCTATTGCGTAGATCGATGCTCATGATGTCAATCACTGGATTATCTGGAATATCGCTGAGTGCGGTGTTAAACAACAAACAAACAAACAAAACGTATGGTACTAGTGTGAATATATAGCAACGTTTCAAATACGATTGTAGTACTTAACATAAGCAATGTATTTTTATCAATGGATAGGAATGTATACTACTATAATACCTAATGCAGTGAATTACCCGGAGACTGTCTGCAAGTGCAAGAGAAATTGAATGAGACTGGTCATCAGGAACACAATTGGCTTTTTTTTGCAATACATATTCTGGAACTGTTATGGAGAATGTTGTCATGCTTATTTCTGTATGGTATATATCAAATATATACATGATATATTCTTATGTTACATAATCACATAGTAACGTGACGTAGATCTGGGTTAGAATAGGTCCTCAGCAACCCATGCTTGCCGTGAAAGGCGACTATGCTTGTAGTAAGAGGCGACTAACGGGATCGGTTGGTCAGGCTCGCTGACTTTGTTGATGCATGTCATCGTATCCCAATTTCTTGGATCGATGTTCATGATATCAATCACTGGATTGTCTAGTCAGGACTCGGATTATTCACAGACCGCCGCCATATAGCTGGAATATTGCTGAGTGTGGCGTTACCCAACAAACAAAACAACAAACTAAGGACCCTGGGTCGAGATCTTGCCCACACAAAGTATCGACGTGTACAGACGTATTCAAAACTAGTGTTCCAGGATACTTTTCAGCATGTCATCGTATCCAAACTGCCTGGATCGATGCTCATGATGTCAATCACCTAATGGCTGGTCCAGACTCGATTATTTACAGTCCGCCGTCATATTGTTGGAAGATTGCTGAGTGCGGCGTTAAAAATATACAAACAAACAACACAGTAACGTCCAATTAAGATTCTGCAGATGCAAGCTCTTCGAGCACAATTAAACAGGTGCTTGACATTCTTACTATAACAGTAAATCATTATAATGTATTTGTGACAACTATCTGCAAGGACAGGGTAGACCCTGAGATACACGATATGTGCTACAAAATATGTACCATAGTATCTATCTATTAGTTTTTAACGCCGCACTCAGCAATATTCCAGCTATATGACGGCGGTCTGTAAATAATCGAGTCTGGACCAGACAATCCAGTGATTAATATTATGAGCATCGATCCACGCAATTGGGATCGATGACATGCATCATCCAAGTCAGCGAGCCTGACCACCCGATCCCGTTAGTCGCCTTTTACGACAAGCATAGTCGCCTTTTACGGCAAGCATGGGTTGCTGAAGATCTATTCTACCCCGGATCATCACGGGTCCCATAGTAAGATTGCTATACCATGAGACGGTGTGTAATATGGAAAACGTTACACAACATACAATTACATCTGTTCCAGAGGCCATGTAAACAGACAGCTTTGATTTCATATAAAGGCTTCTATGTGCAGTTTTAGTCGAAGCCATGCTCATTAACAAAGCCAATAATATATAGCAAGGACGAATCCCACCTACAGAAAACCGTTAATTGTACCATTGTGTCAGTTGCTGTATATTCGTCAACAATTTATTTCAGGGGGAGGGGTGATAATGACTTGTAGACTGAGCTACCATGACCAGTAATTGCCTTGTTAATCCATTTCCCGAGGGAGGTTCACACAAAGGTAACATGACCTGCCGTGATTGCACGGACTGAAACGACGGGAGAAGCAGAGATGTGGTATTGTTGAAGAAGATCAGAAAATTCTTACATTTTCAGATGAAATCTTCTTATTTTCTTACATTTTCAGATGGAATTTTCTTACATTTTCAGATGAAATTTTCTTACATTTTCAGATGATTTTCTGATTACATGAAGAGATGTGTATAGCTCACTATGATGGGTACCTTATTGTGCGATCCGTGAAGATCCGGCTTAGAATAGGTCTTCATCATTATAATCACCTCATTATACATACATTTATTCATACATGTGAAGTTAGATGCAGAACTGTAATTAGTTTAAAGGTAAATAGCTCCAGTTTATGTACACATTATACTTAGGTAAACAATGGGTTAAGTAACATCCACACGAGAATGCTATTACAGATTAGCTATAATAAACATACTTACATACGTGAAGTATTTAAGCAAACCAAGTTTTCCTACATTTGTTTGAATCCGATAACTGATGTGATATATATTTACCATACCTAACATTATGAATATTAATACAAGAAGTTCAGAAATCATACATAATTAGAGTAAGTGAGTGAGTATGGTTTTACGCCGCTTTGAGCAATATTCTTGCAATATCACGGACACCAGTAGTAGGCTTTACACATTGTACCCATGTCGGGAATCGAACCCGGGTCTTCTGCGTGACGAGTGAACGCTTTAATCACTAGGCTACCCGACCGCCCTTGCATAATTAGAAAATCTTTATAATACCAAAACACTAAAAAAGAACACATAAATATACAATTCACACATAAACTCACCTGTGATAGATGACGATTTTATCCAGCGGTGAAAAGTGAACTTGCTCCAAAGCAGACGCAAATGCAAGTATGAATATAAGTTATTAACGCTAGATGAGCATAATTGGTATTTTGAATTGTGGAATGATAGAGGTTTACAAAATGGAAATAAGCTTCGTACTTATAGATAGATAGTTCAAACATTCGCTGTCAGCTGAACCCTAAGTTACATGTATTTTGAACAGGTCCCATCGTAGTATCCTTAGCAAGTTACGCTGCGGCACATTACCCTTACAAGTTGAAGTTGGTAGATTTGCTAAACCTATCACACCTTTACAGGATAGAACTTGTAAAGTATGTGATAATTACGCTGTAGAAGATGAGATGCATTTTCTTATTAATTGTCCATTTTATTCTGACTTAAGATATGATTTTTATGTTTGAGAATTATTAAGTCCGATCCTACATTTATTTCATTCTCTCCTGTGGACCGTGTTCTTAATGAATTGTTACACGTATATAAAACCTCTTGCCGAAACTTATTTAAAAAATGTTTGCACGTGGGCAACATTTTAATATTTAAAATTGTAATCCTTTTTACCGGGTTTAGCAATCCTGTAAGATATACATCTATTATATGAATAAAGTTTTTCGTTGTTCATTGTGTCTCCTAGGCCTTTAATGTCCTGATGTTGTACGTATTTTATGCAAGTTTTTTTATGTCTAATGTGTACACATACAACATGTGACACATAAATAAAATATTTTCTTCTTCTTCATTCTTCTATAAAATGCAAGCTAGCCCAGTGCCTGTCACTGAATTCAAGGGAATGAGGATGAACAAACGAGGCTCAGAGATACAATAGAGGATGCAAGCGCAATGGTGACTGTGCTATTGTAATAGTGAAGCAGGTTAGATCGGGTGGTTGAGCAAGGACTAAGACTAAAGGATTAAAATAAAAGCTGGCATTAAAATAAACTTGATGATAATACATAATTACATACTACTACATATATATTGGGTTGCATTTTTCAATAATAGGTTGCACTTGTACATATTTTATATAGCTAAATCAAAGCCAGGGCATCCACATCAGTACTAGATCGGTGAAATAGTTCCAATGAGTTACAATGAGTCACACATCATGGCGTTGACAGTCGTGCGGAGGACAACCAACTGGTGACAATTACCAGGTCAAAAGTTTAAAACTCAGCCTTCTGCAACGAAGGCAAGAAAATAGTGTTTTCTTTCAGCGTCTCCTTTCCGAAGTCGGATTGTTGGTTTACTCTGCATGTGTGACAACAAGGACACAGTTATTGTTGTATAATATGTACTTTCGACGCCTGAAAAAGTAAGGGCCCGATAGAAGTTTGCAATTACCATGCAGTATTAAACCGGGGTTTCACTTTCGGTTCCAAAGCTGTCCAAAGGCATGTTTACAGACATTATACATATATGCAAATATCAGGCTACGAAAGACCGGGATCAATGTCAGTCATCTTCACAATCAGAAACCCGAATTCATTTGGCTGCGGGATACTTGTTTGTCAAACTAGGCCAATGGGGTTATTTCCAAAATTTAATAACGGGATCCGGGGAACCTCCACCGCCCCTTAAAGAAAACTTGCGACCTTTGTTACGTCGTATTTTTCAGAGATAATGCGCAAACCAATCAGCGTTCAGAAATGCGTTTAAACAGTGTCCTAAAGTCTATTCACCCGTCCTTACAGTAGATTCTCACAACAGCTCAAGGTCATTGTCACTGGTGAAGATAAGTTCTCTCTCCCCGTCGGTAACGTCGTGCATGAACACGTCGCCAGCCTCATCAGTGCAAGGCCGGTCGCCTTGAAGTTCAATCTCAACTCTCAGCCCTTTATCCACGTGTCACAATAATCCCAGTTTGATAGTACACTCCGAGTTTGATAATACAATCCCAGTTTGATAGTGCAATCCCAGTTTGATAGTACAATCCCAGTTTGATAGTACAATCCCAGTTTGATAGTACAATCCCAGTTTGATAGTACAATCCCAGTTTGATAGTACAATCCCAGTTTGATAGTACACTCCCAGTTTGATAGTACGCGTGCGGCACTTTAGTCACAGCTGATCAAAGTACAAATTATGGCGAACCCGATTATGTCAGATAGGTATATGATATGTTGAACATTTCTTTAACCTATCCCAATCAGTATAGCACATGTATATGTAGGTATAGTACACAATCAAGAAAACAATAATCAATTTAAGTTCTTTATTGTCTATAAAAATTCTACCGATTTACTCTTTTGTTAAAAAGTGTAAAAAGACACAGATCCGGGTTTTGACAGTTTTCTCAAGAGACTTGTAAGTTTAAGTAACCATTTGAGTTAAAGTAGCCGTGCGTGTTTAAGTAGCTATGTGAGTTTACGTAGCCGTGTGAGTTTAAGAAACCGTGTGTGTTAAAGTAGCCATGTGAGTGTAAGCAGCCGTGTGAGTTTATGTAACCATGTGTGTTAAAGTAGCCATGTGAGTTTAAGTAGCCATGTAAGTTTAAGTAACGGTGTGTGTTAAAGTAGCCATGTGAGTTTAAGTAGCCATGTGAGCTTAAGTAGCCATGTAAGTTTAAGAAGCCATGTAAGTTTAAGTAGCCATGTAAGTTTAAGTAGCCATGTTAGTTTAAGTAGCCGTGTGGGTTGTTTTCTATATATAAGTTTAAGTACCTTTGTAAGTTAATGTAGCCATGTACGTTTAAATAACCTTGTAAGTTTAAGAAGCCGTTTCACTAGCCGCGTAAGTTTAAGTAGCCGTGTAAGTTTAAGTAATCATGTGAGTTAAGTAACCATGAAGGTTTAAGGAAGCTGAGTGTGCTGAGCTTAGGGGCTAATTTGCAGTAAAGAAGTTGAGATTGAGGAGCATTGGGTCCTGCATGGTTTCGTTATTCGTGGATCGTATGCCATTTGTCCATTGTAGAGAGTGGTAACTGCTGTCATTCAACCAAACCCGTTAGACGTAAGATATCTGCAGAACATAATACTGTCAACAATAAAATACTTTATCTAATACAGTATTGTCTATCGATGATAAAAGGCATGAAATATGTTCACACCTGTTTTGTTTTTGTTTTTGCTTTTTGTACAAACATCACTTTTAATTAAATATTACATTTTTCAAGGGATGGAAACACATAGTAGTCGGTTGGTATACACTCCAGGCGGAGAGTGTCGTACACACTACATTCTCCCTCTCTGACTGCCCGCTAGAAGTCAGTAAAACACGGAGACAGAAATGATTTAACAGCTGTTTTAGGGGAAACGTTTCTCCCAGCAACTGTGTTTATGAGCATCGTTGCTAGGCTACGGTGGGCCATGAAGGGTCCTGTCAACTCAGGTCCGTCTGGACTGTAGGTCAACATGTGACCACCCGTTACAGCTGGAACAGAGGTACTTGAGACTCAATAAAGATAAGCGAGACTTGTAAAATATATGATTTAATTACTTGGTGGAGCGTGTAGGGTGGGATGTTGAGATAAATACAAGATAGTTCGGCCCCAAAATAAAGATAATATAACAATTTAGCATGTACCTCAATGCATAAAGATTCCATTCAAATCTTCAACATTATCAATATGGACAGTAATAGAATGGCACCAGATAGCAATAATACTAATAATACATATGGATTTTTAACTCATTCTTTTGTCATACATATTTGAACAAATCCTCTAGATACAACAGGGGGCACGGGTGGCCCAGTTGTCTAACAGCAATTCGCTGTTCAGAGTTGCGTCCCTTGGGCACGTCAGAAACCTATGATTGTGGGTTCGAATCCCGGTTCGCCCCTATTATGTTTCTAGGTTTGTCAGCACCATACCCGTGCTCGTGGGTTTCACCGAAGTGGTAAACGTCTGAAAACTGCATCACTTCGGGCTTTCCTCCCACATTAAGCTGGCACGCCACGATATAACTGGAATACTGTTAAAAGCGGCGTTAAACCAAACCCACTCACTCCAGATATAACACATTACACTTTATTTCGAGTTAACCATGCGCTATTTACAAAACATAAATATCATACCTCGTCTCGGGGACTCAGGCTAGTATCTTTCTAGTCCGAGATGCAGTCAATAGCACCTAGTAGAATGGAGCCGATAAGATGCCCTCAGAAGATGAATAGATTAATATGCCGCTTACCAGCTGCAGAGGTTGTGGCGAGGTTATTTAACATAAGTGAAGATATCACACAGAGAACAATTACGATCTAATCACAGACCAAGCCTTCGACCAACCCAGTGCCGATAAATATGTCCTTCGTAAAGAAGAAGGTGATGCTTACAGACAAGTATTTAACGAAATAAATGTTAAATATTTAGGTTTAGATTATCAATTTAATTCAGCCTTATTTAATACAATGATGCTTTAAAATCCAACACTATTTACAGGCCACTCCTACGTCATAAATTACCGTTACACGTGTAAACACCGCCATGACGTTAATGAGAATCCATGTGATAAAGTTGTTGTATAGCTGATGTTCCCTGTCGGCATTACATGTTTCTCGGGTACTCGAACAATTGTTGGGCAGAGTTATGACCCGAGTTGAAAACGATATTCGGGTACCGGGAGAACTTTAGAATGACTATTTAATATGACCATTCCTGTTTTGAGACCCATGAAGATTCCGGGGTAGAATAGGTCCTCAGCAACCCATGCTTGCCGTAAAAGGCGACTATGCTTGTCGTACAAGGCGACTAACGGGATCGGGTGGTCAGGCTCGCTGACTTGGTTGATGCATGTCATCGATCCCGATTGCGTGGATCGATGCTCATGACATTAATCACTGGATTGTCTGGTCCAGACTCGATTATTTACAGACCGCCGTCATATAGCTGGGTCGCTGAAGACCAATTCTAACCCGGATCTTCACGGGTGGGACCATGTGGAATCATTCCAACATGCAGGGAGAAGTAGAGCACTTAGCTGTACAAAGTCGTTTCTGAATCAATGCCTCACGTGCAGTTCATTAGAGGAATTCTTCATGATATACTTGTTGACAATGTCTTTCGATTCAAGGACCAATGACCGGCATATCTTAGATGAATTGATGTCAGAGGCCAAAGATGAGTGAGTGAGTGAGTGAGTATGGTTTTACGCCGCTTTTAGCAATATTCCAGCAATATCACGGCGGGGGACACCAGAAATGGGCTTCACACATTGTACCCATGTCGGGAATCGAACCCGGGTCTTCGGCGTGACAAGCGAACGTTTTAACCACTAGGCTACCCGACCGCCCCGAGGCCAATGATGAAAAATGCATCTCGCAACTGTTTACACACACTTTGCATCATAAGAACGTTCCTGTATTCTTGTTAGTGCAAACCTATTTTCTTGGGACCAGAATTCTGAGATATCACACTCATAATGGGACCTTGTTTAATAATCATTTTTGACCGCCTATGTGGTCTAGTGGTAGAGCGTCCGCTCGGAGAGTTCGATCGGATTTCGATCCCCGGCCGCGTCATACCAAAAGACGATAAAAGATGGTACTTGTTATTACCCTGTCTGGCGCTCGGCATTAAGGGGCTAAAACAAGGACTGGTCGGCGAGGAGTCAGTATTCTGTGTCTGAGTGGGGTATTCATGTTAAACTGAGGCGTGGTATCTCAGTGGGCAAGCACTATAAATCGGCATCAATCCGGACTAGTACAAGCACACACGCACGCACGCACGCACGCACGCACGCACGCACGTACGCGCGCGCGTGCATGCACGTCGCTAGAAAGTGGAATAATCTTGGACGCGACGTTAAACTCCATTTCACCACCAATAATCATTTTATTCGCAAGACCATATTCCCAACCAGAGCTGACCTCACCCAACTTCATACCGCATCGCCTCACCTCCCAAGAACACTTTTAGAAAGCTTTATTTCTTTCATGAACTCCATGCACGTACAGATCTCAGGTATCCTGACATGTGCTCCCCGAGTTTCAGGCCTGCACCCAGATATTACGTAACACGGTGTGTGTTAACAAACTGTTTCAATGTGGTGAGGTCAAGAGCATGCCGGGACTGAGAAGAGCGAGTTGGGTTTAACGCCGCTTTTAACAGTATTCCAGTTATATCACGGCGTGTCAGCTTAATGTGGGAGGAAAGCAAGAAGTGATGCAGGTCTCAGACGTTTACCACTTCGGTGAAACCCACGAGCACGGGTATGGTGCTGACAAACCTAGAAACATAATCGGGATTCGAACCCACAATTATAGGTTTCAGGTGTGCCCAAGGGACGCAACTCTGCACAGCGAATCGCGGCGCCTTAGACGACTGGGCTACCCCTGCCCCTACAGTGTTGGAGAATTTAGTAAAACATAACAATGATTTGGGCAAGAATATTAGTTTTACAGTGAAACATGGCCACGCTAATAAACAAGATAGACAAGACACAAAGAAGTGAAGACCAGTTTAAGGAAAAGAAAATCCTGAACTTAAATCTTTCATAGAAGAACAAAAAAACAGATTAAAATTTGTTTGTTGTTAAACATCGCACTCTGCAATGTTCCAGCTATATGAGGGCGGTCTGTAAATAATAGAGTCAGGAACAGACTGTCCAGTGATCGATATTGTGAGCAAAGAGCCACACAACCCAATCAACCAACGTGCAGTCTGAACAACTTACATCAAACATGCCAAGATGTTTGAGCTTGTCCCCATAATAAACTGCATTCCATCCATACACTAGGAGGTGATGGTTTCTCAGTGCCTACACGATGCATGACAGTGGAACACAGATCGAGAGCTCACCGTAACAATCTAGTGATTGTAGTCTATAACAAGAGACCGCCTCCGTGGTCTTGTGGTAGAGCGTCCGCCCGGAGAGCGGAAGGTCCGGGGTTCGATCCCCGGCCGCGTCATACCAAAAGACGTTTAAAGATGGTACTTGTTGTTACCCTGTCTGGCGCTCGGCATTAAGGGGCATTAAACAAGGACTGGTCGGCTCGGAGTCAGTATACTGTGTCTGAGTGGGGTATTCATGTTAAACTGCGGCATGGCACTATAAATCGGCATCAGTCCGGGCTAGTACAAGCAGCCACACAAACATATACACGTGCATGCACGTCGCTATATAAGTGCAATAATCTTGGACGCGACGTTAAACCCAATTTCACCTCACCTCACCTATAACAAGAAAGGGGCGGTCGGGTAGCCTAGTGGTTAAAACGTTCGCTCGTCACGCCGAAGACCCGGGTTCGATTCCCGACATGGGTACAATGTGTGAAGCCCATTTCTGGTGTCCCCCGCTGTGATATTGCTGGAATATTGATAAAAGCGGCGTCAAACCATACTCACTCACTCACTATAACAAGAAAATGAGGATTACGGTGGCGATAGCTTCATTAATGTGATGGTTGGGTGGAGAGACATTTCGACAGAAAGGCTCGGCTTAACGCTTTCATGAAAGCAAATCGATGGAGAAATGACATTTCCCATTTACCATACTGATTGTTGCCATGTTATCATTGCCATTTAATTAATCAGCAGGGACAGAACACATTGGTGCGGGCCTGCTTCGATGCTATGGCTGCGTGTTGATAAATCAGCATGTACAGAACATATCAATTAGGAGGATTCATGAGGTACCGAAAACAGACGTATTGAGATATAGAATTCATAAGACCATTAAGGGAATCAGAACACGGCGAATCACCGGTAAGCATGTCTCAGTAACTTTCCACTACAATGCAATCGCGTGTTGATGATGTGGTATGTTGTCTTAACGAATGATATATTGGGACATGTGTCAAAGATAGGTCAGGCCCGAACACTTTTAGAAAGATACTCTTAACACTAGCAGAGTAGAGCGGGCTTTGCAGTTGACTGATGCATGTCGCCATCATTCCGTTTTCCCACTCTGTGACGAGCCTCCCTGTCCTGTTTAGAAGTTGTACTTTGAATGATGGACTGTAGCCTGGTACATTTATGAGATCGTAAACCTGATGTGTGTTAATTCTTGCGCGCGTGCGTGCGTGTGAGTGTGTGTGTGCGTGTGTGTGTGTGCGTGTGCGTGCGTGAGTGTGTGCGCGTGTGTGTGTGTGTGTGTGCGTGCGCGTGTGTGTGCGCGTGCGTGTGTGCGTGTGCGTGTGTGTGTGTGTGTGTGTGTGTGTGTGTCGGGGATGGGGTGGGGGTGGGGGTGGAGTTGAGGAGGTACATGAATTCTGATGAGGACATTTTGGAGTAAACGCCGATAGATAGACCAATCACTCATTGACTTAAATGCCCCTATCCTGACCAGGTAAGTTGTAGAGTCAAGTACATTAACCATGACGAAACAGAACGGCAATATGTTCAGGTAACTGTAGTAGGGTCCCTTTGAACCTAAAACGCAGTTACGACAACATCATGATCATTGATCAATGCAATTGGGATACGATGATATGCATCAACCAATCCACCGAGTCTGACCACTTGATCCCGCCAGTCGCCTCTTACGACAAGCATTGGTTACTGAAGACCACCTAACCCGGATCTTCACAGGGATTAACAAGATCTGAAGACACAGCAGAAAAGAACGAAGTACCTCACGTCGAAACAAGATGTTGAATTTTTGGTGTAGTGGGCGATATAAGAGAATTGCCCACCCAGAGCACAGGTGTAAGGGTCTTTGAAGCAACACCATCGGTTTCATGACACAGAGAATTTCCAATTCGACACAGTACACAGGAAACTATACCAGTGGCAAGTTCAATGCTACGAACGGCCAGAACTCTACTGAAAGAAAAGACAAATTACAGGGCGTTGTGGGAGAAATTAATTCCTTCAAGGTATCTGCTAGAGATTTTTTTATAGAAAACAGTTTTATTTTAATCATGAAAATTCAAGGTGGGTACAAGTGATACTTGTACAAATATTTGCCCCCCACCCCCTGTCAAAAAAGTTAACTACGGCCTTGAGGCGACTAACGGGATCGGGTGGTCAGACTCGCTGACTTGGTTGGTGCATGTCATCGTGTCCCAATTGCGTGGATCAATGCTCATGGAGTTTCGGCAGACACACAAATCACGATTTGATGTAAATACGAAATTACTTAGGTACTAGGCTTAGGTAGTAATAACCGGTTTGATTCAGGCCGTTCTCAACACTCCTTCTCTCCTACCTTGAATAGATGGTTATATTCATTATTCAATATGTATGAGCTGATGAAACTCGTTGGAGCTGAACGCTCGCATATGAAAGGATGAATTTCCTCCCACGTAAATGTATGCTGCCTGAGATTTTATAGACACAACTACGCACACGCACACGCACGCACGAAAGTACTTCGCATATAAAGAGTTTTTCCTTAATTTTTTTCTATATCTATTATATTGGTATGCACCAAGAAATTATGGAAATTAATTCCACTCACAGACATACATATAACAAGTAAGTGAGTGAGTATGGTTTTACGCCGCTTTTAGCACTATTCCAGCAATATCACGGCGGGGGACACCAGAAATGGGCTTCAAACATTGTACCCATGTCGGGAATCGAACCCGGGTCTTCAGCGTGACAAGCGAACGTTTTAACCACCAGGTTACCCGATCGCCCCACATATATCAAGGTTACAGTTCACATTTCCATTGTCCCAGCTTCACGTGGGGGAGTAATAACAACGTGTGAACCATGACTGTAATTAGCACCTCACCATGGAGCTTTGGCTCTCTTGTCCTCGCCCCTTGATTGCACTCGGCAATATTCCAGCTGTATGACGGCGGTCTGTGAATCCAGACCAGACAATCCAGTGATTGATATCATGAACATCGATCCAAGAAATTGGGATACGATGATGACATGCATGAACCAAGTCAGCGAGCCTGACCACTCGATCCCGTTGGTCGCCTCATACGACAAACTTCTGACTACAAACATGTACGTGTTGCTGAAGAGCTATTCTAACCCTCGTCTCTTGGAATAAAATCAAGAAATACCGCAATGATTAATTAACGAAGATAAATAGGCCATTCTCCCGATAAAAAATAGTAAAAAATGCAAAGTACGCTTTTCAATCAATGTCCATTTTGCAAGCGATAAACATCATCAGTGAGTTTTGATCGCGTGGTTACAACCCGGGTAAGAATCAATAGTCCGGTGACCGCGAGTGGTTATATTAAGTAGTGAAATAACTTTGTCAGTAACGCTGTAAATACTACAACTGCGCGTGTTTTTCTTTCAGTTTGTGCCGGTAATGCATGTGGATAGCACACTCTGCAAACTGTGGTACGTGTCAGAATTGGTCTTCAGCAACCCATAATTGTCGTAGGAGGTGACTTACGGACAGCCAGGCTCGCTGACTTGGTTGATGCATGTCATCGTATCCAATACGGCAGGTCGATGCTCATGATGTCAATCATTGGATTGTCTGGTCCAGACTCGATTATTTCTAGACCGCCGTCATATAGTTGTAATATTGCAGAATGCGACGTTAAACAACAAACAAACAAACGTAGGTCTGACAGAAACGATCGTTGACCATCTCCTGAATATACTCCCCGGGTGCACATGTTTTCAGTCGATACGAGGGACCCAGCACGATGTGGGCTATACAGTGGTGGTATAGCGGTTTATATAACCTTTAATATTCCCATCTTTGAACAACCATAATCAGTGAATGGGATGACAGTGTTATACTTTAGTTTCAACTTGTTGATAACAAGTATGTATCGTGTGTGTGTGTGTGTGTGTGTGTGTGTGTGTGTGTAAGGCCTCAGTCTCGGGAAGCGGATGTTGGTATAGTAAAATGAAAAAATTGTTGACATCTATGGAAAATGTGTTGACGCCCGATGAAAAGGGGGAAAGAATTAGCCCTGAAACGCAATTACAAACGATAAAGAAGTTATCCATGAAAGTGTCATGTCTTCGTGTTCTTCTAAATGCCTAATATAGACTTGGCATATCTGAGTGAGTGAGTGAGTTGGGTTTAACGCCGCTTTTAACAGTATTCCAGTTATATCGCGGCGTGTCAGCTTAATGTGGGGGGAAAACCCGAAGTGATGCAGGTCTCAGACGTTTATCACTTCGGTTAAACCCACGAGCACGGGTATGGTGCTGACAAACCTAGAAACATAATCGGGGCGAACCGTGATTCGAACCCACAATCATAGGTTTCTGTCGAGCCCAAGGGACGCAACTCTGCAGAGCGAATCGCGGCGCCTGAGACGACTGGGCCACCCGTGCCCCTGACATATCTTAGATGGACGTGACACTAGTCTATAAAATGTATAATGTTATTGACAAAACCCATACCTGGTGGCAGGAGACAGAGCGGCACGCCCTAAACGAGAGGGGTGAAACAACTCAATTAACAATGTTCGGGCGAGGCAGCGGCTGTGCATTGGAGACACCGGCTTTTACCGGCTGATCCTAAACCTGACGTGGGCGTCGCCCCATCCCGTCCCAGACATGCTCCAAGGGGGAGAGATCTGGAGAAACAGCCGATCATGGCAGTACAGCAAAGTTATAATATGCTGCCGTCAAAAAGTATGTTACAACACGTTCAACACGTATGCCGCCATTATCCTGCTGCAACATGACGTTACGTCCCTACATTTGCACAAAGGGTAGAACATGATCTCGAACGATGTCGTCCCGGTAGCGTTCAATATTCAAATTGACATTAACAATAATGAGTTGTGTTCTCCCATGAGTTGTGATTTCCCCCCAATACCATTTCACTTCCACCCACAAACTGACGACGATTTGTAATGCAGGCGTCGCTTTCTTTTGAACGCCATACTGTCCCAGTCTTGTCATCTAAACATTAGATGCTGTCTACACCAAACTAGGCGTGCCTCACGGTGACGTTGTGAATTGGGCGCACTGCTGGACGTCGGGCCGGATGTTGTGCTCTCTTAACCGGTTAAGTGCGGTTCTGCCGCTAATTGGTCTCTCGAATTGGGCCCGAGCTGGTGATGTGGCAGTTTGGTATCGATTCCGTAGGTGCGCCAACCGAATGTGGTTGTCTTGTAGACGACACGCGTGGACGTCCGGCTAAGGCCAAGTCATGGGTGTTGCCCTGCTGTATATAACGTTTCCAAAGAAATTATCTTGTGTTTCAATGAACATTAAAATTCGTTTTGCGCCATTGCTCTTTGCTGCGTATCCACGGCGTGGCATTGTCTAAGCAACCTTAACGTTAAACAAAAGTGTTTTTATGAGTTCCTGATGGCTTAACAACCACTGTGTGCTCTTCATATTACAAAACACGCAAATGACTATAATACTCTCGACAAACACGCTAACATCAAAATTGTTCGCCGTGCATAAACATGCACGTGCAAATTGTAAATCACGACCTAGAGCCGAGGAGATGTCTTCATGAATATGATTTGAAAGATGCATTATTTTATTTGAGAATAAATTTATTTTTATTGAACTATATATGAAGAACTGTTACTATTTTCCATTTGTATACTTAGATCATGTGGGTCACTATGGACGGGTATATCTCCTGAAGGTTTTAATGATAAAAAACAACCAAACTGGTTTCATTTTGAGCGTGCCTTTCCGAAATTTGCAAAATACTGTAAGTTGAAAAATATACTCAAATGTATGGGTTTTTCTAGGTATGGAGGCTGGTGAATGTCTAAAGTAGTAATCGGTCCAGCTGCAATAGAAGGAGTCTTCAAACATTTAGGGGGTTAATAAAGAAATGTACAAATAAAAAAGTTAATACTAATAGCATTTTCTAAAGGTATGAAAAAAATTATTTTATTAAGTTGTATAATTTTGTATGACCTGTCTAGCTTCTAATAGGTTTATTGAATCGATAGCTGTTACTAAGCTAAAGCATGGTAAAGTTCCAGGACAGGATGGTATTACCGCGGAATATTTTAAGCCAATAAAGTTCTCTCTAGTTCCACATTTAATCAGTTAGTTTAATCAGGAACGTTAAAGATCATATTAATTATAGAGGCATTGCTTTGTTAAATGTCATGAGTAAGATATTGGTATGAATTTTAAATGAGAGATAAGATCAGTTTGTAGAAACCAATAACATAATTAGTACCAAAGAGGATTTAGAACAGAACATTCTTCTGTCGATAATATGTATATTCTTCAGTCCAAACTACATCACTCACATAAAGGTAAATTCCATGTTCATTTTATCGATTTTCTAAAAGCTTTCGATCTGGTTAATACAAACAAGTTGCAATATGTCATTATTGAGTATTGAGAGTATGTATGAAGGTGTCAAATCTACAGTTGTTATAGAAAATGGTAATTAACGTTCAGATTATTCTTTCTGTTGTTGTGGTGTCCTGCAGGGAAGCACGCTTGCTGTTTTCTATTGTTATAAAGGAATTACACGAGTATGTCTTCTTCTCTACAGGAGGGAAGTTTTGTCACAGAAGAGATGCTTAATCTAATATCGTTATTATTTGTAGATGATCCTATTGTAGTAGCACATGCTCCCTGCAAAGAGAATAGAAGTAATGCATACGTACACAGTAACGTGAGGGAGGAGATTAATATGAATATGTATCATAAAATGGGATTAAAAATGGTGGTCGCCTGATGTTTACTTCTAAAGAAGTATTGACCAAAGCCTCTTAAGGCGCTCTCAGAACAGGCTAGTAAAAGCACCTGTCCAACCGAAGTCACTAAAAGAAACTGAATATACCGTCTTCGGTTACCTGTGTACTTTTGTTGGGGTTTTCAGTCCTTGAATAAGTTGAACGGATCCACACAAATTGGTTTACATTTTTGTTAAACCTGAGTTATAAATGATCAAATAGTGTCGTGAATGTTAGTTACCACACACGATGTATGAAGTATTGGCTACCTATCACATCGACCCGTGAAGATCCGGGGTAGAATAGGTCTTCAGCAACCCATGCTTGCCGTAAAAGTCGACTATGCTTGTCTTAAGAGGCGACTAATGGGACCGGGGGGCCAGGCTTGTTGTGGATCGATGCTCATGATATCGATCACTGGATTGTCTGGTTCAGACTCGATTATTTACAAACCGCCGTCATGTAGCTGGAATATTGTTGAGTGCGGCGCTAAACAACAATAAAACAAACCTATCCGACATTTCGTACAGTTGTATATCAGCATTGTATAATGTTAGACGTGTAAAAGACGCCACCCAAACTGGCCAACATATCATATTTCGTTTCGGATTTGGAATAGTATTTCCTCAAAACGTGGGGGAATGTACTGTTATTTCTAAAGATAGTTAAACAAAGGTTAAAGGATTGCTTTGTTCAAGATTGGCACGGATCAGTTTTTTAGAATTCTTCGCTTGCTAAAAGTATTGTTGGACTGTGAGCGGTACTGATTACAGATCTCCAATGTACATTGTAGATTGGCATTGATTAAATTCAGAAGTGGATATAATTCTTTTCGAATACAGACATTCATTTGGTGTGCTTTAAATGAGTTATGTGCCCAGGGCCCCGCTCCACAAAGCGATCTTAGCGCTACGATTGTCGTAAGTCAGTGTTAAAGAATGGAAGGTACGATCAACTTAGCGCTAAGATCGCTTTGTGGAACGGGGCCCTGTATTATACAGTACATGAAACAGAAAGCCAATAAAACTTGACTTGATTATGTTCATACATCTTCTGTCACTTGTTCAACTTGACATTTTACTTTTACACGAACACACGTTCAAAATGTAGCATTTCTTGTGACGGTTGAGTAGACAGTTGGTTGTTTTGAAGTACGATAGTCCTTGAAAAGGTCACACCGACATGATAAACACACATCTTAAACGCGGGGTTTGTCATGCATGAATTGTTGTGACTATAACGATTCAAACACTCCTTCTGCCTGACATGTGCGATGCCTTGGGCTGCCCCAAAATATAATTATACCTTGCCGTAGAATATGAATATAGAATATTACTTTCATGTCGAAACATTTAAAATAGTCCTATCTGGTTTAAATGAATTCCAGAATAGAAAGAAATGTGTACTAAAAGCAGTGCACGGTACCGTTCTCACTACTAGTATACATGCATCGTATTTATGTGTCTATGAATCAATTTCAAATAAACCATTTTTTTGTAAGTGTTTTATATCACACAAGACACACGTGTATAAATACGTTTCTGATTTCAGAGAAATATCAGTAAGTTTCCATACTTAACAAACATGCCCAACGTAATGGTGAAAACTATCTTGGGCGTTATGTTCTTGATTGTATGACACATACTTGACACGATACGTATCTATAAGTTAGCACCCACCCAAAGGCGCTATGGACTTTCATGACCCTGTTTGCTCAGGTAATTACATTCAATTCTCAAAGTTGAGTTGGGTGTAGATGTTGGCTATGACTGACGTTCCAGCTTCTTGGTTGACTGGTTTCATTCATAAGACCTAAGGTAGGTAGGTGTCTACTGGGACACGTCACTCACCCTGCCTTTCACAATCGTTCTGGAAAGGTCGGCGCGAACTTACAACCATACTCATTGGAAGTAATTAGAATGATTCTACAGAGAAACCTGATGTCATCATTCGGATCGAAGCAACTCAGAAGTCACAAATCAAAATGTGTTTGATTCCAGACTGACGATGTCTCTCTGTATATATTGAAAGCCAGTGACAGTGATGATCCGCGCACACGCAGTGAAATATACTCTTATTAAAAAGTAGAGGATCATGAATTATAACCGTTAATACAAACTAACTAATAGAACAAAGATTAGTGGTAACGACAAACATCCTATGCAATGTTAATGTCTGTAAAACGTAACACCAAAACACTTCCTATAGTTTGCGTGTGTCTCACGCAGTAGCGCTAACACGTGCGTAACACGTGCGCAGGGTTTCATTCCTGATATTGACATTTTCAAGGAAGGCCGATTTGTTGACCATTATTTCGGCCAATCGTATTGATCTGCTTATCGTACAGTTGTGATTTACTGGATTTAATTCATTGTTTGTGTATGATCAAGAGATGCGGCGTGCACAACGCGCGGAGCGTCTATGGGCTATTGGCTTGCTGGAAACTGGCAGAAGTCAGCGTGAGTGGCCAATACGTCCAATGTGTCACATTCTGTGATTAGCAGACTATGGAACAGGTACCAACAAACCCAAAAGGTCGACAAACAGCCCCGTTAAGGGCGTCACAGGTCAACGACAAGAGTACAGGATGGATCGATCCGAAACCACACCACGAGCTCAAATTGCTGCAAACTTCCATCAGTTTGCAAGGCGTGTGGGTCGACGCTTTGTCTTTCAGAACAAAGCCCATGCTCACCATGCACGAGTCGTCAATGATCACCTTCAGCGGAACAACATCCACAGAATGCCTTGGCCAGCAATGATCCCAGGCCTTTTCCTTTCTGAACACGTCTTGGACATGACAGGGACACGTGTGCGTCAACGTCATAGGCCGTCGACCACGTTGGCTGGACTTGGCTAGGCTCTGCAAGAGGAGTGGGACAAACTCCCTCAAATCGCCATTGAGTATGCCTCGTTGAGTGAATGAATGTTTGACAAATCGTTGCGGTATTACACACTACTCATACAAAAACTTCAACTTTGAAATTTCCCATGATCCCCTATCATCCTTCAAGAGCATTAGCGGTCATGACATCTACTGTCATACTTCACTTCCGGTTGTTTGTTTGTTGTGTAACGCCACACTCAGCAATATTCCAGCTAAATGGCGGCGGTCTGTAAATAATGGAATCTGGACTAGACAATCCAGTGATTAATATCATGAGCATCGTTCAATACAAATAGGATACGATGACACGCATCAACCAGGTCAACGAGCCAGACCACCCAGTCCCGTTAGCCGCCTATTACAAGCATGGGTTGCTGAAGACCTATTCTACCCCGAAACTTCACGGGTATCCATATAACTATTACTGGAAACAAAAATAGCTTACACCTTCGTAAACGTTAAGTTATTTCCCGACTATCACCTACTTTTTTTAAGAGTATATATCATAATGAAGTTATGAATTACGAAGGTTGTCATAAGGTGTGCTCCACAAAGCCTGTCATGTTTCGCCCACGCATCAAGTTAGGTTTTGTCTCTGTATCAATACATGCACCGCACCGCACCGCAACGCACCGCAACTTCACCGCACTTACCGAACCGCATAACACTGAAATGCACTGCGTCATTCCCACTTGTTGTTGTGACGTGCAAGTGAGAATAAAGAATGTCTTCTTGGTAAATTTTCTTTTTCTGGCTGTGACAAAGGTCATACAACTTAAATATACTTGACAACAATGGCAATGGAGGGGTGTGTTAGATTAAGATTTCAAACCAACTGGGGAAGACAACTGTTTCTCACACCTGTGGATGAGAAACCCAAGCGAGATAACTGGTATCAAACATGTTTGAGATCGGATTCCAGGTCCGTGATTGGCTACTCCATGGTGATGACCTGATTTGTTGATAGGTAGCTCGTTGTTCAGTTGAAATCGCCAACGTCCGTGTCTGATCGTTATGGTTTTAGAGGGTACATAAAATATACTATATTTGTTCTGATCTAGTTTGCATTATCATCATCGCCTTCACAATCCACAGAAAAACTGAAACATTTTTTTGCGGAGTGTTTGGTTGTTTTGTTTGTTGTTTGCTGTTTAACGCCACACTCAGCATTATTCCAGCTACATGACGGCGGTTTGTAAATAATCTAGTCTGGACTAGACAATCCAGTGATTGACAACATGAGCATCGATCCACGCAATTGGGATCGATGACATGCATCATCCAAGTCAGCAAACCTGACCACCCGATCCCATTAGTCGCCTTGTACGACAAGCTACGACAAGCTACGGCAAGCATGGGTTGCTGAAGACCTATTCTTCCCCGGATATTCACGGGTCGATGTGATTGGTAGCCAATACTTCATACATCGTCTGTGGTAACTAACAGCCAGACGATGTCTCCCCATTCACGACACTATTTGATCATTTATAACTCAGGTTTAACCAAAAAAGGTACACCAATTTGTGTGGATCCGTTCAACCGTGTGTACTAGTATTCAGGCATGATTTTGTTTGTTTGTTTGTTTGTTTAACGCCGCAATCAGCAATATTCCAGCTATATGACAGCGGTCTGTAAATAATCGAGTCTGGACCGGACATTCCAGTGATTGATGTCAAGAGAATCGATCCGCGCAATTTGGATACGATGACATGCATCAACCAAGTCGGCGAGCCTGACCACCCGATCCCGTTAGTCGCCTCTTAAAAGCATAGTCGGCTTGTGAGTAGTAAGCAGTAAGATGGATGACGTCACTCACGACCGCTGTGTTGTTATGTATTAATGCGATAATGAAAACAGACGAAACATGCATCGATTCAATGCTAAAATGGTTCGATTTACCAAGGAAACAGTTACGGCACTTGCGCTTTTCATTTAACATTTATCTTACAACTCGTTGTTCGGAAACGAACCACTCGTGCAGTAATACCTATATCTCCGCTTGACATTGGCTTTTATGTCTTCATACTTTGAAGGGAAAAAGGGTGGACCAGTTGTTGAGCTGTGATCCGTTAGTCGTGGGTTCCAGATAGGAGATGAACATGTTTGCAATTTCGATAGGTAGATTCAATTCCGGAAAATTTCGAACACGAAAGCGGGAGGTTTCGAACTTTACATTTTTACAGGTTTTGAGTGAGTGAATGAGTGAGTTTGGTTTAACGCCGCTTTTAACAGTATTCCAGTTATATCACGGCGTGTCAGCTTTATGTGGGAGGAAAGCCCGAAGTGATGCAGGTGTTAGACGTTTACCACTTCGGTGAAACCCACGAACACGGGTATGGTGCTGACAAACCTAGAAACATAATCGGGGCGAACCGGGATTCGAACCCACAATCATAGGCCGAAGGGACGCAACTCTGCACAGCGAATTGCGGCGCCTTAGACGACTGGGCCACCCGTGCCCCCTTACAGGTTTTGAATCGGTTCAGTTGTCAATAGTGTATTAAGCTCTTTTGACTTAAACCAGATGTTTAATCACTGTAGTCTTGTTTGTGTCAGAGATCCGGAATGGCTGGCTGGGGTCCATTCAAAGCACCAGTGGCTTTCCAACAACCTGGTGGCGCCGAGGGGCACCAACAACACTGGAGGACATGGGACGTGAGTGACTCTTTTACCAGAGGTCACAATCGAAGGCGATTTAGTTATTAAATTGAATTCCTCTAGCATAGATATCCTGTATGAATTATCTTAACATAATACAGGCCGACTCAGCTGGAGAACCTTGCCGCGGGACCAAGCCATGTGGTGCCCGCGTTGTGTCCACGTGAATGATATATCGCCATGCCAGAGGATTATACAATCAATGTGTATTATTGCCTTGAACAATCCGATAATGTGTCACGGCGTTTCTTGTCAGATTAACGCCGCACACAGCAATACACGCATTCGTGACCAATTCGTTTTATTCCGGGACAAGAATAGCGACTCGTACCCTACTCATGGCCATTTTTGCGACCGGGTTCCGTCTTAGCGCAAACAGGCATACCTAAAACAATTGTCAACTCGTTGCGTAATGGTTCACATATATTTCCCCATATATTATATACATTTCAGATGCAATTTAAAGCACATCGGGACGTGCGGAATTATACTGTATGATTGAACACATTTAACTGTGTCTTGGGTATATTTTAGATGCAAGACGTGTAAAATCAAAAAATTATTACAGAGGGATTCTTTGACGAAGAACTTAAATCATAGGCGCATTCTGATTGGTTTGTCGTATTTTCGCACACAACATTCATCGATGGGGGGACGAGTCTTCTTGCAGGTTACGGAAAGGGGCGAGTGTTAACGAATGCACACACGAGGATATGACAGACGTCCATACATTGCCATCACTCAGTGACTGCTACCAACACTTCAGCTGTGTTGTCACTCGTGACTCTTTAGGGATCCTTTTTACACTTCTTCGCTCAAAGGTTGTTTGTTTGTCGTTTAGCGCAGCACTCTGCAATATTTCAGCTATATGACAAAAACTTGTAAACAGTCGAGTCTGAACAAAACATTCACTGATATTATGAGCTACGTCGGGGTACAATGACGTTCAACATGGATCATCACCGCTCGATCCGTATAGTCGCCCTCTTACAAATATATATATATAAATAAAGGGTTTCCTATTTGCCCAGGATCACCATTTTTTCAAGGGCCCGTGGTTGCAATGGCACCAATGCTGACCGGGAATCCTCACGATGCTGGCGTTAAATAAGGGTATTCGGTACGGACATTTATAGTGCGCTGATTGTCCCTGTGTACATACCTTTCCTGAGCGTAAGTAAGACAGCAAGTCACTGTTATTCTGAAAATGCAATTAAAACTCATAATCAAATTTCACTTGAAATCAGAAAAAAGTGTCTTGTGCACGAGTCCATCTCCAAAAACATGGAATGTCATTCGAATCAGTACAACGAAGTTGATTAACTCATGCCTGAATAGACCCGTGAAGATCCGGGATAGAATAGGTCTTCAGCAACCCATGTTTGCAGTAAGAGGCGACTAACAGGATCCGGTGGTCAGACTCGCTGACTTGGTTGATGTATGTCATCTTGTCCCAATTGGGTGGATCGATGCTCATGTCAATCATAGGATTGTCTGGTCCAAACTCAATTATTTACAGACCGCCGTCATATAGCTAGAATAATGCTGAGTGCGGCGTTATACAACAAACAAACAAACAAACAAACAAACAAAATCATGCCTGAATACTAGTGCCCACAATTATTTTGATTTTTGTGGCCATTTTGCCAAATATTACAAACAATCGAACGTGTCTTCCCATTGTTTCAGTTTACATCAATTCACGATTCAATTATCCCCCAAGCTCCGGACATCCATATTTCGTTCCTTATAGCAACTTATGACACATTTCTCACGCGGTGCAACAGCGCCCTGAAGAAACAGGATCGTTCCCGTCTCTCGTTGCTTTACAGACTCTTTATATGTTAATATGTGGATGTTTTTCGCGATTTTATGTTTAGCCCTCGCATTCTAAAACTGATATCGTTGTACATGAACTACTTGGAGACGTCTCAAGTGCCTGGGAACCCACCTTGTTGAAGATGATGACAACTGATCATTTCATTTTGAAGATGTCAATCGAATCTTACTATCCCAACGACGTCACAACAAAAAAACTTCACAGCTGAAGACTGTTGACGTCATCTGACAATTATGGTTTTCTATCAGTCGTGACAGTGCATTTTTCTGAAGGGGAGCTCAAAAAGATTAAGAATCAAGAAAACAGCCTTGACGTTATCTCCAGCCAAGGGGCACATTAGAATTTTATTTATTCATATCGCAGTAATATAAACCCTTAAAAAGAGATAGGCACTAAGGTTGCTTTATGTGAAATGTATACACACAAACACACACAAAAGGCCCCTTCTCTGAAAAAAATAATTTATGGCAGCAATTCTTGAATCTAGTCTTGATAAGTATCTTTTAGATAATCTTGCAAGTTTCATTCATGTCACTTCAGTAGTTTCTGAAGAAAACTGGAAAATAACGGATCAAGGGCCGTAACTGTGTAGTCTCAAAATCGAAAAGCATGTAGCAAGGGGAGTACGACAGAAATTTTCGACCTCAGTCTTGATATTTATCTCTTAAATATGCTTGCAACGTTTCATGAATGTAACTTCAGTAGTTTCGGAAAACGTGTCCCCAATTCACGCAGTATGCACCAAATTGAAAAGCACGGAGGAAGGGCCATAACTCTGTAAAACAACAACTAATTGAAACACCAATTTTCTAAATTATTTGAGATGGTGACCGATAACAGTGTGTAAAATTTCATTTCTATAAATTAAAGAGTTTTTGAGAAGATTTGTCCCCACTGAGAATTGCCCGACCGAAGGAAAGACGGAAGTGCCAAATCAGCTGATCCATGAAGTCCACAAACTAAAGTTGGCTGCTGGGGGCCTATAGTCTTACTAAAATCCCCAAAGGTGCTAACATTGCATATAAGCTAACAAAGAACAACATATTTGGAAGTGTTTATTCACATATGTGCTACAGTCACGGGTTGGCCATCTACACACAGTACTACAAACATCTACGTCATACAGTTAATGTCTTTAACATTGTAGCAGCTCATACTCCTAGCCAGGCTGGGACATTCTCCTGTGCAACACTTGGATGACAGAAATCTCCCCAAAGAAAGACAATCAATTTCATTATATACTACCAAAAACAGGTTACAGAGCACCACAATTGAAAGGCTGTGTTGCAATACTCACCAGCCACGACATATTCACTAGGTCATATGAAAAGTTTTGAAAACATTAGGTGTTCTTTAAACTTGAAACTGCTCTCAACACATTGTGGTCACAGATGGAACTATTCAAACATAACTGAATGTCAATGTTAGCATTGTTGATACTTATTGAAAAAAAAGATTTATTATTATTTTCTTGTCTACACACCAAATGCCCCCCCCCCCCCCCCCCCCCCCCCCCCCCCCCCAAACTGGATGGTGAAATAAGGCAATGACAAAATAATGCTCCTGATCTCCTACTCGCTACTCATAGATGCCATTATTGGATTCCTACTGCTGTACCCTAGAATGTTGATGTACATTTATACAGTGAGTGAGTGAGTGAGTGAGTGAGTGAGTAAGTGAGTTTTATGCCGCTTTCAGCAATATTCCAGCAATATCACGGCGGGGGACACCAGAATGGGCTTCATACATTTAACCCATGTGGGAAATCAAACCCGGGCCTCAGCATGACGAGCGAACGCTTTAACCACTACGCTACCCCACTGCCCCCCATTAATACAGCATCACGGTCCGACCGACAATGAGCCATGATAGAATGAACACTCAGTTGATGCCATGATTCCATGCATGCATTGTAAACACAACTGATTGCTGCTGTTGAGCATGACATGGACAATGTTGATGAATTCACAGTTTGAACAGGTGCCCTTTCCTGATGCTCCTCCACAAAACAGTGCATCAACAGGAAGCACACTGTACAGTCAGGTATTGACTCAGGTAACACATTTCCTTACATATGATATGATAAAGAATGGGTGAACATGAAAGTTGCACATCCACTGCAAAAACAATGATTTCAACCATTTGAAAAGCCAGACATAAAAATTAGCACTTGCTCAACAGTTTGTATCATGTTCATTGTATCCTCTGGGCTCGTTGAAATGTTTATGTATTTATTGCCACTTTCTCAGCTGGGACTTTCTACGGTATTTCCTATGGCTGAACATGGAAGTAGCTGACATACTTCCGCATCTCAAATCATGACATAGACATGCTTGATGATGATGATGATGATGAAAACAATCCTGTCTGCCATTCAGTCCATGCACACAACGGTCCTCTGCATGTTGAAATCAGTGTCGAGTGAGATGATGATTGTGCTCATGGTAGATCTACAGATTACCTGGAAAAATATGTACAAACATTAATTCAGAGATCAGATTCATAACAGAATATTGTAAATTTTACATTAAATTGAATATTTACATACTTATCCTATCTCATATGTGAAAATATGTTTGAACAAAGTTTCCAGCTTCTAAAAACAACTCACCCGAACACATCCCAGCATTATCATGGTCACCACCCAAACAAATCCTGTGCATAGCGACCTACATGACCTGATCACATGGTTGGTGATACTGGGATGTGTTCGGGTGATTAGCTTTAAGATGCTGGAAACTTTGTTGAAGCACATTTCCACATAGGATCAAAAGAGGAAGGAAGAAATGCATAGTGTGAGATAGAAAGCACTGCTTGGCATCAAGCACTTCCTGTCCAGCAAAACTACTAGGCATCAAGTGTCTTTTTCTTTTTCTTTTGTTTGTTGTTTATCGTCGCACTCAGAAATATTCCAGTTAAATGATGGCAGTCTGTAAATAATCAGACAATCCAGTAACTGACATCACGATCATCAATCCACGCAACTGGGATACAATGACATGCATCAACCAAGTCAGCATGCCGGACCACCCGATCCTGTTAATCACCTCTTACATCAAGCATAGTCACTATTTACAGCAATCATGGGTTGCTGAAGACCTATTCTACCCCGGTTCTTCAGTGGTCGCATCAAGTATCACATATCTAGTAAATTCATGAGCATGAAGCATTACCTGTCCAGCATCATGACGTCCTGCAGCTTCCTGCGAGCATCGTTGACGCGTGCCTCCTGGCGACGTATGTCCTCCTCATGAATCACCATCTGCTGGATGTGTGGCTGGGAGGTGTCGATGTTCACACCAGGGTTCTTCTGCATGGCTGACTTGCTGGCGTTCTGCCCTGTGATTGGGACGCTGCTCAGGTGGAGGGCTGCAGAGATACTCTGGAACACATTCTCTGTTGTCATCTCTGGCCCACAACCTGAAAATGAAGTGGACTCCAACACTCTAACAATGCTAGGACACCAGCAGAAACGTGCATCGTATATCTGTTTCAAGTGATAACTAATACAGTGTTCAATTTCTCCAATAATACAGAATACTAAGTTTAATGACACAATCACTAAATGTTTGAAGGTGAAAGAGACCTCAAGAAAAGAAGAGGGGTTGAGTTATTGACTAGCAGTGGGCATACCATGCAAGCCAATCTGCTTCCCAACACTCATTCCTGAGACGGCGTCATTATAAGCCAGTTATCTGTAGACTATTGCACAATATCAATATCACTGAGGACAGTAAAGTCTGAGCTAGGCACACCAGTGGTTGAGAGCATGAGCACAGATACAAGCTGTCTGGGAAATCTGACTCACTACAAACTAAGTCAACCATTGTGGTCCCGGTCCTCATAACCGATGGCTTGAACGACAACCATGGGGTCGTAGGGACCCTTTCTGACCCCAAATACTCACAGATACATGGAACAAATCATTGAGACTAGGGACCCAATCTGACACAGGGTCACCACAAAAGTCTGGAAGGTAATTTAAGGTACCGACATTTACTACAATATTTGAAAAACTATCGGACCCACTCCAGTCAAAGTTGGTATGAGATTATTAAACAGTCATACATAACTGGATATTACATTTATTACACACATTGAGACACCCAACACTAACACCGTATTCGTTTGTGCGTGATTCCCTTGCACCCTTTCGAGTTGAGTTGATTGGTTCAACTGTGTCATATGGTCCTGTGACGCAGGGGTAGCATTATGCAGATGGCTGTTTCAATGAATGCTCGTTCCACCTGTGACGAACAGGTCTGGTTGTTGATGAAATATAGTGATAGCTAAATAGCCAGATTTTTTATTCATGCACCGATTGTCTTTAAATGTAATATCCAGTTATGTATGACTGTTTAATAATCTAATACCAACTTTGACTGGAGTAGGTCCAATAGTTTTTCAGATATTGTAGTAAACGTCGATACCTTAAATTACCTTCCAGACTATACATGGGCTTTCAAGCAACCAAGGACATAGCACTATTCTGACCTGTTATCCACACAGTATGTCAAGCAACTGAGGACTTAGTACTATCCTGACCTGGTATCCACACAGTATGTCAAGCAACTGAGGACCTAGCACTATCCTGACCTGGTATCCACACAGTATGTCAAGCAACTGAGGACCTAGCACTATCCTGACCTGGTATCCACACAGTATGTCAAGCAACTGAGGACCTAGCACTATCCTGACCTGGTATCCACACAGTATGTCAAGCAACTGAGGACCTAGTACTATCCTGACCTGGTATCCACACAGTATGTCAAGCAACTGAGGACCTAGCACTATCCTGACCTGGTATCCACACAGTATGTCAAGCAACTGAGGACCTAGCACTATCCTGCACTGGTATCCACACAGTATGTCAAGCAACTGAGGACCTAGCACTATCCTGACCTGGTATCCACACAGTATGTCAAGCAACTGAGGACCTAGCACTATCCTGACAGGGCCTACTTAACCTGCACTGACCTTGCATGTTCTTGGGCAAGTCCATGCTGAGATTCTCGACCTCCTCCACTAGGTCGCGGGCAGACTGACTCTGGAGGCGCTTCTCCCAGAATAGCTGAAATAGCACCCAGAAGGATGTAGCTTTGTCATGTCTACATATTGACCATTTGTCAAGGGGTGGCAGACAATATTTATGTATCCTGGTACCGTGTGTCAACAATGTGTTGCTGATGTGTCAAACATGTGTTGCAAATGTGTTCTGTCTTCACGAGTTTGTTTTTGATTGCTTGTCTGTTGTTTACCGCCACACTCAGCAATATTCCAGGTATATGACGGTGGTCTGTAAATAATCGAGTCTAGACCAGACAATCCTGTGATGGACATCATGAGCATCGATCCACGCAATTGGGATACAATGACATGCATCAATCAAGTCAGCAAGCCTGACCACCTGATTCCGTAAGTCGCCTTTTACGACAAGCATGGCTTGCTGAAGACCTATTCTACCCCGTATCTTCATGGGTTGTCTTCATGAGAACATCTTTAGCTAGGCTTTCACTAAATACACTTTGGTCCTTCTACATTAATCAAATCAGGTTTGAGTTAAGAGGAGATGCATCTATGCTTCTGCATATCCAGTAGAGTAATATTTTGTGAACAAACTCAACTTTATAAAGAACGGTTAATGATGCTCTGTTGAAGAAATGAACAGAAAGTATGTTAGCGCAGTAAGCCTAAAAATAAGTTTTTAATGAGAAGTAATTATATTCTTGTTGTTGAAAGCAACTCGTTACTAAAGCTCAATTGTCAAAACGAATGTGAATGAATTTGTGAGGGAAATTGCAGATATAAGTTTTTAATTGTGGGGATGGTGGGGTTGAAAAGAAAAAACATGATTTGATTGTCAAACAGACTGAAAAAAAGGATTTTTAGCAAAAACAGTTTGACTTTAAAAAAGAAAACAAACAGAGCAAAACGCATAAGTTCAACAAATTGGTATTCATAGGCGGAGATAAACGTAGATGGCAGTGACTGGATTCTTTTGTTCAGTCTGTCATAAAAATCTCTAACTTAAAGGTTAATTACAAAAAATGGTAATAATAACTGAGAACATAAAACTTCATTAAATGTGAAAGGCCAAGTGAAAATATTGCAGGACAAGTACAAAGTAACATATACTTGCCCAGCAAGACAAGTTGCGTTTAAGAAATGTTTTCAGTCCTAAACCTGTCAGCAAGTGAATGTACGAGTTATCTCCCCTGGTTGGATACTTGAGACCAAGACAAGAACTCCAGTCCTAGAATGTGAAGATGTGAGTTATCTCACCTGGTCGGACAAGAGACCATGTAGACTGGCCCCTTGCTTGAGTACCTGGAACCCTAGATGGAATAATGTCGTGCTTTGAGCATGCCCCTCCATGGTGTGGAGTCTCGAGCTCTATAAGTCACCTATTGTCTTGCATTACATAACGTTGTTAAAGCCTGTTGTCTACCTGCTTGGGAGGGTCCTGTGGCCCATGCTTTAACTCTGTCTTGGTCTGGCTCTCCGGTCTGTTCCTGATCACTGTCACCGGCTGCTTGAAGATAGAAGCCGTCTGTCGGATTGGCAACACCAGGCTAGCATCATGACGAAGTCCTACAAGTACAAAATATCACCATGATTGGCATTAAAACATGTTCTATCTTCATACGCCATCTTTAGGTTTTAAATCCCACAATATGAAAGCAAATGAAGTAATAATGGATAATCTTGATAAGCATAAAGTTATGTATTACTTTTCAAATTTACAATAAAAGGAATTCTTGTTAAATACTAATGCCACACTGTACATACGTATTCATAGGAAAGCTTCATTATATTAGGCCTTATGCTACACCATTGTAATTAAAACTATTACAAAAGATGAAAATTACAAATGTAACGAAATTAAATTTAACATTTACGATATTTATGATGGAATGAATAAAATCGAGTATACAACATGTATTATAACCATGATAACACTTATTTTCTTAAATGTACATATTTCACATTATTAGTGTCTAGTCATTCCTTTTCATGCTTGTGCTTCAAAATTGTAAATATCAATGGAAGAAAAGTGTTAATGAAGTAGAATGACAAGAAAAGAAAGAAACAAACCAACTTCAACAAGATGAAGTATTTTTATGTCTTGGAAAACATGGTATATGAAAGAAATCAAAAGCATTGGGTCAGTGTCAAATGTTTTAAAGTGATTTCTCAAAACATGGAAAGGTAGAAGAGCGAAATAACAGAACAGACATGTATGCAAGATACTTGCTTCTTGAAATGTGTCATGACCTTTGAGAAAAAGAGTTACTTCAGATATCAATCTACGCTTTAGAGTTGCCTTCAGTTGCAATTGGTTAAAAGACTTGACATGCTTGACAAGACAAAAAAAAGTAAGTCAACCCCTCGACTACCCTGGCACCAACACTTTCAAATGAACAAGTAATATGGTTAATATGGTTGATAAGAAACTAGATAACATTCTATGAAAGCATAAACAGGTTTGGTTAGTAAGATTATTGTGATTAGTAGATAATGAAACATGATCCTCATTTGTATAAACTATCACCATCAGTTTTGAATGAGATACAGGGACACTACTGTTCAACACAATAGGAGTTTCAGTTGAATTGTAGACATGGCCTTCTTCCATATGTATACAGGTTATACAAGACATACACCAGTATTGCTCCGTATTGAAACTAGACCTAACAATACCAGCTGGTTACTTTAAAGGTGAGGTGAAATTGGGGTTAATGTCGCGTCCAAGATTATTGCACTTATATGGCGACGTGCATGCACGTGTGTGTGGCTGCTTGTGCTAGTCCGGAGTGATGCCGATTCATAGTGCTAGCTCACTGAGAAACCATGCTGCAGTTTAACGTGAATACCCCACTCAGACACAGTTTATTTCGAGCCAACCTGTCCTTGTTTTACCCCCTTCATGCCGAGCGCCAGACAGGGTAACAACAAGTACCATCATTTAAGGTCTTTTTCTTATGCAGACCCCGAACCTTCCGCTCTCCGGGCGGATGCTCTATCACTAGACCACGGAGGCAGTCCTTTTAAAAATTAAAGCATTAGGTAATGTGTTGGTACTACCATCACACGTTAGTTACAGCCCCAATGTGTTATGTCTGTGCTACTAAAGATGTTTGCACAGACAACAAAGAGTTTTTTCATAAAATAAGGTTTCTCATTACTGTATGAATCAATCATCACTTTCAATGTTCCTGTAATCCAGACAAGCTGGCACCGAGAACTGTCTGTTTAGACTTCTTCTTTGTTTACCTTAGTGCCTCAGTCAACAGCTCATATATGGATTTCTACTTCTTACTAATCTTAGACAAAAAAACTCTTTGATTGTCAAAAGTGCAAACACCCATGTCATGCAAAAATAAAATCAATCCAATATCATTGTTTCTGTTATTTTTCCAATGAATCATCCAACAACAAAATCAGTGATGTACTCATGAGCAACTGACTTTGTTTCTGGATATCTGGATTGATTTTATTCTTTTGATAAGGAAGTGTCTACCAATTTTTGAATTCCATGGTGGATGCTCTCAGTTAGTTGAAATAACATCATTTTCATCTTCTCAAATTTGAAAAATAAATTGAAAATCAAAGCAAATGCTCAGCTTACAGTTACACTTTTGTTAGACTTGATTATCATGATAATGCATAGGTAGATTAATATTACATAATATCATACAGGTTTTGAGCATCTCGGCCATTGTGGAAAATCTATGAAATTAGGTACTGGTAGACACTACTAATGACTACTAAAAGATAAATGAAAATGACCCAAACCATTGTATGTATATCTTTAACAAACCTCTGGCAAAGTCATAAGATGATCCCTTCATACGCTTACTTTTGCGAACTGCACTATAGATTATCCGCCCTGTGCGGAAATCAAATGCACTCAAATCAAGCGCATCACCAATTATACGTGCCAGCTGAGGTTTGCTTCTAATTTTTTTCCCATCAGGGCTGAAACGAAAAGTAAACATGATAAGCAAGTAGTTATGTTTTATTTAATTTTCTGCTTGATATTGATCATGAACAAACATGACATGTATCAGCAAGAGGTATTAGTTCTTATCTGAACCAAGAACACACTGATATACAGACCAATTTGTTTCTTTACTTAATAGCACAATGCTTTCACAACAGTGGTAAAAGATTTGTGCTCTCTTAATAAAGACTCATTAAAAGGTTTCCGTAATCATCTTACTGCTTAAAGGGGCACTGATCTAACGGACTGGTTGTTGCCTTTGTTATTGTTTTTCCCCCGTGAGTACCCGGATGATACGCAACGCAACTGAGCGTGACCAGAGACTGGGGTACCGTCTGCAAGGACAGCTAAAAAAACTTGGAGGCTGGAGGCAATATTTGTTTTACGCATTTTTGAACACTGATTGGTTAACTGTGATCTATAAAGATTTCGACAAAGGGCGCATGTTAATTCATTTCTTCAGCCTAAACAAACAGACAAAAAGAACAAGGGAGCTCATCAGATGTCGTCATTTGGAAATACCCCAGATGGTTATAGTTTAATACTAAAAACAGTATCCATGCAGTGAAAGCATTTTCGGATTTCGGCTTGCGTCGATAATACAATTACTACTCCCTTGTTGTCATCCACGTTTTCTCGTATAACCCTACACTTGTGTATTTGTCGTCATTCACTTGATCCTCAGTTAATGAATTTATTACAGGTACAATTAGTGGTAGCACCACTTATATTACCTGACAAAGGTTCCCATTTGGCATTTATTGTGTCTGGGGTAATTATTCAATCTAAATCCAGGTTTGAAGTGAGGTGAAATGTGTGTTATGTAATATGCACGTGGCAGCCCAGCAAGAGATGAATGATCAGTTGATTTACTTTTTTATGTAAATCAACGGATCGTTCCTAGTCATCAAAGGATTAACAGAAAATACGTTGATTGATTAATCACTGTTATCTTGCACAGTGGATATGTCAAGAGTGAGTGTTTACATGTCTAGGTTTACTAAAACAAAGGGAATACACTCATATCATGGCGCGAAGTGCCGATGTAAAAACAACATACTTTGTTCAAAGGGTTAACTGATAATACGTTGATTGATTGATCATTGTTATCTATCACTCAATGGATTTTTTAGGAACCGTGGACGCTATGAAAATAGTTGTCACGTGGGCTTTCTCAGACGACCATTGAGACTTGACACCTATGTAAAACACCTGAAACAATCCAAGCGATCAGTTGAGAAACGAACACGGGTTATAATATCCCGAAACTATATACATGTATATCTTTTAAAATATTTGATTGTTACAGAGACACGTGACATTGAATAAGTTTCTCTGTACAGCTGCAGACGAGTGGGATATTGTTCCTTTGTGTGGATATTCACGGATACATTCCTCGAACAAGGAAGCTGCCTAAAACTTATACACATAAATTTGGTAGGTTGTAATTATGATATCTGCATTTTGTTTTCCTTCATTTGAACCGATTCGTTCTTGTTTCTCTACGTCTTGGTTGGGAAATTCTTCAATGCGCAATAGACGTTGTTGTCACAGGTCTTTTCCTTTGTAAGCGTGTATATATTACCGTCAATTTGTAAAATGTGATTCTCTCAGGCAATTTATAAAATGTGTAAATATTCAGTCATTTTGACTAAAAAATGCTAGATTGATCAACACGATCAAAAGGGCCTACAAACATCACAACAGATTATTATGTCGGATTAAAAGCCAAACAAATTAGAAATGTACTTTTCAATGTTACATTTTCAGTCTCTTGGTGATGACATTAAACATCAAAATGTCTGGAATTCGTTGTCATAATAATACAGATGGAAATGTTTTTCAGTCACTTTGTAAAATAACTGAATATTTAGACGTTTAATAAATTTGTTACACATTTGACAGTAAAAAAATATACACACTATAAAAAAGCATATGCTCAGGTGAAATATATACTTTGTGTTGCAAGTAAAAATAGTGTAAACGAAAATCGCAAAATTACCAAGCAAGTGACATCAAAACTTCGTCACCATTACCGATGCTACTCACAAAGATACATACATTTCCTTATTATATCGAAAACTGTATTTCATTTTGTTGATCAATGTGACCATACGCCCTTATTACTACCCATAAAAGTGACTAATGCGCTTACGAATGGCGCAGCAGAGGTCGCGAACTAGTCTAGATTTCTGCTATACATCCGGGTATTCACTGGGAAAAAACAAGAACAAAGGCAACAACCAGTCCCGGGGAATTGCGTTAGATCAGTGCCCCTTTAAATATGATTATTATATGACATCATCTGTTTTGTTTTAAGTGAGAGTCAAGCTGTACAGAAATAGACAGTAGTAGTACTAGTAGACAGCCATTTTATTTTCAGGTATTGTGACAGTGATATTTGAAACTGGAAGAAGGTAATGCCGGTATCTGTGTCACTAGAGTCATAAGCATATACTGTTGATTGAACTAGATCATAAAGTTTTACTGAGCAGCCGAATAAAGTGAACCTTCTTGAAACTTACAAGAAATGTTTTGGGGTTTTTTTAAATTTAGTTTCCTTGGATTTTTAAATTGTAACTAGGCTACTGGTAGTCATGGTAGTGTAGAGAATGTGACAGTATAAGAGTAACATAGAGGCCTTAAGGCATATGGTAATTGTTTCAATTCCATGGCCAATGTTGTCACTGATTCCATGGCACACATTTCTCTCTAAATCATACGACTACTGGGCTAATCTGGATGAAAGTTACAGATACTCAATATGTAAATCGGTGAACGAAAACTGAGGGTCTGTACTTTGAAACTTGACAGCTTCAGCAATTGCAATGCTATCCGTTTTTTACCTGTAGTAATACACGTCTGTTTTGCCAGCTGAAAGCCCTGATTTACGGACAACTTCCTCTCTTTTCCAACCTGCTGGAAGGCCACCGGTTTCAGGAACTCTTCTCTTCGGTTCCATTGTTAGTCACAGAAAACCGGAAGTAACCATCTAACACCTGCATAGCAGAACTACTTTAGCATTGTACAGTTCGTATTATTTTATATGTTGAAATGCATCTAAGTACTCCGAAATCAAAAATAAAACTATGGTCGACTACGTAAAAGTACATTTCCATATACTAAAATTACAAACTATGGAAATATATTTCGATTGACTCGTAATGTGGTTCAAATAACATATTCTTCCGCTTCACGGAAGTAAACAGTAGAGGCGTCTGCTCGCGGTACTTTCGAAAACCTTATTGATTAATATGTTTCCCATGTGGTCCAGGTACACATTGATCTATAAGATATTCATTTTTAGTTTAGATATATATTAATATGTGATCTTGCACAGTTTCATCAGTTTCACAGTAGCTGAGGTTTTCATTTCATCTTATCGATACAGAAAATGTCCAGTTTTCGATCGTGCATGCGCTTGAGCGTAACAGTGTGTTTATCTTTCCAGAGTGGCCTAACACACACCACCGGTGGACGTGTGATGTACGAGTTGAGATAATGTTTCATGGACAGACAGCTTGGTTTTCATCCAGTGTACCCTCTAAGAGAGTTCGACTTTGGAGTAAGTGAAAACAATATGGTAACAAATACTAACAATGCAGTTTACCGGGCGCAGCTTACTTGGACCACGGCAAATTGGACCAGGCAGAGATTATATATATTAGTATATGGTCTCTGGCCCAGGCTGGGTCTCGCTTCACACATCTCGCATGCTTCTTCGATCCTTAAGGGTAGTTGTGTCCTGGTTAGGGTAGGTTACCCCCAAATCTATCTTAGCCTTTGGATCCCCAATCCAATCAATCACTCCTTTACGATCATTAAGGTTAGGTATTCCTTTCCGATCAAACACCCCTTCATGATCCTAAGGGTTGGGCACCACTTGCCAATCAAACACTGCTTTACGATCCTTCGGGCTAGTTGTGAAGTAACGTATGGGTAGGCTATCTATTTTAACGAATAAATCCAGTGTAAATTGAAAAACTCAATATAATTTTCATCGAGTTTCGTGGAAAGATGGCTTTTGCACATGCTCATAAAGGTAAACAATCGGGTGCTGATGCTGATTTGTGATAGCACCCATGGTCCCATGGTAGGTTGTTGGCTAATTAGATTAATTCATTAGCCTAGCTTAGCTTCAAGCTGGCAAAGTTAATTCGATCCTCCAATCAGCGCTAATTGAAATCCGAAAAAGTGTGCCCGGTAAAATGCAGTACTCCGGATTAAGACCAAATGTTGGCAGCTGGGTAGGGGGACTAATCTCCACAGACGTGGTTTATTTCAGGACAGTCAGTTTTTTATGTGAAATGAGACATTTTCTCAGTATAATCAGGCATAGTTTTGGGCCTTGTGTTTTTAGCCCCTAAATTTGAAAAAAGGTCCTCATTTTCAAATACAATGGGGCGTTTTAACATGGGCAAGTGTGGGTGTTCCTCTGGAATATTTGAAATTTTTACATAAAGGGCCCATGTCAGAAAATTCCAAGAGTGAATCCTGTATAATGATGATAGATTGCTGAATTTTGATTAGACTTGTATGTTACATTGTAAGTGTGTTTCAAAACACAAATGAAGTCATAAATGTAAACAATGATTTTCTCTTGTAAGGATTTTTAACGTGTCCAAAGACAACTGAATGAACAAGTTTTGGTCCGTCTGCATAATGCTTGTATTGGTATGAACAGTCCTGATACTTAAACATGTTTAGGCTGCATATTTATTTCTGTCTATTTCAGAGCAGCATGATGGAAAAGAAGTTTCTATTGAAAAGGCACAATTTGTGTTCAGCGATGAATGTCAGGTTGCTGATACAAGAAAGTACGTTATTAAAAAGTTATGTTTTAAGTTATATAATTTGATCATCAAGATGACGAAGGGATGTGAGAATAAGGAATGCAAAAAGTGAATGGAATGATGTCAGAATGGTTGATGATTCTGTCAGAAATGTTAATATTAAAGCTATATTTGTACACTTTCCTATCTCATACTCATCTTCCCGAGGCAAGAGCGTTAACTGACTTTAAAAGTCCAGTTTCCACCCCTGCCGAACTAGGCTGGAATTACTGGGCTCGATCGTAGCGCCACCAGTGGCTATTACCAGTTATGTCCATTCTAAGCCTCTTCTATGGACCAATCAGATTCCACTTCTTGTATCACTTGTGTTTGCTTCACACAAAATGGTGGCGCCCAGTCATGACGATCTGATAGATAATAAAGATCTATATTGTGATAAAACGGGTCTTACATTGCGAAATGCATCAAATCACGTGAGCATCTTCATAAAAAACATGAAAGATTTGGAAAATATCTGCTGAAAACGAGTTGGCGGTGCACATGTTTTGCTAATCCTGCAATCGACCGAAATCTGCATGACAGTTTATGAACCGGATTTTGATTTCGGTGCGCGATTTTGATTGGACTATGCATAGACTCATTAGCCCAGCCAAAATGTAACTCCATAATACCAGCCTAGTTCGGCAAGGGAGGAAACTGGACTTTTAAACTCAGTTAACTCTCTTGCCTTGGGAAGATGTCTCATACTATGCATTTCTTCTTTGATCCTATGTGAAAACGTGGCGAAACCGCATTATCAGTGGTTCGAGAAGGGAGCTAACTCCGTTTACCTAATCCAAAGTTCGAGGTGGGCCCACATTCGAAACTAAACGCACTTGTTGTTGAGAATATGTACTACGTAAACAAACCTGCATTACGAACTGCTATTTTGTCTATTTAAAATAAGTATTATGACTTATAATTGGATTAAAATGTACAAATGCGATGGCAATACAGCAGAACTCACTTCTACGAACATCGCCAAACTAGGTCGTCGGGTCATTAATATTCATGAGTTAATCCTTTTTTATGGAACAAGTTCTCGGAAACGTTTGAGGCTTGTATCATGTCCGAGATCAATTCAAGTGTAGACATATTTTCAGGCTTATATCGCCACCAACACTTATGATTAGAATGATGTGTTATACTGGAAAAAGTAGAATGAGTGGTATTGCCTCTGTAAATTTAATTTGAAGTAGATCTTGCTTTGTAACTATTTTTGTAAAACTAGTGTGGTCAGCTATGACGACGTTATTCAAACTTCAAAGACTTTCGTGCCATTCGTGAAATTAACGTCACACGAAATGATTTTTAAAGATATTTCCCATCAATATTACAAAATAAGAATAATATATAATGTCACATACCCATGCAAAGTAATGACAAATGTGAGCCCACTAGCCTAAATGACTTTGTCAACCCAATGAAACCCAGCGATTTACAAATGTGGGCCCACCTGTTTCGATCACTATAAGACAATGTGGGCCCACATGTTAGAAAATGGTTATAAGTAAGCCAAGCTTATGAAGCTTGGCGATTTTTTAATGTGGTCCCTCCCGTTGCAATCACTATGATGGAAGAACGTCTATCCACTAGGCGATATACAAATGTGGGCCCACTTGTTTCGATCACCATATATGACGGGAACAATGTTGGCCCACATTTGAGAAAATGATTATCAATATTTAAGTAGAATATCGCGATAAATAAATGTGGTCCCTCCTGTTGCAATCAATATGACGGAAGAACGTCTGCCCACATTTAGGAATTGATTATCAGAACTAACGAAGCTAGGCGAAATACAAATGTGGGCCCACTTGTTTCAATCACCATAGATGACGGGCAAAATGTGGGCCCACATTTTAGAAAATGCACTAAAGCACTATCAGCACTAAACCAATCTTAGAAGATGTACGGATGGAAACATAAATATATAATGCATTCCAACATTTAATTAAGAATACGTTTTACCTTAGGGATAAGCTGGGCATTTAATAGTTGGACAAACAACGTACAGCGTGGGTGACGCCATTTCTTGCAAATACGAAAACAACGGAGATAGCTCCTGTTTGAAATTAGAGTGACTTCCCTTTCCCAAAATGAACCACTGATAATGCGGTTTCACCGAAAACGTGCTTGAAGAAAGTTTCCAGTTTCTAAAAACAGTTCACTCAAACACATCCCAACATCACCAGGGTCATACAGCCAACAATTGGGTCATGCACATAATCCCGTGCATAGCAACCTTACCCGTCCTGATCGCATGTCTATATTGGCCACATCATTCTCTTTCGCATCGCCACACAGTGGAGACATGTTTGTCAGTATAGAGAATACATTTTGGTTTTTTTCCTTTGGTTTCACTACCTTTATAGTTTAGCCGTTTCTCTCCTCATCAAGGGGAAAGGGCTGCCTAGACATACTTTTTCCAACTCAGATCCACCTGCGTGTTGCTGTAATTGTCAGGGCAGGTGCGGCTTTGACACATGCTATTCTGAATAGAATCACCCTTCGGAGGCAGAATTTGTTGTCTACTTACACAAATCTCGAGATGATGGCTTTCTTCGTAGTTCGTTCCTCCTGATCCAAGACAAGATTACGGCAATCCTCAACCTCATCTCTTATCAGGCATGTTCCATTATGTCCCTCCGTCGTAGGGGAGTTCTCCAGCATTGTCACTGGAATGAGCAGTTTACAGCTTCCTTGGTCCTCTCTTTTTGCAGGAAGTGGCTAAAGACATACAAAGGGACACTCATCTGCAGGTTTCTGTTGACCTCTGTCTTCACCGTCAACATTTGGAGGATATTGTTGATCTTTTGCCTTCTCGTCTGGGCATGCTTCAATCCCTTGGGTGTGATTGATAGCCTTGACGAAGAGTTAAATGAGATGCCGAGCAGTTGCACTCTATTTTCTTTCGGAGATAGTGCTGCATCCTGTCTTGTAGAATCGATTGACTGGTGACCTGTTCCAGATTGATTATAAGTCGTACGCTGTAGTGCTTGTTTCTTAACAGCTACACGGTTGTTCATGAAACGATGTCTCATGTGAAAACACATTTTGCATGTTATACACAATCTCATGCAGATCTCATTAGTGTATTTCGGGATCGTTTCACAGTTGTTCGTATGTTTTCCCCATTCACGAGTTCTTGTCATTTACAACACTGGACAGTGTTTCAAATTTATTATTTATGTCCCTGTTTGGAACCACCTTCCTCGTGTACATCTCGCGGTTGTAGTCTTTCCATGCTCGGGATTCTGTGCCCATGTTCTAAAAATGTGGGATAAATGCATAGTGTGAGATGGGATAAGTGTAACAATTTGGAAATTTCCTCTACATTGTATATTTATATACTTATCCTATCTCACACACTATATGCCCACCTGACCATCCCTGTATTATTAGCTCCTTTAGCCTGTTAGCTCTGACAAAAGAGAATGATGTTGCAGATCAGGTCATGTGAGGGAGCTATGCACAGGCTTACATGTGTAACCCAGTTGTTGGGTGTGTGACCATGGTGATGCTAGGATGTGTCCAGGTGAGTTTGGTTTTAGAAGCTGGAAACTTTGTTGAAGCACATTTCCACATAGGATCGAAGAAGAAGGAAGAAATGCATAGTGTGAGATAGGATAAGTATATAAATATACAATTTATTGGAAAACTTCTGAAAATCATCCCAAAGACCTATAAGTAATCAAATCTAGATTGGACAGCCTCTGTGGTCTAGTGGTAGAGCGTCCGCCCGGAGAGCGGGAGGTCGGGGGTTCGATTCCTGACCGCGTCATACCAAAAGACGTTAAAAGATGGTACTTGTTGTTACCCTGTCTGGCCCTCGGCATTAAGGGGCTAAAACAAGTCTGGTCGGCTCGGAGTCAGTATACTGTGTCTGAGTGGGGTATTCATGTTAAACTGCGGCATGGTATCTCAGTGAGCTAGCACTATAAATCGGCATCAGTCCGGACTAGTACAAGCAGCCACACACACACACGCATACACGTGCATGCACGTAGCTATATAAGTGCAATAATCTTGGACGCGACATTAAACCCCATTTCACCTCACCTCACCTCAAATCTAGATTGGCATGATTAGTGTCAGCAATGATCAATGCTGTCTGTAATCCATAACATAAAATCAGAGTGGTGACAGCAGTGATCTCTGTTAACATGCAGTAAAGATGGAAGAATTATTTAGCTCACCTGACCGAAAGTCAAGTGAGCTCATGTTGTGTATGTGTAAAGCCTCTTTTTCTGTCATGCGTCATAAACATTTCCTTTGAAACCTCTGGACCAATGAAGCTGGTACTACACATGCTTATTCCCACCAGTGATGACACTCCTTTTTGTGGAAGAGATTCAAATCTGATTTTCAATATGACAAACACAGCAACTGTATTTAAAAACCTATTTATGGGCGTTGATTGTCCATTTTCTCCTCAAAATGTGCTTTTAACTTATTTCACAAGTAATATTTGGCTCTGTAGACATCTCCTTGAAATTGCCAGCATGAGATGAACTTTGGCATGTATGTTTCTCCATATGACATATTTTGTTGAAACCATTAGATTTAAGTGTTAGTTTTGATGCAGAAAAGTTTTGACTGTCAATGAAACAGCAACCTTGTCAGGTGTCTATCTTTGTTGACATGTTAAACTGTTGACTTGTAAAGGTTTCCTTCTGCATGTTTTACAAATGTTTAGATGGATAGAAAGTCATGATTTTAAATGTTTACTGAAGACAGCATTCATGTTTCTAGTATTCCTTCTTAATGGTACTGTGTGAACAGGTTGTATGACAGCAGTGCCTACATCAACGAACACCTGGCCATCTTTCACTCTGCCTACATCTCGGAATGTGTCAGGAAGGAAGACATGACAAAGGTGGTACTGGGAGACTACTTTCTGCCACCTCTGGAAGTTATGGAAGGTAAATTTATATCACATATCAGTGATAAAAGGGTTACAATCTTACACAACTGACTTCAGGTGTCTGCATGTTATACATGGCCTTTCTCTTGCCAGCTGTCATTGAATACATTTTATGCTATGTTTATGTATACTAATTTTGCTTTGTCATGATAATGTGATGAAAAGATTCTTATTGGAAAAAGAAGTAAAACAGCATAAGAATAGTTCAGCTGTACACAATATAAGCCAGACACATCTTGATTTAGAAAGGTTATTTGAATCAAGCTTTGGGTTATTTGTAAAACACTTCTTAAAGTAATTCATATCATCTCACAAACTCGCATGTTTTCAAACATTAAACATCTCAAAAATTGTTTGTTTTCCCTATTTTCAGTGATCCGAGGCCAAACCAAATTAGCATGGGAAAACCATTCAGCAGATCATCTGGAGGTGAGGTGCATCATATTGTATAATGTTTACTTAGAATCTAGAATACATAAGATCAGGTATCTAGAAGCAAATATTTTTGGTCCAATGATATATCTTAAGTTTCAACATTCGTAAAGTTTTGTTCAGTAGACTGATTCATTACATTTGTCTCTCCATTTGTGTTTCTTCTAGGACTCTGATGAAGAATCTGTCTCAGAGGCAAGAGTGACAGGTACATGTAGTTCTTGGCTCATCACTGCAGACATTTGTAAAGCTGAGGAATGCATGATTTATTGTAGATATCTTTGATTGATCATAAGAAATAATTTATTCAAATTGGAGTCCAGTCAAGTGAGCATATACTTTACTGTTTTAGGTCCAACACACTCCAATTCAAGAAAGACAAACACGTCAATAGGTGATGTACAGGTGAGTTCTGATGGCCATAAGGTTAATTCATGTATCAATTTTATATTGGACAAACCCTTTTTCATATGACAATCTGAACAATTTTACTGTTAAATTGTTATATATTTGAGGACACAAAGTTCCTTGCTCTAGAAGAATGTGTTGGAAGTTAATGAAATGTGCACTTCCAGCACCAATATTCGCTACAAACAGTACTGGATGAATTCCTTGTCTGTACTAAAACATAATGACACAAGTGTAAGTGGACTTTCAAGAATAAGAATGGGCATGTAATGTTACATTAAACAGACCGCCTCCATGTGTGAGAGTGTCTCCGGAGAGCCGATGGTCAGTGATTTGATCACTCTCTGCATCAAATCAAAAGAGATAGCACTTGTTGTCTTACCTCATGCTTGGCATTAAAGGGGATAAAATAAGGACTTGTAAACTAAGAGTCTGTATGCTGTGTCTGAGTAGGGTATCCATGTTAGACTGTGGTATGGTATCTCAGTGGGTTAGCACTATAAAACTGGGATCAGTCCTGGCTGGAACAAGCAACCATGCATACACATATATATGTACGTCACCATATAAGTGCAATTATCTTGTAAGTGATGTTAAACCCCATTTAACCTTACTTCACCATACATTAAACATATTGTGTCGTGAGACAAAAGACCCCCAGTAATGATGATATAATTCTCTACAAAGCAGTTTCTATGAAACAAACCATGTGTGATAGTATTGATAGCAAAGTATTATTCCAAATGCAAGATATTGCAACCCTGATTATGCTCTATTAAAGCACATCAGTGTTACATATAGATGTATACTTTAAAGCCTGTGAAGAACAAACCACACTGAAATATAATGTTTTTTCTTGGTTTGTTTTATTTTATGTCATCATATTTTTTAAAATACTGATCGGAACATAGTTGCACAAACACACAAGAACTTGTGTCATTTTGATGACAGTGTAAAGTTCTCTTCACCAGTTTATTAATATTCAGATTTACTCAGACTATATTTGTAATTTACCCAGTAAAGAAAGCCAAATGGTGAAGAATGTAATGTTACCGTTCATTTACACTTTATCTTCATAATTATAGTTTCTATACAGAGTTGTGTCCCTTAGCCATGCTTGAAACCTATGCTCATCAGTTCAAATGCCAGGTTATTTTTCTAGGTTCGTCAGCACCATACTGTGCTTGTGGGTTTCACTACGGCAAACGTCTCAGGCCTGCATCATTTTAGGTTTCCCTCCACATGTTAACTGAAATATTGTTAAAAGTGGCATCAAACTTCACTCACTTAACCTCACTCCTGCATGTGAAAAATACCTGCTGTGTAGGCAATATATAACTGATGATTATATATGATGATTATGTTTCTTTATAATCTTATTCATCAACAATTCGGTATTTTAGAAGAATACAGCTGATAAGAGTCCACCAAAGGCAAACAGTAGACAACACCAAAACACTGAAGGTAAGGGAGGCTGTATCTGTAGCTTAGCAGAAACTGGTACATATTAACATGATCTTTTTCGTTTTGTTGTATGTCTTCCGAACTTTAAGAAATGTGAAATAGAATTAAAAATGTTTCTTCTTGTTGAGTCTGCCTGCAGCTGTAACACTGATGACCATACTGGCTGCATCATGAAAAGCATTCATTCATTCACTTGTATATTGTGCATGTATAAATTGTAAAATGTATACCTTCACCTCACAGTCGGCACCCTCTTTGTTTCAGGTGGTCAGAGAGGTAACACAAGTCAGGCAACTGATAAGGTATTTCATCAGCTCAGTGTTTGCATCATCCTTCTTGTTGACTAATCTTTCATATTATGCAAACAATCACTTGTACTCTATAATTTGTTAGTTTCTGCAGATTGTTATTACAGAGAAATAGAGAATCTCACCTGAGTGTCTTTTGATATCAAATATATCAACGAGTGTTGATATATTTGATGTCAAAAGACACAAGGGTGAGATTTTATTTATCATCCAACATCATTCTTCCAACTTTTTCAATTTGTAGACAGTAATTAGCAGTGTTTTCAGTGTAAAAAGTACTGCTAACAGCTTCAGTAGCAGAGCCATTAGTGATGTCATTTGATTGTGACGTCATGGTAACCGGTGACATCACTATGGTCTGCAAAGCATTGTGATGTAATTTCATTGCAACGATATCTACAGTGTAGACTGTAGATATCGCTTGATCTAATCCAAGGGATATCTCCTGTGGGAGCCAGTTTTGGATGATGAAACACCTTGTTCTCTGCATGTGTCTGAGTAATGACAACTGATAAGTAAATGGGTAATCTCATTAATATCAGATCTTTGTTCTCACAAAGATCTGAGGACATTCCATTACGGGTCACGTCAGAACAACCTTTCAACCAATCAAAGCGTCACTTACCAGATCATGAAAGTGACAGTCGGAATGTGTTTTCTGATCATGCAACCTCGAAAACGTTAACACGGGGTATTCCGAAAGACTGATTCCGTCAAAATTATCGTCTATCTCTCGGTTCCATGGGATAGACATTTGAACAGAAGAGGCGTTGCACAGTACGTGGGAAGCACTGCCATACAATCTCAACCATATATTAGACATCCCGGAATGTTCGTTTGTTCAGTTTTCCAAATTTTAATTGAGAACTGTGTCAACATATCTTTCAAGCGTAGTCTGAAATGGAACTCGCCAGGTTAAAACGAGTGCCGTATAGCTCGAGAAAGCTGCTTTCTAATTGGCTGATGTCCACTTCTTGTAAGTCATTTCAGTGGTCGGTGAAAGTTCGCGAAAGGTCGTTCTGACGTGACCCCTAATGGGATGTCCTCAGATCTTTGTTTAGCAGCAGCGAGAACTTAGATCTGATTTTAATGAGATTGGTAAATGGGAGAAATGTGTGAAAATGGTATTTTAGAGTTACCTCCCTTGGATTGAAGATGTTACCGTGGTTGTTTGTACTACATTGTACATGTTGTAGTGTCTGTAATAGGTAAGCCGCTGGTATTGTACGTTTCAGTGCCATGTGATGAGGGTCCTGAGCTGATCCTACCAGAGTGTGGTACAAATATTTGTTAGAAAACATCATTTGATTTTGAACATTAACATGTTGGAAGGCATTTTAATTATGGGTACCTCTATTTTCATTTGTCCAAATCTAGTCTTTCTCTATTTATGATCCTGAATCCTTGTTAGCATGGTTATTTTTAAAAAATTTGGGCCATCTTTAGTCAGTCGTTTATTCATGTGTTGTGAAATTTGATATGCAATAAAAATATCTTTTGCTGCTTTTTATTATTACTTAAAAAAACTTTGATTTCAATATATTGTGTTGGCCAAATTTAGGTAAAATTAGATGCCGGTGAGTGAGAATGTTTATTGGTAAAAATTAACGTTATTAATTAACCCTTTGAAGAATTATCATGATTATTATAAGCATTTTGAACAGCCGTATCTTTCCAAGTTATGCTGAACTGAAATCACAAGCATAAACACGGGGCATATACCATGTAAACATTGTACTGATTCAGAAAACAATTTGTTGTAGGCAAAAAGTGACAATTCAACTCAAAGGAGAAGTCCAAGACAAAGTTCCAAGAAGACCACTTCAACAACTGTGGAGAATGCAGATGAAGCAAGTGAGTGTTCCAAGGAAATTAAGGATACCATCTGTCACTATTTTCTGTTAGGGTTACAAAGTTAGACCATGAACTGTTATAGGTTTAAGTGACTTTGTATCAGGTCAGGGTCACTGTGAAAGTTGTTTATGAAGTAATTGTTACTTCAAGTAAGTTGCTTGCTCTTGGTGTTTCTGGTTCATGTTGTTCCAGCTGCAGATAGCTGCCAGCTGACTGATAGAGTGCTCTTGCAAAGATTATAGATGTATGCTGAAAGTACCTTTTAGTATACGACTTTAGCCACTAGTCCAAAACTTTAGACTAGTTAGTTTTATTTCGGTCTCGTAAGCTCAGGTCATAAACATCCTTATATTAACATAGTAAATCTGCTAAAAATTATGTCATATGACAAGTTCAGGTAAGCGAACCTGAAACTTTTGTTTTGGCACAAACAGGTTTTACCAGGTTGAGGTCAAGGTCAAGGTCACATTTTAAGCAAGACATTGAAGTAATGCATCAGAAATTTGTTCCTTTATCTCATGCCTCGTCTTAATGGCATATTCAATGAAGGTTAGGGTCATAATGTGACAATCACCTCAGACTTTGGAGTATTTCATCATAAATTCAAGTGACATTTACAATTGTGTTTGGGAAATATTATCATTAATGTAAATATATATATGAAATTTGCATATTGTTATCAGAACATTAATGTGAGTGAAGGTTTACTTTGCTTTTCGCAATATGCTGCACTGAAGAGGTTTACGTCAACGTCTTTTACCACATTATAGAGTCTACTGTTCATTACCTTAGTATGATCTTTTCCTTTTCAGATGTAGTGCATATTGACAATCTGCCGAAGGTAACAGGTGCTCTGGAGCCATTTTATCCTGGTCAGAATGGATGTGTTGTTTTCATGAAATCATGAGAGTGTGATGCATCTTACCCCAGGTAGAATCAATATTAAGGACTCTGTGAATAATCATGATTTCTTGATTCCTAAAATGTTTACATGGTAAACAAACTACTTTTAAAGAGATGCGCATGGTAAAACTTTAGGTTTGAAATGGTAAAAGTGTTTTTTCTCAGACTTTCTCATGCATGTATCCTGCTGGGAAAGTTAAATGTGTGTCTGTGAGGTTTAACAATGTTATGTATCTCTTTTTGGTGGTTTGTGATGTATGGTTGTCGGGTAACTTCAAAACAGGAATCTCAAGGGATAAGATAACATGTGTTCTGTCTAGCAATTCATTTTAAAGCCATTAACCTGTCAAATTTTTACCCCAAGTAAATTTGAGTGAGCTTTGTCTCATCTTGAGAGTATTTTTGCCACTAACAAGACAATGTTAAAGTGGAGAGGGGTTTTGGAACATAACTCTCATCTGACGAACAACTATGTGCATGTACAACCACCACAGTATAATGCGATTATTCAAGGGTGATAATATTCAAAAATTATTGGTTCAGAATAATGTTTTGGTTTACAAATCATAGTTATAACAGCAATAACATCTTTTTTAAATATGTTGAGGCTAATAACAGTCATCATGTGGAAATAATGGTTTCATTTTTAGTGTTAGGGATACATGGAATGATCCTTAGTTGGGATTTATTCAGTCATCCATATCGCTGCTGGACATCTTATGTAAGTTCAGATGTAAAGGTTGAGAACCAGATTCTTCATTAGGATAACAAGATGTTACTGAATTCTGTGTCAATTTGTTACATTCCAAAACATACTGGGCTAGCCAAAATTATCTGGATTTTATCACATCGTCAAAACAATGAGTTTTTTTTGGTGAAATATCTGATCAATTCAATTTATTTAAGAAATGTCATTTATTTTTTATATGAGATGTCAACATTATGTACAGCCTCTTTAAGGATGAGGATAAAACGTACAAGCTTTAAACATTTACCCCTTTTTCAATGATGATGATTCAAACAATAGAATCCGATCTTTGCAATGTCGGACAAGTCCACTTTATGCACAGGTGGGTATTTCCCACATATTCTCACAATCCTCATGTCATTTTATACATGCCTGTACCTTTTCTCCCAGTACCGATTATCTCTCCTGCTTTTGGATGCAATTGTTTGGTCATTGCATTTATCTGTTGTCCAGCTACATCTGTGGGGAGCAGCTGACTGGACACTCCCCTTTCAAAAATAATGTTGTCCAATATATGTTCATCAAGTTGCGAACGCATGTTGAAATCTCCAGAAATGACATCAAGATAGAATAATGTTTTATAGTGAAATAAACCACACTTCGTTTTTCTTTGTTCTTTGCAATTTATTACATAGCTATCTTATATTACAAGTTCCACTTTGACTGTATATGGGAAACATGTCTAATTTTGAAGAGTTGAATGTGCAGAGAGTATTTTGTCACTTATGTTATATAATGTAATATACATTGTAATTTGTATGTATATTTGTCATTAAACATTTTGCATTTTAAGTGGCTGTTTTATTAGTGTAATCTTTTGTTCCTTTGTGCAGTTAATTCAGTGTTTCTGTCAAGACAAGAAAAACTGATAATACACAACTCAATTATATTGATAGAAATCAAGACAGTCTTTGTTGAACTTTGACCTTGTTTTTGATGGACCAGACTGGCTTCACTGACTGTCAACAGCTTCACTTTAACAGAGTAGTAGCTAGCCCAATTCAAACAAGGCGACCACTGAAAGTATTTTACCTGTCTCACTATGTTTATGTTTAGATTGGATATCCTTCCATGTTATTTCACTTTCATATACATCTGTGGTCATCTTCTTTGATCCAACATGGCATTACACCTAACTGAAAGAATTTTACTGTCTGGGTCAGATAATGCTTAAAAATCAAAACGTAAACCGTCTTTCCACATCAGCCCATCAACTGACAGGCTAGGTCATAGGTTAATGGTCAATATCTGCAATATCTGGTATTTACCAGAGGACAGAAATGCTGAGGCTTATCTACACCAGGCATGGGTTTTTGGTGAGAACAGTCCGTTGTAAGACCAACATTCCAACATCTATGGAGCTCATTCTTCGTGTCCCCATTGTGCTATTGCTGGAATATTGCTGAAAGAGGCATAAAATCTCATTCACCAACTACAGGGAAGACACCAGTGGTCATATCCAAATAGTCCATGGCTCATTTGTTACTATTAGTTTATGTGTAACTAACTCTATTTGAGGAGAAAATGACTAAATTTTCACATTTTTTTTTACTGTGGCAAAGTTTGATTGCCAACAACGTCTAGCTAAATTTACTTGTTGCTGGAAGTCTAGCATATATCATTGCAAGGTTAGTGCTAGGTTAGGCATATGAGATGTGTGTTTGTGCAGTGATTAAGAAATGCTTAAGTTATGAATAGATAAAGTAGTGGAAAAAAATGTATTGGCTGCAACAAACATTGTAACAAATGCTTGGTACAAAGAGTATGTTTATCAAAAAGTAATGTAACTTATGAACATGGACACTTTATTTGTCTCAAGGACTTAATGGCTGAGTCATTATTCTTGTAAGGTATATTCTTTTGTTGAAATATGAAAAAGGATCCTGCATTATCAGACTTAAAATAGAGCATCAAAGTAATAAACTACTGCATGACAATTTAAATAAATATATATATAAATGAGCTGAATTTTAACTAGCCTGTATATTCATACAGCACATGCATATTGTGCAATTTGATCATTGTTGCCAGAACATTGTGTAATGCAGGTGCTTCGAATTAATGCATGAGCATACTCGTTAGTTACAGATAATCTTCAGCTGAAACAATGGGGTGATGCAGTATTTTAGTTCAGCATACGACATGCAACCAAGGGTGCAGGGTCACACAAATCAGGTGATGTTGGTGGATCATAAACACACAAGAAGAAAATGTGTTCTGTAAAATTTGATGTGTACCAAAGTAAATTTTATGGCGAGTGTAATGGGTCAGTAACACGAGAGCAAAAAGTCACTGTTACACAATTAGGTAATATCATTAGCTTAAAACTTATTGTTTTCAATTCTTCTCCCGTTCAGCATATCCTTCACTGTAAAACAGAACCAGATGATCGATGTTTTCTGGCACGCCTAGGAGATGCAGCTTCGTGATGACATTGATGATTAGGTCTGCCCGAGACAACTGAGTAAATAACATAAGGGTTTAGGCAATGGACCATGTCTGCAACCATGTTACTGAAAACAAAACAGAAGATACTGGGAATATTGTTTATTAAAATGTATGTCGGAGATATAACAAGTGTTTATATAACCAGGTATGTGTGGCAGCTGTTTTAGGAATTTGATATATCAAAGTAAAAAAGCATCAATCAGAATATAACAAACAACCTGATATATCATTACTGAAATGGCTCTAATAAAATTAGCTGAAGCTGTACCAGAGAGATCTACATGGACACTGTGGTCATACTGCAGGAACATGCAGATGGTTTTGATTTGGGAATGAACAAGTTTGCTGTCTACTTTGATCTTTAATCAGGTCCAAAAATTCAGGTTTTTAGCATGTCAACTCAAGATGGTTACTGATCTCAAGCCCGACATGTACCTGATGTGCCAGTTCAGCTTGATACTGGCCACAAAGTTGGCACAATCCTTGGTCATGGAAAAAATCCCTTAGGCCAGCCAAATTTATTTTCTTTTAGTGTTACCCTAACTTTAGAACAAAAATGTTGAGATTGAAGAAAAATCATTTTGTTTGCATTTTAGGAAATCGGACTCAAATCACTCATGAAATCTTTTTTCTGTGACCAGGAGTATGCATGAAACACAACAAAACATTTGTCTGGCCTTAAAAAATTGTTGAGGTTGTCTGCTGACAGCATGATTCCTGCAGTACAAATTCAGTTTGAGATTAAATAGTTAGGGACCATGTTCTTATGTATTCAAAATCAAATAGAACAGCCAAATAATTCAAATGAGATATTTGCATTAATAATTTAATATATAGTTTGTTCTGTTAATGTGTGATAATGCAATCACAGCTAATGACACAATTTCAAATGTGTTGAACACAATACATTAATTGTACAAATGTTTGGACAAGATCCCTGTGAGTGTGGTGACATCTCCAGTGTAGCAAGCACCATAAGATCATATTAAAGCATGCCATGTACACTACTTCTATCACAGATAACAAAGTAAATGTTTGCACAAGTATCAGCTAAACATATTTAACAAATATTCATAATGACTATTTCACAAGTATAAAATATATTACAAAATGAAAATAAAAACCATGAGAATGTACAAACATATTAATCAAAAACAAACTCCTTGTTATTGAATGCTAAGTTAAACCAATATGCTGTCTTACAGAGAACTATTGCATATACAAGCCATTATAAATTGTGACCAACTGATAAACATATAATCAGGGTAACAAAGTAAAATATCATACATAATCCTGGAGATTATTGTTGTTTCAGCCAATTATTACTGTAATATCATAAATGTGAAGCTAATTTCTATGATGACACTGCAAGTGAATGAAATGGAAGTAGGCCGTGAAACTCAAGTCGACAGATTCACATACACTTGTTCCCAGTGAGAAGTATTGTGTATTGGAGATAGATAAGGTAAATGTGTGTGTAAGTCATGCATTGGAAGAAACACTGAAAAGAAAGATTCAAACTATTGAATACTTCAGACAGACAAAGTAAGCAGTATGTTACAGAGATACAACTGGTTAACTAACTTGAGAAAGGTGTATAAAGTTGCATATGAAATCAGTGAGTATTTGATTTTTGCAAGGTCGAGGCTTTAGCCAAGCTTGCATCTGCAAACAACTCGATGCAAGGCGAAAAACTCATTCCACTTCGCAGAACCAACTTCAGGTTGAGGTGTTCAGAACACAAGCCATAATTATTCTATAATATATGTACAACACACCATAGTTACTTCTTTTGTTTTTAGAAATTTAGAAAATCGTGAACATATTAGGATATGTCGTCACTTGATTAACAATTGTTCAAAGTCTTTTTTTCACATACACTATACATATATAATAATATAATTGTTGTTGGATGTCTTAACCATTTAAAAAATAAAATAAAATGTTTCTCTAAACAACTAATATTATTAGAGTAATTATGGTTTTGTTACATCAATGTCATCAGCACGTGCATTACATCATGGTATTTCCATGTAAGCTGTGCTAACCTAATCTCCAAACCATGTATAGGTTTACAAGGGGAAACAAGATCAGATGATAGGAAGTGTATAGAGAGTAGTGTTGAAACAAGATCAGATGATAGGAAGTGTATAGAGAGTAGTGTTGAAACAAGATCAGATGATAGGAAGTGTATAGAGATTAGTGTAAGAAGACGGGTGTGTGCAGAAGAAATGGTAGACATTGTTTGAACCAGGACATGGTTTCAATGCCTCTAATGTCAAGTGACCTCTTGGCCATTATGTACATATAAGTGTTCACTTTGTGGTCTCTAATGTCAGTGACCTCATGGCCATTATGTACATAGAAGTGCTGACCATGTGGCCTCTAATGTCAGTGACCTCTTGGCCGTTATGGACATAGCAGTGTTCACTATGTGGTCTCTAATGTCACTGTTCTCATAGTCATTATGTACATAGAAGTGCTGACCATGTGGTCTCTAATGTCAGTGACCTCATGGCCGTTATGGACATAGCAGTGTTCACTATGTGGCCTTTGTCACTGACCTCATGGCCGTTATGGACATAGCAATGGTCACTATGTGGACTGTAATGTCACTGTTCTCATAGTCGCTATGTACACAGAAGTGCTCGCTATGTGGAAGCCTGTTAAAGTAAGGAGAACTGTTGACAACCGTACATGGCAGGTACATCTTCCACCGGGACTGTTATTAACTTTATGATTCCTTAAACTCAATACTAAAACAAACAGAATGATCTATGTAAGACATTCCCCCTGCCTTCTACTCAGGAAGCCAACAAACATGGATAAAAAACTGTATATGCTCCTATGTCTACCAAAGCTTTGATACAACTTTGAAAGACGTAATCAAACAAAATGCTTAGTTCAGGGACTACAGTTATGTGATTTGTTCCTCCTGGTAATACTCATCTGCTAGTTGAGTATGCACATCATTCATCACATATGGAGGCAGATGGGTAGTAGTGGCAAAATCAACTCATTATGTTGGTTGATTCCTGCCTGGTCCCAGTGTGTGAAGCCCATTCATGGTGTCGACTGCCGTAGTATGGCTGGAATATTGCTAAGGTGGCTCTAAACTCACCTCATACATCACATATATTTATTAATATGACTCAAGAGCACAAGATACAATGTATAACCTTTTACATCACAAGGATAATGGTGTTTGCATGTACTCATAACATATCAGTTGTTTCAAACCGAAGATATAATAGTCTCCAACACCCTTATCTTTCTGTGTTTTCATTACACAGAATGTAAGCTCCTGACTCTGCATCCTGTGAGAGCTAGCCAGACTCCAGGCCACCCACTGATAACTCTGACTGACAAAAAAAATCAATTGCAGACTTAACTACTGCACCAAGAGCTCTGGCATAACAGACATAGAATCAAGTAATGATTTTTTTCTCCATGTTCTGGTCTGTAGCTTCGTTTCAAACGGGTTCTAACATGAGAACAGATCAGTGCCTATGAAATATTAGTACTGTTCCTGCCCAAGTGATCAGTATTGGAGGTCTGCACTTGGTCAAGTGGAGCTGATTTCTAGTTGTTGATTTAAATGTGATAACTAATGAATTGTGTTTCCATATATATTGAATATTGATGAAACAGTTCCCATAAAGATTGTATGTTCATGCCAATTTATCATCTTTATCAGAAAAAGCCATCTGATACAATCTGGCCTGTGGAGCAAAGATTTAGTAATTACGACATAATGATTATTTAAATGGCACCAACTTATCACATCACCATGAACATTTTACTCTCAAGCCTATCATGTAACTCTCCTCAGGCCATACAATAAGGGTTGCTCACCGGACTGCAACCAACAATGAATTTCATTTGTAAGTGATAATTTTGTTGCTGTTTTTTTAGTGGGTACCAGGTTTTACAAACTGATCTTTCACCTCATAAAATCCTGTGTACTTGCTAATGACACAGGTATCTAGGGGAATCCCTTAATTTATCAATATATCTTGTTCATCTGACACAGCTTGCATTTGGCGTAATTCCGCACAAGCTTGTACCAAACATATCTCTTTTTGATCGATAATTGAATGTCAAGGACGAAATTGAAAACCTCCATTGACTTGATCACAACAGATAACAAGCACATAAATCACTCCTGGTCTACAATTTCTGAGGTAATTTACATACTATTTCACCAAGGGCATGATCTGTTTTGAGTTGCAAACTACCCGATCAGCACTTTTTCACAAAGACAGGTTTAGTGCCTGCAGAGCCTACAAGCAGCAGGTGCTCCAGGTGAAGCCTTGTCAACCAGAAGTCTCTCCTCGCCACACAACCCTGTCCAGTCATGCATGGCCACATCTTTCCTCATGTCAAACACTCAGAATAACACCATTATGAAAACCTTCAAAAGAGGGATGTTGAATTATTTATGAATATGATTTATAAAAAATAATGAGTATTTTATGATTTCATGGACTTAATATTGACATAGTTAGCAAGCCTGGAAGCAGACATTATCACAGCTGCGTCATTGTAAGGCAGATAGTGTGTTGCATTCACATACATGCATTCCTAGACTACTTCGTAAGTGTATCGATGAGCAAATCTGAATTTGATCTATATCACTGAGCTTAGATTATCCGAGGTACATTTTTTCATGATTTGGCCAGACTTGTTAATTTTTAGGTTTATAGATAACCTCAAGTGATGTTAACATCCTTTTGTAAGTATTTTACATGGAACGTGTATTCAAGGGGTTTGTTTCAGTAAATTTGCCTCAAATCAACATTTAACATTTAGACTAAAATCTTCATTCCTCCTGGACTTAAGTCAAGCAAATCAGAGACAAGACATGAAACTAGTCTGGCCATTATATCTAAACCAAACATTTAAGAATGATCACTATGAATTCAAAATATATACCACAATGTAACATTTGATTCAAAGTCACCTGTCAATTGTTTTACGACAGCATAAACTAACATGAATACCTGAGATCTCGGTGATCAATCACGGGATCGCGAATAATGCCCTGGAACTGGATACATGGAGAATAAACAAGAGCATCTCGTCAAATCGGTTCAGGTACTTTTGCAAAAGAAACATTAGCGTGTATGGATTATTAAAGAGGCAAGATATGACCACAGTTGGCAAATAACATCCATATTGAATCATATTTCTGTATACCGGTACAAGGTACAGTGTACTTCCTACGGAAATACTCCATACATCCAACTAACCTGAACTTCAGAGAGGAGATTGCATATGTCAATAATAGACATGATAAACGCAGGAACGTTACAGTGACATGACATTTGCACATGGCTGGGGCAAGGGTACTTTGTAAGCTCTGACATTCATGAATAGCACGAAACACAGCTACAGATTCAAAATGGCACAGATACAACATGTCAGAAACATATATCATGGACATATTGCATGTGCAATGGAAATATCTGTAATAGCAAATCAATAAACATCACAAGGCAATATCTAAAAAAATATCTTTTACAAGGATTGGGCCACAACAAATAGACAATTTGTTCTTCCGAATCGAATTGCTTGTTCCAAAGAGATAAATGTCTAGTTTTTCTAACAGATTACAATATTTTGATACTGTAATACATATTGAGTGAGGGAGTGATTATTGCTGAATGCCACATCGTCAATCTTGCAGCCAATTCCCATCAGGGAATCCGTAAAAACCATCGGTAGGACCATTTGGACTAAGCTCAGAAGCAAGAAAAACAAAATCAATAAAATAATTGGTACTTATCAAGCGTCACTTTTATTAGAACTATTAATTTCTGCTGAGAAAAAACCATTACAACCAAGACAAAATAATGAAACCAAGGCCGTAGTTAACTTTTTTTGACAGGGGGTCAAATATTTGTACAAGTATCACTTGTCCCTAACTTGATTCAAATAAAACTGTTTTCTATAAAAAAAATCTAGGGGGGGCAACTGCCCTCCCTGCCCCCCCGGCTGGCTACGGCACTGGAAACGTGTCCTCCATGTCCCCATTTAAGAAAAATTATTTAAGAAAAAATAATCAATTTGTTGTGGATTCCTGTTCAGCAGTGTGCCCTGTTTTATTTAGGCAGGTGCACGTATCTCCCAGGGAATTAATACCTCATCAAAGCTAAACTTTCAGGACTAGAGAGCCTGATACCATCCCTAAAACTAAAAATAGCTGCTGGGAAATTCTAAACACACACATGGTAATGCCTGACATTTAATTATCAACAAGTTGCAATTAAATACTTTACCACATAAACAAGTTCACAAACTAGATGTAATCAAGCAGTGTATGATTAATTTGGGCCTTTTCACCCACTAATTGATTGCTCGCTTGTTTAACCTGAATGTCGGAAAGATTTTGATAGTGTTTCTGTCTAAATGGACAGTTTTTAAGGGTGAGTCTCAGATCAGTGATGTGCTACCTGGGTGTACCTCAGGCAATGCATTCATTACCTGGAAACTTGTAAACTGTGCCTTGTGGCCGCCTTGTCTAACCTGTTTATTGCATTCTTTCCACCACCAACTGTGACCAAGACATGCGGAGTCTAGACAAGTGAGTGGAATGGGATGCCCTGCAGAGGTTAATTTCATAGTCTGATGGTCAAGCCCTGAACATACTGTCTGTTTGTCCACATACTAGCAACAGGTCAACCTGGTTTCCTGTGAAACGGAATACATTGACACACAGCTGAAGCCATCAGTTCATTCAGAACTATAACTCTAATAATATCAGTTGGAAAGATGCACAAAATATGGTAGTACATCTATGAGATAATCATGTTAATAAAAAGGCATATCATTCATCAGGCAGTAGTGGGCACAGGTGGCACTCTAAGGAACCAGAATAGAGTTGCATCCCTTAGCAAGGCAGGTTGTTTGGGGTTTGAATCCCACTTAAGCCTGTTCCACAAAGCGATCATAGTGTTACAGCAGTTGTAAGTCTATGTGAAAGTATGAGAGTTACAATCACCTCAGCACCTTTGTGAGGTGAGGTGAGGTGAAGTGGGGATAAACGTCGCATCCAAGATTATTGCACTTACATAGCGACAGGCATGCATGTGTGAGTGTGTGTGGGTGGCTGCTTGTACTACCAGTAGTCCAAACTAATGCCGATTTAATAGTGCTAACCCACTGAGATACCATGTCGCAGTTTCACATGAATACCCCACTCAGACCCCACTATACTGACTCTCAGCCGACCAGTCTTTGTTTCAGCACTTTAATGTCCAATGCCAGACAGGGTAACAACAAGTACCATCTTTTAACCTCTTTTGGTATGACCAGGCTGGGGATAGAAACCCCGACCTTCCGCTCTCCAGGAGGACGCTCTACCACTAGACCAAGGAGACAGTCAGCACCTTTGTGGAACAGGGCTCTGATTATGATCCTTGGATTGTCAGCACTCTGTGCAGATAGACCATAACCATGGTAACCATCTGCAGCCTGCATCACTTTGAGATTTAGTCCAACATATGCTGAGACACTGTGATGTCCAAATTTTTCTCAGGTGATAATGAATCAACTTTAAGATTTAATCCCAATCCATCTCACTTCCAAACATCATGCCTCGCAACATCTAGTTGTCCGGGTAACCAGCAGATGAAGAAACCTGCTCCATGTGCACCCCACCCCGCCCCTCAACCCCCACAACACCGGCTTTACTTGATATGATATTCCTACCAAACATGCTTCATGTGAATCAAACCCTTCAACAGTTAATGTACTCAGTTGCCTAAACAGCCTGTTTCAAGAACACCACAGCATAGTGCCTGGATTAGTGGATTTGTAACCCATGTGATTCTATATGCCAACACTGAATTTGAACCCATCACCCTGGTTCCTGTCAAGCTATCAAAGCAGGATTCCCCTTTCAGATTAAATGTGAACGTATAACTGATGTGACATCCTGTTTGTAAGGCAGGACAGTTAGCCTGGCCCTCCCCCTCTTTGATGTACCCTGCTGGCCATGTGATCAGCTCCATTACATCCCATATGTCAGTGTCAGACTCCACCCACCAAAGCCTCCTCCTCCTTATCTACATGGAAGCCAGGAGTAGAACTATAAGAGCACATTACACTGTATATTCTCTGGATGGTTTAAGCTATTCTGTGGATGGCTATTCCATATCTAAGAACAGTTTCATGAGTATTTGTAAATCAGTTCTGTTAACAAATATTCCATATCGCTTATGTTCCTATGATATTTTCATAATTACTTAATCATGATTCCTAAATTTGAACATTCACACGCAGCTATATTCCAGGATTGAATGAATGTTGTTTAATGATGCAGTCAGCAATATTCTAGCAATATTACAGCAACCTCTACAGCCGAGTTTGGGCCAGACGACCAGTGGTTGATATTTAAAGCAATATCCCATAGCATCAGGGTATGATGACCCAGCCTGACCACCAAATTAGTTGTCTCTTACAACAAGCAGTAGCGTGCATGCGATATATTTTAACCAAGTTCCTCAATGGGTCATAGTTAAGATGTTACTTAAAATAGCTTTTTAACATGAAAACATTTCTCAATAGCTGTTGTTTTTTCAAAGAAAGATATTCATCACACGCACCATAATATATACATGAAACAGAAAGTTTCCAAGATCAAATGAGAATTTGGTTGAAAATGAAGTAACAATTTCAGAGCAAAGAACAACAAACCTTACTGACTAAAGACCTTAGCTGTAGGTAAACATATCAGCACATTTCACTGTTGAAACATTTTTACCTGAATTATAGAACAAGATTTTTCATAGGATGCCATTTTTGTTGAGTCTCACATCTGTTCACCCCGAGTTTCTTGTGTCATGATTATCATTATGAGATATATCTGTAGCAGTAACTACGTTCACAGCACCGTCCAGTGAACTCGTCAACAGTGTTTGGCTGGGATATAGTCTTCACACTGTGCTTCCTATACTCTGAGATCTGTGGACTTTCTAGCACTGAATTATCCAAAGTAACCCCCCAGAGGTCAGAGCTATTCATTTAATAGTCCACATTGAACACACAATCATGAGTCCTCCATGAGAATCATGTCTACTTATAAGTAACATCAGATGAAAGTATAAATATTATGTCTTTCTCCCCTCCAGTTAACTTTGATGCTTGGACACACCCAATGCTCCTAGTACCCGTTGCCTTCCGGCAGTTCAGGGGTGCTCTGATCCTCATACCAGATCTTCTTATGGACGAAAATGGTGGAAATGACTCTCTCAATAGCCACCAAGGTCATGATGCACAGACAAAGACAGTGGTTGTCTATGGCCAGGTTGTACTCAGGATCCAGCGTTGCTGCAGTGCCGAAACTGATAGCTGCCTCCTCAAATAGCCCAAGTTCCATAAATGCATAGCCCAACACTGACCACAGGAATGGAATGTCTGTTTCATACACATCCTTCATGAGCTGGATGATCCATTTCTCGGCCAACTTTGGTTGCCGCAGCATCACATTTGAAAGGACAAGGATGTATTTGCCAAGACATCTAGAGGGCATCACAACCTCCTCCTGTGCATCAACCTCATCCTGAAGAGGTTCAGGCAGGGTAACCTTCTCCAACCCCCCAAACACAATATCATCAGATTCCCTCTGAGCCTTCAGAGCATCCTCCAAGTACATGATAGCATCGTCATAGTTTCCCTGACTGTATAGGAAGTTGGCATACTTGACACAAACACTCTGGTTCATGTTGATCGCAATGGCATCTTGGAAGTACTGCTCTGCCTTGAGAATAAGCTCCAACTCCTGATCGATGGATTCACAGATGCAGGCCTTCACGTAACACATCGTGGCCAGATTGCCCAACATGGAACACATTTCAGGACCAACGTCTCCATCATGTAATTCTTTGCTTATCTCTATACTTTCCATGTAGGAGTCAATTGCCTTGTCCACATCCCCAGCGAAGGAGTGCATCTGCCCCAGCTGGTACAGAGTGGAGACAAGATCCCCCTTGATGTCCTCTCCCAAGACATCCTGGATGTCCCTAGCCTGTTCCAAATAGTGCACAGCATTCTGATACTGGTTCATGCTGATGTGGGCATCAGCAGATCGACTGAGGAGCTGGTTGTGGAGAGCCATGTCATCTGAAGATGTGGTCATCTCGTCTGTTGTCTGAGGCTCGGAAAATGTCATGTTCTCATGGTTTCCAAAGTCAAGAGCTTCATTGTAGTAGGTAAGAGCAGTCTTGTAGTCGTACTGTGCAAAGTAGCAGTCACCCAGAATCTGGAGGATTCTCATACATTGTCTCTTTTCACCATTCTTACTCTCTTGCATCAATGTTCGCCCTATGTTTAAATATTTAATTGCTTTGTGTTGTAAATTTAGGACATTATAAGAGTTACCCAATATGTAGAGATTTTGACAAATTAACCAAAATTTTTCCTTTTTCAGTTCAGGAATTTTCTCGCCGTACATATTCCAAAACACTTCAAAAGCCTGGTAGCACATTGACACACACTTGTGATATGACTTCATCTTGTAGTAGCAAATGCCCAAGAGGGAGTGAAGGAGTCCTTGGAAGAAATTATCAGAATCTACTCTGTAAGAAAATTGTGCCTGTCTGGTCATCCTGTAGGCCAGTTCAAACACAGAGGCAGCCCGAGGATACACATGGAGCATGAAGGTAGACACGCCTAACATACACAGCACATGAGCATTCTGTAACAGAGAATCCTTCCCATGTGCGCTGGATGCTCTCAAGTACCCCATGGATCTCTCATAAGAGTCTAGAGACTCATTATAGTTTTTCACCACAAAGTGGCAGTCCCCTAGCTTCCTGAGAGCCTTTGCCAGGTAGTCTATGTTAGATTCATCATTGTTCTCAAGAACCATCAGAGCTTCTGTGTAACAGGTGATGGCTTCATTGATACTGTTCATGTCCTCGGCTGATACTGTCTCATCTGATCTCTTGCTTTCAGGACTGGAATCAGCACTATCTGATTCATCAGATGCTTCCTTCTCGAAGAACTCGCTCATGGCAGTGATGATATGCTTATGCAAGGCATCCTCATGAAGGACTTTGGCAACATGGGCATTGCCCAGATCAATCAAAACAAGGGCCACTTCTCGGTGGGCATCACGTTCTTGGAGATCTCGAAATATCTGCAGAGCCCTCTCAAGGTGCACCATGCCCTTCGAAGCATCTCCTTGGCGAAGACAGAGAATGCCAATGTTCTGTAGTAATTGGGCACTGAACCTAAGAAGTCGTACTGTTCCATCCTGAATGTCATCTACAATCTGGAGAATCTCCTCACACAACATTTCAGCCTTCTGGTACTCCTCTTCATGGAGTAGCTTGGCAACAACTTTATGGAACACTTTTGCAATGACCAGCTTGATTGGTTGCTCTTGAAGTGGGGAAACAAATTCTTTTTTAACTGGTGGTTCTGGCGATGTTGCTTCCTGGGATGTGGCTCCTGGGAGGTCGTTCTCCTCTGAAGGCTCAGAAGCTAGCTGCAAGATTCCACTAATTTCACAGTTTTTTCTTTCTTCAAGAAAAAAGTCCCAACCATTTTTGTCAACATCACTGGCGGCTAGTTCATAACTCAGTGAGTGTTCCTTCACAGCAGTGTCAACTTTGGCTTCAGCGTCTACATCAGCATGGTCACTGTACTCTGCGTCACTGCCATCTGTTAGAGTATCAAGACTTAGCCTCTGAGAAGAACTTCTGTCAAAGTCCAATGAGCCTCGGAAGTGCAACACTTCATCTAGAATCTCTTGAATGTTTTTATTATACAATCGTCTCTTGCAATATAACTGCAGTCTTTTGAACCAATTTGCATTCCCGATAGTCATGGCTTCATTAAGAGGAGCCTCATGCAGACTCTCCAAGCTGAAAGACTGAGTCAGGAAGCCAGACTGGTATGGCTTGATGCCCAAACCAAGCAGACTGGAAAGGGGAAACTTTGTAGATGTAGTAGGTGTGAGGGATCCCATCACATTCTGGGTATGATAAGGATCCACAACCCTCCAGTTTTCCCTGAGCCAGTTGTGGATGGTTCTAGCTAGCACATCTTCAAGCCCCCGCACTCTGTTCACTGCCCAGTCCCGCTTGGACTGGTACCAGTCCATCCACTGGTTATCCTGCTCCAACTCTATTTCAGTTATACACATCTCTATTGTCTCCTGCAACAAGGTAGTAGCATGAACACACAGCCACTGCCATTCTAACGGACTCTGTCTGCTTGTTCGACTCCTCCTGGTGCATGTCTCGGAAAGACCAATGAAGATCTCAATCTTGGATCGGTAGTTCTCCTCAGGCGTATCCTCCAGTCTCTGGTAGGCCTTGAGGAAGAGCCTCTCGGCCTCTACGAGGTTGAGAGCCTCCAGCTGGGCCAGGGCCTTGTCCAGCACTTCCCGCGTCCCCTGGCCCACTTCTTGGTCCTCCTCCATCTCGTCCTCTACAACCTGCAGGAAGTAAGGCACATCTATGAATGTACTTTGCGACACAGTAGGCTCAACATTGACACACATTTTAATAATGTTAGACACTTTCAACATTTCCATCTAACGGAAAATACAACACAAATTTTAAAGTATTCAAAATAGTCACTGTTTTGATAGGCATTTTCTTTTGGTATAAACAACAATGTTGTAACCAGTGTCACATGACTAATACCAACCATACTACCCATATTCTTGACTATAATCATAATTTCATCATAACGACTTTTTCCCAGGGCTGGTCAGAAATGCACACTATCATGATTTTTTTCTTTCATTCTGTTCAGCTTTAATTCTGACATACAAATGTAAGATCATTAGTTTATACATTTCATTCAAATGATTTTGGCTAAGTGCGCAATTTACTGCCAGAAGTGAATTCTGTGACACGTCTGTGATTGATCATTTCTGTAGTACGTAAACGCATTGTAAACACACCTCCTTGTCTTGTCAAGTTGTCATCGTCCCCTCACAAGTATCAGTATCAGTTTAATATGATCTTTCCAGTTTGATAGGTCCTATAACACAACAATGTGTAGTGTTTAACACTGACATGGCTGATATGACACATAGCAGTGCTCCAGCAATGGGGAAACGTGTGTGAACCTCACCTTCTCCACATCATCGTCCTTAGCTGTGTTTTCCCGAGTATCATCCTGCTGTATCTTCTCCTCCCCACCGCCGCCGCTGCCGCCAGCCTTGATGACCTCCAACACTGACTCCAGTGACTGACCACCAGTCAATATAAAACCAGATACATCATTCTCCTTCCAACCTGAAACACAAGAAGAAATCATGAGGGTGGCAACAATCTGAGGACATGAGGGACACACCAACCTGAGGAGATGAAGGACACAACCAACCTGAGGAGATGAAGGACACATCCACCTCAGGACATGACAGACACACCCACCTAAAGAGATGAAGGACACATCCACCTCAGGACATGACAGACACACCCACCTAAAGAGATGAAGGACACATCCACCTCAGGACATGACAGACACACCCGACTGAGGAGATGAAGGACACCCCCACCATGGGACCTGAGGGACACACCCACCTCATGAAGGACACCCCCCCTCAGGACGTGAGGGACACACCCTCCTCAGGACATGAGGAATAAAACCACCTCAGGACATGAGGGACACACTCGCCTCAGGACATGAACGACACCCCACCTCAGGACATGAGGGACACACCCACTTCAGGACATGAGGGACACAACCACCCCAGGACATGAGGGACACACCCAACTCAGGACATGAGGGACACACCCACCCCAGGACATGAGGGACACAACCACCTCAGGACATGAGGGACACACCCACCTCAGGACATGAGGGACACACCCACTTCAGGACATGAGGGACACACCCACCTCAGGTCATGAGGAACACACCCACCTCAGGACACGAAGGACAGACCCACTTCAGGACATGAGGGACACACCCACCTCAGGACATGAGAGACACACCCACCTCAGGACATGAGGGACACACCCACCTCAGGACATGAGGGACACACCCACCCCAGGACATGAGGGACACACCCACCTCAGGACATGAGGGACACACCCACCCCAGGACATGAGGGACACAACCACCTCGGGACATGAGGGACACACCCACCCCAGGAAATGAGGGACACACCCACCTCGGGACATGAGGGACACACCCACCCCAGGACATGAGGGACACACCAATCTCAAAACATGCAGAATCTGTTCAATCAGGAATATATTACATATTGTAGCATGTGGTATGTTAATGTGGGAGGAATATATACATGACATGGAATATGTGCATGACAGCTGAGACATTTTTAATTAAATTGGGCAAGCACAAGATCTTAGATTCTAATTTTCCCTGTGACTTAACCAGATGGAGGGCTATTTGCCAGGTACATTTCACTGGCTCCTTAATCATTTCTCAAGCCACTCAAGTTAATTACTATTGCCATAGGGCTGGAAATGAATCTATTTCTACAACATAAATTTTCATTTCCATGTTTGAATAAAAATAACACACATTTCATCACAGAAAACAAAAATTGTCATTTCAGATAAATGTGGGATTCAAACCCAGGACTGGGGGATATTGGGGAATGTACTGTATTTAAACAACTGGGCCACCTATCAACAAATAAGTTATGAGTAGGTTTAGTATGGGATTTCTCCACCTTGTTTCAGATACTATTCCCCGACCACACCATGTCAGTGTAACTCATTGTGTTTACCAGTGTCACTGTAACTTATTCTGTTTACCCAGTGAGAATGTGGGAAGGTGCGACATGAACTCTGCACCGAAGCATCTACATCATGTGTATCGTGTTCCCCGCAGTCAGCTCGTGTTGCGGCAAGCTGCACCCCATGTCTGCCCTAGCCTGTCGGCCGGTCACCAGGGTCCTACATGATCTACTGCTGCTTCTTTGTTCTCAGTCTTTCAAATCAGTTATCTCAGCCGATATCTCAAACCCTCAATCATGGAAATTTGTTGTTTTTTTACTCTCAGGAAACATATCAATACTGGTGTTGCTGTTTGATTCTCCGGGTATTGAGAACAAAGCCAACAGCTGTGATTAAGATGTACACACCATAACCTGCCAATGCTGCGACCTACAATACCTGCCTGGCTGGATTCAGAGGGACTAGGTTAATGCTCAATCCTAATGTTGTTCCAATGTATTATAGTTACTATTACAGACCGTGAAACCAAAAAATCCCGACCCCGATTAGATGGTTTCAGTTTAAGATTATTCACTACATTCTTACAACTAACAAATATTTATATAAAATTGGATATGTTGATTCTCCTTTCTGTACAAATCAACCTGAAACTATAATCCATATGTTGAATGATTGTGAACATGTAAGAAATATTTGGGAGAGACTATATCTGGTTAAAATCTGTTGTGGAAGGAACCATTGATTTAAACAGAGAAAATGTTTTGTTTTGATTTCAAGGCAAACACAAGAACCCATTGAATATCGTACTTTAATAACAAAACAAGTAATATACAGACAATGCAGGAAAGGATTAAGGCCACATTTTGAACACATTCAGCATGAGGTAACATGATATTACAATGCTACAAAGGTAATGTCATTCAAAAATTGTAACTATGCAAACTTTTGTAGTTTTTGGTCTTCCTTCCACACTTTGTTAAAAACTGAACAGTGATGCACTGATACAGTACGTGGACTTTACAGGCAAGACTTTATTGTATGGAAAGATGTACATTTTTTTAAAACCATGTACCACAACTATATTGACATGACATGTATATATAAATGCTGTACCTGCTGAGATGAATTTTAAAAAAAACTATAAAAAAAACCCAAAAAAAACAACAAACTAATCCCGACCCTATTTATCTGGACATTTTCCTGATCTTATATCGATGCAAAATACACCAATCTCATAAACATGGAGTCATGATCCTATAAATAGACAAGTGATGAACGCTGGAACCGCTTTTAAGCTCCATACATCAATGTAATGTCTGCTTGCTCAATAAACTACTCACTAACATTTCAAATACACTTAGATGGGTGTTTCTCAATATATTGGTGATTTTGCAGACAAAAATGTCTGCAAGTCATTTTTCACAATAAGGTATATAGGGCGGTTCACTCAAAGAGGTATTCAAACCTAGTTTCTATGGTTACTTCATTGAGTGAAATCCCATCTCAAATATCTATTATTTTAAGACAGATGTCACATGATAAAGAGATAATGGCAAAAATGTGTTAAAAAAGAAAAAGAAAACATTTCTGGATCGGGAATGCAAAATGCAACAATAACTTAGTTTTCACCCTTTAATGTTTCAAAATATGCCATCAACTTCTGTCCTTTCAATCTGTCAAGGATAAACTAAATATGCAGATTGACATTTTATATTTTCCACAAGTGTGACCACCACCTCAATTTTATAATTACTGGTCAAGGGTGATGTTTTGGCATTTGACTAGCGGACCAGTGAATAGTTACGTTGTGGAGGGCACACTCCAACAGGCTGATGTTTTGGGCTTGGCCCCGTTGCACAAAGTGATCGTAGCGCTACAAGTATCGTAAACCTATGTTAAAGTATGGAAGTTAAAATCATCTCTGTTCTAAGATAGCTTTGTGTAACGGGGCCCTGCAAATTTGTAACCCTGTGCACTCCCATCGAGTACAAATCCATAAGAAATTAGTAGGCCAATGTCCGCCTCAAGGGAGGCCGAGCCCCAGAGGCCACACCCCACTTGACCCAAGCCGGTCTCACTTTCCACAGACCATACAGATCATGCAGATTACAGGGCAATATAAATAGGATAATCTGCTGTGGCTAACAAAGATCTGAAGTGTTCTCACAACACTTGCACCTGACACAGGGGATAACAGATTGAGTTACAAGCTGTAAGTCCTAGGCAAACACTCGTACATCTACATGAGACCAGATGACTCAGTCAACATCCCCGGGCCACCAGCGACTCAATCATACTCCTATAAATGTATATAGACTAAGGACATTTTTTTCAAGTTTTGGTTTTGATTGGCCACAACAGATACCTGGAGAACAAACCTTTATATAAGAAATAAGATTTTAAATTTTTTTTAAGACAGTTACAATGACCACCATAGCTTTATTAGGAAGTGACTTCAGAATCTCCCCCTCTCTAATTACAGTAAACTATGTTTATACCAAACACGTTAATAACAAACTCACGGATAAAACAAACTGTTTTTTAGGGTCCCGTCCATTTGCTGTATATATGTTGTATATGTGCTCATAATGAACTTTAGTTATAACGAACTAAAATAAGTGGTCCCTTTGAGTTCGTTATAAACGCTGTTCACTGTACACAGATTTCCTCTTGATCAAGATTGTAAATTGATTTGACACAGCTATTTTTAGAATATTTCAAATTTGACTGAGAATCCAGCTATGGTTGTGAACGGTCTAGGGAATTCATAACAATAGGCTTGAGATATAATACCCTGGATAATCAAGAATGCATCACCACGAGGGACACCAACCATGGCCTTTGGGAATCAAACCCAGGTGTGTGTCATGACAAGCTATGCCTACACCACTAGGCCACCCGAACACCCTGGTATTACAAGGCCCTCATTAAAGATTACTCTCTAAGGCCTTTGAGACATTTCTCATAAAAAATGTAACAGGTTCATTACCCATGACATAGTCTGAAGCTTAAAAGCATGTGTTGTGCATGAGAAGAATACATTTAGACGATTATGAAAGTGTTGCTTTCACAAAAGCCTCTGAGCGACAGCCTCGATACCCATTGCGAATTTGGCAGGCTAAATGAGCACCATATATCTCCATGAAGTAAACATTTCTCTGTTAATGTACATACTTCACAATACATTTATGGGATGCAGTTTACTCAAGCATGGATCTGTTAATATATTATCATGGCTATGTTACTGAAGCAAGGAAAAGGGTGCATGTGAAGTATGGAGTATTTCATCCAGTATTAACAGAGATAAGAACAGTCAATATATTTGGAATAATATCAATTCTGAGCCAAGTTTAAACCACTCTGAACAGTACTGTATTTTCTTGAGTATAGTGCGCACCCAAGTGTAATGTGCAACCCCCTCTAGTGGATTCAGTATTTTGGAAAACAAATTTTGAATATTATATGCAGAAAAAAATGACACCGTACCCCTTCAGCGAATTCCGGTAAACGAACGGGTGATAAGTAACTTCGTCAATACAAATTTGAAATTTGAGATACAAAAATCACCAGACATGTTGATTTACCATTTAAATTGTTGTTTTTTTTCTGCTAGGCATTGTTTTACATCCAGGGATTAAGATTACCTTGCATATTTTCTCGTAAACTAAGCCAGAAACAGCAATAATTCTTGAAATCTACCGGTGATTCGGTATTTCCGCTTATCAAGACAAGCAAACTTAATGGACGAAGAATAGCTACAGTGACACAGGATGTAGTTGTCTTGCACCTCGAAACTGCTGAGCATGGCGAGCTGCTGATGGACAATTGATCAATATAAGGGATATTCATGGGTACAGGGCTTAGTTTTATTGTTTCACTCAACACTCAGCATTATTTGAGCTATATCACTTATGGCCTGTAAATTATCATATGATGTACAGTAAAAACAGTGATTGATATTATGAGCAATGCATAGGTGGATCCAGAGGGACCCACACCACACCCCTCCGCCCCACCCCTTTTGAAAACCAAAGTGGTATGTTGTAGGCAGTACAATTATCTGAGAGAGGAGTTTGATATTTTGGACCCCTCCCTTTTGAAAATGCTGGAACCGCCCTTACAATGTCCTACAATACTGGGTTACTAAGACACACCAATGAAACAAGTCACTTTTCTTGACAACCAATCCACTGACAACATCCAGTTGCCGCTTCTATCCCTGCATATACATGATTTAACAAAGTCATATGATTCTTAGATGTGTAGTGATAATAGCTATTGGGGATAACAGCTACTTGGGATTATCTTGTGTAAGGAATTATAGAGGGATTATAAGTGTGTGAGGGATTATAGAGGGATTATAGGTGTGAGGAATTATAGGTGTGTGAGGGATTAGAGCTGTGTGAAGGGTTATAGCTGTGTGGGGGGGAATTAGAGCTGTGGAAGGGATTAGACCTGTGTGAGGGATTAGAGCTGTGTGAGGGATTAGAGCTAAATGAGGGATTAGAGCTGTGTGAGGGATTAGAGGTGTGTGAAGGGTTATAGCGGTATGAGGGATTAGAGCTGTGTGAGAGAATATAGGTGGGGGAGATTATAGAGGGATAATAGGTGTGGCGGATTAGACCTGTGTGAGGGATTAGAGCTGTGTGAAGGGTTATAGCTGTGTGGGGGGGGGGGGGGGGAATTAGAGCTGTGTGAAGGGTTATAGCTGTGTGGGGGATTAGAGCTGTGTGGGGGATTAGACCTGTGTGAGGGATTAGAGCTGTGTGAGGGATTAGAGCTGTGTGAAGGGTTATGGCTGTGTGAGTGTGTGTGTGTGGGGGGGGGGAGGGGGGGGGGGATTAGAGCTGTGTGAAGGGTTATAGCTGTTTGGGGGGAATTAGAGCTGTGTGAAGGGTTATAGCTGTTGGGGGGGGGAATTAGAGCTGTGTGAAGGATTATAGCTGTTGGGGGGGAATTAGAGCTGTGTGAAGGGTTATAGCTGTTTGGGGGGAATTAGAGCTGTGTGAAGGGTTATAGCTGTCGGGGGGAATTAGAGCTGTGTGAAGGGTTATAGCTGTTGGGGGGGAATTAGAGCTGTGTGAAGGGTTATAGCTGTTTGGGGGGAATTAGAGCTGTGTGAAGGGTTATAGCTGTTGGGGGGGAATTTGAGCTGTGTGAAGGGTTATAGCTGTTTGGGGGGGGGGGGTTAGAGCTGTGTGAAGGGTTATAGCTGTTTGGGGGGAATTAGAGCTGTGTGAAGGGTTATAGCTGTTGGGGGGGAATTAGAGCAGTGTGAAGGATTATAGCTGTTGGGGGGGGGGGGAATTAGAGCCGTGTGAAGGGTTATAGCTGTTTGGGGGGAATTAGAGCTGTGTGAAGGGTTATAGCTGTCGGGGGGAATTAGAGCTGTGTGAAGGGTTATAGCTGTTTGGGGGGGGGGGGTTAGAGCTGTGTGAAGGGTTATAGCTGTTTGGGGGGAATTAGAGCTGTGTGAAGGGTTATAGCTGTTGGGGGGGAATTAGAGCAGTGTGAAGGATTATAGCTGTTGGGGGGGAATTAGAGCTGTTTGAAGGGTTATAGCTGTTTGGGGGGAATTAGAGCTGTGTGAAGGGTTATAGCTGTTGGGGGGGGGGGGGGGGGGGGGGAATTAGAGCTGTGTGAAGGGTTATAGCTGCATGGTGGATTATAGCTATGATGGATCATAGCTGTGTGAGGGATTATAGCTGTGTGAGGGATTATAGCTGTGTGAGGGATCCCCTGCAAGACAACTATTTAGATGTAACCAATAGAATGGCTGTTGGGGATCTGTATTTGGGTGAGCAACGTGAAATGTGTGCTTATTGGAACATGCAGTAACTACAACACACAGGGGTTCCAGTCTCCCCTCCTTTTGAAAACCAGATGTAGTATGTTGTAGACAGTAAAATTATCCCAGAGAGGGTTTTGATATTTTCGACCCCTCCCTTTCAAAAATGCTGGATCTGGCCTTGAATACTGCTGTCTTGCTGCTGTCCCGGTAGAGTGAATGTGAACGTGTACTTCAGCTCTGACACTGGCCCTGCATGAATAAATGATGTCTGCATGACATCTATTACACCCTGGAAATACCAGTGGTGTGCTGGCCTTTCTGTCAAATATCACCAGCTTGTACGGGAGCCATGCTTCCTTTGAGTGAAGATATACAGCTGTATTCAGCATCCTGCCATGTAGCAAATCCATTATTTCTACACGTCAATATATAGTGCTATATTCAGTTTTCTGGCATTTGATTGTAACGGATGCTTGGTTTGATTACATGAACCGGCATCGCTTTCACTGCCATGTATTATGCAGCTCTGACAAGACCATGAAGTGAGGCGAGGTGAAATGGGATTTAATTTCGCGTTCAAGATTGTTGCACTAATATAGCAACATGTATGCACGCTTGTGTATGTGTGGCTGATTGTACTAGTCCAGGTGAGGTGACATTGGGTTTAACGTCGCGTCCAAGATTATTGCACTTATATAGCGATGTGCATGTACGTGTGTGTGTGGCTGCTTGTACTAGTCCGGACTGATGCCGATTTATAGTGCTAGCTCACTGAGATACCATGCCGCAGTTTAACATGAATACCCCACTCAGACACAGTATACTGACTCCGAGCCGACCAGTCCTTGTTTTAGCCCCTTAATGCCGAGCGCCAGACATGTACTAGTCCAGACCGATGCCAGTTCTATAGTGCTAGCTCGCTGAGGTACCATGCCATAGGTTAACATGGATACCCACTCAGACACAGTATACTGACCAGTCCTTGTTTTAACCCCTTAATGCCGAGCACCAGACAGGGTAACAACAAGTACCATCTTTTAACATATTTTGACATAGCCCGGGATTGATCCCCTGACCTCCACTATCCTGGCAGACACTCTATCCACTAGACCACCGAGGTGGTCCATCAGCTACAGGTGGGCCGAGTGTAGACAAGGGAGGGAACAACACCCTGCAGGGTCCACCCCCTCTCATCTCCACCCCCTCTCATCTCCACCCCCTCTCATCTCCACCCCTTCTCATCTCCACCTGACTATGCTTGTCGTAAGAGGCGACTAACGGGATCTGGTAGTCAGGCTCGCTGACTTGGTTGATTCATGTCATCAATCCCAATTGCGTGGATCGATGCTCATGATATTAATCACTGGATTGTCTGGTCCAGACTCTTTTATTTACAGACATTGTGCTTCCTATAATATATCCCCCATGTATTCCGGTCCCTCATACCCCCTGTTGTGAAAGCTGACTAAGATGGAGATCCACTGGTGACCAGACTGTGTGATGGTGAGTGAGTATGGTTTTACACCGCTTTTAGCAATATTCCAGCAATATCACGGCGGGGGACACCAGAAATTCACACATTGTACCCATGTCGGGAATCGAACCCGGGTCTTCAGCGTGACGAGTGAACGCTTTAACCACTTGGCTACCCGACCGCCCCCTGTGTGATGGTGCTCCCCAAGCATTGATGGTTCGACTGGTTTCACACATGCAGTGCTAGCATATGACCATGCAACAGCTCATAGTGAGCTATTGTGAAGCATATGGGCTAATATATAGCTGATCAATCAATAGACTTAATAGAGTATCACAATGGTTTTTTATATTGATATAATGAAGGCATGTACCAGGCAACACACAGCGTCTATTAGGGTACCTGTAATCACAGTGTCTTATCTGTGTACTGATGTTATACAGAAGGACAAGCCAAACCACAGCCTTTCTTATGCCCATGCAACAGTTCATTACTAAAGTGTGTTATTGTGAAACATATGGGCTAATATAAAGCTGATCAATGAATAGACTTAATAGAGCATCACAATGGGTTTTTTTATATTGATATTATGTAGGCATGTGCCAGGCAACACACAGCGTCTGTCTGGGCACCTGTAGTCACAGTGTCTCATCTGTGTACTGATGCTATACAGGGCACCTGCAGTCACAGTGTCTTATATGTGTACTGATGTTATACAGGGCACCTGTAGTCACAGTGTCTCATCTGTGTACTGATGTTATACAGGGCACCTGTAGTCACAGTGTCTTATATGTGTACTGATGCTATACAGGGCACCTGTTGTCATGGTGTCTTATATGTGTACTGATGCTTTACAGGGCACCTGTAGTCACAGTGTCTTATGTGTGTACTGATGCTATACAGGGCACCTGCAGTCACAGTGTCTTATATGTGTACTGATGCTATACAGGGCACCTGCAGTCACAGTGTCTTATATGTGTACTGATGCTATACAGGGCACCTGCAGTCACAGTGTCTTATATGTGTACTGATGCTATACAGGGCACCTGCAGTCACAGTGTCTTATCTGTGTACTGATGCTATACAGGGCACCTGTTGTCATGGTGTCTTATATGTGTACTGATGCTATACAGGGCACCTGTAGTCACAGTGTCTTATATGTGTACTGATGCTATACAGGGCACCTGTAGTCACAGTGTCTTATATGTGTACTGATGCTATACAGGGCACCTGCAGTCACAGTGTCTTATGTGTGTACTGATGCTATACAGGGCACCTGTAGTCACAGTGTCTCATCTGTGTACTGATGCTATACAGGGCACCTGCAGTCACAGTGTCTTATCTGTGTACTGATGCTATACAGGGCACCTGCAGTCAAAGTGTCTTATATGTGTACTGATGTCATACAGACATGTACTAGGCAACCAACAGCCTTTATAACTTGGTACAATGATGGCCCATGCAGCCACATTGTCTTGCAACATGGTTATTTCTGCCCAGTGTCTATTCTGGTAAGCATGTTCATGTGAATAATTCACAACATCCTCACAATGAAGTGTTTTCCTCATGGACGGCAGATGCAATCCTCCAGCACTTAACAGTGTCCTACGTAAGACAGGCAGTGTATCTTCTTCATTTGGTTGCTCAGGCTACACAGAAAGCAAAGCACTCACTAATAATACAACAGTTATCATACTTTAAAACTATCAGAGCAAAAAGACATGCTTTCAACCTGCACTTCAGTTCATCTTCAGCTAAGCCAATATGTGTTCAGGGTCTTATTACACACTTACAAAGGCAGATAGAAAACATTTATCCTTGAACTAGCAGAAACTCCAACTGAGCCAATATGTTTTCGGGTCTTATTACACATCTACAAAAGGTAGATGAGATAATCACATATACCCTGGTTGTTACAGAATCTTCATTATAATGGTAATCAAGTTGTGGGGGAACTTTATTAAAGCAGGTGGACTGGTGTAATTTTGTTCCCATGCAGCAGCCCCCGAGATGCCAGTTATGTTGCTACAGAGTGGGATGATAATATGGCGACCTGGCCACCAGAGCATGACTCCTGCCAGGGGATGTCACAGCAGGCTGCAGACAATATACAACAGCGACCAACACCTTTATATCACCAAAACTAAAACACATTGCTTCCAAAGGCATAACCCACGGGCCACAAGTCCACAATAGACTGATCATCTGCAAAATATTTTCATCATGATCGGAGCACAAACGACTGACCCAATGTTTGTGTTGATGTGCAATTAAATCACGTAGGTGTAAGTCTCCCCAACAAAGGGGGAGCACTCTATGTTCATACAGGCATATTAGTGACACCACAGTTCATACACATCTGAAAGGTTTATGGGCGGCATATGAATGGTGTCAACAAGTTAGCTGAGCTGAAAGGATTACGCTTGTATCAGTGGCCACTGACAAAGGTGGGACTCCAAGGTGATATTCAAGGGCCTATTTAACCCTTTCATACACTGTTATGCTTCTGCCACCAATACTGGAAACAAATTCCTTAAAGGAGTTTTGTTCCGCAATAAGTCCTTGGCCTCATTCTACAAAACGATCTTAGTGCTAAGACGATCGTACGTCTCATACGAAAATCACCATGTGGGATGTGGCCCTTGTTTCTTGGGGTGTCATTCACCAAAATTATGTCCCAAGCTTTAATACATCATATCTATTCCTTCTCATAGTTCATCAGTGAGCTGAACACCAAGAAGACAATATAAAAACACAATTATACACAAAAATGTACATCAATGATGAAAGGTACTGTTCCATGGATACAGTGATCGCCCTTTCTCTGAAACTGGGAAACATGTAAGTAGAGGGATCTTGATATTTCCTCTAAAGTTCTAGGGCGGTCGGGTAGCCTAGTGGTTAAAGTGTTCGCTCGTCACGCCGAAGACCCGGGTTCGATTCCCGACATGGGTACAATGTGTGAAGCCCATTTCTGGTGTCCCCCGCCGTGATATTGCTGGAATATTGCTTAAAGCAGTGTTAAACATTACTCACTCACTCACTCACTCACTCACTCACTCTAAAGTTCTGATGAAAATATTTCCTTTTTGGGCTTAGAGACACTATCAAAGTTACCCTTAATACAATTTCCCTCATTGATGACATGTGAACACTTATGAAAGTAATTTTTGGCACGTAATTATCTCCAGACAGTTAAATAAATTCCCAAGAAGGGTGGGACTCATAAAACATTCCATCATCAGTCAGTGATGTTGAAACATAGTGGGTTACCCTGCAGCCGCAGCAGATCAGTGAATCTGTACATCATCCAATGACTCTCTGACACAACACTCCCATCCCCCCTCAATCTGCCCTTCGTCAGCCTTTACGCCAGATAAAAATGGTTGACTTCATCCTGTGATAGATCAATAACAAACACATGCATGTGATTCAGTAAATGTCCACTGTGCACACTTGGCGGGGAGCTGTGTGTAAATCATTACACAACATAAACATACGCTCATCTGTACAAATGGCAGCAAATATTGTTCAGGACCAGTTCATCATAAACTGAGGTATTCTGACTGGTTCAAAGAAAATTTGAAAACTACGAAAGGATCAATGTTGGCCACACATTTGCAAATTACCAGTCAACCAAACTATCTGTTGTGGCCAATCATTTTTGCATGGCTATCTAAAAACAATTACATTTATCAAACCTGGTTGTGGGTAGTTTCATATTTTGTGAGTGAAATACACCCAGATGTGAACACAACCAATGGGTCCTGGTACACCCAGATGTGAACACAACCCATGGCTCCGGGTACAGCTGAAGTACACCCAGATGTGAACACAACTCATGGCTCCAGGTAAGCTGAAGTACACCCAGATGTGAACACAACCAATGGGTCCTGGTACACCCATATGTGAACACAACCCATGGCTCCGGGTACAGCTGAAGTACACCCAGATGTGAACACAACCCATGGCTCCAGGTAAGCTGAAGTACACCCAGATGTGAACACAACTCATGGCTCCAGGTAAGCTGAAGTACACCCAGATGTGAACACAACCAATGGGTCCTGGTACACCCATATGTGAACACAACCCATGGCTCCGGGTACAGCTTAGTACACCCATATGTGAACACAACCCATGGCTCCAGGTAAGCTGAAGTACACCCAGATGTGAACACAACCAATGGGTCCTGGTACACCCAGATGTGAACACAACCCATGGCTCCAGGTACAGCCGAAGTACACCCAGATGTGAACACAACCCATGGCTCCGGGTACAGCTGAAGTACACCCAGATGTGAACACAACCCATGGCTCCAGGTAAGCTGAAGTACACCCAGATGTGAACACAACCCATGGCTCCGGGTACAGCTGAAGTACACCCAGATGTGAACACAACCCATGGCTCCGGGTACAGCTGAAGTACACCCAGATGTGAACACAACCCATGGCTACGGGTACAGCTGAAGTACACCCAGATGTGAACACAACTCATGGCTCCGGGTACAGCTTAAGTACACCCAGATGTGAACACAACCCATGGCTCCGGGTACAGCTGAAGTACACCCAGATGTGAACACAACCCATGGGTTCTGGTACACCCAGATGTGAACACAACCCATGGGTCCGGGTACAACCAGATGTGAACGCAACCCATGGGTCCGGGTACAGCGAGATGTGAACACAACCCATGGGTCCGGGTACACCCAGATGTGAACACAACCCATGGGTCCGGGTACAGCGAGATGTGAACACAACCCATGGGTCCGGGTACAACCAGATGTGAACAAAACCCATGGGTCCGGGTACACCCAGATGTGAACACAACCCATGGGTCCGGGTACAGCGAGATGTGAACACAACCCATGGGTCCGGGTACAACCAGATGTGAACATAACCCATGGGTCCGGGTACAGCGAGATGTGAACACAACCCATGGGTCCGGGTACAACCAGATGTGAACACAACCCATGTGTCCGGGTACAGCGAGATGTGAACACAACCCATGGGTCCGGGTACAACCAGATGTGAACACAACCCATGGGTCCGGGTACAGCCAGATGTGAACACAACCCATGGGTCCGGGTACAGCCAGATGTGAACACAACCCATGAGTCCGGGTACAACCAGATGTGAACACAACCCATGGGTCCGGGTACAGCCAGATGTGAACACAACCCATGGGTCCGGGTACAGCGAGATGTGAACACAACCCATGGGTCCGGGTACAACCAGATGTGAACACAACCCATGTGTCCGGGTACAGCGAGATGTGAACACAACCCATGGGTCCGGATACAACCAGATGTGAACACAACCCATGGGTCCGGGTACAGCGAGATGTGAACATAACCCATGGGTCCGGGTACAGCCAGATGTGAACACAACCCATGGGTCCGGGTACAACCAGATGTGAACACAACCCATGGGTCCGGGTACAGCCAGATGTGAACACAACCCATGGGTCCGGGTACAGCCAGATGTGAACACAACCCATGGGTCCGGGTACAGCCAGATGTGAACACAACCCATGGGTCCTGGTACAGCCAGATGTGAACACAACCCATGGGTCCTGGTACAGCTGAAGTACGCCCTATTTTACAGTTCAACTGAGGTGCCTCAAACCACAAGGAACTGTAAGAATTGAAATATGCATATTTAGCAATTAAACCAATGAAAACAACTGCCCTGGTGTAAGAGTGGTGAGTGGGTTGATGGCAACAGCAACTGTGAAGTGCACAAATCTCCAAGGGAACCTAATGGCAAATCTGAAACTGCGATTGACCAGTCTGATGGGATGAATAATACTATCCTATACGAAGACACTGGGACTAAACGGATCACTATCTCCATGGCAACGTCATTCCCTGAGACACTTTTCTTGAGGGCTACAAATTTAGAACTAAGAGATTTGAAGTCTCTGGCAGTTCTATTGAAGCAGTTACATCACAAGAACAGACAAGTTACTGACACTGATAAAATGTCCTCACAACTGATGAGCTGAGATGGCCAGACCGAATTCTGTAATATGCAGGTGGGAGCCATTTGTAAATCAAGGGATGGTGTCTTGAGCAACGCTCTGTTTCAAGAGTCAATAGAGGGGCAGGACATAAGGACACCTTGACCGACACTCACCTTTCCTGGATGAAAAACGGGGAATTCAATGCAATAAGGCAAAAGCTGGAAAACATATCTTAATTTTGTTTCTGTGGCAGGGTCTTACAAGACTCACAAGTGTATGCCCAGCATGCACAAATATAGAGAATGGATGCAGAAAAAGAATATACTGCGTCTCTAGAGATGCACTATAATATTCATTGTACCTAAAACACATCAAGAGCAGTGATGGGTGTCTGTCATTTTATCCATCAATCATGTCCACTGTCCACATGATCATTGATTCATTCCAGGCTCTAATTATCAAACCGTACGCAATACAAAACAATTTCATTACTTTACAGGACCCTAATATTGCCTGCAAGGACCCTTAATATTAATTATTGGGGTCTCCTGGTTGGTTGGTTGTTTAACACCACTCAGGATATATTCCAGCTATATGGCGGCAGTCTGTAAATAATTGAGTCTTGACCAGACAATCCAGAGATTAATATCATGAGCAGCGATCCATACAATTGGGATCGATGATATGCATCAACCAAGTCAGCGAGCCTGACTTCATGTCAGAGTTTTTACCCTCGCCCTGACCTCCCTCTAAATGATGAGGAAGAACATCCAGCTGACAGCCAGCTCAATCCTGTTTCCACAGTTCACACAATGTGAAATATTAATAACCCATCTTCCCACCACCACCACCACACTGTTGAGACACTGTACAACAACTATACACATGTATACACTGGTCACAGAGATGTGTAATACCCTGTATATGGCCTTAATATGCTGTTGTTTATTGTCTCATATTTACTGCTAAGAATACAAAATGTATCACACAAAGTGGTATTTGTTAGACCAGAAAAACACTGGGTAGCCCCACTAAGCTATAAATATGATAAAGTTTTTACAACCAAGCATGGCCTAGGGACCTGAAGTTAGCAGCGGGTTCGTTATTCAAAGGCTATATATTTAACAACTGCAGTGATGTGGTCTAATACACTGAAACTCATTTAATATATGACAGCAGGTTCGTCTTACATCATCATGCAAAAGCTGTTTTGTTATTCTGTACTTTTTGAATAACGAAAAACTAAACTGCGTCTTACATCATCTAAAAGCTGTTTAGTTTTTCAGTACTTTTGAATAACAAAAAACGAAACTGCAGCATTTTAGTTTTCAGTTCATGTCCAACAAATTGTCAAATGTAAGGTAGTCTAATCTATGTTCAAGCAGTTTTTAGCTACTAAGTGCTGTCCAGCAACTGGAATCTAAACAGCACCAATCATATTTTATCAATAACACTATTCAGTCGGATTCTTTCCTATAGTTTATGGATGAATAATAAGGGTTTGTTTTTTGTTATTCAAAAGTTCTGAATAACTAAACAGCTTTTGGATGATGATGTAAGACGAACCTGCTGTCATATATCAAATGAGTTTCAGTGTATTTGACCACATTACTGTAGTTGTTTAACATACAGCCTTTCAATAACAACCCGGTGCTGGCTTGTTTTTTTTATTTGAAAAACAAATAACGAATAACGAACCCGCTGCTAACTTCAGGTCCCTATGGAACTGCTGGTATATGTGCCCATGTGATTCAGAAATGTTTTAATTACAATTGCTTATGTTGAATTGCTTTCTTTCTTTCTTGTTTAACGCCGCACTCAGCAATATTCCAGTGGTCTGTAAAAAATCGAGTCTGGACCAGACAATCCACTGATTGACATCATGAGCATTGATCCGCACAATTGGGACAAGATGACATGCATCAACCATGTCAGCGAGCCTGACCACCCGATTCCGTTAGTCGCCTCTTACATTCTACCTATTCTTACCCGGATCTTCACAGGTCTTATGTTGAATTGACTTGAATGAAGCAGATGTTGTTCAAATGCATTATCAGTAACATTCCAGCTTCACCATGCACCCTGGGCCAGACACACCAGTGGTTGACAGTATGAACAACATCCTGTACCAGTCCATAATAACAATCAACCACAGGATCCAATTCAGTCACCTCCTACATCAGGCAGTTGAGGAGTGCAGGACGAGGAGGCTTATAACACATAAACTACCAGCTACAACATGCATGGTACAACCAGTATCAGTGCCATAGAAAAGGGAAAGGATGTCAACAGGTAAACCCCAGTGCAGGTTATGCAAGGCTAAGGTTGTCTATGGCAAACAGCGCATGCCAAACTGACGATTGAGATGAATAAAAATACGTAAACTCATTATACCATCTGGAATGACGATGGGCGGGATGATAGGTGCTTTCCGTGTGTTTAGACGCGTGGTCTTTGTATACATGGTTAAAAAAAACACAAACATTGGTATGTCAGCAGTATGAAAAATCACGAAATAATGAGCTTCTGACTATGTTACTTCCCAAAGTACGGCTTTGATTGTTTTCATCAATGTCTGCTAAATTTATTGGCTTGAGATGAGTGTACAGTTATATATGAGTATTTACAGGGAACATTGTTGAATTGGTCTTCGAACAAGCTTGGTGAGTTAACCTCGATACATCGCTTCCATTTTATATAGTAAAGTGTGACCCAGTATCCTTTACCTGCTAATTTATGTGTTACAAGACCCCTTGGTTCAGGATACCTATTCTTCCAGTGAATGAAATAATGAGCATTGATCAATGCCACACTCAGCAAGAGTCCAGCTATAAGAATGCGGTCTCTAAATAATCAAGTCTGCACCTGACAATCCAGTGATTGACATCATGAGCATCCATCTATCCAATCGGGATACAATGACATGCATCAACCAAGTCGGCGAGCCTGAAAACTGGATCCCTTTAGTCGCCTCATGGTTTGCTAAATTCTAACCTGGAATTTTCACGGGTCTGGGTGAGTGAGTGAGTGAGTGAGTGAGGGAGGGAGGGAGGGAAGGAGGGACTTACCAAGCCAGACCAACCACTCCACTTCAAGTTTCTCTCCTGACAAGCACAGGCTACTTTGTACCACATCCCCCCGGATGACACAGAACATCATCAGACAAGATCAGTCCCAGTCCTTGTCTCACAAACATTTACAAATTTAGAAAGAAAAGAAAGAAAAATATGTAATGTCTTTTAAAATAATTATGTTGAGTCTGATTTATTGTTATTTTCAATATCCCGAATAGGGTCACCCTTAGACAAGACAACAAATTTGTCTGGTCTAAAAAATCAAATAATCGTGCGAATGATGAATACAAAACATTACTGTGAGATAACAAGATTTTCTACAGCCCCTAACCATTCACACAGCCCATCTGGGTGACTGCACCTACTAAATACCTACTGAAGGCCCCAGGTATGAATACCAGTGAAAGGAGTGGCTTGTACTCTGAATGTCTTTGACAGCAATACTGCAGTGCCTTCTTGTGTTGTTTGAACATAGGAATACAGTGCTGGGACTGACATTCCTTGTATTTTAGCCCTCATGGTTAAAATGGTAATGCCATGGCTGCTATATGTTCCCGATGCCTGATGGGGACACTTAGAAAGAAACAGGGTTTTACACAACTCAGAAATGTGTGTCCAATATGTACTAAGGAAAAGAATGGGTGCAGAGAAAAAAACTTATTTCATCCTGAGGGACGCACAATAATATTCATTGTACCAAATTCTCCACAAGAAATATATAGGTCCTGTAGTGAGTGAGTGAGTGAGTGAGTGAATATGGTTTTATGCCGCTTTTAGCAATATTCTAGCAATATCTCGGCAGGGACACCAGAAATGGGCTTCACACATTGTACCCATTTCGGGAATTGAACCCGCGTCTTCTGCATGACGAGCGAACGCTACATCCACTAGACAACTCGAACGCCCCTATATAGGTCCTGTAATTAAATTAACTATCAAATCTTACAGTAAACAACACTACACCATTTCATTACTAACTCGACCCTCATATTTCCTCTAAGGATTCTTGAAAAAAATTATTGGGGTACTTTGCGCCCCCAGATTTGTTAGTCAAGGTAAAACCTGGAAGAAATATCAATACCTTGTGATAATTATCAATGTTAATGAAGTGGGCAAACTTTCTGAATGACAACTGCTGATAACATGGCCCATGGTGAAATGACATTCCCTGTGTTGGAAGATTGATCAGAAATATTATTCTCGTTGGCGCACTTAAGTTACAAAAGGGCACTCTGCAATGTGCTTATGTCTGTCCTGTGGCACACTTGAAAAAACCCTACATTTCCATCCCTGCAGTGTGAATTCCCATCTACAACTCCCCCTGGCAAAAGAGCAGAATTTCTGCCATTGTGTTGATCTCGATGTGTTTGCCAGTTACTTACAAAAACAGAGGCAGCCCCATTACCGCCACTTCCTGAAAGCATCAAGTCTTAAAGTACCATCATGTACATCCAGACCTTGAGCTTCATCAAGACAACTTCCTAAGATCCAACAATTGCCCAAGCCTCAGGATTGTACAAGTACAAGTGCAACAGTAACTGGCAATGAATGATACAACCATGGTTCACAATAACCTCAGAGATGACCTTGACCCTTGATCACAATAACCTCAGAGATGACCTTGACCCTTGATAGACATACCAATTTCATATGCAGCAGAATCTTTAAGATACAAGTAGATGTAAAGTCCCATGACTGTGGAGGTAACCATGCCTCAGAATCTGACAATTATATAACCGTGTTTTACAAAGGCTGAACACTTACACTGACTAAAATCTAGAATTGATCTTATTCAAATCAAATCTTGGAGCTCGCTTCCATTACACAAGGATCTGAGGACATCCCATTGCAGTTCATTTCAGAATGACCTTTCATGAACTTTGACTGACAAATGAAATGACAAGCAGGAAATCAACATTAGCCAATCCGAAAGCAGCTTCCTCAAGCCTTACTGTACTAGTTTGGCAACTTCCATTCCAGACTATGCTTTGAAAAATATTCTGACAAAGTTTCTATTCAAAATTCTGAACAAAAGAAAATTCTGGAATGTCCAATAGATGACTGAGATTGTATGGCAGTACTTCCCAAGGTCTATGGAAAGTCTCTTCAAGTTCAAATATCTAGCATGTCATTGTCTAGCATGTCATTGTCTAGCATTTGGAATCAGTTGTACAACCAATAGCTGTCGTTCAGAATGTCCCGTGTTAACGTTTTCAAGGTTGCGAGCGCTAAGATCTAATATTAATGACATTGTTGACAATTCAGCAGATATTTCAAAGTGTTATTACTTCATCTGTATCAGTACTCTTATATTGTGCATGTAGATAATATCAGGACCACCCTGTATTTAAATATATATTTTGAAATTTCACCAGTTTAGAGCAGTTCTGAAAGTGATGTTCTCACCATGAAATAATGTGTGCCGGTTCTCTCTAGCTTATGTACAAGACTTTCAAAAACACTTGTCATGTTCACCAATTTGTATGTAACACTTGTCATGTTCACCAATTTGTATGTAACACTTGTCATGTTCACCAATTTGTATGTAACACTTGTCATGTTCACCAGTTTGTATGAAACACTTGTCATGTTCACCAATTTGTACGTAACACTTGTCATGTTCACGAATTTGTATGAAACACTTGTCATGTTCACTAATTTGTATGTAACACTTGTCATGTTCACCAATTTGTATGAAACACTTGTCATGTTCACCAACTTGTACGTAACACTTGTCATGTTCACCAATTTGCACGTAACACTTGTCATGTTCACCAATTTGTACGTAAAACTTGTCATGTTCACCAATTTGTATGTAACACTTGTCATGTTCACCAATTTGTTCGTAACACTTGTCATGTTCACCAGTTTGTATGTTACACTTGTCATGTTCACCAATTTGTATGTAACACTTGTCATGTTCACCAGTTTGTACGTTAAACTTGTCATGTTCACCAATTTGTATGTAACACTTGTCATGTTCACCAATTTGTTCGTAACACTTGTCATGTTCACCAGTTTGTATGTTACACTTGTCATGTTCACCAATTTGTATGTAACACTTGTCATGTTCACCAGTTTGTACGTTACACTTGTCATGTTCACCAATTTGTATGAAACACTTGTCATGTTCACCAGTTTGTACGTAACACTTGTCATGTTCACCAATTTGTATGAAACACTTGTCATGTTCACCAATTTGTACGTAACACTTGTCATGTTCACCAATTAGTATGAAACACTTGTCATGTTCACCAATTTGTACATAACACTTGTCATGTTCACCAATTTGTATGAAACACTTGTCATGTTCACCAGTTTGTACGTAACACTTGTCATGTTCACCAGTTTGTACGTAACACTTGTCATGTTCACCAATTTGTATGTAACACTTGTCATGTTCACCAATTTGTACGTAACACTTGTGATGTTCACCAATTTGTAGGTGTTCCTGAGAACAAAGCAAGAAGTGATTATTTACTTTTTATCAAAATAAGCTACGGTACCATTATCAACAGTAACATACAATGTGTATGTGAAACTCAAAAGGTCGACGGATCATTGTAACTATGATCATATGGTTATTGTCCCAGTTGGGGTGGTAACATATCATTGATCCACAGCAATTAACAGGTAATGTCAGTCTCAACTTTAATGGTGTAAACATGGTGTATCTCACAGCAACAGATTAAGACGTACAAAACACATCATCACTGTCTTATCACACCTGAAAATAAATCATTAACCTGTCATGTCTTTATTGTCGAAGCAGCGTTATATTTCTCCAGGGAGATTGCAGACAGATTGCCCATTCAGACAAAGTATGAATGGCACTGGGTAACTAGCACACAGCTATTTCAAAAGATGATATCACCTATGTGTATAACATGTTAGAAAGGACTGTGCATTATCAAAGAATCTTTGTAGAACACAATGCAATGCAAGTACTTGAAATGTTTTTACACATATGTTCATTTGTAACCCATATATACACAAGCCTAGGGAGAGAGCACTTGCTGGCTTTCTAAGTCAGGAAGTCTCGCCTTGGTCATGGATGAGCGACTTTATTCATAGTTCACACCAACAGGACCATTGACCTGGAAATCCACTGATCAGATTAATTTGAAATATCCTAATCTTGTATCTGATTTGTATACTTTTTGTCATTTAACAATATTAGGCAATGTGAAGTTTTCCCTATTTCTTTCTGTTATTGACAAATAACCTTAGTTTCTAGTTGATTAAATTCGGCCACGACCGGTCAATTGGAACCAGAGAACGGCAGAAGCAAGTAACGGTTCGTTGCCTGTTCTTTCACGACCAGCAGGATCTATGTAACCTATCTACATACAATACATCCCAGTTCGGATGTAATATGTGTCAAATCTATCAATACGGGATTATTATCTAACAAGATCGATACAGGGCAAGCTCCTCGACTCCGCAGAGATGTATGCGGGCATGCGCCTAACACGGAGGTTCATCGGCGGATTTCGCTGTGGGCAAAGATCAAAGACGCCGCTAATATACATACCTGTGTCAGGTGTAGTACGGAACAATTCCCCAGGCCGACGTGTTGTCATTTCGGACACATTTGCACTTAAATATCACTAGATTGAGAGCTCAGATGTCCTCTGTGCACAACTCTCTCGGGTCGGATATGCACAACGATAACACTAAAGTCTGCCTGTCATGTCGCTGGATAACTGCCACAGAAATCCAACCGCTCCCTGCTACCATCCCACTGCACAATGTAAGCCCTTCACATCTACTCCCACATACAGCGATTTCCACTCTTCGTAGTGTCAACATTTGAATCGGCCTGTTCTACTTGTCAGACCAACCTTAGCGAGGTCGGAGATACCTTCGCCTTCGGTAACCTTCGTCAGTTTACGTCGCTAGAGATTGAATCAGACTGACTGCGTTTTGGAGCCATGAACAGACCAGTGTTTATTTGAACTAACGCATTGTCAGTTCCCACCGGGGTTCTAAACTATGAATTGCTAAAATCATTTAATCTTTAAGTTAGATTTTGTTCACTAATTCTTGCAGGCAGAGTTTGGAAATGAAAGTATATATGCGTCATAATTCGATCAAGCCTATTTTGTCTGAGATTAATTACAGAAATGGCTGTTATTTGGTAAGAGTGTGTTGCCAGTCGTTCTGAAATGCCAAACTTTTTAATTCAATGCATCTCATGGTCTCATTTATACTTCTTACTTTTATATAACTTTTATACAAATGCGAGACCTTCCATAAAGAAATGTCGTTCCATTCTATAAGACTTAAATAAATTGAAGGGGAAGTAACGAGTAATATATTTGTTATGTAACAAATGCTGTGTTTAGAATAACACTTTCCTGGTAAACAAGAAATTCTAGTACTTTGAGGGGTTGAATCCCATGCGGGATTCGAACCCACGCTCTCAGAGTGAGGCACCTATCCGACAGCACACAAAGTCAGCGAACTGTTCGACTCAGCCACCGAGGCTTCCACAAAATGGAAGTCTGATAACTGGTAGTCAAGATCACGTTCTTTGTGTACCCCTCTGACAAGTGTAAATTGGCACGGCCCCCATGGCCGAAAGGTATGAAAACACAATGCCATTTAGGAAATGGTCAGATGGAACAAATGTTATATTTGGGATAACACTTTAATGGTAAAGTACAACTTTTGGGGGTTGAGTTCCATGCGGGATTCGAACCCACACTCTCAGAGTGAGGCACCTAATCCCGCATGGGACTCAACCCCTCAAAGTACTAGTGTTTGTACTTTATTCCCAATATAACATTTGTTACTTTTGACCACTTTCTAAAAGGCATTGTGTATTCATATTTTTTGTCATGTTTGGTCCTGGAATGTCTGCCGACTTGAGAGAGCTATGAGCCTCGTAAACGATATATTTTCGTGTGGTATGCAAGACATACGCATGCATTGTCAATGAGTATAACACCGCATGGAACAGAATTTCCGGTCAATGTGCGCAGAAAACCCAGTTTGACGCAGGCGGTTGCCTCTTCAGGGAAACCCGTACACATGTGTGGTGCTAGCAGACCAAAGCGTAGTAGCGTCCATTCTGGGATTCAAACCTTCGATCAGGGGATCGAGGAAGGGTTATCGAATTGCTTTTCTTTAAACCATTGGGACATCCACGAACGTTTAGACGTGAACGTTGCAACTGCTCAAAACTATAATTCCGTCTAACAGTCATGTCGCCAAAACGCAACATGGTTCAGCTCGTTGTGACCTGTCTGTCGCCACACCTGCAATGCGGAATGTAAGGATACAAGGGAGAGAACTCGAACATGTTATGTCGGATTGAGAATGATGGACGCTTATTCAAAATACAAATTTGAAAATTAAAATCTGTGCTGAATATAAACTTAAACATTCATTTTGATAGTAAACTGTTTGACACTTAAAAATTATATTTAAATGACAAATTCAAATACATGTATACTTTTTAGAAGCATGCATATAAGGTTGTGGACCTGTAGATGAAGCTATATAATAATTAGTGACAGGTCTCGCGTCAACAAATCACGACTATACCCACAACTTTTTCATAATACTTTTTATGTGTTAAAGCCAAATGTTCGTATCGATAAAGTCACTTAAACGCATACATCATCGCCCTTGTAAAATGCTTAATCTATATACATAGTGACTTTTTCTACTCCAGATTGTTTTAGTACTTGCATACGACTGACTGTGGAATTTGTTGAATAATGTGATTAAAAGAGTATTTGCATTTGTTTAAGTTAATGTTTTATTCAGCAACTTGTTAACAGGACGTATACGCTCATTGTGGCGATCAGCATAAGGGGTTTTATGGACCTGCTGAACGTTCCTATTTGTGATGGGGTACAACTAGTTAAGTTAGTCCCGTATGGAGAGAATAATGTAAATATACTCTGTTCTACCATCCCCTAAATGTCGCGATCTTCCTACAAGTGTCTATTTTTAATGTCTGTCCCTAAAAAGTGATGAAAATGTTGACCCTGTTTTAAAAACGGAGGGAGACATTTTGGATCACACGTCACCACGCAAGTTCCATATATAGATGAATAAAAATAATTGCCACGCCATTCTCGCTTGGTACTCTTGCTGTTTTTCTTATACAACATGTACAAGTATGATTTAGCTGTATTGCGTTTGGAGATATTTACCCGTTGTATCCGATCACCTGTAAATGTTCCAAATGTTTGAGTGTACATCCCTCTAGTTTGAGTGTGTTTGGGTATTGTTTTACGCCGCTTTTAGCAATATTCCAGCAATATCACGACGGGGGACGCCAGGAATGGGCTTCACACATTGTACTCGTGGGGAATCAAACCCGGGTCTTCGGCGTGACGAGCGAACGCTTTATCCACAAAGCTACCCCACCGCCCCGCAAATGTTGGCAACAGCCAATTATTTATTATCCTAAGTGAGTATGTGTGTGTGTGTGTGTGTGTGTGTGTGTGTGTGTGTGTGTTAGGCTGCTTGTACTTGTGCGGACAAATGCCGATTTTATAATGCTTGCCCACCGAGATGCCATGCCTCAGTAAACACGAATTCCCCTATTAGACACAGCATACTGACTCCAAGCCGTATAGTCTTTCTTTTAGCCCCTATTGCCGAGCGCCAGACAGGGTAACAACAAGAACCATCTTTTAACGTATTTTGGTATGACGCGGCCGGGGATCGAACCCCAGACCGTCTGCTCTCCGGGCGAACGCTCTACCACTAGACCATGGAGGCGGTCTATAATCTGGCTCACCAGTATAAACTTAGAGGTTCAAATTGATCAGAGATCGCAAAATGGGCCGGTGGCATCATTACGGAATAAACAATACGAAACTAGTTGCAGTTTTATGACGTGTAGTTTAACCATAATTCTTTCATTAAACACCGAACATGGATATGAGAACACACACACGCACGCACGCACGCACGCACGCACGCACGCACAGGCAGAGAGAGAGAGAGAGAGAGAGAGAGAGAGAGAGAGAGGCAGACAGGCAGGCAGGCAGACAGACAGACATACAGACAGTTTCCCCTGTGCACAGTTTCGTACACTCAATGTATTAGTATACGGTTATATAACCATCGTGATATTCGAAGTATGTGAAGTTTCAAATTGTATTTTCATATATACTTGTCGCTTTCTGTTTGCCATTGTACTGGCATTGTAAAATATGCTGGCTACGTAATAATGTGCCACTCATGAAATACCACCTTTGTCAGGCCCCTATATGAGATATACGTGTTTTGACAAGTAAAGCCTAATATCCTCTATTTACTTCACTTTCAACAAATAACACTGGCAACTTTATTCAATGATTGGCAGGGTGTTTACATAGCTAAGAAATATACCCCGTTTATTTATACGTACACACGCATTATTTTGTCAATACTTCCATGTGGATGCGTAATACGCTTTGGCATAGCCTAGATGTGCCCAACTATTCCTTGTAATCAGTATTATCCTATAATTCCCGCCAGTGGGTACACACGTCGGTATTTGGGAGTTGCAAACGTCCGCATGTCCCCAGCAGTCTTGTCTGTGTCCCAGGCCCTGAAGAATAAATTACAAAAGGTGTCCAGCTCAAGTCTAGAATGATTTGGCAAGTCTAGATTGACTTAGCTTTTAAGTAACTTTATTTCTTAACGCTAGAGACACCTGTACCTCATTGTACACCCTGCTAGAGACACCTGTACCTCATTGTACACCCCGCTGGAGACATCTGTACCTCATTGTACATCCCTCCAGAGACACATGTACCTCATTGTACACCCCGCTAGAGACACATGTACCTCATTGTACAACCCGCTAGAGACACATCTACCCCATTGTACAACCCGCTAGAGACACCTGTACCTCATTGTACACCCCGCTAGAGATACATGTACCTCATTGTACAACCCGCTGGAGACATCTGTACCTAATTGTACATCCCTCCAGAGACACCTGTACCTCATTGTACACCCTGCTAGAGACACATGTACCTCGTTGTACACCCCGCTGGAGACACCTGTACCTCATTGTACACCCCGCTAGAGACACCTATACCTCATTGTACATCCCCCTAGAGACACATGTACCTCATTGTACACCCCGCTGGAGACATCTGTACCTAATTGTACATCCCTCTAGAGACACCCGTACCTCATTGTACACCCTGCTAGAGACACATGTACCTCATTGTACATCACGCTGGAGACACCTGTACCTCATTGTACACCCCGCTAGAGACACATGTACCTCATTGTACATCCCGCTAGAGACACCTGTACCTCATTGTACAACCCGCTGAAGACATCTGTACCTAATTGTACATCCCTCCAGAGATACCTGTACCTCATTGTACACCCTGCTAGAGACACCTGTACCTCGTTGTACACCCCGCTGGAGACACCTGTACCTCGTTGTACACCCCGCTGGAGACACCTGTACTTCATTGTACACCCCGCTAGAGACACCTATACCTCATTGTACATCCCCCTAGAGACACATGTACCTCATTGTACACCCCGCTAGAGACACCTGTACCTCATTGTACACCCCGCTAGAAACACATCTACCCCATTGTACACCCCGCTAGAGACACCTGTACCTCAGTGTACACCCCGCTAGAGATACATGTACCTCGTTGTACAACCCGCTAGAGACACATGTACCTCGTTGTACAACCCGCTAGAGACACATCTACCTCATTGTACACCCCGCTAGAGATACATGTACCTCGTTGTACAACCCGCTAGAGACACATCTACCCCATTGTACAACCCGCTAGAGACACCTGTACCTCAGTGTACACCCCGCTAGAGACACATGTACCTCATTGTACAACCCGCTAGAGACACATGTACCTCATTGTACAACCCGCTAGAGACACCTGTACCTCATTGTACACCCTGCTAGAGACACATCTACCTCATTGTACATCCCGCTAGAGACACATGTACCTCATTGTACACCCCGCTAGAGACACCTGTACCTCATTGTACATCCCGCAAAAGACACCTGTACCTCATTGTACACCCTGCTAGAGTCATCTGTACCTCATTGTACACCCCGTTAGAGACACCTGTACCTCATTGTACACCCTGCTAGAGACACCTGTACCTCATTGTACATCCCGCTAGAGACACCCGTACCTCAGTGTACACTGTATTCACTGTAAAAAATTATAACATAATAATTAAGAAAATATCGGACTGCATGCCTCAAGTCAACAATGGCCCCTACGAGTTGTTGTGTGCCAAGATATTTGACTGATACGTTTCTAACTTGCGGGATTTTCTTTTGAAGTACATAATTTTTTTTTTTAAACTGAGCATTCGTGCATACAATAGATTATTAAAAAGATATGTATAGCCAACTTGGTAAAGAGTAACACGAGTTTCATATACGGGTGTTCTTATGCCGTCCGCCTGTCGAATAGAGTTGACAGTTGGGGCACGGCTTGCGAAACACTCTGTCGAATTGGTTCGACAGTAGCATTGAGAGCTTTCAGAGGTCGCATTCTGCCTCAGCAATTTCTGCTGACCTGCCTCTCCTGGGGACTCATGGGTGTGAGTTGGGTACAAATATCTGTTGGGAGTTTTAATATCGATAAGATTTCTTTTTCGTTGTTGTATGAATTGAATTTCTATTTTTAGAAATTGATAGAATATCCCTGGCTGCTCTGTTCGAATCGTTCGAGGAGCTGACCATCTTTGACTTGTGAAACCTCGTGTAGTTTATCTAGCCGTTCAGGTGCATCTCGTAGTAGAAGTAGTTGTAGTATTCGTAGTAGTATTCGTAGTAGTAGCAGTAGTAGTGGTAGTAGTGGTAGCTGTGGTATAGCAGTAATAGTGGTAGTAGTGATAATAGTAGTAGTAGTAGTAGTAGCAGCAGCAGCAGCAGTAGTAGTAGTAGTAGTAGTAGTAGTAGTGGTAGCTGTGGTATAGCAGTAATAGTGGCAGTAGTGATAATAGTAGTAGTAGTAGTAGTAGCAGCAGCAGCAGCAGTAGTAGTAGTAGTAGTAGTAGTAGTAGTGGTAGCTGTGGTATAGCAGTAATAGTGGCAGTAGTGATAATAGTAGTAGTAGTAGTAGTAGCAGCAGCAGCAGCAGTAGTAGTAGTAGTAGTAGTAGTAGTAGTAGTGGTAGCTGTGGTATAGCAGTAATAGTGGTAGTAGTGATAATAGTAGTGAGTGATATTTAACAATACATGTATTACAAAACTCAATGTGCCAAACATACATGCATATATTAACACCTTTCGTACATGTGTTTAAGAAAACTGATATTTTAAGGAAATAAGATAAGTTATCTGAGGGTATTTTACGCGAACAGTCGAGACAGTTTCGTATTGATACCCCGACACTACCACCGGTATCCAAGAATTACTGGAAGGACAAAGCCACCTGTATAACAATGGCTATAATCTTCCGCCTGTTACTCGCTCCGACGAGTCGCTTCTTTGCGGCTCTGCCGTGCATGTCACTTAGACCCATGTTTGGTTATACAATCAGAGGATATCGGGTTACGAGATACGATTTGCCCTTTAATTCCTCCGTGTGTGCAGTATATAACTGGACACAACAGAAAGAATTACCATTTCCCCTCTCTGATGTGTCTAAGGCAGGACCTGTGCACCTCCATACATTACATTCTCTCATACCTGTAGCTCGGGTCCACGGGGACACAGAACAAGTTGTTGCCGTTGTACAAGAATGTTTGAGGTATTTTTAATTCTTTTGGTGTGAATATTAGCCTACTTTTAATGACAGGCTGAAGGAGTTGATTCAGCGTCAGCTAGCCACAAGACCTGTTTGACGAGTGACGATTATACCAGCGACCGTGTCTCTTGTCGGCGGATCAGAGTACATACACAAACTCGTATTCGTTGGCTATGTTTAAATTCCTATTTTAAATTTGTACCTTGACAACGGTTCTGGTTGATGACGTCATATTTGTTGCTAAGCAACCATTTATTTGAACAGACGAATACGAAGCAGCTAATAATATATTAACCTTTTATCAAATAGAGTCAAACTTTCTCGGTCAAGTTATGGCTGCTCAATAAAGGGCTTGAATATGTATATATAAGTATTAAGTATGTTCAACCACAACCAAACATATGTTAGAAAGAAGCATGCACCTGACACTTTGCCTTTTCCGTGTTTTGGTTAACCCCCGATATTATGATAACGGTATGATAACAATCATATTTTAACATCAACATGAAATAAGTGTCAAAATATCATCATACAATTTTGTTAAAAGATTGCCCCCCTTCGCTCTACCAGAATCCGCTGGCTTTGAATCTCGAATCTCATATTCACCCTCATTCTGACAAATTGAATGTTGATTTATGCCGCTGTCATCAATAGAACAGCATAAAACATCCAAATCTGGTCCCCACAGGAGATATCGCTTGGATGAGATCAAGCGATATCAACACTGTAGATATCGCTGCAACGAAATTACATCGCAATGCTTTGCAGACCACTGTGATGTCACTGGTTACCATGACGTCACAATCAAATGACACCACTAATGGCTCTGCTACTGAAGCTGTTTGCAGTACTTTTTACACTTAAGACACTGCTTATTACTCTCTACAAATTGAAAAAGTTGGAAGAATGATATTGGATGATAAATAAAATCTCACCCTCGTGTCGTTTGATATTAAATATATCAACACTCGGAGTTTGTCCACTTTTATCAACTTGTGTTGATATATTTGATATCAAAAGACACTCGGTTGAGATTCTCTATATCACGGCGACCTGTACATGATAGGGTTTGGGCAAGGAAAGCAGTGATTGATAGCATGAACAAGCATCCTTGCCGTCGGGGTATACGATGACACAATGAAGCTGGTGACACGATGTCTTATTTTCGTCTGCTCTTTACCGACAAGCATGACCCGTGAAGATCCGGGGTAGAATAGGTCTTCAGCAACCCATGCTTGCCGTAAAAGGCGACTATGCTTGTCGTAAAAGGCGACTATCATGATCTGGGGGTGAGGCTCGGTGACTTGGTTGATGCAGGTCATCGTATCCCAATTGCGTGGAGCGATGTTGATGATGTCAATCACTGGATTGTCTGGTCTAGGCTCGATTATTTACAGACCGCCGTCATATAGATGGAGTTTTACTGAGTGCGGCGTTTACCAAATCCAAACAACAAATTTACAAGCATGAGTGCTTGGGCAAACTCTGATCCGAAATTCTAACACCCTCGTTTGTCTGCCCAATGATTTCAATGAAGTGTCGTTCCCTCTAACTCCAAGCTTCATGTATATTTTTTCGTTATTTAATATAAAATGACTTGCATTGCGTGGTGAAACATTATTTGTGTAAATTTAATGCATGCTGTTTCATGACCTGATAAATAGAAGCTTGTGAACATTTGGCGTCTGCATAGCGTGAACTGTGACGCAGCTTGTGTGTTTAACAATAGCATGGCCCGACATCTGTGGTACTGGTGTGCACACGTGGCACATCAAATGCACGTGCCAGTGTCACAGCTGTGTGCGTCGTGCGGCACGACACAACACAGATGGTCAACATGAATCTAAAACAGCTGCCTATAAATTAGTCCAAATTGGTCCACATGACCTGTCCATCTATGTAATGTTTACCATAGTGGTCTCATATAAGTGTCAAGTTTGTTTGTTTGTTGTTTAACGCCCAAATCAGCAATATTCCAGCTATATGACGGCGGTCTATAAGTAATCGAATCTGGGCCAGACAATCCAGTGATTGTCACCATGAACATCGATCCACGCAATTGGGATACGATAACATGCATCAACCAAGTCAGCGAGTCTCACCATCCGATCCGGTTAGTCGCCTCTTACGAGAAGTAGTCGCCATTTACGGCAAGCATGGGTTGCTGAAGACCAATTCTCGCCCGGATCTTCACAGGTCATGTACGTGTTATATCAGAAAACCGTGTATATTTTACAATGTATTCTTGGTGATAATTAATACCTCCCAAAAATATTATGATTTTGATAGACTTGCCTTGTCACTGTCTTCCTACTTCGTGGGGATTCTGTTGGTTCCCAGAAATAATATGCTTGTCTTAAAAGGCGACTAAACGCATCGGGTGGTCGGGCTCGTAGACTTGTCGGGTTGGGTGTCATCGTATACCCACAGCATTGGACGTAGCTCATTACATCAATCATTGGATTGTCTGGTATATTTTATGGACTCGATTATTTACAGGCCGTCGTCATATAACTGGGATATTGCTTACTTTAAAACAACAAACAAACAACATCTTTACGGCACTCCATACACCACATAATTTTGAGTCTAGACGTAATATACAGTAATTAAGATGTTAAACTCTCAAAGAAATCTCTCAAGTCTGTGTTTCTATACTGCCGGGCAAAAGAAAGTATACACTTGAAATTTGGATTTGACCAAAACATTACAAATGTTATGAAAACGTTACGGGCAGACTGTTGTGAGATAGTTATTGATCTGATGCATGTAATATCGCATATAACAAATACATCACCATCGAATAACAATTTTTATCCTCCAAAACTGATCTCCACAAGAGTTATCGCTTGGGTGAGATCAAGCGATATCTACAGTGTAGATATCGCTGCAATGAAAATGCATCACAATGGTCTGCAAAGCTACTGAAGCTGTTAGCAGTACTTTTTACACCGAAGACACTGACTATTGCTGTCTACAAACTGAAAAGGTTGGAAGAATGATGTTAGATGATAAATTAAATCTCACCCTCGTGTCTTTTGATATAAAAAATATCAACACTCGTTGATAAAAGTGGAAAAGGTCCTCGGCAAGCCTCGGAGTTTTTTCACTTTTATCAGCTCGTGTTGATATATTTGATATCAAAAGACACTCCGATGTGATTCTCTGTGTATTTGGTTTCATTTGTATACCCTCCATTAAACATGACGTGAATACCCCACTCAGACACCGAGCCGACCAATCTTTGTTTTAGCCCCTTAATGCCGAGCGCCAAACAGGGTTACAAGAAGTACCATCTTTTAACGTCTTTTGGTATGACGCGGCCGGGGATCGAACCCCGGAACCTCTATGAGTTCTCTGAGAAAAAGTGTAGGTTTCCTGATCTCATATGAATGTAAAAAACTAAGCCACGCAAACAATTAAAACAATGGAACAATTGTTATAATGTTCAGTGAGATTAATTTACTAGGCCCAGGTCCACAAAGCGACAATAGCTTTAAGATGATCGTGGCTCTAATAATTTAACATAGGCTTAGGATGATTTTAACGCTAAGATCGCTTTGTGGAACGGGGCCTTGAAAATCATTTCATCTTTATCCGTACGGTTATGTGTTATATCAGAACAGAAGTGTACGTTACATGGAATCTACATCTACATGAAATGTTTGATGAATGTCACCATCCACACTGTTTCGGGTCCCGCAGGACTAGAAATGTAAATCATTCGTTATCAGTTTGTATCCATTTTTATAGAAGTCGCAATATATTGCTTCCTTAAAAACCCTATTATGTGGTTTGATGAACAGCGACTGTTCCATGTTTCAGCCCAGGACAGCTGCCAATGTTTCTATGTACCCGAATGTCGGGTCGGAGCTGGACGCCAGTGCCAAGATCGATACTCAGACATTAGTAGAACAAGCAGGTGAGTCTGAGTGAGTGAGTGAGTGAGTGAGTTGGGTTTAACGTCGCCTTTAACAGTATTCCAGTTATATCGCGGCGTGTCAGCTTAATGTGGGAGGAACGCCCGAAGTGATGTAGGTCTCAGACGTTTACCACTTCGGTGAAACCCACGAGCACGGGTATGGTGCTGACAAACCTAGAAACATAATCGGGGCGAACCGGGATTCGAACCCACAATCATAGGTTTCTGGCGTGCCCAAGGGACGCAACTCTGCACAGCGAATCGCGACGACTGGACCACCCGTTCCCCGCAGGTGAGTCTGAAGTGACTCTGGGAGTTAGTGTGTGAGTTGGGATTAATGCCGATCTGAGCAGGATTTCAATTTTATCACAGGGTGTCAATTTACTGTGTGAGTGAGTGAGTGAGTATGGTATTACGCCCCTTTTAGCAATATTCCAGCAATATCACGGCACCAGCAATGGGCTTCACACATTGTAGCCATGTCGAGAATCGAACCCGGGTCTTCGGCGTGACGAGCGAACGCTTACACCACTTGGCTACCCCACTGCCCCTGATGTTTGAGGAAAGCTCAAAGTGATTCCGGTAGTAAAAGTTATGTGTAATGTAAATATGAAACCCACTAACGACGTATTGCGCTGACAAAGCATAGATCATACTCGGCGTGAATCTAATGTACACATCTGATGAATCCTAACAGCTAGCGAATTCCGGGGCCCCATAGTGAGATTTATTTACTTAAAGTTCCGCATGCATGCGTTTATAACTCCAATCCGTCTTTAGTACTGCATGGGGCGATGGGGTACCCTAGTGGTTAAAGCGTTCGCTCGTCTCGCCAAAAACCCGGGTTCTTTTCCCAACAGGGTACAATGTGTGTAGCCCATTTCTGGTTTGCTAGGGACCTAGTCCAACCCGGCATCCACACGGGATGACGTTGCATGTTGGGATTTTTTCATCGACGCGACATCCTTGTTATACCCCGTTCACACTGCCATGTCGATCGTCGCACCAGGTATGAGAGGGCGCATTGGTGGTCCAATCGTCAAAGGCGCCGCAAGTCACTGCGCAGTTGTGTCCCTTAGGCGCGCCAGAAAACAATGATCGTGGGTTCGAGTTTCAGTGAGTGAGCGAGTAAGGTTTAACGCCGCTTTTAGCAATATTCCAGCAATATCACGGCAGGGGACACCAGAAATGGGCTTCACACATTGTACCCATGTCGGAAATCGAACCCGGGTCTTCGGCGTGACGAGCGAACGCTTTAACCACTAGGCTATCCGACCGCCCCTCGAGTTTCAGATTCGCTCTGATTGCTTCTAGGTTTGTCAGCACAATACCCGTGCTCGTTGGATTTACAAAAGTGGTTAACGTCTAAGAACTACATCACTTCAGGCTTTCACCAAACATCAAGCTGACTTCCCTTCAAAGCGGCGTTAAACCTAACTCACTCACTTCCTCACAGGAAGGCTTTTGCGATCTCTGATCAATTTAACCTCTAAGTTTGTACTGGTGAACCAGGTTATTTCAGAGACCGCCTCCGTGGTCTAGTGGTAGAGCGTCCGCCCGGAGAGCAGAAGGTCTGGGGTTTTCGATCCCCGGCCGCGTCATACCAAAATACGTTAAAAGATGGTTCTTGTTGTTACCCTGTCTGGCGCTCGGCAATAAGGGGCTAAACAAGGACTACACGGCTTGGAGTCAGTATGCTGTATCTAATAGGGGAATTCGTGTTTACTTCGGCATGGCATCTCGGTGGGCAAGCATTATAAAATCGGCATTAGTCCGGACAAGTACAAGCAGCCTAACACACGCACGCACGCACGCACGCACGCACGCAAGCAAGCACGCACACACGCAAGCACGCACACACACAGACACACAGACACACACACAATGATCTTGGACGCCACGTTTAAACCCATTTCACCTCACCTCACCCAGATTCGGTCTGTATCTGGATTTTGCTTCTTGTAGAATCCCGACTATCCAATGGGCGTCGGAGCCGAGTGTCATCATGTGACCCATCCAATAGGATAATTGACGTGGACCTGGGCTCTCCGACACGTTACCCCAGAGGCCTGGTCAGGTCTGCCCAGCCGGTCCGGACATCCATCGTTGACCACGTGCCCAGCAGCTCCAGAAGGCGGGGAGGGTTTGACGCCCTCACTCGTGTATCGGTGCCCGTGCCGCACCTGTTTGATGAAAGGACTGACGACAGGAAATTTTCCCGAGTTGACATCAGCCAGTGGGAAGACCAGGTTACAAAGTACGTAAATTAGGTTTATGGTTTGAGTGAGTGAGTGAGTGAGTGAGTTAACGCCACATTACACAGTATTTAAGTTCACATACCATGGCGTGTCGGGCCAAGGTGGAAGGAAAGCCAAAGGTGACGAAAGCTGTTTCTTTGGTTGTTGTTTAACAACTCTTCCAGCCATATGACGGAGGTCTGTAAAGATGCAAGTCTGGAGCCGAAAGTTCAGTGGTTGATATTGTGAGCGACGGTCCACGCCGTCGGGGTACCACGAAAGGCAGTTAACCAAGTCACCGAGCCTGACCACCGATCCATTTGGTCGCCTCTTACGATCAACAAAGGTTGTTGGGGTCATATAATTCTAACGCGGATCCCCACGGGATGACGCAGGTTGTTTGTGTTCATGACTTAAGTGATGATGCTGACAAACCAAGATTATAAACAGTGGGAAGGTGAGATTCAAACCCACGGTTTGCGAATCCTGCCACGAATAAAGGACGTAACTCCCCACAGCGTCTTACAAACGGCCCGGTTGAGATAGAACAGCAGTGGATACTTGCCAATATGTACTGCATCGTAAACTGCTGATACCAAATTGTTTGTTGGTTAGCGTCAACCCAATTGTTTCAAAGTGTGCTACAGACGTTGTGGAATTAGAAAACAAATGCTGTATTCTTCTCCATATTACCATTTTTATCGTTGTCTCCTTTTAACTTTTTTCCCATTTTGTATTTGCTTGTTCAGGGTGGTACCGAGACGTCCCGTATTTGCCGTGACATCCGACTCCGGACCTGCCAACCTATACGACTGGGAAATCAACGACGACTTCATCACCGACACCAAATGTCACTTCTACCACAGTCACAAGTATCAACGTGATCGCAACTTCGTCATCCACCCGGAGTGGGTATCGGAGAGTGTGTCTCTGAAAGGTGGGCCTAAGGCCTACAGGACGTGTCCAATCAGATACGGCTGGTGCTCCTGAGGACGAGATCATCTGCAGCATTACGCTAAGGAACACGAATACCGAGTTCATACAACCCTTTTTTCAACCCATCTTCCTGAGGCAGGGGCGTTAACTGACGGTAAAAGTCCAGTTTGAAACTGGATTTAAAGTCAGTTAACACCCTTGCAGAAGACCACGTTCGTGAAGGCGAGCTCCCGTGGTTGATCGCAACATGGTGGACCCTCGTCCAAACAAGTTGTTGTGTTGATTGTGCAGCTTTACTGTACTTTGCCGAATGTGACGGGTCAACAGACGTTACAGAACTGTGTTATTCACCACAAGGGTGTCAAATGGTAGTGGTTACCTTTGGAGGTAACCCCTAGCTGCCAATTACGCCTATTTTGAAAATCAGCTTCTTGTCCCTGGCACCATAAAAGGGCAACAACCTTTGATCCTTAAAATAAACATGTGTTATTATGTCCAAAAGTATTTTTCATTAACTTTTTTTGTTTGGTTGGTTGGTTGTTGGTTAACGCAGATGGTTGTTAACCATGATGGTTGTTAGTAAGCAACGCGGTGCGATGACAAACAGTCAAAGAAGTCATAGATCCTGACCCCGATTGTATGTCAAGCACAAGTTGCCGTGGGGCTATTTTTATTCCGGAACATCAGGGGGACGTATGCTGTAGTCCTGGCCTGTGCAGCTATACTTATATGTGCTCGGTGGGCCCCGGGTATCATCCTCGTACAGGGTTACGTTTCTATTCATCTTTTGGAAACACAAATAATATACATTTTGAAACTGGAATACCAGAGGGTGTGATTTCCTCTAAACTATACAGCGATAAACTTGAAAACAAAAGGTTCCTTATATACAACCCTGTGGGAAATCCAGGTTAGAATTGGTCCCCAGCAACCTGTGCTTGAGGTAAGAGGTGACTAAATGTATGGTTGTCTGAATGGCGAATGGTTGATCATGAGTTGATGTACTGGTACTCATAATCACTGATTGGTCTGGTACAGATGCAGGTCTTAGGTTCCGGCATGTGTATGGTGCTGACATACCTAGAATCACAATCAGAACTTATTGATCTGGGATTAAAACCCATGATCATAGGATCCGGCATGTGTATGGTGCTGACATACCTCGAATCACAATCAGAACTTATGGATCTGGGATTAAAACCCATGATCATAGGATCCGGCATGTGTATGGTGCTGACATACCTAGAATCACAATCAGAACTTATGGATCTGGGATTAAAACCCATGATCATATGATCAGGCATGTGTATGGTGCTGACAAACCTAGAATCACAATCAGAACTAACTGATCTGGCATTAAAACCCATGATCATAGGATCCGGCATGTGTTTGGTGCTGACATACCTAGAATCACAATCAGAACTAACTGATCTGGCATTAAAACCCATGATCATAGGATCCGGCATGTGTATGGTGCTGACATACCCAGAATCACAATCAGAACTTATGGATCTGGGATTAAAACCCATGATCATAGGATCCGGCATGTGTATGGTGCTGACATACCTAGAATCACAATCAGTACTAACTGATCTGGGATTAAAACCCATGATCATAGGATCGGGCATGTGTATGGTGCCTAAGGGATGAAACTCTATAGATGGCTTCCCTTGTACACTCTTCTCCAATGCCCTGTGTCTGAGTGAGTGAGTGGGTGGATGAGTGAGTGAGTGGGTGGATGAGTGAGTGGGTGAGGAGAGGGCATGAGCTCCCAATATCCATTTTTCTGCTTCAACCATCATCAGACACTAGGGATCATCTGAATCCATTGACATTCGTGACATACAAAGAAACAATTGAAAATAGTTTCTCCAGAGTAATACATTTATTAGCTCAAACATACATCAGCAAGGCAATCATACTTCTTTGATTCCTTAACAAGAGTAAAGCAAGGTACATTCCACAAACTTCCCCAAGTTCAACATAACCAATAAAGTCAGCCCATGTTAAGTATTTCATGTTCATATGGACAAAAGTGACAAACATACCTCTTTATTTCTCATCATTTCATTCCTGATAACTGTATATTGTCCATCTTCTATATCTCCAGAGCTAGCATTTCAGGAAACTTACTATCCCCTGGGCCCTGTTCCTCAAATCGATTTTAGCGCTACGATGATCGTAAACCTATGTTAAAGAATGGCACTTACAATCACCTTAGGGCTAAGATCGCTTTGTGGAACGGGGCCCTGGACTTCCCTGTGGTTCTTGCAATCTCAAATTACCTGCCCTCAACTTCCTTTAGCTAATTTGATTGGCTACACTACTAGGTCTAACGGACCAATCAGAATGCGGGTTACAAACCAGCCTCAATGTTGGATGGGTGACATCAAAAACATGGCGGCCCGTCCCACTGATTGCGATAGTGTTTGCTAGAAATTTTAAGTTGCAAAACTGACTGACACACAAAGGAATCTTTGTGTCCGTCACAACTGGCAGTGGCTGTGATTTCTGGGCAATATGAGTTACCCCCCCCCCCCCCACGTCACCATTTTCTTTTTCCTTATCTCGATGTTAGGTTGGTAAAATGGTAATGAAAATCAAGGGCAGGTAATTTAAGATAGCGAGAACCATGGGGGATGTGCCAGGGGTTAGTGTCGGTTTACCGAAATGCGAGCCTTGGTTGTATTTGTCTAGTCCTGGGGACTCTCAGTAATTCATTTTGGGGTCCCCGGCATTAAAATGGACAGCCAAGGATGACCACTGAAAAAACAGTACATATAATATTATGTATGTGTGACGCCTATGTTGATTATAATCTTAGCCGAATATATATATCATATAGATCTTACAGTCATGATTCAATTTAGTTAGGACCTGTGGAGATCTGGGGTTGAGGCTTCAGCAACGAATGCTAGCCGTAAATGACGACTAACGGGATCGGGTGGTCAGACTCGCTGACTTGGTTAATGCATGTCATTGTGTCCTAATGCGTAGATCTATGCTCATGATATCAATCACTGGATTGTTTGGTCCAGACTTGATTACTTACAGACTGCCGTCATATAGCTGGAATACTGCTGAGTGCGGCGGTAAACAACTAACCCTAATACCAAGGAAGACCTGATGGTCTCCCCTAATACCATGGAAGATCTAATGGTCTCCCCTAATACCATGGAAGATCTAATGGTCTTCCAAAATACCATGAAGATCTAATGGTCTCCCCAAATTCCATGTAAGACTTGACGGTCTCCGCTAATACCAAGGAAGACCTGATGTCTCCCCAAATTCCATGTAAGACTTGACGGTCTCCCCTAATACCAAGGAAGACCTGATGGTCTCCCCAAATTCCATGTAAGACTTGACGGTCTCCCCTAATACCAAGGAAGACCTGATGGTACCATTGTATACCATGGAAGACCCGATAGTAATGCTATGTAACAAGGGCTGGTGGAGACGTGATGTGTGATTAGCACTGATATGTAGAGTTTTACAGCAAGTAGATGCATCAAGCATATACAGGGCTCTTGAGTACAGATATACCAAATATGTGAGAAACGTAAAACAGACATGTTCAAACAGTTCATATCACATTAAACATGTCACAGCCAAATACAATTCATAATATTTGGTTGGACGAGTGTTGATTTAACATCTCTAACAACAAACAACTGTACCATAAATCTCAAACATCAATAACTATACAATACATATTGTACATGGAAGCAAGTATATTTACATGTTTCAGTTCACCAGATGTGACCATGGCTCTTGGAAATGAAAACATAAACCAAGAAATTGGATTACAAATAACACAATTAGCATTGTGAACAATCTGACAGGTTTAGCTTGACGACAGTACAAAGCATTGTTTCTCAATACTTAGACGTTGTCAGTGATCTGACATTCGTACCACAGGAACTCAATGATAGCGTGTACAGCATAATATATTTGTATAGAAAAAAATCACACCCTCCATATACATATATTTAGAGGGGTGTGATTATTTTCTATGCGAATATATTATTCTAAACACGATATCATGAGTTCCTGTGAATCGGACAAGAGTTAGCTTGATGACAGAACAACAGTACATTGCCGTTTCTCAAAACTCAAGGCTTAGATATCTAAAATCCTAAACTGATGACATTACATATTTTGTCATCACTGATAACCATGGACTGTACATTCCTCCAAAGACAATAGAAGCCTCATAGGAGAGCGATATGCCTGGATTGTTGACTGTGGTGCCATCTCACATCACAGACAACACCCAACCTGTGACAGGTGACTTGTGAGACAGAACACCATCATGTGACCATCATGAATGGGGGTTTAACGCATATAGTAACGTACGCGTGTATGCGTGTGCGTGCGTGCGTGCGTGCGTGCGTGCGTGCGTGTGTCTAGTCCGGACGTATGCAGTTTTTATTGCGATACCATGCGGCAGTATACTAACTCCGAGCCGACCAGTTCTTGTTTTAACCCCTTAATGCTGAGTGCAGGTTAACAACAAGTACCAACTATTGACTACATGTATATGGGATGACACAGCCGTGGATCGAACCTTTGACCTTCTGCTCTCCAGGCGGATGCTCTACCACAAGTCCACGTAGGATGTAGATCAGGGTTAGAATTGGTCTTCAGAAACCCATGTTTGTCAAAGGAGGTGACTTATGGGATTGGGTGGTCAGACGAGATACATGAGACATCTGTCTATGGTATACATGTCTCTTATGACAGCCTCCTGCCATTGTTGTCACAATTTCTTCGCAGTTGATAAACCATTGTCACAATTTCATCAAAGTCTGGTCTTGCCTGGGGATCAAACTGCCAGCACTTGTCCTTCATCAACTGATAGAACCCCTCAACACAATGAGATGGCTCTTCTAATCTTTTATTTCTTTTCATGCTTAAAAACAGTTCTTGCATAATAATCTTTTCATCACTTTCGACCAGGTGTGGCTTCTTGCCCAGACTGAAGATCTCCCATAGCAGGATGCCATAACTCCACACATCCCCCTTTGTGCTGAACCGGCGTTGCCCTATAGCCTCAGGAGAACACCTGCCACAAAGAGTGGTACCAGTATAGCAGCAACAGATACCTACCAATGTACAGGCAATGTGTGGATAAGATACCTACCAATGTAGCAGCAATGCGTGGAACAGATACCTACCAATGTACAGGCAATGTGTGGAACAGATACCTACCAATGTAGCAGCAATGCGTGGAACAGATACCTACCAATGTACAGGCAATGTGTGTAACAGATACCTACCAATGTACAGGCAATGCGTGGAACAGATACCTACCAATGTAGCAGCAATGCGTGGAACAGATACCTACCAATGTACAGGCAATGTGTGTAACAGATACCTACCAATGTACAGGCAATGCGTGGAACAGATACCTACCAATGTAGCAGCAATGTGTGGAACAGATACCTACCAATGTACAGGCAATGTGTGGAACAGATACCTACCAATGTACAGGCAATGAGTGGAACAGATACCTACCAATGTAGCAGCAATGTGTGGAACAGATACCTACCAATGTAGCAGCAATGTGTGGAACAGATACCTACCAATGTACAGGCAATGAGTGCAACAGATACCTACCAATGTACAGGCAATGTGTGGAACAGATACCTACCAATGTAGCAGCAATGTGTGGAACAGATACCTACCAATGTACAGGCAATGAGTGGAACAGATACCTACCAATGTACAGGCAATGTGTGGAACAGATACCTACCAATGTAGCAGCAATGCGTGGAACAGATACCTACCAATGTACAGGCATGCGTGGAACAGATACCTACCAATGTAACAGTAATGTGTGGAACAGATACCTACCAATGTACAGGCAATGAGTGGAACAGATACCTACCAATGTACAGGCAATGTGTGGAACAGATACCTACCAATGTAGCAGCAATGCGTGGAACAGATACCTACCATTGTACAGGCAATGTGTGGAACAGATACCTACCAATGTAACAGTAATGTGTGCAACAGATACCTACCAATGTAGCCGCAATGCGTGGAACAGATACCTACCAATGTAGCAGCAATGTGTGGAACAGATACCTACCAATGTACAGGCAATGTGTGGAACAGATACCTACCAATGTACAGGCAATACGTGGAACAGATACCTACCAATGTAGCAGTAATGTGTGGAACAGATACCTACCAATGTACAGGCAGTGTGTGGAACAGATACCTACCAATGTACAGGCAATGTGGGGAACAGATACCTACCAATGTACAGGCAGTGGTTTTTCCATGGATCCCTTGTAGTAATTCTTGTCTTTAAGAAGCCGGGACAAACCAAAGTCAGTAATTTTAGCAGTTTTCTCTTGAGTCAGGAGGATGTTGCGAGCAGCAAGGTCTCGGTGAACAATCTTCTTTGAGTGGAGATATTTCATGCCCTGAAAGCCAACAGTGCCTCATCAAGGTTTGTATTGTCGGCATGAAATGTCTAACAAATGTCAACCCTTTCTGGGCCTCAATAGAATGAAAGTTTGCATAACAATGTTCAGGCAGTAATATGCATTAAGGAGTAATGCAGGATAAGTAAGTAATATTCAAAATGGCAAAGGCACGGGTTCAACACCTGCAACCTGCAAGATGAACCTCTAAACTTGTAGAATACTCAAGACATGGGTACAAATTCCAGTAACATCTCCCAATCAAGTTGCATCTCATATACAATCTTACCTCAGCAACATCTACAGTAAAGTTGCATAGGGTTATGGGGTTTGGGGAACTGTTCCTCAAAGAGTGGAGATAGGTGTTGAGGGCTCCTCGTTCCACAAACTCCATCACCAACAGCTGCTTGGCTGCAGACACAAACATGACAGGTTAGCAACTCAACGCAACACATTTGGGTGAGGGTGTGTAATCCTATGGCCTCATCTTCACGAGGCAAGCGATGTAACTGACCATAAAAGTCCAGTTTCCACCCTTGCCGAACGAGGCTGAAATGAGTTACATTTTGGCTGGACTAATAAGAACTAGACAGGGATTTCATGGATTTCAACTTGCAGATTTTGGTGGACAGCAGGATAGGCAAAGCATGTGTACCGTCAACTGGGCGTCTACAGATATTTTACCGATTTTGTCATCAAGGAGCTCAAGTGATTTGATGCACTTCGCAGGGTAAGACCTGTTTTATTAAAATATACTTCTTAGGTTATTGATCAGACTTTTATAGCCAGTTAAGGATTCTCTTCCATGGAAGGGTCTCTGGACAGTACTACTGAGACAACATACTGCCGCCAATAGTTGTGCCGTCCACATTTTGTCTTTCAGGGTGATAACACCTGTTACCACTGTGCACAAGGCTGGGACTGGTAACTTAAGTACTGAACTCGGGTGGGTCCTGAGTAGGACCTGGGTACTGATACGACTACCTGGTCCCGTATAACTTAGATACTCAACTCGGGTGGGTCCTGAGTAGGACCTGGGTACTGATACGACTACCTCGTCCCCTATAACTTAGGTACTGAACTCGGGTGGGTCCTGAGTAGGACCTGGGTACTGATATGACTACCTGGTCCCGTATAACTTAGGTACTCAACTCGGGTGGGTCCTGATACGACTACCTGGTCCCGTATAACTTAGGTACTCAACTCGGGTGGGTCCTGAGTAGGACCCGGGTACTTATATGACTACCTCGTCCCGTATAACTTAGGTACTCAACTCGGGTGGGTCCTGAGTAGGACCCGGGTACTGATACGACTACCTCGTCCCGTATAACTTAGGTACTCAACTCGGGTGGGTCCTGAGTAGGACCCGGGTACTGATAGGACTACCTGGTCCCGTATATAACTTAGGTACTGAACTCGGGTGGGTCCTGAGTAGGACCCGGGTACTGATATGACTACCTCGTCCCGTGTAACTTAGGTACTCAACTCGGGTGGGTCCTGAGTAGGACCTGGGTACTGATATGACTACTTCGTCCCGTATAACTTAGGTACTCAACTCGGGTGGGTCCTGAGTAGGACCCGGGTACTGATATGACTACCTCGTCCCGTATAACTTAGGTACTGAACTCGGGTGGGTCCTGAGTAGGACCTGGGTACTGATACGACTACCTCGTCCCCTATAACTTAGGTACTCAACTCGGGTGGGTCCTGAGTAGGACCCGGGTACTGATATGACTACCTCGTCCCGTATAACTTAGGTACTGAACTCGGGTGGGTCCTGAGTAGGACCTGGGTACTGATATGACTACCTCGTCCCCTATAACTTAGGTACTCAACTCGGGTGGGTCCTGAGTAGGACCCGGGTACTGATAGGACTACCTGGTCCTGTGGTTAGTCATGTCATATATTGTTTAATGACAATAACAATAAAACTCCATGGTTACACTACAAGTCACTAATGTTCGCATTTATTTCTGACTATGCACACATTTGTTCTGACTTATATATGCTTGAGAAAATAGGGGTCATGACCCTAAGACTAGTCAAACATTTGTTTATACAGCATTGGCCAAGTTGAACTGAGGGAGTTAATGTGCTGGGTGGCTTTAATGTTGATGGACATGTCTCGCTAGCATGCTCTAGACATGCTCTATTGAAGAAACTATACGTGCACAGTAGGGCTGGGACGAGTCCAAATTTACCAATGGGTACCCGTCACCCTATTATCCGACCCTACATGGATACCAACTGTAGGTCTCAAGGGTACAAAATGTCTGACTGGGAATTGTTTTACAAGAGTCCTGGCAAAAACTATTTTGATACACTTGCAAAATGATCTTGTTATGCATACACTGGAGTTTACTGAAGCTTTATTACTGATCAAGAATTCTCAAACTCATCACTGATCAAGTCATCTCAAACATTCATCACTGATCAAGTCATCTCAAACATTCATCACTGATCAAGTCATCTCAAACATTCATCACTGATCAAGTCATCACAAACACTCATCACCGATCAAGTCATCTCAGACATTCATCACTGATCAAGTCATCTCAAACATTCATCACTGATCAAGTCATCTCAAACATTCATCACTGATCAAGTCATCTCAAACATTCATCACTGATCAAGTCATCTCAAACATTCATCACCGATCAAGTCATCTCAAACATTCATCACTGATCAAGTCATCTCAAACATTCATCACTGATCAAGTCATCTCAAACACTCATCACCGATCAAGTCATCTCAGACATTCATCACTGATCAAGTCATCTCAAACATTCATCACTGATCAAGTCATTTCAAACATTCATCACTGATCAAGTCATCTCAAACATTCATCACTGATCAAGTCATCTCAAACATTCATCACCGATCAAGTCATCTCAAACATTCATCACTGATCAAGTCATCTCAAACATTCATCACTGATCAAGTCATCTCAGACATTCATCACTGATCAAGTCATCTCAAACATTCATCACTGATCAAGTCATCTCAAACACTGATATTTCTTGAACACACCAGTTGTCTTTCTTGGTTGTTTGCACCCTTATATATATCATGTTACACCTAGTCCTAGCATTTTCTTATGCATCAATCACCATCACGCAATACCTCTTTGTATTTTTGTAACCATCTGTTATTTTAAAATATGACCCTACTGTTTTTGTAGCCAATAGCCTGATTATGCACATGTAGCCGGGGTAGTGGTTATGATCCGGCTCGGGCCGTTGGAGAACACAGACACAGGCAGATGATGATAATGTGTTTATTACAATGGGGGTGGCTGCTGTTGAAGAAATAGCTGAAGAAAAGAAAATGTCCTTCCTCCTCAACAGCAGCACATGAAGTCATATATTTGCAAGTTCACAGGTATTATTTATCTTAAATATATAAGTACAAAAGCCATTTTATAACTATGATAAAACTAACTTTAATGTTAAATTACTGTTATAAGTTCACTACAGGACACTTGAAAAGCACATGGGCCAAAATGGACCATGTGGTTAATTATGTTACAAACAAATTCTATAATATGAAATATTCCACTTATTAATTTAATATTTCTTTAAATGATATTATATATGTTATTCAATTTAATTCAGTACCCTAATATAGATATTAATTTCTGACAGAAGCAGATGAAAACAGATTGAAATGTGGCCATTCCATACCTGAAGAAAAGAAAATGTCCTTCCTCCTCAACAGCAGCACATGAAGTGAGGAGGAAGTCAGGTATGGAAGGAAGCTACCTGTAGAGGACCAGGGTGGCCAATTAGAAGACATTGCATTAAGCATCAAAGGAAGTGCTTAATGCAAGATATAAATAGACTGAGGGAAACCCTACAGGTGTGAAAAAAGTCTAAAGATAGACAGAAGGTTGAAGGGGAAGATCTGGTGAGAGATTCCCAGAGACTGAAAAATAAGGGTGTTGAGTTGTTTAAAGAGTTATTGACTAATATTCAACTGAAGACAAGACAAACATTGAACATACAGATGATTATGATGATGGTGTATGAATAATGATATCACTAGGAAGAATATGATAAAGGTACCCTGCTACACACAGAGTGGTCCAGTTGAATGTGTCAGATACTCACGTGAGCTACAGACTCCTTCAATCTTCACAATATTTTTGTGGGACAGCTTAGATGCAAGATGAATTTCTTGCACAAAGTCTATTTTTTCACTTGCTGAAGAAAACTTCTTCAGTTCCTTGACAGCCACAAATTTAAAGTTAACTGGCTTCTGGCTCTTGTTGCATGTTGTTTCATACAGCTTGGCCTTCCTGACGGTCCCGTAGTAGCCCTGGGATAGGCAGAACAGTCAGTCAGTCATACATGCAACAATGTGTCCTGAAAGTGTCACAATAATTCTGACTGAACCAGGCTTACAATCATGGTGTGGTGTGGTGTGGTGTGGTGTGGTGTGGTGTGGTGGGGTTGAGTGAGTGAGTGAGTGAGTGAGACCTAGCAAAAGATTGTTTTGTTTTCTTTGTTATTTAATGCCACACTCAGCAGTATTCCAGCAAAATGATGACGGCCAGTAAATTCATAATGTAGTCAGGACAAGACAATTCAGTGACTGATATTGTGACTGGACAATGACACACAATCAACAAAATCACCTCTTATGCTAATAACCAGGCTCGTTTAATGGGGCTAGACTGGGAATCACCACGGGGGTGTGATCCTCAAGGTAAAGAACGTCAATGACTTGGAGGATTTTGAAGACAGATGGAAAGGGAGGGGAAATCTTTCTTTATTTGTTGAGGTACAGAATCTCACTTGTTCTGGATGATTCAACACATGACAGATTATCAGCATCATTACATCAGATACATTAATGAAAGCAACAGAAGAAAACTACACTTACTTTTTCTAGTTATCACAATACAAGGTGCGACATGGAGACCATCTTCCTGATGCAAGGGAGTTAACTGACTGTAAAAGTCCTGTTTCCACCCTTGCCAAACTAGGCTGCAGTTATGGAGTTATACTCTGGCTGGACTAACGAGTCTATACATAGTCCAATCAAAATCCCGTAACGAAATTGATGTCCGGTTCGTAAACAACATGGATTTCAACTTGCAGATTTCGGTCAACTGCAGGATGTGCAAAAGATGTGTACTGTTAACTGGCCGTCAACAGATATTTTCAAAATCTTTTCATGTTTTTAATCAAGGTGCTCATGTGATTTGATACACTTCATGATGGAAGACCAGTTTTATCACAATATAGCTCTTTTTTTTTCTTTCTTTTTTTTATGATTTTTTTTTTTTTCAATATAGATCTTGATATCGATCAGATCGTCTTGACTGGGCACCTCCATTTTGTTTGAAGCAAATGCATGTGATATGAGAAATGGAATCTGACTGGTCAATAGGAGAGACATAGAAGGGACATAACTGGTAATAGCCACTGGTGGTGCTACGATTGAGCTCAGAAATTCCAGCCTAGTTCGGCAAGGGTGGAAACTTGACCAACATAGACAGTTAATTCCATAGCCTGGGGAAGATGGTTATCACATTACAAGGTGAGACGTGGAGTCATGATCCTGACTACAGAAGATGGACAGTGAACAAGCAACTACACACACTGGAGTAATCACTTACAGCGCCCAGCTTCCCTTTATCAGTCTCATCAACCTCCAGGCGCTCCGAGTGGATGACGGTGTCACCAGTATCTGTGACTGAAACAAGAACGGGATACACATACATTGACACATTGACGCACAAATGCAATCACTCAAAGCCATCATCATATGACCCTTGACCTCTATAAAACAGGCTCCAATTTTGATTTTTTGAAAAGCGATTGTTTGGAAGGAAAGAGCAAAGTGATGCAGATGTTAGACATTCACCACCTCAGTGAAACCTTTGAGAATGGGTACGACCCTGACCATGCTGACAAACCAAGATCCATGGTCACAGCGAATCTGGGATTCAAACCCAAGATCACAGGATACTAGCATGCCAAAGGGAGGAAACTCTGCACAACAAATTGCAGCATATTAGACACTCCTGCCTCCTACAGATGGATAAGCACTGTAGCCAAATATAGCAGATGTCGGACACTGCCAAGGCATGACATTCATAGAGATTATTAGACGTGCATGTGTTAAACTGTTTTTATTAAACAATTTCAGAACTCTTGTCTTTCCTGAGAGAGAGAAAGTAATACATGAATTATTATATGAGTTCCATAAAATCAGCATGGCACACATGCAAGTGTAATAATTTCTTTATTACATATTTCTTAATCCTTTTGACCTCCCCTTAGAAAATTGCACTCAGCATAACCTATGTGTTGGAAAACTACAACTGGTGAACGGCGTCAACCAACTTCATCTGTGACGTCGTTTCTAGTTTGCTGTCATTCCGACCTTACGTCACAATATGATTTGAATGACGTAAACAAAGCCATCTGGATGATTTCAACAATACACTAGTGTGCATGAACTCAGATATTTCTAACCCTATAGGTAATGGATGGGCGCACTCCGCAATGATTACGGTGATCGCCCCCTGCAAAATGACACACTGTAGAACAGAAGAGGTTTACCGGGAACACTCTCCTCTGGACTCTGGTTCTGATGGACCTGCTCCTTCCACTGCTTCACCACCTGCTCCCAGGAAGGGATGTCCAGGTCCTGCTCCTGCTCCCTGACTTGGTCACACACTGGAAACAACCACAACGTCATTACAATGTCACACACTGGACACGACCACAACGTCATTACAATGTCATACACTGGAAACAACCACAACGTCATTACAATGTCATACACTGGAAACAACCACAACGTCATTACAATGTCATACACTGGAAACAACCACAACGTCATTACAATGTCACACACTGGACACGACTACACATCATTACAATGTCACACACTGGACACGACCACAACGTCATTACAATGTCATACACTGGAAACAACCACAACGTCATTACAATGTCATACACTGGAAACAACCACAACGTCATTACAATGTCATACACTGGAAACAACCACAACGTCATTACAATGTCACACACTGGACACGACCACAACGTCATTACAATGTCACACACTGGACACGACCACACATCCTTACAATGTCATACACTGGAAACAACCACAACGTCATTACAATGTCATACACTGGACACGACCACAACGTCATTACAATGTCATACACTGGACACGACCACAACGTCATTACAATGTCATACACTGGACACGACCACAACGTCATTACAATGTCACACACTGGACACGACCACACATCCTTACAATGTCATACACTGGAAACAACCACAACGTCATTACAATGTCATACACTGGAAACAACCACAACGTCATTACAATGTCATACACTGGACACGACCACACGTCATTACAATGTCACACACTGGAAACAACCACAACGTCATTACAATGTCATACACTGGAAACAACCACAACGTCATTACAATGTCACACACTGGACACGACCACAACGTCATTACAATGTCACACACTGGACACGACCACACATCCTTACAATGTCATACACTGGAAACAACCACAACGTCATTACAATGTCATACACTGGAAACAACCACAACGTCATTACAATGTCAGACACTGGAAACAACCACAACGTCATTACAATGTCATACACTGGACACGACCACATGTCATTACAATGTCAGACACTGGAAACAACCACAACGTCATTACAATGTCACACACTGGAAACAACCACAACGTCATTACAATGTCATACACTGGAAACAACCACACATCATTACAATGTCACACACTGGACACGACCACAACGTCATTACAATGTCATACACTGGAAACAACCACAACGTCATTACAATGTCATACACTGGAAACAACCACAACGTCATTACAATGTCATACACTGGACACTACCACACATCCTTACAATGTCATACACTGGAAACAACCACATGTGATTACAATGTCATACACTGGACACGACCACACATCCTTACAATGTCATACACTGGACACTACCACACGTCATTACAATGTCATACACTGGACACGACCACACATCCTTACAATGTCATACACTGGACACGACCACATGTCATTACAATGTCATACACTGGACACTACCACACGTCATTACAATGTCATACACTGGACACTACCACACGTCATTACAATGTCATACACTGGACACTACCACACGTCATTACAATGTCATACACTGGACACTACCACACGTCATTACAATGTCATACACTGGACACGACCACACGTCATTACAATGTCATACACTGGACACTACCACACTTCATTACAATGTCATACACTGGACACGACCACACATCATTACAATGTCATACACTGGACACGACCACACATCCTTACAATGTCATACACTGGACACGACCACATGTCATTACAATGTCATACACTGGACACGACCACACGTCATTACAATGTCATACACTGGACACGACCACACATCCTTACAATGTCATACACTGGACACGACCACATGTCATCACAATGTCATACACTGGACACGACCACACGTCAATACAATGTCATACACTGGACACGTCATTACAATGTCATACACTGGACACGACCACACGTCATTACATGTCATACACTGGACACAACCACACGTCATTACAATGTCATACACTGGACTCAACCACACGTCATTACAATGTCATACACTGAACATACAGATGGACCCACTTTCATCATCCCTGCCCTGAACATACAGATAGACCAACTTGCAACATCCCTGCCCTGAACATACTGATAGACCCACTTGCAACATCCCTGCCCTGAACATACTGATGGACCCACTTGCAACATCCCTGCCCTGAACATACAGATAGACCCACTTGCAACATCCCTGCCCTGAACATACAGATAGACCCACTTGCAACATCCCTGCCCTGAACATACAGATAGACCCACTTGCAACATCCCTGCCCTGAACATACTGATAGACCCACTTGCAACATCCCTGCCCTGAACATACTGATAGACCCACTTGCAACATCCCTGCCCTGAACATACAGATGGACCCACTTGCAACATCCCTGCCCTGAACAAACTGATAGACCCATTTGCAACATCCCTGCCCTGAACATACAGATGGACCCACTTGCAACATTCCTTCCCTGAACATACTGATAGACCCACTTGCAACATCCCTGCCCTGAACATACTGATAGACCCATGTGCAACATCCCTGCCCTGAACATACTGATAGACCCACTTGCAACATCCCTGCCCTGAACATACTGATATACCCACTTGCAACATCCCTGCCCTGAACATACTGATGGACCCACTTGCAACATCCCTGCCCTGAACATACTGATAGACCCATGTGCAACATCCCTGCCCTGAACATACAGATAGACCCACTTGCAACATCCCTGCCCTGAACATACAGATAGACCCACTTGCAACATCCCTGCCCTGAACATACAGATAGATCCATTTGCAACATCCCTGCCCTGAACATACTGATAGACCCACTTGCAACATCCCTGCCCTGACAATACTGATAGACCCACTTGCAACATCCCTGCCCTGAACATACTGATAGACCCACTTGCAACATCCCTGCCCTGAGCATACAGATAGACCCACTTGCAACATCCCTGCCCTGACAATACTGATAGACCCATTTGCAACATCCCTGCCCTGAACATACAGATAGACCCACTTGTAACATCCCTGCCCTGAACATACTGATAGACCCATGTGCAACATCCCTGCCCTGAACATACTGATAGACCCACTTGCAACATCCCTGCCCTGAACATACAGATAGACCCACTTGCAACATCCCTGCCCTGAACATACAGATAGACCAACTTGCAACATCCCTGCCCTGAACATACTGATAGACCCACTTGCAACATCCCTGCCCTGACAATACTGATAGACCCACTTGCAACATCCCTGCCCTGAACATACTGATAGACCCACTTGCAACATCCCTGCCCTGAGCATACAGATAGACCCACTTGCAACATCCCTGCCCTGAACATACTGATAGACCCACTTGCAACATCCCTGCCCTGAGCATACAGATAGACCCACTTGCAACATTCCTGCCCTGAACATACAGATAGACCCACTTGTAACATCCCTGCCCTGAACATACTGATAGACCCACTTGCAACATCCCTGCCCTGACAATACAGATAGACCCACTTGTAACATTCCTGCCCTGAACAGGATGACGACAAAAGGTGAACTATACATACATTCGTAAACCTTCCGGGAGATGTCTTTAACAGAGGGCCTGTTTTCGGGATCTGAGTCCCAGCACAGCTCTATGTACTTCCAGATCCCATCCTTGCAGTCCGGTGCCGGATCATCCTCGGTCACAGTCACAATCTCAGGCCGAGGGGGGCGGCCGCCCTCTTTGAAAAAGTTTTTCTGCAAGAAGAAATTATTTTGATATCAAACATTGAGAGAACTATAACAACACTTATTACCACAATACAAACAACATCAGACAAAATATTGGGTCGGGGCGTGAGAAATATAGGTTAACAAGCATGAAATACTCACATTCCCCGCCAATATGACATGTTGGGTGTGTGCAATGCATTAGCTATGTTCACTGGGCCTTTTTGTAAAGAAATATAGTACGTTTTTCAAGATCTGCTCCGGAAACGAGGACTACCTCCATTTTCAGTCTAAATCAAAGTCGTTGCAATGGAAACTAAAAAAACCCCAAAAATTCAAAAATCCCAAACTATCAAAAGACACCAGTTCACCACTAGACCTATCTATGTGCCAAGTTTGACGAAGAAATATGGTACATTTTATAAGATCTGTTCCGGAAACGAGGACTACTGCCATTTTCTGTCTAAAGCAAAGTTGTTGCCATGGAAACTCGAAAAATAAAAAAAAATTTAAATCCCAAACTATCAAAAGGCACCAGTTCACCACTAGATCTATCTATGTGCCAAGTTTGGTGAAGAAATATGGTACGGTTTTCAAGATCTGCTCCGGAAACGAAATGTGATGGATGGAAGGACGGACAGACGGCACCCATTCCTATATCCCCCTTCGAGTTCGTGGCGGGGGATAATAACATAATCTCAAAATGACATGGACAGGGACAGGGACACAAGCATTAGGTAGTGGGGATGTACTGTGCCTCGAAATCTCACAGGGACACAGACATTCGGTTGTGGGGACGTACTGTGCCTCGGAATCTCACAGGGACACAAGCATAAGTTGGTGGGGACGTACTGTGCCTCGGAATCTCACAGGGACACAAGCATTAGGTAGTTGGGACGTACTGTGCCTCGGAATCTCACAGGGACACAAGCATTAGGTAGTGGGAACGTACTGTGCCTCGGAATCTCACAGGGACACAAGCATTAGGTAGTGGGAACGTACTGTGCCTCGGAATCACACAGGGACACAAGCATTAGGTACAAGGACCTATTCTGTCCTGCAATCTAGGAACATAAGCATTAGGTAGTGGAGATGTACTGTGCCTCGGAATCTCACAGGGACACAAGCATTAGGTACAAGGACCTCCTGTGCCTCGGAATCCCACAGGGACACAAGCATTAGGTATCGGGGACGTACTGTGCCTCGGAATCTCACAGGGACACAAGCATTAGGTAGTGGGGACCTACTGTGCCTTGGAATCCCCACAGGGACACAGACATTGTGGACTGGGGACCTATGTTGTCCTGCAATCTTAGGGACTCAACCATCAGGTACTGGGGGCGTACTCTTCCCCTGAGTCCCAACAGGAGGCTAAGCATTGGGTACTGGGGGCGTACACTGTCCTCTGAGTTCCAACAGGAGGCCAAGCATTGGGTACTGGGGGCGTACTTTTCCTCTGAGTCCCAACAGGAGGCCAAGCATTGGGTACTGGGGGCGTACTCTTCCCTTGAGTTCCAACAGGAGGCTAAGCATTGGGTACTGGGGGCGTACACTGTCCTCTGAGTTCCAACAGGAGGCCAAGTATTGGGTACTGGGGGCGTACTTTTCCTCTGAGTCCCAACAGGAGGCCAAGCATTGGGTACTGGGGGCGTACTCTTCCCCTGAGTCCCAACAGGAGGCTAAGCATTGGGTACTGGGGGCATACTCTGTCCTCTGAGTCCCAACAGGAGGCTAAGCATTGGGTACTGGGGGCATACTCTGTCCTCTGAGTCCCAACAGGAGGCCAAGCATTGGGTACTGGGGGCCTACTCTTCCCTTGAGTTCCAACAGGAGGCTAAGCATTGGGTACTGGGGGCGTACACTGTCCTCTGAGTTCCAACAGGAGGCCAAGCATTGGGTACTGGGGGCGTACTCTTCCCCTGAGTCCCAACAGGAGGCTAAGCATTGGGTACTGGGGGCATACTCTGTCCTCTGAGTCCCAACAAGAGGCTAAGCATTGGGTACTGGATGCGTACTCTGTCCTCTGAGTCCCAACAGGAGGCCAAGCATTGGGTACTGGGGGCGTACTCTTCCCTTGAGTTCCAACAGGAGGCTAAGCATTGGGTACTGGGGGCGTACACTGTCCTCTGAGTTCCAACAGGAGGCCAAGTATTGGGTACTGGGGGCATACTTTTCCTCTGAGTCCCAACAGGAGGCCAAGCATTGGGTACTGGGGGCGTACTCTTCCCTTGAGTCCCAACAGGAGGCTAAGCATTGGGTACTGGGGGCATACTCTGTCCTCTGAGTTCCAACAGGAGGCTAAGCATTGGGTACTGGGGGCGTACTCTGTCCTCTGAGTCCCAACAGGAGGCCAAGCATTGGGTACTGGGGGCCTACTCTTCCCTTGAGTTCCAACAGGAGGCTAAGCATTGGGTACTGGGGGCGTACACTGTCCTCTGAGTTCCAACAGGAGGCTAAGCATTGGGTACTGGGGGCGTACTTTTCCTCTGAGTCCCAACAGGAGGCCAAGCATTGGGTACTGGGGGCGTACTCTTCCCTTGAGTTCCAACAGGAGGCTAAGCATTGGGTACTGGGGGCGTACACTGTCCTCTGAGTTCCAACAGGAGGCCAAGCATTGGGTACTGGGGGCGTACTTTTCCTCTGAGTCCCAACAGGAGGCCAAGCATTGGGTACTGGGGGCGTACTCTTCCCCTGAGTCCCAACAGGAGGCTAAGCATTGGGTACTGGGGGCATACTCTGTCCTCTGAGTCCCAACAGGAGGCTAAGCATTGGGTACTGGGGGCGTACTCTGTCCTCTGAGTCCCAACAGGAGGCCAAGCATTGGGTACTGGGGGCCTACTCTTCCCTTGAGTTCCAACAGGAGGCTAAGCATTGGGTACTGGGGGCATACTCTGTCATCTAAAGGCCAACAAGGGAACTCACCCATGATGCATCAGCTGGGAGGTTAATGGCCTTATTTGGATGGGTTCCCTTTGACAGCATCTCCCACCATGTCATTGCAAAGGAGTAAATCTCAGAAGCTGAATCCAATTTCCGGAGATTGTCAAATCTCTCAACTGCAACCCAAGGAAGTCTGTAAGAAAGGAACTGGTTACAGCGATCACAATTTTCAAAATATCACATTTATTACCAAGAAAAATACGAAAAAATGTTGTGAAGATATTTCACGCTTTTTTATATATAACTATATAACTTTGAACAAGTCACAAACATATTTCTCTGCAAGCAAAATATAATTTGGAGTAAACTCTCGTGCATTTTCAACAATTGTAAAGTATCTTACCATAATTTTGAACCAATTTTGGCATGCTTAAGAGGTGTATATGTTGCGCTAGATTGATGAAGTAGTGTACATACATATCATACATGACACATCCAAGTTCATCAAAGTGAACTGGACACAACTAGAGCGGTGTCAGGTTTTACCAAACAACATTTTCTTTCATTATTTTTTTCTCACATCTCCAATCATAACAAGTATTTCAATGCACATGACCGAAGCATTAAATTCTTGCACATGATTCGTATGTTGACCACAATATTATGCTTAATAAGTTTGGTCAAAACTGGGATGACTTTAACATTACATCCAGAGTATTTTTGTACCTTGCATCATTCAACAACACATAGCAATCTTTCGATGGTAGAATATGGAAATTATTGCCCAGTCAACATTTCCACTACACTGTCCTGTCGGCTCATTTCGAACAAAACCACTTCAGTGCATTTCACAGGCTTCAACAGCACGCTGTGCGGCTGTGTGCTTGATGTCATACATTTTGTTTACTTGTTTACTAATAAACTGTAAAAACTCAATACCTGATTCAACAGTTCAGTCACGATACATTGTTCTACGGTTATTCCTAGAGCACCAAACATTATATATCTAGACACTGAATTTCCAGTGTTTACATGGAAATAAGTATGTGATGTCATATGCTATGTTGGACAATGTGTTTTACATACAGTATCTTCAGTACTTCTGCAAAACAATGTAGCAGTTACTTCATACTCACATCATCAAACAAAGTTCAGGCCAAGCCAAGAGCAAAAAGTTTAAAAAGTTGAGAAGGTAAAATATCAGTCAGTAATGGCAGAAAGTCATCTTTACATGTCAATATGATTGACATTAAAAGGTTGATGTGTGCATTAATGATATGTGCATGTAACGAGAGCACAGCAGAATTAGGCAGGATATTGTGTTAGCTGTTCAGTCATACTCCACACATCTTCCCGAGGCTTTAAAAGTCCAGTTTCCACCCTTGCCGAACTAGGCTGGAATTCCTGGGCTCGATCGTAGCGCCACCAGTGGCTATTACCAGTTATGTCCCTTCTAAACCTCTCCTATGGACCAATCAGATTCCACCTCTCGTATCACTTGCGTTTGCTTCACACAAAATGGTGGCGCCCAGTCAGGATGATCTGATCGATAATCAAGTTCTATATTGTGGTAAAACGGGTCTTAAATCGTGAAATGCATCAAATCACGTGAGCACCTTAATTAAAAACATGAAAAATTTGGAAAATATCTGCTGACAACGAGTTGACGGTGTACATGCTTTGCAAATCCTGCAATCGACCGAAATCCTCACGACAGTTTACGAACCAGATTTTGATTTCGGTGCGCCATTTTGATTGGACTATGCATAAACTCGTTAGTCCAGCCAAAATGTAACTCCATAATACCAGCCTAGTTCGGCAAGGGTGGAAACTGGACTTTTATAGTCAGTTAACTCTCTTGCCTCGGGAAGATGTACTCAACACCACACATATGTTCATTGTTGACTGACCTCTCGATGTTCTGTTCATCGCTGATAGCATTGCTGACATAGTGGGCTTCCATTCCTGGGTCACTGATCCTCACAAGCAGATCAAGGGCTGTCACGTTCATCACTAAAATGTTCCGACACCGCAGGTTTCCGTGAAAGATTTGTTTCTCTTCCTGGGAACACATTAAGTGAATGTATTGCCCACATTTCCAAGTTGGTATATAACACTAAGTATGTTACTCTATACTTGTCATAAGAGGCGACTAATGGGATCGGGTGGTCAGACTCGCTGACTTGGTTGATGCATGTCATCGTATTCCAATTGTATGGATCGATGCTCATGATGTCAATCACTAGATTGTCTGGTCCAGACTCTGTTATATACAGACTGCCGTCATGTACCTGGAATATTGCTGAGTGTGGTGTTAAACAACAAGGAAAGAAAGAAACAAAACACTAACCTCACAAGCATGTGGAAGATAGGACTTTAAACAATTAGGAGGCTGATTAGAGTTCGGGGTAAGAGATAAGTAGACAACAGAATCACGTTTTGTCTCCGACAAATGATCCATGGCCTTGACCTTGACCTCTAAATCTCCAGGAGGTGAAAGTTCATCATGTCATTACTGTCACCCTCTTCATTCATTACGATTTCCTTACTTTGGTCCACATTCTCCATTATTACATCGGCCCTTGTCAATCCAGACCCCATTAATCAGGACCTTGTCAATCCATGCTTCATTAATCTGGACCTTGTTAATTCAAACCCCATTAATCTGGACCTTGTTAATCAATTCTCCCTTATTACAGCCCTTATAAATACAAACTACATTAATCTGGACATTGTTAATCCATGCTTCATTAATCTGGACCTTGTTAATCCTAAAACCAATTTATCTGGACCTTGTTAACCCAAACCCCATTAATCTGGATCTTGTTAGTTCATTCTCCATCATTCTGGCCCTTGCTGGGATGTTTTTGGAAAGAAAATCTGGTTCAACAAAATACTGCAAAATAATTATTTGCCACAGGAGTAACACCTGACAAAACAAACAAATCATTGTTTGCTGGATGCTTTGAGGGCAAAAGTCCAGTTGTTCGGCTACTCCTTTCTGAGAAATAATTGTATATATTTAAGAAGTGACTAAAATATATCCTGTCTTTAACAAACATCCGCACCCCTCAAGAATACTAAAGGTTGGTCACCAAGTGGTTGTGTGTCCTACCATGGCCTTCAGTCCCTGTGTCAGCTGCTCTACAACAGATATGATCTGGGTCAGACTGAACTGCATGGGGGACTGCCCCATCAGGGTCAGCAGGTCCCCCAAAGGGGCATGCTCCAGGATGACTCGGAACGGCGGCGCCATCAACACGCCATGTAGCTTCACAAACGTCTTGTGGTGCTCCAACTGCATGAGTTTCCACACACCCTTCTGGAAATCCTGTAGATCAGACAATCAGAAACATCAAACAAATCTGTGCGTACATGTCTATCACAGGTAGATACAACTGACAATGCTCCCAGGTTCACAGGTAGATACAACTGACAATGCTCCCAGATTCACAGGCAGATACAGGTAGATACAACTGACAATGTTCCCAAGTTCACAGGTAGATACAACTGACAATGCTCCCACGTTCACAGGTAGATACAACTAACAATGCTCCCAGGTTCACAGGTAGATACAACTGACAATGCTCCCAGGTTCACAGGTAGATACAACTAACAATGCTCCCAGATTCACAGGTAGATACAACTAACAATGCTCCCAGGTTCACAGGTAGATACAGGTAGATACAACTAACAATGCTCCCAGATTCACAGGTACATACAACTAACAATGCTCCCAGGTTCACAGGTAGATACAACTGACAATGCTCCCAGGTTCACAGGTAGATACAACTAACAATGCTCCCAGGTTCACAGGTAGAAACAACTGACAATGCTCCCAGGTTCACAGGTAGATACAACTGACAATGCTCCCAGGTTCACAGGTAGATACAACTAACAATGCTCCCAGGTTCACAGGTAGATACAACTGACAATGCTCCCAGGTTCACAGGTAGATACAGGTAGATACAACTCACTATTCTGCCTGGCTCGGATGGAAAAGATGATATACCAACCTCACTTTTGTGTCCTTCACCAAGTTTAAGTTCTTTAATGGTGACCTTCTCATCCTTATCATCATCATACAGCATGCCTTCCAACACCTGGGTGAACCTGCCCCGCCCTGCAACAACAAGTGAGTGAGTGAGTGAGTGAGTGAGTGAGTGAGTGAGTGAGTGAGTGAGTGAGTGAGTGAGTGAGTGAGTGAGTGAGTGAGTGAGTGAGTGAGTGAGTGAGAATTTTGGCTGGATCCACAGTCGGAACTAGTTTTATCAAAGTGGTGTCATAAGCCATCTGCATGTCCGTTGTTTAACGCTGCACTCAACAACATTCCAGCTATATAGGTTGGCAGTCTGTAAATAATGGAGTCTGGACCAGACAATCCAGTGATTGACATGAGGCAGAGGGGAAGCCTAGTGGTTAAAGTGTGTGTTTGTCACGCCGAAGGCCTGGGTTTGATTTCAAGCATGGGTATAACATTTTGAGCCCATTTCTGGTGTCCCCTGCCGTGATATTGCTGGAATAGTGCTATAACTAAACTCACTCAGCCACTAAGACCTAACACGTCTGGCCAAGACAAACCAGTGGTTGATAGTATGAGCACCTGGACAATGGCACAGATTGCAACCACTGGAACATCAGTCCAGCTAGCTTTAATGACAAAGTTGGGGGAACAAGGACCTGATTTCACCCATTCATCACCTATATAGAGCCAATGATAAACTCCTGTTACATCAGCTGGAATAACAACTACAAGCTGGATGACACATGCCTCGATTTTCCGATGAAACATACCAACATGCATCAACCAAGTCAGCGAGCCTGACCACCCGATCCTGTTAGTCGCCTCTTACCACAAGCATAGTCACCTTTTATGGCAAGTTCTTAAAGCAAATGAGTTATTATGGCGATTTGGTTTTTCAGTTTGGTTTAGCATGTTTAGTTTGTTGTTAACGCCGCACTCAGCAATATTCCAGCTATATGACGGCGGGCTGTAAATAATCGAGTCTGGGCCAGTCAATCCAGGGAATGACATCATAAGGATCAATCTACGCAATTGGGATGCGATGATATGCATCAACCGAGTCAGCGAGCCTGACCACCCGATCCCATTAGTCGCCTCTCGCGACAAGCATTGTCGCCTCTTGCGACAAGCATAGTCACCTCTGGCGACAAGCATTGTCGCCTCTTGCGACAAGCATAGTCGCCTCTTGCGACAAGCATAGTCGCCTCTTGCGACAAGCATAGTCACCTTATGGTGATTTGGGAAACTCAGAGTGCACTCAAATGGTAAATATGAAGATCAAATGAGCACATTATTGAGTAGCCAACACACTTGCAACACTCAAGTTATGAATGTTGCTCCTTGGGAATTGTGGGACTTACCTACGATGCTGAAGTCCTCTTTACATATGTCAACTCCAAACAGTGTCGGACCCTTCCTCACGGTGGACCCTGTAGCAGGAGTGTTGGTGGAGCAATAGTAGTCAATTTCATCACTGCGGTACAGCTCCGAGATGCTGCATTCTACAATGGATACAAGTATTAATTTAATTGTTAGGCCTCTCCGCAGTGCCTTTCGCCTCTTTCGTGAGTAGGTTACTACATCTATAAATATGTGTTTAAGCAAGATTGGCACTCTGCTTTCAAATTACTAAAAAAAAAAATATACACTTTCAACCCTTTTTCAAGTTGTATGTAGGACAGATTTGTATTTGATGAATATTATTCTATCAACATTTGAATATTATTCTATCAACATTTCGTAATTTCGTTGTTCTCATTGTCTTAGGTCAGAAACTGAGACATATAATATTTCCAGAAATAAACAATAATGTCCATTATTTAAAGCTTATTATGCCGAAGATGAATATAATCTTTTGATCATCTCTGTGAAATACAAATCTCTACATGACAAATACTGTATGAGAAGTTTAACTAGTCTAGGTCGTCAGCACTGCATCATACAATACAGTAAATGTGTATGGACGGCTCACTGTATTTCAGTGGATGACATGCAGGGACTTCAAGGCAGTAACCATTCAACATGTCAGTGACCTTGAAGTAATCATCTAAAAATGATGAACAGGTCAGTACATTTGTATTCAGGACATACTAACCGGTACGCTAATGTTTCCCTTTGTCTTATTGGACAAATACTGGATAAGCCAGCACGCACACCCATCCCCCAAAATAAAGACAATAAATATAGATACTGGCTTAAGATTGAAAAATACTTCTATAAAATATTTGGGGTTGTACTTTTTTAAGAAATTACTTAAATTCTATGCTGATAACATTTATCAATTTCAATATTTTTCCTTCCTTAAATTTCCAGGTTATTTGACATGGAAAAGCTTTTACAAAAGTTTGATGAAATTCGCTTAATGTCTATATTTTACAGTCATTTGAAATTCAGCCAATGAGACAAAAGCTGAATCTGCTGAATGACCAACAAATAACTGTCCAGGATCAAGTGGTATTCCAAAACACAGACATTGACACAGTGGAACCACAACAACACATTGATTTTAAACACATTATTAAACCAGTAACAGGAATTTCAGCCGTTCAAAATTTAGTCAGACAGGCAATTCCTCACTTCAGTAATACCTATATGACATTTCAAACACTTCTTTTCTTCAAATAGAGTATATTCGAGATAAATAATTGTAAAGTACATTATTCTCAGTACTTCTTACTTTTATTACATCTATTGAAACCAATGTAGCACCGCACAGTATTAGCTGTTGATAGTGTAAGTTGTAGCAGGATCACGAGGGGCACATGGGGTTTTATGGGGGGCACGGGTGGCCCAGTTGTCTAAGGCGCCGCGATTCGCTGTGCAGAGTTGAGTCCCTTGGCCACGCCAGAAACCTATGATTGTGGGTTCGAATCTCGTTTCGCCCCGATTAAGTTTCTATTTTTGTCAGCACCATACCCGTGCTCGTGGGTTTCATCGAAGTGGTAAACGTCTGAGACCTGCATGACTTCAGGCTTTCCTCCCACATTAATCTGACAAGCCGCGATATAACTGGAATACTGTTAAAAGCGGTGTTAAACCCAACTCACTCACTCACTCACATGGGGTTTTATGCGTCCCTCATTACTCTTTATACGTGATCCTGCCACAACACATTTATCTACCTGACATGTTTTAATATGACATTGTAAAATAATTAAAACAAATTCAAAACACCTGTTCGATTGAGCTGAGATTAACTTGTGCTCTGTCATGTGACTTTCATTGACTCAGAGAAAGCGTGCGTTTTTTCCTTCAAGGTGGGGTATAAGGGATTTATTCTGCCTCTCAGAAATCCTTGTGCAGCCTGTTTTGTTCAAGGCGGGGTATAAGGGATTTATTCTGCCTCTCAGAAATCCATGTGCAGCCTCTTTTGTTCATGGCGGGGTATAAGGGATTTATTCTACCGCTGAGAAAATTACTTCTCTCCAGTATTTTATCAAGATCACATGAACCAATCAGATCTCATCATTCTGACATGGAGGTATCATAATATAGCATGTACCAGTGTATTGCACCTGGGCCATGGATAGCAATGCAACATTAGTATTTGACTTTGATCAATCAATACCAATTCAAGCCTTATTGTTTTAAGACACACTTACCAGTTTTGGGGCGGATCATGTTTGCTTGCTTTCTGAAATGCATCAGAAGGTCCCCGGGTGTGTGAAAAATCAGATCTCCAATATCCCTGTACAGTGTGAATTTCTGGTTTCGCCGGTTGTAAGACAATCGTAGGTGTGATGCTGATTCCTCCTTGCGAGACTGCTTCATCACCCAAAACTCTGTGAGGCTGTGGACACTCTGGTAGATGAGGAAACACACCTCTCGCTGGTTGAGGTCATCTTCAAAGGCAGATAACTCTTTCTGCATCTTACTCTCCGCATCTTTTCTCCTAGCAACAAAATGAAGGAGTGAGAAGGAGACTATTCCAGTTACAACAGATTGTTATATGGCTGTGTATTTTATTCTTTAGCAATGACTGTAGCTGTGTCTCTTTGTTTCTGTTGAGATTCGGTAGACGCTCATTGCATTGTGTTTGGACAGTGATCAGTCATGAGGAAGTTACTATATTTAGATGCTAGTGTGGTGTGTAAAATTCCAGTAGACTGTGGACTCATGCAGAAAACTCTGTCATGTTCTAGTTCCCCCAAGACTGGCGAGGGCACTGTAGAAATTTCCAGTAACTTGTTAGGCTGTATATATTGTGGGATAAGAGGTGGGTGAGGTGAAAAGGGGTTTAACGTCGCGTCCAAGATTATTGCACTTATATAGCGACTTGCATGTACGTGTGTGTGTGTGTGTGTTTGTGTGTGTGTGGCTGCTTGTACTAGTCCGCACTGATGCCGATTTATAGTGCTAGCTCACTGAGATACCATGCCGCAGTTTAACATGAATACCCCACTCAGACACAGTATACTGACTCCGAGCCGACCAGTCCTTGTTTTAGCCCCTTAATGCCGAACGCCAGACAGAGTAACAACAAGTACCATCTTTTAACGTCTTTTGGTATGACGCGGACGGGGATCGAACCTCGGACCTTCCGTTCTCCGGGCGGACGCTCTACCACTAGACCACGGAGGCGGTCTAGTGGGACAAGAGCGTGTTTACGTATGTCTCACACATTTTCATCGCTTTGGTACCAGCATTCATTTGAGGATTGCTCATCATCCCTGATTCCCTGCCTTGACCAGCTCGGAAGCTTGACCACTGTGGCCTATATGTTATTATCACTGACTATTGCTATCACCTCTGTGTTTTTGATACTGACCACTGCCGTCGTGTTATATATTGCCATTGAACATTGTACTGCCACTCTGTTGTGTGCTGCCATTGTAATTGCTGTGCAGTAATTCATGTTGATTTTTAAACCAAGTTAATTTTTGTCATACATTTGTTGATTGTATAAAGCTTGTTGGTTGTTTGTTGGTTTCAAACTAGGTTCTTTTTCGTACAAATTTTAGGGTTAAGATATTGTTTCAACATGTAACAAGATGTGTTCATATGACACAGATATGTGTACAATGGTGAGTAGGAGAAATGATCCATTAAGTGAGTGACATGACGGCCGTGTGGGAGGAAAGCCCAAAGTGATGCAGGGTGCGGAAGTTCATAATCTTCTAAAACTAATGATGATGATATGGTGCTACCATACAGGATTCGAACCCATGTTGGAACCAAGGGATGCATCACCTTAGACCACTAGGCCACCTGTGTCCCAGTCCCACTCTGATGACAAGTCTTTGTAAGATGATCAAGATATGAGCAATACGGCCTGATCCTGACTCAGATTCATATGGTTACCTATAGAGCAAGTCATGACCAAGGGCGGATCCAGCATTTTTAAAAGGGATGGGTCCAAATTTCAAAATCCTCTCACAGACAATTTTACTGCCTTCAACATATTAAATTTGGTTTTTAAAAGGAGGGGTCTGGAACCCCTGTTCCCCCTCTGGAACCGCCTATGAAGACAATGGACCATGCATCAGAAACATAGTGCAAGGGCATCCATTCTGATTCAAATGAAAGTGCATTTCTCTTTTTCTGGGATCAAAGGCTGAGGTCACATCTGAAGCATCTACTGAAGCAGATGACTACTTGTTCATGTTGTTACTGGGTACAACTTGACTCAAATGAAAGTCATTTGCCTGCCATTATACAGCTGTGGTATTGCTGACTGGCATGATAAAATAACACATTTTCTCTAACCACTGGGACGTTATGTAGCCCTCAAAGATCATGGTAGTCGGCTAGCCCGAGACTACTAACTTGTGCTTAGGATTGAGTGAGTGAGTCAGTATGGTTTTACTCCGCTTTTAGCAATATTCCAGCAATATCACAGCAGGGGACACCAGAAATGGGCTTCACACATTGTACCCACGTCGAGAATTGAACCTGGGTCTTCGGCGTGAGGGACGAACATTTTAACCACTAGGCTACCCAACCAACCGCCCTGTGCTGAGGACAAATATAAATCCAATGATGCTGATGATAGACTAGCAGGTATTGAGGGCTATGATTCTGAGCCAATTCTCGATCCTTCAATATTGCTACAAATTGGATGACAGTAGTAAATATTTTTGTCTCATTCAAGCAGAACCAACAACAACTCTGAGGAAAGTGAAATAAGGTTCCCCACGAGTCTTCTGGATTAGCCTTAAACAAAACCAAATGGTTGCAGCTGGTGATGATTTGGTTTCAGCGTAGGCTGTTGTACACTCACAGCATCGGCCCAAAGGCCTTCAGTTCCTTCAGCTGAGTGAGTGAGGGGGGCTCCACAAGCACCTGTGTAGCTATGCTGTCATAGAAGTTGTGCAGGAGACGACAGTATCCATCCACACAAGACACAAACGATTCTGCCATCTTGCTCTCTCTGAACCTTAGCATCTAAAAATAACAAAACAAGCATGAAATACTTGCCAATATCACATATCCGGTTGTATGCATGGCAAGAAATATTGTACGGTTTTCAAGATCTGCTCTGGAAATGAGCACTACTCAGTCAAAGTTGTTGCAACGGAAACTAAAAAAACCCCAAAAATTCAAAAATCTCAAACTATTAAAAGGCACCAGTTCACCACTAGACCGATCTATGTGCCAAATTTGGTTAAGATATCTCTCATGGTTTTTGAGTTCTGCTCCGGAAACAAAATGATACTGATGGATGGATGGATGGATGGATGGACAGCACCCATTCCCATATCCCCCTTCCACTTCGTGGCGGGGGTTAAAAAATCTACATGTGATTACATGTTCGCATTATATTTTGATAATTTTATTTACATAATTTTATTTGTACAAAACCATTGGGTCATTGTTTAAGCATGTCATAATAGAAGTACAACTACTTATAACATGTGGATCATGTTGAAGTGATATCACACAACTTCTGTCACTCTGGGGCGAAAAAAAGAAAAACTTAATAAAAGAATCAGCATTCATTCAGAAATGACAAATTAATAAACGATTTTACTTTGATTCTTTTCTAAAACTGAAATTAGTTATTTGCTGGTTAATAATATAAAAAAACTTAGAATACTGTCATCCACATCAGTCAGTAATAACAGAGTCAACGTGTATGATATGAATCTTGGTTGTCTCAAGGGGTTGGCAAACTTCTTTTCAGGTGAGTTACAAACACGATAATGACAGTGAAACGGAAATACCTTTAGGGCACCATTCCTCCGTATCAGTCGAACCTCCACCCCAAACGCTGGATCTGAAGAGGTGGCTAGGACCAGGTTCTCAATATCTTGAAATGTGCACACAAACTGCTGCCAAACATTAAACAGAAAAATTAAAAATAAATTCTCGAAATTAACTGTCAAATATTTGCTGTAGAGAGACAATACTCAGAAGTGAAAGCTGAAAAATAATGACTTGCAAGAAAATATTTTGAATAATAATTTTTGGCTCGATCATTCTCATCATGTTATTTGTTTGTTTTGATATGGAATTTCTTGTTCTCAGTGCAAAATAAATAAAAGTAAAACACAGTGTGAGGGTGTTGAGAGTAATGTTCTAAAATTTACAAAAACTCAAAACAAAAAAATTAAGCAAACTAATAAATATAAAACACATTTTAAGGGTGTTGAGGGTAACATTCTTAATACACAAAAAAATAAAATATAAAATAATAATAACAAATATATAACTGACATACACAAATGATACGACAAAAGAATCATGATGCCAAAATGATGTGCCATAGATGAGAAATAGATGGTACTGGAACTTAAAACAAGGCAAGAAGCAAGAAATTCATTCAGCATTGCGTATGTAACCATGGAAACATTAGCATTATCATATGTAATTAAACATCAAACATCATGATAATGCTACAACATGTACAATATAAAAATACAAATAATTCAACAGCCTCCAAGATGTTGTCAGTTCTGTTTGTGTAAATTGCATTTCTCCTTATCATGACCGAAAGTACCTACCATGTGGAAGTAGATTCCCGGAGGCTTGGAACAGAACGGATCCACGACAATGTCCACAGGCTGTGTCCTCTCCGGGTTTGTTTGTAGAAGTTCTATTGCATGGTAACACTCTGACCCATATTTCGCCACTTCCTCCAGAACACCATTCATGTACGTGTGCATGTATCTCTCCACACCAATATTGCCATGGGCCGAGGCAAACTTCCCCACTTCCTCCTTAACACTCCGATATAACCGATAATAGGGCCACGGCCATTTGAAATTGAGACGTTCTCTTTCTGGCAAATGTTTCTTCAGACCACAGACTGTAACTCTGGGATGACCGTTGTTTGACTGAAGGGGATGATACTTGCCACCTCGAGCTGGGCTGTTCTGTACCATGGTACAGAGTTTCGGGATGAAATACCCCATCACAACGAAACCCAAAACTTTAGGCCGTTCAAGGTTCTTATTGTACATAGTGGAAAACCTATCGCTAACAAAGTCATCATGGAACTGCCAGAACAAGTACTCCCATGTTTGTCTGTCTAATTTTTCCAGATCGCTTAAATTTGCATTATAAAATCGAAACCGTATTCTGAAGAAGAATTCATAGAGAATATCGTGCCGAGTGAGTTTTTCCCTCATCGTCATCCACTGATTGTGTTCATGGTTGATGAGGGAGAACATCGGGAGTGTTAATGAAGCCATTCTGTGGCTACTGTCTCCACTGGCAGTGTCTTCATCGTCGGAGAAAGATGGCAGTTGGGAGACAACATGGTTGGCAGCTTTCTCACATATTTCTTCCACGGATAATGGGAGTTCTCTCTCTGGGATCAACAAGCAGGGAATGCCACCATAGAAGTTAATCTTCACACCATCACTTGGCACAGGCTGGGTGTAATTTGTGGAACTCATAGCTGAAAAGAAAAGTTGAGTTATTATTGATTTTCATCATATACAAAAAATAGAAGCAGCCACATTGTCAACCATGACTGACATGACTCACTTGAGCATGATGACTGGGAGATGTATAAAGTTTTTTTATTTGTTGTTTAATGTCACACTCACCAATATTCAAGCTGTATGATAGTGATCTGTAAATAATCGATTCTGGACCAGACAATCCAGTGATTGACATAAGCATTGATCCACGCAATTGGGATACCATGACATGCATCAACCAAGTCAGCGAGCCTGACCACCCGATCCTGTTAGTTGCCTTTTAAGGCAAGCAGGGATTTCATAGTTTCAAAGTGATGTCTCATCTTCGTTTTCTTATCACAAACCCTTCATAGAACTTGAGAGTTATTTCAATGGATGGATGGCTATTTTCAGGACATGCCATTCGAACTGGGCCGTGAATGAGACCTGGGTCGTTTTTGTAACAGATAGGAAACATGAAACCCCATATAATTGCGGACGTGACCTGTGGGACAATATGTTTTGAAATAAACGACCTTCAGAATGGGCATGTATTTCATTTTATTATTTATAAAAAAAGGTCAACTTTTATAAGATTAAACCTGTAAAAGTTTGTAGGTCAGTGTTTCCTAATAGTGATGGTGAATTGTGAGGGATTGCCCTTATCTCTCTCAGGATCAGAATCACTCTCAAGGAATGAGTGAGTGAGTGAGTTTAGTTTTATGATGCTTTTAGCAATATTCCTGCAATGGAAATGGGCTTCACACATTGCATCCATGTGGGGAATCGAACCAGAGTCTTCAGCATGACGCGCGACCACTTCAACCACAAGGCTAGCCCCCCCCCCCCCCCACTCTCAGGGAAACGTGGCAGAGCCCAATATAACGTTCAGGAGGAAACAAAACCTGATTATTCAGTGTTAATCATTCATGTTACATACTTGTATTGTTGCATAACAACATTTCCTTGACCTTGGTTTCATCACGTCAATGCTGATAAAAAATGCACTGCAACCAGGAAATATAAACCAGAAGCCACTGCATATTTCCGTGTTGCCTCATCTTTCTGTGCTGGGTGTAAACAAGTTCTACGATGGGATTCATGTCAGATTGTGTCCAAAACACAATCTCCAAGCCAATAAAGTGATAGGTGACTTTCAACCAATCAGAGCACATTTGATAAATTTGTTTGACATGTTTGACGCATGTCTGTCACCTGAAGTTTGTCTCACTGTATTGAGTCATGCGAAGGTCAAGAGAGAAGATAGTGTAAATCTAGAAATGTATGCATTTCCAAATTAATACGACTGCTGTCCCTTAGACAAAAATATCAATGCGACTCCCCCACCCCATACCCAGTGGAATGATACATATCCTTACCTTAATCCAATCAAACAGCAAATAGCAGCGCTTATTAGCACTGAGTAAAACACTTCCATAAAAACAATAAACAGTTTTCCTAAAAACAATACACAAGTTATATGTTTAATAATAATAATAATAATAATAATTGATTTGTAAAGCGCCTAATATCCATCGACAGTTGCTCACTGGCGCTGTGACAAAGTTAAAAAGTAATGTCTATGTACATATGCCAACAATCAGGAGATCTATTGAAAAGCTGAAGTGAAGAAGTGGGTTTTGAGGAGAGACTTAAACGTTTCCTTAGAAGCAGAGTTTCTCAGATTCAAAGGCAAAGAGTTCCATAACTGTGCACTGCAAAAGGAGAAGGCACGGTCAGACATAGCAGAAGTAGACAGAGGCTGATACAGTAGAGCTCCACCAGAGGATCGGAGAGCATGCTCTGGAGAGTACAGGGATATAAGATCTTTGAGATAGTCTGGATAGTCGCTATTGTTGAGGCAGTCGTGAGTGATGATACATATCTTATAGTTTATACGAAAGGAGACTGGAAGCCAATGTAGTGCTTTGAGGACAGGACTGATATGATTGGATCTTGGAACTTTAGAGATGCATCTAGCTGCAGAGTTCTGAATGCGTCGTAGCTTTGATATGGCTTTCATGGGAAGATTAGCAAACAATGCATTGCAGTAATCCAGTTTGGATGTCACAAGACATTGCATCAACAATTTAACTGTTGGAGTATCAAGTAGATGGCGGACTTTACTGATGTTATAGATGCTACGGTAGCATGCTCTGCTGGTTAGTGAAATATGAGTGTCCATGGCCATTGTTGAATCAAAGGTGATTCCCAGATTACGGGCACTGGCAGTTGGGTACACAGTGGTATCACCAATATGAAGGTATACAGAGTCAGGGTGAAGCTTTCTGACTTGCTGTCGCGAACCAAGGATTAAAACTCTGTTGACTGGCATTAAAGAAGTTCAAAGGCAATAAAATTATTGAACCAACAACAGTTCACTGAATGGTATGAGGAGACGGTGTCAACAAGCTTGATACGAGCGGGTACAACTCTTGACCCCAGCAGTGATAACTCACCGAAAGCCTATTGTGTAATCCCTATTCTTTGAATGACCTGATAACTTTGTTATATACTTGTTACAACTGCTGCTCAATAAACCGTGTCTGTGTTTATATTCAAGTTGGTATTTCCACTATCCTAAGTGTGCAGTGAGCCTGTCTTAATGTTGATAGTCATTTGGAGACATAAATGTGAAGTTAATTTATGCCAGCAAAAGACCACTCACATTTTTCGCATTTAATTCACGCTCACGTTAATTTCAAGTTTTACAGTATGGCATGGCAGTATCCCAGGCCCCCAACAGTGTGACCAGTTTGTTTGATGTTTATGCTACAGCTGTATCATGGCAGCCTGCTTTGAACAATTTTTCAGTTATATCAACATGTCAACTTAATGGGAGGAACCTCGAACTGATTTATGCATGAGCACGGTTATCAGGCCTACTAAAGAAAATCAGCAGAGAGCAATGAAACTATGGAATATGTACACACTTTTTAAATTGAAATAGCCACACAAATTACAAACAAGACAGAATCCCCATAAAGTCTGAAACGTAATTATTAAAACCTGCCACATTTTCAATGGCACCAAATACAGTAAATCACGCAGGCCGCAACAAACTGAATGCGCACGCATTTATTGGGGATATATATTTTTGATGACCTTTGCTGATCATGCTCACCTATCATCAGAACATGATTACTGTCAAACCCTTTAAACCAAACCCAAACACTCATGACATGTGCTTACCCTTGACTCCGGTTAGAATATATCTTCAGCAACCCATGCTTGTTGTAAGAGACAACTATCCTTCTTGTAAGAGGCGACTAACGGAATTGGGGGTCAAGCTTGCTGACTTAGTTGTTACATCATATCCTAACCACGTCATATCCTAACCACGTGGATCGATGCTCATGACACCAATCACTGGATTGTATGATCCAGACTCGATTATTTATATATCTATTTATATAGCTGAGTGCAGCGTTAAACAACAAACAAACAAAGCATGATGTGAGCTAATTAATAGCAGGAGGGGATAGGGTCCTGAAATGGAGGTCGTGATCTCATGGGTACTTCACCCAGACTTCCATGCAATCAGGGGTGGTCGGGTAGCCTAGTGGTCAGAGTGTTCGCTCGTCACACTGAAGAACCGGGTTCGATTCCCGACATGGGTACAATGTGTGAAGCCAAGTTCTGGTTTCCCCTGCTGTGCTTTTGCTGGAATATTGCTAAAAGCAGTGTAAAACAATACTCACTCCATGCAATCAGACACGAGACAGCATTGATATTTTCACCCTCATCAGAATTGATTTTTTTTCAACATCAATCTAATGAAGGCTTCCTGCATGTCTTGTGTGATGTTTGTTTGTTTTGTTCGTTTGTTGTTTAACGCTGCACCCAGCAATATTCCAGCCATATGACGGCAGTCTGTAAATAATTAAGTCTGGACCAGACAATCCAGTGATTGAAATCATGAACATCGATCAACGCAATTGGGATCGATGACATGCATCAATCAAGTTAGCGAGCCTGGCCACCCGATTCCGTTAGTCGCCTTTTACGACAAACATAGTCGCCTTTTACGGCAAGCATGGGTTGCTGAAGACCTATTCTACCCCGGATCTTCACGGGTCTTGTGTGATGTACTTGATGCTATGATGGATGACAATACAGTTTCTCTACCCATCTGGAGAGTGATAGTGAGATGTGTCTACTGGATGATTCAGTGTGTTTGGCAGTGCCATTCTGAGTGACAGGGAGATGTGTTTGCTGGATGATGTGGTTTGTTTGGCAGTGAGATGTGTCTACTGGATGGTTCAGTGTGTTTGGCAGTGACATTCTGAGTGACAGCCTGACAGGGAGATGTGTTTGCCGGATGATGTGGTTTGTTTGGCAGTGACACCTGGAGAGTTACACGTGGTTGTTAGATGACGATTGTGTAGCATCCTGGGATTGACCATGTCTCATGTAATCAGCAGATTAACTGTACAACATCTACACACACACACACACACACACACACACACACACACACACACTTCAAAGGCATATGTTGTTCATAAAAAAAATGAAGCATAATCACATGGAAAACATTTAAAAAAAACAACCCTTACACATGCACAGTATATATTATATATTAAGATATCCACAGGAGCCATTGGGTGTATATCCTATACCTCTTATGACACTGTTTTAACAGGTGCTTAATTCGTGCATCAGCAAGTTTAACCTTTGGCAGAAGTCATAACGGAAGAAGGGTTCCCGATTTATAAGCCTATGAGACTTACCTGGATTAAGCTGGTGGAGAAATCACACTGCCAAGTTAGTCGTATATGGCCACAGCCGGATGCTCGGATAAGTTGAAATGCTATAGATAACTTTCCGGGAACCTCAGTATGTACGAGGCTGCTCCCGGTGTCATAGTCAGATGCCAAAGTGACATTACTTATCCGTCCAAGGAGTAATCAAGCCTTGCCCCCATGTATGACGTCATTGCTGGCATAGACAGATAACAAATAGCCTGTTCAAGGAAGTTCGGCATTTCTTAGAATCCTACTTTCAGTTTCCTGTTTCGGGATAGTGTTATCTAAGGGAAGTCACTCTAAGCCTTTCGCTGACAAGTCATTGGCTGCTTTCAAACCAGTCGCATGGATCTCTATGCTTGTTCGAATCTGGAATAACGTTTCCAGATCATGTGTATTTTAATTTGAATTATAGTTTATTTTTTAAAGAGCGAAAACAGCACGAAATGCAGAATTGTATTGTCTACTGATAACCACAGGGTATTTTGCATCCAATATTGGCGTCGATTGTTTTTATTTCATGGTTTGCTTTTAGGTCACTGTTCTTAAAAAAACAAACATGTTCAGTGATGATGGCAGAAAATACAAGAACTATTTTATTTTCAGGAGCTCTTTTAGTTTTTTAAAGCCTCTAATCGTACGTCAATATAATCCCATATTCGGATAGACTTTCTACCCAAAGTATAGCAAATAGTATATAATAGCAGCATAGGCATGAGAAAAAGCAATTTTGCAATTTTGCAAGATGAGCATGACTTACCTACTGGTTTTATTTATTCTCAATCAAATAAATTATTTTTTGCTGTTTTGCTGCGGACAGGTCTGCCATAATACATAATGAGACAGTAAGAGTGAGTGAGTGAGTAGGGTTTTACGCCGCTTTTAGCAATATTCCAGCAATATCACGGCGTGGGACACGAGAAATGTGCTTCACACATTGCACCCATGTCGGGAATCGAACCCGGGTCTTCGGCGTGACGAGCGAACGCTTTAACCGCTAAGCTACCCGATCGCCCCCAATATGAAATATATTTGAATAATATCATTTTACGGGGATCCGCGACACTAATACCAAATCACTTGGCATTTTAAGAAATACTATTTTTATTCCTAGATCTATTTCCTATTTCGCCCACCGATCCTAAGTCAAAATAACAAAAGTGACTCCAAATGCATGTCATGCTCGTTCATACAGGTATAGATTAAGTTTTAAGAAATTTCATAACTTTTAAATCATTGTTTCAATGTTCAATTGAGTGTTTCAAAGGCTTTTTTGTACTTACACGAATTTGTTATTCTGTTGAGAAAATCACAGGATATCATTTATTATTTTTCAACAAACCATGAATTAAACCGAATGATTAGTCAAATCAGCAGTGCTTTACTTAGTGAGTGAGTATGGCTCACGCCGCTTTTAGCAATATTTCAGCAATAACTAATTAGGACGGGGGACACCAGAAATGGCCTTACTTGAACTATATGTTATAGTACAACTGTATAATTATACTTTCCTCCTGTTACTGTGTACTAGCCCATGGTAGACATGATGCCTCTCAGATATGTCGTACCGGTTCGGGGGGCACGGGGGGCCCAGTTGTCTAAGGCGCCGCGATTCGCTGTGCAGAGTTGCGTCCCTTGGCCACGCCAGAAACCTATGATTGTGGGTTCGAATCTCGGTTCGCCCCGATTATGTTTCTAGGTTTGTCAGCACCATACCCGTGCTCATGGGTTTCACGGAAGTGGTAAACGTCTGAGACCTGCATCACTTCAGGTTTTCCTCCCACATTAAGCTGACACGCCGTGATATAACTGGAATACTGTTAAAAGCGGCGTTAAACCCAACTCACTCACTCACTCACTCACTCACTCACTCGTACCATTTCAAGGACTGATTATTCTACGTGGCTGTTGTTTCTTTATTTAGAAAAAAGTGTCTTGGAGAAGCATGTCGGGAATGTGTGGTGGACGTAAGAGCTTTTACGTGCGCTTCAAATGATTATTGGCTCGACAATATGAGACAGGTTTAGGTGACGTCACAGGCAACACTATATAACACCCCCTAATATATATGATGCAGTTCACTCTTTATTGGCATTCCATTAGTACATCAGTCAATATCCGATCTATCAAGTAAATTAAACAGTTTAAATGCTTGTGATGTCATGATGAATCTCTGTTGCTAATTTTAACCATCTCTGACTGAAGTGGTTGTAATGCGTCTGATGTTATTGTAGCGACATGCTGTCATCTTTACTCAATGTTAACATGTCTGACTGTAACATGTTGTTGTCTGATGTTACTGTGACGGACACGCTGTCATCTTTACTCAATGTTAACATGGCTGACTGCAACATGTAGTTGTCTGATGTTACTGTGACGGACACGCTGTCATCTTTACTCAATGTTAACATGTCTGACTGTAATATTAGTTGTCTGATGTTACTGTGAGACACACGCTGTCATCTTTACTCAATGTTAACATGACTGACTGTAATATGTAGTTGTCTGATGTTACTGTAGCGATACGCTGTCATCTTTACTCAATGTTTAATATGTCTGACTGTAACATGTAGTTGTCTGATGTTACTGTGACGGACACGATGTCATCTTTACTCAATGTTAACATGGCTGACTGCAACATGTAGTTGTATGATGTTACTGTGACGGACACGCTGTCATCTTTACTCAATGTTAACATGTCTGACTGTAATATTAGTTGTCTGATGTTACTGTGAGACACACGCTGTCATCTTTACTCAATGTTAACATGACTGACTGTAATATGTAGTTGTCTGATGTTACTGTAGCGATACGCTGTCATCTTTACTCAATGTTTAATATGTCTGACTGTAACATGTAGTTGTCTGATGTTACTGTGACGGACACGATGTCATCTTTACTCAATGTTAACATGTCTGACTGTAACATGTAGTTGTCTAATGTTACTGCAGAGACATGCTGTCATCTTTTCTCAATGTTAACATGTCTGACTGTAATATTAGTTGTCTGATGTTACTGCAGAGACATGCTGTCATCTTTTCTCAATTTTAACATGTCTGACTGTAATATTAGTTGTCTGATGTTACTGTAGCGACACGCTGTCATCTTTACTCAATGTTAACATGTCTCACTGTAATATTAGTTGTCTGATGTTACTGTAGCGACACGCTGTCATCTTTACTCAATATTAACATGTCTGACTGTAATATTAGTTGTCTGATGTTACTGTACCGACACGTTGTCATCTTTACTCAATGTTAACATGTCTGACTGTAATATTAGTTGTCTGATGTTACTGTGACGGACACGCAGTCATCTTTACTCAATGTTAACATGTCTCACTGTAATATTAGTTGTCGTCTGATGAAACTCTGATGGCTACTGCCTGACTAATCATTTCACTTTTATTTTACGTCCTCATCTTCAATTTTCGCTAAATGGCAGTTGTTATGCGACAGCTACAATGTTTCCCGGGCGTCTATATCCCTGTTTGTCTCCCTGGCGCTGACTGTACCTACCGTAGGCCGTGCCATATGTCGGTAATAGCAGAACACCTAAACTTGTAGATTACAGATAACAGCGTGGGAAGCAGGATTGTTTAAAACATATACGGAATATCACAAACAAGTTAAGATGCAACCAAAGCCTGAATGATCGAGTACACCCCGGAGACGGCAGCGGCGTCTTTATATCAGCAGGTGTTCGTGGCCACTCCTATACTCGGGGCTTCTCCCTGAGCCATGTCCGACCTTTACTGTAGTTAGACACCTTATGCCCTGTAGTAAGACACCTCATGTCCTGTAGTTAGACACCTCATGCCCTGTAGTTAGACACCCCATGCCCTGTAGTTAGACACCTCATGTCCTGTAGTTAGACACATCATGCCCTGTAGTTACACACCTCATGTCCTGTAGTTAGACACCTCATGCCCTGTAGTTAGACACCCCATGCCCTGTATATATGCATCTTTGGCAGACATATAATTATTATGTTTGACCTTCACCTCGTCTCCTGTAGATAAATGTTTGACCTTTACCTCGTGCCTCTGTAGATATATACATGTATGACCTCCTTCCCGAGCCCCTGTAGATATACATGTTTGACCTTCACCCCATACCCTTTCGATACACCCGGTTGCCCTTCACCCCACGTTGTTCATGATCAACTTTACGTTCTCTGTAAGTAGGTACGACTTGTCCCGTAGTAAAGAGATGGAACAATTCTCCTTCCCCAACCTGTAAGTTCCCTTGGCCCTGTGGTAAAAGCGTTCGCTTGTCACGCCGAAGGCCCAGGTTCGATTCCCGACATTGGTAGAATGTTTGAAGCCCATTTCTGCTGTCCCCCGCCTTGACATTGCTCGACTTTTCTTAAAAACGGCGTAAAACCATACTCACTCCCTAACTCACTTAGTTGATCTCGGAAGAGGTGTTCCTCGTCACACCGTGGGTAGAAATTCTAGACAGGAAAGGAAGTTACTTATATTTCAGTTTCATGTCGGTAGTTTATCATTGATGAAATTCAACACCAAAACGAATACAATTCGGTATCATAGTCACAGCCAATCTGTGACATAAATGGACCGATTTTTCAGTCAATTAATGCAATGACCGAAATATTTAGTCATGTTCAGACATAACCGCAAACTACATGTATGCTGTCAAAGTATTTATTTTGTAGATTAGAATTGTGTATCGTTTCATAGTTTTATTTTTAAAGCAATCTTTGGTCTATATTTCATGTAACCTTCAGTATGTGATAATCGTAATTGATTGTAGAACACGATGAGATGTAATTGATCAATGTATATCCACTTAGGTGTAACAGGAGACTCATATCTGCGTCCTCAGACCAGTTGACATCATATCGATCTATATAAAACATTTTACGCTCATACTCATAATATGGGTCAACAATCAATATGTGCTCCAAAACCCTTACCACAGAATAATGCTTGATAAACGAACATGAAAAAAGGAGACGAAAGTACTTAGAGAACACCTGTACAAAAATGAATTGAAATGTATGTGACGTCATGGATGACGTCTGATACGGACGTGTCCCTGGTCATGCGTATCGTATGTGACACCTAGTGCCTACGTGCGTGAGTGAGTGAGTGAATGTGTGTGCGCGCCTGTCTGAGCGCAACTCCGTGAAGGGAACAGTCACTAGACGCTTGATATTCATTATTTACACAAAAAAATCCTATTTGACGAAACATGTGTGAGGTCTAACTGGTTTAGTATTGGACAAAGTACATATGTTCTCCAGTACCCAAATCAATATCCGTGGTATATTTGAAGACATCGCGTTTTCTGGCATGATTGATGAATGGTTTATTGACATTACGACAACAAAAGAAATGTTGGAGTATTGATTACAATGACTAGCATAACGCCAGCACTAAACTACCTTCAACGCCAGTAAGTGCACGTGTGGACTCCAAAGTCTTGATAGATAGATAGATAGATAGATAGATAGATAGATAGATAGATAGATAGATAGATAGATAGATAGATAGATAGATAGATAGATAGATAGATAGATAGATAGATAGATAGATAGATAGATAGATAGATAGATAGATAGATAGATAGATAGATAGATAGATAGATAGATAGATAGATAGATAGATAGATAGATAGATAGATAGATAGATAGATAGATAGATAGATAGATAGATAGATAGATAGATAGATAGATAGATAGATAGATAGATAGATAGATAGATAGATAGATAGATAGATAGATAGATAGATAGATAGATAGATAGATAGATAGATAGATAGATAGATAGATAGATAGATAGATAGATAGATAGATAGATAGATAGATAGATAGATAGATAGATAGATAGATAGATAGATAGATAGATAGATAGATAGATAGATAGATAGATAGATAGATAGATAGATAGATAGATAGATAGATAGATAGATAGATAGATAGATAGATAGATAGATAGATAGATAGATAGATAGATAGATAGATAGATAGATAGATAGATAGATAGATAGATAGATAGATAGATAGATAGATAGATAGATAGATAGATAGATAGATAGATAGATAGATAGATAGATAGATAGATAGATAGATAGATAGATAGATCGATCTTCTTTATTTCCTCCATTTCATGAAGAGGTATACAGTGAAAAGACAACATCTACAGTATAAACGTGCACACACACACATTATATATATGTCAGAAGAAGTTCATATACATATGTATCCTATTTATTATTGGTGTTATTAGATGGACAATTAGCATGTGATATTTACAAATGTACACTTCCTTACAATATATACATTGTTTAGTATAAGCAGCTTCGGATGACTTCATCCCACTTTTTAACTGCACCACCAATATTTATCATGCTCTCTGCCCATACATTGTAGTCTAATTCATCTTCAAGCTGCTTAGGTAAACCACCAAGCAGAAAAGTCAGAAAGGTATCATCGTCTGTCCAGATTCTCACAAATATTTTAACAACAAGCAAATAAATGATTTATCAAATATGGTATTTCTTTCTTCTAAATTCTTTTGACATGACGTGAAAACGTGTTTCACTATATCATTCGCAACTGTTCCATAAACACATTCCTTTGATTCTATTGGCATTGAACCTAAGCGAACTAGTCTAGCTAAGGAAGTAAAATATTCTGGTCTGTCGAAAGCAAGTTTCCTTAACCTATGTTCTCGTCCAGATCGTATTGTTAGATACCTTGACAGAGATAACCTGCTCAGAAGCGCATTGTTTAGTAATTGTTTTTCGTGTAGTTGAATCTTTTCTTTAACCAGTTTTGACCATAATCGTTTCTTGGTGAAATATGAACACATTATATAATCAGGAACCTCGTCAGACAAATTATATTTGGAGATAAGACGTAGCATGCTAAAGATTGGTGATTTCGTGTCCCACTTGTTCTTATTAACTAGTGTTGCTTTATATCTAAACTGTCCAAGTCGGACGAGAAACATGTGTTTGAAAATATACATTAGGTTTGAATTACATAGCTTACCAAGGAGAAAAAGCTTTTGTTGATCAATGTATCCTTGTACTGATATAACACCAATTGTGTCTCTCTCTATTTCTTTAGGCATACGCTTATTAAAACCCTGGATTTTCTAACAGAAATGGCGTTGAGTGATTTCGAGCATTTTATATTCCTTTAAGGATAGTTTTCCCCCACACATTACATCCATATAAGCCACAGGGTAATACCACTCGTTGCCAGATGCGCACGGCGGCTATAGGATTAAGTCCACCAAAGTACAGGCCAGAATCATGGTTTACATTTATCAATTTTCTCAGTTTTTCACATACTAACCTCGTTCTTTGTGCAGAGGTTTTAACAGTACTTATGTCCACTCCCACATAGACAATTGCCTTTTGAACAGGTAATTTTATGTTACCGATGTAAAGATGTTCAGGCGACACTGTTTTTTCATTATATCCAAAAGACAGCACTTTTGAACACATTGTATTTTAACTGCCACGTGTTACCATAATGTTCTGCAGCGTTTAGGAGCATTTGAAGACCTGTTGTGTTACAACTGATCAAGGTCGTGTCGTCTGCTAACAGTATTCCTGTGCATCGTCCCCATGGGAGACATAGTCCACAACCGGAATTGCTTAGTTCATGAAGTAAATCATTTATAGAAAGAGTAAAGAGCCATGCTGATATGACACGACCCTGACCTACACCCTGTTTAACAGGGAAAACATCAGATTTGAAGCCAGCAAAGCTAACACATGATTACATCGAATTGTAAGATAGACGTAGAATTCTCCATAATTTACCATTGATACCAAATTTATGTTATTTATAAAAGAGACTGTCAAGCCAAACACGATCGAAGGCTTTCTCGTTATCGAGAGAGGCACAGTAAACTGGTGAGTTTCTTTCGTTAAAGTATGAAATACTTTCTAGAAGAGCGAGAGCCGCCGTTTCGGCATCAGCATTTTCCCTAAGTGTTGATTACAATGACCAGCATAACGCCAGCACTAAAATACGTTCAACGCCAGTAAGTGCACGAGTGGACTTCAAAGTCTTGATAGATAGATAGATAGATAGACAGACAGACAGACAGACAGACAGACAGACAGACAGACAGATAGATAGATAGATAGATAGATAGATAGATAGATAGATAGATAGATAGATAGATAGATAGATAGATAGATAGATAGATAGATAGATAGATAGATAGATAGATAGATAGATGATGGATGGATGGATGGATGGATGGATCTATAGTAAAAGTTTGCACACACACACACACACACACACACACACACACACACACACACACACACACACACACACTTTACATTACAAATATGTCAGAAGAAGTTCATATACATATGTATCCTATTGATTATTGGTGTTATTAGATGGACAATTAGCATGTGCTATTTACAAATGTACACTTGCTTACAATATTAACATTGTTTGGTATAAGCAGCCTCGGATGACTTGTCTTGTGTAGTGCTTCCAGCGCATTCAAGTAACAGGCCCGCCCATGCTATCTGAACGAACTTCTAAAGTCTTATTGTCCCTCAAGAAATCTCAACTCCGGCCATGAAAACCTGCTCGAAGTCCCCAAATGGAAGCTGAAAACCTTTGGTTATCTATCCTTCAGAATATATGCTGCCACCAAATGGAATACTCTAACATGTCATCTGAAAACTGCTCCAACACTTGCCTATTTTCAGAACCAAGCTAAAGACGCACATATTCAAGTCATGGTTCAACTAAAACTGCCTACCATTAGCGTTAATGTGTAAACTCAAGGCGTAACTGTTAACGCCAGGGTGTGACCTGTTGTGTAGTATGGACACTTATACTTGTGATCGCCCTGCTACATTTTAAGTATAGTGTGTTTTATGTGTAAATCACATTTAACCTTGTAGGGTTTTATCTCGTGACTTTTAAGGAAGAGAATATATGGATGTCAGCTTCTTTATTATGAGGAACACAACATTTCGGAGTGTATGCTTACTCCTTCATCAGGTGAATGAATGCCATGAGGCAGAGAGCATATATATGTACATGTAAGGACAACACAATCAGCGCCAATCATATGTTGGCTTCCCTTTTTAGTTTCTACCCTTTGTTATTTTCCACCTTTGTTATCTTATTAATTTTGTGATGCTGATGCTGATGCTGATGCTGATGACGATGACGATGACGACGACGACGACGACGACGACGACCATGATGATGATGATGATGTACAGATTAAAATTTAAAAAATGCAACAAAGAGGGTTTGGGTGATCCTGGCACAGTCAGGCTGGTTAGGTTCATCATCAGTTCAGGGCCTTTGCCCCCTCTCCACGCAGCCCAGACAGCGAATGGGACTTCTCCCAAGAAGCGCTGCCTAGTCAAACCCACCAAGGACTTTTCCTCTATACCAGCGATAAGCCTACAACTTATATCGAAGAAGGAACTCTATTTGCCATATCAAACACTTTTTGGCTTGACATACATTGCAACATCTGAATAACGGTTTTGTTCTGTAGGTTTATGAGAAAACACCTTGAAATATTTGTAACAAGACCTGATTATCATGAGTTCAAATACCAGATTCAATCCGATTTTGATTCTTGTTCTGTCAGAGTACGTTGCTTATGGGTTTCAGCATAGAGTAAAACACTCACTCACTCACTCACTCACTCACTCACTCACTCACTCACTCACTCACACACAAATCAGCAAAATGTCACTGAGAACTTTATCAATTTATCAATATAAATACTCGAGAGAGAAACGATGAAAACCGAAGGTCAGTTTAATTGAATTTTTAACAATGTCACTCCACGACACGTCACATTAACGCGGGGCGGTCGGGTTGCCTAGTGGTTAAGCGTTCGCTCGTCACGCCGAAGACCCGGGTTCGATTCCCGACATGAGTACATTGTGTGAAACCCATTTCTGGTGTCCCCCGCCGTGATATTGCTGGAATATTGCTAAAAGCGGCGTAAAACCATACTCACTCACTCACATTAACGCTGGACGCACCCGTGAAGAGGGGCGATAACTGAAGCGGGCATGAACATGTCCACCCGAGGTCAGAGATTATCTGTATCAGCAGGGTGGGGTCACGATGTCGCTCACTTTCTATCTCTATTCCAACATCCTCTGTCGCTACACACTCTCGCAGTACCCGGGGTCACACGCTGGACGATCAGACCAAAAGTTAGAAGAGCCTGTCAGTGGAAGAACCACGAGAAGCGGAACCTACTAAACTACCACCATTTATCGTTTTGTTTGAAAGAGTTTAAATCTACAGCATCACTTCTTGAGCTAATCAGTGGCTATAGTGTGATCCTTGGTGATCTGGTTGAGCATGGAGAAATGGATGTACATTTTGTTGTGTTGTGTGGCGACGGTGAGTTGAAGGCTAGAACTATAGAGGACTAATATTCCATCACATCTTCCGGAATGCCATCGAAAGAAAAACCGCAGTCCATCGGTCAGATAGTGTCTTTAGTTGCAATGATGGTCAAACATGACCCTCAGAACGCAGACTTTGTTGCCTGCACATATGGATAACATTTAGTTTATCTTTCTCCCTACCGGAGTTATGTTTTACGAAATTCAACCATTGTTCTACCAAATGCAAGTCTACGGTTATCAGGCTAGTTGATTGTGTGGCACCAAGTTGTCAACATTAGATACATTTGCTTAAACATATTTATTTCATAAAATGCGTGAAGCCGGATTGGTAAAATGTAAAGAATAATATTGAACGCTCAACCCCAAAAGGATGAGAATCTGTACTTTACTAAGAAAGTATTTTCCCAAATATAACATTTGTTTCATAAAGAAATGAATTAAGACCTCTCAAGATGTCATACGATGTCATCAATTATAATCCACAGTCAAGGGTAAATAATAAGCTACTTGTTTTATATAAAATACAGTTGTAAACTTTGAAGTAAAAACTAGTAGCAAAACTGAGATACATTAGAGTTTAAATATAGTTTGCAGATAGATAAAATTTGGAAATCTACCAGAGGTTGATCTAAATTCATGAAAGGATTTCAATATTTCTTAATTTATCTTTGCTGTAAGATTTCTTACAGTAATAGTGTTTAGGTGAAACCCTTTTTGTAAAAGTACTTTTACCAGTGTAGCTGGAACAGGATAATGAACGGGATTGCATCTTCATTTGGTAGCCACAAGACAAATTTGGATTAGTTGATAAAAACATTTTAAACCTGTCACCATAGAGAACACACGAGACACATCTTATTGGATATATTGTTTCAGGGTATGTATGACAGACTACACTAGACCATGTGAGCTGTATGTAGCATTCAATATGTGAATTAGACATTTATATAGCAATTTGGAATAGAACGAATTGTTTGAGCTACCGCATTATTATTTAATCAGTTTTATCACAGCCGAACACGTGTTTCTTGTAAGACTGTTTTAAACATACAGTGTAATGTATCACGAAGAGCTAAGATACATAAACTTATTTGCAAAAAAAGTTCATGTAAACTAATTTATCCCTGAGGTTAAAAGTGCATCTATACAAACATACATTTTTTACCAACAATCACCTCCACCTTCACAAGAGTGTTTTCCAATCAGGATTAGCGTAACTCTGGTAGGATATAAACAAAGACCAAATACTCGGTGTAGATTTCATCCAGTTACAAGGAGCGCTTTCAGCCCCAGAGCGTTAAGTGTCTTGGTTTGACAATTTACTTTTTTTTTAAAAATATTTAGCGTACACAGTTTCTTTTAGAATGAATGTGTCCTAATCTTAAATACATTGTTTAAGAGCCGTAGGCTTGCCCCTTTGATCGTAGAGTGTTGAGACTTCGGGGTGACGAACTAACTTAATGAGTCCCATGCCTGTGTGTGTTGTACGTCTCTCCGTATAGGGGTACACTGTCAAGGGAGGTCGGCAGTGACACATACTCAGACTGCCGCGGTTACCTCGGTTACACGGACAGCTGGAGCAAAAGGATTGTGATGATAACAGAGAAGGCACCAAATACCTTAAGTCAGATTCCACAGACTGACCTTACTCAATGAACACAGTATATTTTGTACTATGTTTTTATTGTTTGTTTGTTGTTTAACGCCACAGTCAGCAGTATTCCTGCTATATGACACCGGTCTGTAAATAATCGAGTCCGGACTAGACGATCCAGTGATTGACATCGTGAGCATAGATCTATACAATTGGGACACGACGACATGCTTCGACCAAGTCAGCGAGCCTGACCACCCGATCCCGTTAGCCGCCTCTTACGAAAGTATAGTCGCCTTTTACGGCAAGGATGGGTTATTGAAGACCTATTCTAGCCCGGATGTTCACGGGTGTTATTAAGAAAGTGAAAATAGGATAATCTGCATCAAAATCGTGGTTGTTTTGAAAGTGGAACAACATTGTTTATAACCTTATTCCCCAATAACGGATTAAACGGAGAATTGGTAAACACCGTTGACTTCACTGAACATCATAATATTTACTTAACTGTTTGTCAAAATTACAGATGCTGATTTGTAAAACGGATTTTGGCCATGTGTGGAATACAAAAGGTACAGGACGCGAACCTTTTCCTCTCGGAATTCTTGCTGTGTCTCGAGGCCTAAAATGAGCAAGACTTACATAGTTGATTTTCTAGTGGTTCTATGATACATTTGCTTTTTTTTTAAACATGCATTTGGGTTTCAAGAATATATCAGTCTGATTTAACTTGATACGTTTCAGATAACCTTGACCAGATATCATACAAGTAACGGATCTTACGTTGAACCATATTACTGCATTGGGGCCGATGGTCCACTCAATCATGTACAATGATTGACTGAATTACTGCCGTTTCTGAAATTACTTATACATGTTTGAATACCAACTGTGTCCTCATTCTTTCTGCATGATACACTTTTACGTGAATGTATTCGACATGTAGAATATCATTTATCTCAGGTCCCACCGACATCTTCCAACGGCAAGTTCTTCGTTGGTTTCCTGGGTTACAAGAACAACGGAAACCTGGGGTATGACGGAGAATGTTGTGACGGAGAGAGAGACAGTGCTGGACATTGCATGGAAACATGCGACCTAATCTTCCAAGTGTCCGTGTATGGACTGGACAGGTAAGTGTTCACGTGTCAGACTCGGACAGGTAAACGTCCAGGAAAAATTCCAGATAAACGTCCAGGTACACGTCCAATAAAACGTTCTGGTAAACGTCCAGGTAAACGTCCAGGAAAACTTCCAGGTAAACGTCCAGGTAAACGTCCAGGTAAACGTCCAGTTAAACTTCCAGGTAAACGTCCACGTAAACAAACGTCCAGGAAAGCTTCCAGGTAAACGCCCAGGTAAACATCACAGTGAACCGTACAGGTAAGCTTAAAGGTAAACATCACAGTAAGGCGTCCAGGTAAACGTCCAGTAAAACGTCCAGGTAAACGTCCAGAAAAACTTCCAGGTAAACGTCCAGAAAAACTTCCAGGTAAACGTCCAGAAAAACTTCCAGGTAAACGTCCAGGAATACCTTTAGGTACACGTCCAGGTAAACGTCCAGTAACACCTCCAGGTAAACGTCCAGAAACACTTCCAGGTAAACGTCCAGGAATACCTTTAGGTACACGTCCAGATAAACGTCCAGTAACACCTCAAGGTAAACGTCCAGAAACACTTCCAGGTAAACGTCAAAGGTAAACGTTCAGAAAAAACTTCCAGGTAAACGTCCAGAAAAACTTCCAGGTACACGTCCAGGTAAACGTCTAGTAAAACTTCCAGGTGAACGTCTAGGAAAACTTCCAGGTAAGCATCCAGGTAAACGTCCAGAAAAAAACTTCCAGGTAAACGTCCAGTTACGAGTCCGGGAAAACGTCCAGGTAAACATACCAGTAAGCGTCCATGTGATCAATCGTTCAGGTAAACGTCTTGGAAAACATCCTGGTAAACCTAGCTTCAAGTAAATGTTCTGGCTGAATGCAATGTTTCTGTGGGTTCCCGTTACAGAAGAGTGCCCATATATCTGACTCAGGTTATACGTGTCTGGGAATACCCTCGACAACTAAACATCCAATATAGTAGCCATGATGTGCGTCATGGCATGTATCGTATCTCGTATCTAGGTCTATGCATCATAAAGCGTCCATGTCTCGATACTTATTGTACTTGTCTCTGACCTGTATGTTCAGGAAAGACAGGTATTTTCTAAGCATGGGCGACGCACTGTATATCTTTGGCAAAGGACAACGCTTACATTTTGACCGTTAAATGCAATGGGAAAATACAATACAATAGGTTAAATACAATTAGTTTAAGATTAACCAACGTGTTACAACTACGGCCACTTCAATGTGTGTTTGTCTATACGACCCTTTCTAAACAGGAGTTCATGTAATTTGTGGAATCATTAAAAATGAAACAAACAATAAATGTTCATTCGACGGTGATGTATTTGATACAAGTATCACAGGTGATAGTACATGCATCACACATGATCACACAACATGTGAGCCTAGGAACGTTTTGATAACGTTTGTATTTTTTTTTTCAAATCCAATTTTCAAGTGTATACTATCCTTTCCTCGGCAGTTTACATTCAACAACAACCTCATTAGCATGAAACCTGTATTATTGTGTCAGGGACAGTAGCCACTAATCTGTTTACGCCTCTATTTCTGCAGAGGTAACATCACCAACAAGCGGCCATCCAGGCGCCCCATCAACGACACCAACTCCTTCATGTTCTCCGATGAATATAAACACGCCATCAACCCGATCTCCTTTGACTTCAAGAAGTGGCCAGTACGTGTGTTGTGTTTGTCAGATGTTGCCCCCGCCTTTAATCCAGGGCATTATATCTCCACTCGGTTAGGATAAATTCTCTGGACCCGTTCGTTTCGGTTTGGGAGTGACGTCACCATCTGCATGGCTTATCACTAACTTTGCATAGGGTTTCTCTGGCTCATGGGTGTAATTTGATTGGACGACTATATATAGCCTCGTGTGTTTCTAATATGGTTCCAAAAGCAGGCACGGTAAGGAAAGAGTCCAGGGTATTTATCATATTACATTGAGATATGATGCAGTGTATAATCGTGGATAAATGTTTGTCGGAAGTGGGACATCTGTGATTCCATGACTCGATGACACAGTTGCCACGCATTGAGAATATCGTCATTTTTTTGTCACATGTTTGATGACGTTACAATTTTTATTGCTTGTGTCCATATCAGAACTGTGACCTTGGTGTCACTTTAATAGCGTTTTTGGAATAATCTTAGCGTTTTTGTTGGATTCGTTGATATATGAAAGGCGTGGTTCAGATCGTGCTGCAGGTGTTTGACTCAGTATATATTATTTGCAGGTCGTAGTTCAGATCGTGCTGCAGGTCTTTGATTTAGTACGTATGTATTACAGGGCGTGGTTAAGATCGTGTGGCAGGTGTTTGACTCAGTTCGTATTATTTACAGGGCATGGTTCAGATCGGGGTGCAGGTGTTTGACGTATTGCGTATTATTTACAGGGCGTGGTTCAGATCGTGGTGCAGGTGTTTGACTCAGTTCGTATTATTTACAGGGCATGGTTCAGATCGGGGTGCAGGTGTTTGACGTATTACGTATTATTTACAGGGCATGGTTCAGATCGGGGTGCAGGTGTTTGACTCAGTTCGTATTATTTACAGGGCATGGTTCAGATCGGGGTGCAGGTGTTTGACGTATTGCGTAATATTTACAGGGCATGGTTCAGATCGGGGTGCAGGTGTTTGACGTATTGCGTAATATGTACAGGGCATGGTTCAGATCGGGGTGCAGGTGTTTGACGTATTGCGTATTATTTACAGGGCGTGGTTCAGATCGTGGTGCAGGTGTTTGACCAGGACATGGATGTCGTCAGCAGCAACATGACGCTACAGGCCGTGGATGAGATGCACTACAACGTGACCCTACAGGAGTCTTCCGACCACTTCTTGTACCAGAACATCTCAGGGTTGCGGGTAGCCTCGCCTTCAGTGTAAGTGCTGAGACCAAGTAACCCATGGATTCACTCATATAATATGGTTGCCAGTCGTCAAAATCGTCGACATTTGCTGTTAAGAGTAGTACCCCCTTATCGCAGTTCGCGTTGTGATCATGTTTGGTTTATTAACATGCTCGTACTTATACACATGCTCGTACTTGTACACATGCTCGTGCGTGTACACATGCTCGTACTTGTACATATGTGCGTACTTATACACATGCTCGTACTTATACACAATGTTCGTACTTATACACATGCTCGTACTTATAAACAATGATCGTACTTGTACACATGCTCGTACTTGTACACATGCTCGTACTTATACACATGCTTGTACTTGTACACATGCTCGTACTTGTACACATGCTCGTACTTATACACATGCTCGTACTTGTACACATGCTCGTACTTATACACATACTCGTACTTGTACACATGCTCGTACTTGTACACATGCTCGTACTTATACACATGCTCGTACTTATACACATGCTTGTACTTGTACACATGCTCGTACTTGTACACATGCTCGTACTTATACACATGCTTGTACTTGTACACATGCTCGTACTTATACACATACTCGTACTTATACACATACTCGTACTTGTACACATGCTCGTACTTATACTCATGCTCGTACTTGTACACATGCTCGTACTTGTACACATGCTCGTACTTATACACATGCTCGTACTTATACACAATGCTCGTACTTATACACAATGATCGTACTTGTACACATGCTCGTACTTGTACACATGCTCGTACTTGTACACACGCTTGTGTTTTTTATACCCAGGCTTTAAACCCACTTCACCCTCTCATGTATTGACAGAACTGTGTGCCAAAGAACGAATTTGACCCTTTCAACCTTCAATTATAGTTCCGTCGCCTCACGTCCTCATTACAAATGTTGATGTGGCTTTTTTTTTCCTTTTTCCCGCTATGAACCGTATTCATATTAAAGCAAATACTCTTTCTCGTCAGAATCATGTTGTTGTTTCGGTACAATTGTGACACAACCTACTATGGACAAGACTGCCTCACAGACTGTCTGCTCTACCCAACAAACCCACTGTGTCCCCGCACCACCCGGACCTCCATGGCCACGACAGTACCCACAGAGCCCATCACAGACTGTTCCACTTCCACGGATGTCGCCACAGACGCCACCACAACAGAAACACGTCATGTCTCAACAGGTAATCAAAGATCTGATCGAATGTTACTCCGCCAGTGGCCTGTTGTGCTACACCACATATCATACCTATATCGGGGTTTGGGGGCATCGGCATGAATGTGTGCCCCAAAGTGATATTTTCCTTATTTGGATCTCATACCATATTTTCTCCCACTGAATCTTGTATTGTTTCATTCAAAGAACACTCAACGGCGTCTTATACCAGATCATCATCAGCAACGATGTCCACCGCAGTCGGTGTTGAATCATCTAGTATATCTACGAACCTGGAGACAAGTAGCACCTTGTCACCCGACACAAGGATCTCGTCACCCGACACAAGCACTTCATCACCCGACACAAGAAGCTCGTCACCCGTCATGAGCACTTCATCACTCAACGCAAGCACAACGTCACCCAACGCAAGCACCTCTTCACCCAATGCAAGCACCCCGTCACCCGACACAAGCACACCTCAGAAGGTTTCAAACATCTCAACGCCAAAGACAAGCACCCACGTGACGACTGGCACCTCAAGCACTCACGTACCAGTGGCGACTGGCACCTCAAGCACACACGTACCAGTGACGACTGGCACCTCAAGCACTCACGTACCAGTGGCGAGTGGCACCTCAAGCACACACGTACCGGTGACGACTGGCACCTCAAGCACCCACGTACTGGTGACGACTGGCACCTCAAGCACCTACGTACCAGTGACGACTGGCACCTCAAGCAGCCACGTACCGCTGACGACTGGCACCTCAAGCACCCACGTACCGGTGACGACTGGCACCTCAAGCACTCACGTACCGGTGACGACTGGCACCTCAAGCACTCACGTACCGGTGACGACTGGCACCTCAAGCACCCACATACCGGTGACGACTGGCACCTCAAGCACCCATATACCGGTGACGACTGGCACCTCAAGCACCCACGTACCGGTGACGACTGGCACCTCAAGCACCCATATACCGGTGACGACTGGCACCTCAAGCACCCACGTACCGGTGACGACTGGCACCTCAAGCACCCATATACCGGTGACAACTGGCACCTCAAGTACCCACTCAACGAGCGAACCTTCCATCGGAAATGGGACCTCAAATGGCGACGGATCCACTTCTGTCAGCAGCAACAAACCTACCTCTAGCAATCGTCCATCATCTAAAACCTCATCAGTGACGCCATCTGCCTCTACGGCAACCCCATCCACTACACCCTCCATGTCTACAGCATCACCAGAGCCCACCATAACACGGGTCCAGACCTCTCCCAGTCTTTCCACAACGGTTCCCCTGGGAATATCTACGAAGGATCCAAAGGACTTTGCCCTAAAGAGCGACAGTGACACGACGTGGGAGATCGTGCTGGGCTGTGTTCTGGGCGGGGTGGCTCTGATAGCCATCGTCGTGTTCCTGGCATACCACAACAGGCAAAAGTGAGTACCCCAACCACCACATCTAACGTCTAAAACACCACGAAGATGTCCTCTACATCTCAGACCATAGTTTTACCCACAGGCAATGCTACTCTTACGAGGCGACTGAATGTATTGGGGGTCAGACAAACAGTACCATATGGATATTAACACGGATTGATTATGAGTGAGTGAGTGAGTGAGTGAGTGAGTGAGTGAGTGAGTTTGCCCGTGACCATGGGATTCTGCTAATTGCTCTACCTGGTTTTTCTATAATAATTGTACAAGTATCTATTTTATTTGCGACAAGGAATGATATCATACCTTAACGTATTCCATATTGTTCCTGACAAGGATGAATAACAAAGACAGCTAAATAACCTACATCGTCTTTAAACCACACGAACAAAGTGATTTATTTAAAGTGTCCTCACAATGATTGCTGTTTTATCCACAGAAACAATCACGGGCTTATCATTCACGCGAACAAAATATTGAGGTTCTAGTTTAGTCTTTTTGTAAATATTCGCTTCAGTTACGTTCTCTGATAAAACTTTCCCAGTTCTCCTCCATAGGGTGTTTGACAAACAACGTGACAGATGGGTCACGACCATGAAATTAATATACATTGAAATACAATTAATAGTGTAGACACATTTTGTGTGGAGTTGTGTTTGTACTTAATGTTGTAATTAAGGGCGGGGGATGTAAATGGGATTAAGATGGCCGATAAGCCAGGATCCCAGCGTAGTTTGCTCGGAAAGGCGATGCTGGCTTCCTTAGGAAGGAAGCCGGTCGCAGGTTCAGGTAGACATGGCCTTTATCTACATGTATACACGCTGCCATCATTGATGTGTCAAACAGGACTGGGGTGATAATAGGTCAGATAAAGAACAAGTGGGCTGGGTGTTGCAACACGCCATAGTGGACGGACCACACATGAACTTCACACATCGTTCCCATGTTGGGAATCGAACAGGTTTTTCAGTGTGATGAGCGAATGGTTTAACCACTAGGCTACCCCACCGCCCAACGCAGGAAAATGTCACATGCCTGATAACTGACCACCAAGGTATTTTTTGTGTAAATATAATGTATACACGTTGACTATCTTTGTTACCTGATTTCTATGTAGGGAGAGGTATTAATAGGGTAGAATAGGTCTTCAGCAGCCGACTAACGGGATCGGGTGGTCAGGCTCGCTGACTTGGTTGATGGATGTCATCGTATCCCAATTGCGTAGACTGATGCTCATGAGTGAGTGAGTGAGTATGGTTTTACGCCGCTTTTAGCAATATTCCAGCAATATCACGGCGGAGGACACCAGAAATGGGATGCACACATTGTACCTATGTCGGGAATCGAACCCGGGTCTTCGGCGTGACGAGCGAACGCTTTAACCACTAGGCTACCCGACCGCCCCTACTGATGCTCAAGATGTCAGTCATTGGATTGTCTGGTCCAGACTCGATTATTTACAGACCGCTGTCATATAGTTGGGATATTGCTGCGTGCGGCCTTAAAGAACAAACAAAACAAACAAACACCTCTTGAGTAATCACCCTGGAGGTATACGTGTTGCGATTGGACGAATCCATTGTGAGAGGGTGGTAAGCCTTGGTTCAGCCTCTACATTATTGTCAATAGGTCACGTGGTGTAAGTAAGTCAGCTCATCGAGCGTTGAAGCCATATCACACAGACAGATAGTCGCTGATGTATACAGAGAACTCGTTATTTGGGATTTCTTTCGGTGAAATACGTGTTCGTGTAGAATCTTGAGTTTGCAAAGTAAATGAATTTGGTGCATTTCCTTTAGGACTAGTCTCACAAATATTTTATCAATGTCATCAATGAAGACATCCCCAACATGTCGTTCTCACATTCTACGGTGTGACGAACGCACGCCTTAACCATTAGGCTACCTTGTCGTCCTATTAACTTTGCACAGATATATCTTGGCTGTTGGATGTTGACATAGATCATAACTAAGATGAGAATAAATCAATAAAGGTTTTTAAAAAAAAGAAGATTTTATTTGAAGTTCACAAAAAGTAGCGCTATACCTGTAGCCAAGAAGGATTGCGTCCAGTCAGATAGATACTTATAATGAAACACTGTAAAGTCACAAAATGTACTATTGTAAGACATAATGTATTTTTTATCTTCATAAATATATTTTCAAATATATTTTCGCTTTATCTTAAATCTTGAAAGGATTATTTCATGAGTATATTTTCAAATTCGGCTGTCGCATGTTTTGGCCTGACCTAGTTAAACATCTGTGGGTTCTAAAGGCACATACTATCTGCTCTAGAGCAGCGGTTATGACGTATTAATGTTCTGGCATTCTGTTTACATGGAACTTTGTTCCGTCAACCTTCTCATCTTAAATGTTAGAGGTTGCTTTAGTGATAATGCTGTGTATACGACACATAGTATCCCCTCAACCATCGGACAATAACATTACAATAAGGGGTGAACAGAGAACTCCAATAATCCACCGCTGACAAAACAAGTATGTAACCATTCCAGGTATTATGTTTATGACAACCTCAGTTGTACCTTTGAGTTGAGTGAAACGTTGCGCCGCTTTCAGCAGGAAAACATCAGTAACATGTCGCATACTCCGCAGGGAGCTGAGAATGCACACTGAACCAGTGGCCGGGGTACAGTTCCTGTGTGGCGTGGAGACTTATGCTCTTACTTGTGCTGGTGTCATTACTAATTTATGACGATTTAGTGACACGTGCTTAGGATATTGGCGAAATCGTACAATGGACAAGTAATGAATTCTTAGGATTATGGAGTGAGTGAGTGAGTATGGTGTTTCGACGCTTTTAGCAATATTCCAGCAATATCACGGCGGGAGACACCAGTAATGGGCTTCACGCATTGTACCCGTATCGAGAATCGAACTCGGGTCTTCGGCGTGACGAGCAAACGCTTAAACCACTAGGCTACCCGACCGCCCCTAGGTTTATGGAAATTGTTTGAGTCGCTTTTTATTTATAGATAGTTCCCCGGCTGCGTCATACCAAAAGACGTTTCTGCATTAAAAGTATTCATGTTAAGCTGAGGCATGGTCACATGATCTCAGTAGGCAAGCACCATAAAATCGGTATTAGTCCGGACTAGTACCAGCACACACACGCACGCACGCACGCACGCACGCACGCGCGCATGCACGCAATATTCTTGAACGCAGCGTTAAACCACAGTTCAATTCACCCCACCTATTATGGTGACGACGGGCACAAAAGGAACTATTTTAGAATCAAACAGGGCACCACGGCGAACGTTTTAACCATCAGGCCACGCCAAGTAGATGACTTGATCGTATACCAATGGGGGTGTTCGTGATATGCGGGCCAGTCGACAGTCCCAGCAAGTTCAATTTAATCGTTATTAAACTCATTATCCTCTCGATATATAGGTTTTGTAGACATTCATTCTTTCTCTCCCCCACGACCCCCCTTCAGCCAGGGATAACCGAATATTGCGGGTATTGCTATATTTCTAGCTCTCCCATCATATCATGACTAACTTCACCACCGGTTGAGATACGTTTGTGGACACCATAAATAAATTAATAAAAGCGCTACAACTCTTTTCATAGTCATAAAAAATCTGTTAACAACAGAGCCCATTGGACGACTCCGACATTTTCACCAGCATGTGTTAATCAATCACATGTGTGTATCTAGTGTTTACCATCCGTATCAGTAATAGATCATAAGGTTGTTTACCAGTGTTTATGCATTCTGGATCATTGCGTTAATTTCATTTCTCATCAATAATCAGATATCGGACTAAAGGCCATCAATCTGTAACTGCAGGTGATTGTGTTCAACGTCTTCTATTGAATTACTCAGGCAATGATTGAGTGGCGGGGCAAACACAAGTTCAACATGGGCAGCCTCTACATCCGGGTGTGGATCCTTACACGTCACGTATCCCATACACAGAACTGAGAAATCTTCATTGATAGGAAATTAATTATTTCTACAGTAAACATATTTTGCATTTAATGTTTTCCATGTGAAATATGGGAAGAAGGGGTGGACAATTGGTAGACGAAAGTCGTCGATGACGTGCTCAATAACTGAAGATCAAACAGGGCCCTAATGGTCAGCTTAATCGTTCGGAGTAAAATGCTGACATTTCTTTGATGAACTGAAACACAAAACTTTCTTCAAGTATTAATGATGATGCATTGACCGTATGAATAAACATGTTATGACAGTTAAGCCTTTGCGCAAAGGGAATATAATACTATGTAGCATGTATGTTTCGTATTTTGATAAAATCATTGTTAAATGTAAAAAATTTAAAACATCATTCTTTGATTCCCTAAGGCTTCGAAAGTGATCCTTCTTGTGGAAGGTAATGGCTACAGCACAATCCGACCCGTGAAGACCCGGGGTAGAATACATGTAGGTCTTCAGCAACCCATGCTTGTCGTAAAAAGCGACTACCGGGATCAGGTGGTCAGGTTCGCTGACTTGGTTGATGCATATATGGTATAATAAACCTAGGAACATAAGAAGCGACTATGCTTGTCGTAAGAGGCGACTAACGGGATCGGGTGGTCAGGCTTGCTGACTTGGTTGATGCATGTCATTGTATCCCATTTGCGTGAATCGATGCTCACGATGTCAATCGCTGGATTGCTGGTCCAGACTCGACTATTTACAGCCCGCTGACATAAAGTTGGGATATTGTTGCGTGCGGCGTTAAACAACAAACAAACAAACATAACACGATTCCAGTTGGCTCAAAGCATCACAATTTGCACCTAACCTGGTTGTAAACGACAAAGCACCGACATACACTCTTTTCGTTTTTCTATAATCTACAGCATAAGATATGTGTTCCCACAATAAGGTTAAAATGTCTGAACCTGTTTCAGAACGCATGTAGCGAAGACAGTGGAAATTAGGCAAATGGTAAGGACAATAGATAATGTCAGGTTATAAGTGGCTCACTGAAGTGTGAGGGAACTGTAGCTGTAGGCATTACTGTTCGTATCACCAACCAATCGATTCAGCACAAATGAACCATTTAATAGAAACAGAAGTCAACGAATAACTGCCACACGAACGTAAGAGGGTATATTTTTTGTATTGTCTATTTTCAGAACTTTGCTGAAACGCCAGGAGATCTACAACGTCAGCCCTGAGGTGATAAGCATTGTGGAGGAGAACGGTACTACAGAGAGAAGTGACGTCCCCATCACGACATCACCACTCTAGACACAATCTGAAGCACTCTCTTCTTGTCGTAGCTGTTATTACAATCCTGACAATGCATCTGCTGTTCAGACACTGTCAGTTATTGACATTCAAACACTGCATCTGTTGTTTACACTGACACAATACTGATAATATCTGTTCAGACACGCAGGTTCCATCGCCGTTTCACAATCGGACAATGTCTTAACAAATCTGTTGTTAACATTAAGACATGCGGGTCACATCTGTTGTTTACAATAAGATGATACAGGTCATATATGTTGTTTAACTTTAGACAAGCAGTGTTTATGGCCTGTTTACAATCATTTAATACCGGTCATATCTGTTGTTTACATTCAGACACTACTTGTCACATCTGGTGTTTACATTCAGACATTTCTGGTCACATCTGTTCTTAACATTCAGACACTACTTGTCACATCTGTTTTTGACATTCATACATTAATGGTCATATCTGTTGTTTACATTAAGACACTATTTGTCATATCTGTTGTTTACATTCGGACACTACTTGTCACATCTGTTGTTTACATTCAGACACTACTTGTCACATCTATTGTTTACATTCAGACATTTCTGGTCACATCTGTTGTTTACATTAAGACACTACTTGTCACATCTGTGTTTACATTAAGACACTACTGGTCACATCTGTTGTTTACATTAAGACAATATTGGTCACATCTATTGTTTACGTTAAGACAATACTGATAAAGTCTGTTGTTTACATTAACACAATACCGGTCACATCTGTTGTTTACATTAAGGCACTACTTGTCACATCTGTTTTTACATTAAGACACTACTTGTCACATCTGTGTTTACATTAAAACAATACTGGTCACATCGGTTGTTTACATTAAGACACTACTGGTCACATCTGTTGTTTACATTCGGACACTACTTGTCACATCTTTTGTTTACATTCAGACATTTCTGGTCACATCTGTTGTTTACATTAAAACACTACTTGTCACATCTGTGTTTACGTTAAGACACTACCGGTCACATCTGTGTTTACATTAAAACACTACTTGTCACATCTGTGTTTACATTAAGACACTACTGGTCACATCTGTTGTTTACATTAAGACACTACTTGTCACATCTGTGTTTACATTAAGACACTACTTGTCACATCTGTGTTTACATTAAGACACTATTGGTCACATCTGTTGTTTACATTAAGACAATATTGGTCACATCTATTGTTTACGTTAAGACAATACTGATAAAGTCTGTTGTTTACATTAACACAATACCGGTCACATCTGTTGTTTACATTAAGGCACTACTTGTCACATCTGTTTTTACATTAAGACACTACTTGTCACATCTGTGTTTACATTAAAACAATACTGGTCACATCGGTTGTTTACATTAAGACACTACTGGTCACATCTGTTGTTTACATTCGGACACTACTTGTCACATCTATTGTTTACATTCAGACATTTCTGGTCACATCTGTTGTTTACATTAAAACACTACTTGTCACATCTGTGTTTACGTTAAGACACTACCGGTCACATCTGTGTTTACATTAAAACACTACTTGTCACATCTGTGTTTACATTAAGACACTACTGGTCACATCTGTTGTTTACATTAAGACACTATTGGTCACATCTGTTGTTTACATTAAGACAATATTGGTCACATCTATTGTTTACGTTAAGACAATACTGATAAAGTCATTAAGACAATATTGGTTACACCTGTTGTTTACTTTCACACGCACAGATTGCGTCGCCTGTTTTCAATCAGATGGGCTTATCAAAGACACCGACATCTGTAAGACCTGCGCGTCATCTCATTCAGTACTGGAAGTGCAACCACAGTCAACACACTAGAAATAAGCCAGTGACATGTCGACACGTGTCTATTGTAATATACTTATTCAGAGCACTGTTTCAATTGTGCGCTTGTCAATCACTAGAAATGTGAAGTTCTCCGCTGACTCAACTGTGTCTGTACGAGGTTGTGTCATGCAAGTTGATTACGGCGATCATGTATACTTGTATATGGTAATTAGTTGTTCCCTTCGCAATGAACCTATACTAAACACAAAAGGCCAGACCTTCATAAATATAACTTGGGTTAAGAATAAATTTGTTTTTCCCCCCAACTCTATATCCATATACTTAACATTTTGAAAAAAGAAAACAAACATTTCAAGTTGGAGTTTTTATAAAAAATGTTTTGTTACCTATTGCCCTGAAGTTTTGACCAAAAGTCCGTAACCGCTCCAAAAGGAAGTCTGGCCGAACCTATAATATATTGGATATATCAATATAGTTCAATAAATATGAACAATATCTGTATATAATCTTGATCCATAACATGATAATATTTCTTATTCACCCCTACCGGAAGAGTACTTATTGTCATAGTACAGCAATAGGGAACATATGGCAGTGTCTCGGCTATATGTCTTTGTACTTTACGTCATGACGTATCTGGATGATGGTCATAACGGCCCCATATTTCGCTGGCGAAATCGGCCCCACTCATAAATGGGCGAAAACCATATTCTGATCTCTTATGAACGTTTGAATATAGTTAGTAGTCGATATCACCTCCCCGTCAGCCATGCCCAGAACACGTTATGGCGCGAAAACATTACACAACGTTTAGAATCCCACTTCATGAACATGTTGAGAAATTTGAAATCATTACACTGTTTTGGATTTCACATGTGTATGTACGTAAAACCAAATGCTGATAAACTAAAATAAAATGATCCAACTACTTATAACTGTGCCGGTGTTTGATGGATTTTTGCTTCTAGCTGTAGCCAAGACGGTGAGGTAGCCCAGTTTGTTCGTTACAGGGTTAGAATGCTACGGTGTGCACTTAAGGTATATTCTCAAAACTGGTTTTGCTCTATGGTTGTCGTAAAATTATAATCACCTCCGCTAAAGCCCTCCTAAAACGTCTGAAATTCCACGAGTGAGTGAGTGAGTGGGTTGGTGGTTGGATGGGTGATTGAGTGAGTGAGTGAGTGAGTGAGTGATAGTTGTGCGTCTCATGAAGCAGTTGTCTCACCAAAACACGGCGGAGGAAAGCAAGAATGGGCTTCGCACATGTTATTCCTGCGCCTATGTTTAGGACATGCCCTGTCGAAATTAATAAGGTATTTGGAAGCACCACGTTGAATGACATCATGATAATGCTACCACTCATAATGAAGCTATTACAGGGACTGCCCGTTTTTAAGCCCTGGGCTTAATAACAGATTTTGCCTGTTTTAATTGAGTATCATTTTATCTAAATTTAAGTCAAGGGCTTAAAACGCAAAAGGACAAAAATGAATATCCCTACTTTAACAAAACAATAAATAGAAAAGGAATGAGAGCGAAACACTTTATTTAACATTAGACATGACGTTAAAATTAAAATGACAAAAAGTAACAACAAACCATTATCGCTGTTATGCGTGTCTGACATATGCATTTAAAATGTCACACTGAGAATCTAGAATATCACCAACGTCATGGGCTCAATGTGTTTTGTGAACGTGGAAAGCACTAACAGCGCTTCAGGTGCAATATTGGTGCTAATTGGCCATATAGAAGCGTGCAACACCACAGGTTGAAGAACATCCGGTAGGGGAGATCAATTCTTCAAGCGTTATCTTTTTCCGACTTCAAGCCCATGGGCTAAAAAACGAGAGTATAAAACATGCAGTCCCGGTACGTTGTATTCCTTATCAACAAGCCGCATGAGAAAAGATTTATTTTGTGCTATTTTCTTTTTCCGTCTAACATTTAAGTGCTTCTTTATGTTGATCGACTTCTGGTTTACACGATAACACACTGTGATACAATCTAAAGAAATTATATAAGTTGGTATTGATTGGTCTGATAAAGAGCATTCTATATATATGCACTGATAAGCAGGGCGAAACGATTGCATGTTTCCTGTCGTTTATATTATGATGTCTTTCTCCTGCTAGACCGTTCGGCTGTTAACAAAACAGTTCTGGAATTAAGTCCTTATGTCTGGAATAAAGTCCTTATGCCCTAACTAGAATAGTCGGTTGCTTTGAGATATCCGCAAAATAAATGTAGTGACATGACCATATTTATCGAAAGTTCTAGGGACCATCGCCAATATGTTGGGTAATCCGTAGTTCGAAACAAGGGGAGTGACTATTAATATATGGTCAAAGTGGCGATAAATTCAACGGAGCCGTTTTATTAACTAAGCATAATACGCATAATAAACTTAGGGTAAATGGTTAATGTTGTTCACTGCCTGTGTCGTTATGTCTGCTATTTTGTACAAATGCATCTTCCCGAGGCAAGGGAGTTAACTGACATTAAAAGTCCAGTTTCCACCCTTGCCGAACTAGGCTGGAATTCCTGGGCTCGATCGTATCGCCACCAGTGGTTATTACGAGTTGTGTCCCTTCTATGCCTCTCCTATGGACCAATCATATTCCACCTCTCGTATCACCTGCGTTTGTTTAAAACAAAATGGCAGCGCCCAGTCAAAACGATCTGATCGATAATCAAGATCTATATTGTGATAAAACGGGTCTTACATCGCGAAGTGATTCAAATCACGTGAGCACCTTGATGAAAAACATGACAAGATTGGGAAAATACTTGTTTACAACGATTTAGCAAATCCTGTAATCGACCGAAATCTTCACGACAGTGTACGAACCGGATTTCGATTTTGTTGCGCGATTTTGGTTTGACTATGCATAGACTCGTTAGTCCAGCCCACATGTAACTCCAAAATACCAGCCTAGTTCGGCAGGGATGGAAACTGGACTTTTATAGTCAGTTATTTCTCTTGCTTTGGGAAGATTGTACAAATGTGGTCAAACAAAACTTGACATGTAACTTAAAACACATCATTACCTGTTTGAGTCTATTATTTTCCTATTTGGTGTTCGTAAATTGTGGCAAAGAATGGCTACATTGGAATGAGTATACTGCGAATTATGTTGAATGAACACAACTACAGCTTGTAGGGTTATATGGTACAACTGCCTAAGGTACGACAGGGCTTGGATGAGCGTGGCGCATATTATGCCTTACTTAAGACAGCTTTTAGTAAACAGATTCCTCATCACATTAGCTGTTGCCCATCCCAAAGAAGTACTTACATGTATGTGTATGTTGTTTAACGCTATTCATTCTTAACACTATTAATAATTTTTAAAAATACAAACTTCTGACCGCAACACTTAAGTAAGTGAGTATGGTTTTACGCCGCTTTTAGCAATATTCCAGCAATATCATGGCGGGGGACAGCAGAAATGGGCTTCACACAATGAACCCATGTCGGGAATCGAACCCGGGTCTTCAGCGTGACGAGCGAACGCTTTAACCACTTGACTACCCGACCGCCCCGCAACACTTAAGGGTAATCGACTTGAAAGTTACAACATTACTTAAAAGCACATCATGTACTGTTGATACTTCCCTTTTAACAAATCGTACTTCAAGCACAAACGATACTTTAACAAAGCAAATTAATTTTGTCTTAAGTAAAAATTAAAATAGGCAGTTTATGAAAGACAAACCTTTCCTGTCAAAGTTATCATACTCTGTATACATGGTATCATATCATCACGTATAATGTCACACTTTTCACAACAAAATAATATTTGATTCAAGAGAATAACATCCCCATTGATATCTGGGGTCACGCTAATTCGCTACGGTGTCATCCTGGTTCAAGATGGCGCCACACTATTGACAATAGTGTCGCGCTGATTCCCACACTTATTCATCATTGCTGTCATGAGTAATCATTATCTTGGTAATCAAGCACTGCAACAGGTGATACTGAGTATTGTTTTACGCCGCTTTCAGCAATATTCCAGCAATATCACGGCGAGTGGGGAGTCCGGAGTTCGAACCACTGATGATCGGATCCCGGTGATGCTAAGAAACGCAACTCTGTTCGGTGGCTTAGTAGCCAGGGTCACCCATACCCCGTGTATCTGTACATACAAATACGTAACTGAACTTTCTATAGTTAACATGAATGTGTTATCAAGTCACATCTAATAAAAGATTCCACTGCCCCCATGATTGTGTCGTAAATGTGACGTTCACGGGCACTAGTAAATCAAGTTCTAATATGGATTCAGGGGCGGTTGGGTAGCCCAATGGTTAAAGCGTTCGCTCGTCATGCCGAAGAATCGGGTTTGATTCTCCACATGGTTTCAGTGTGTGAAGCCCATTTCTGGTGTGCCCCGTCTTGATATTGCTGGAATGTTGCTGAAAGCGGCGTAAAACCGAACTCACTCACTCACTCAATAGGGATTCTGCTTAAATCTTACCGAGATGACCTAACACGTGCATTAAATTTAATTTCCTCAACTCCATGTAAATAAACTGCCGGGCAATAGAAAGTTGACACTTGAATTTGACCAAACAATTACAAACGTTATCAAAACTTTACTTGGCTGAAACACTGTCGTCGGAACACCGCAAGCTTCAGGCGTAAAGCACAACTGCGTTACCCGTATCAAATACATCACCATCGAATAACCATTTTTAGCCATCATCAAACATGGATATATACTTTCTATTGCCCGGGAAAGGATTTAGGATGAAACCGAATTATGAAAATTTGCCTCAGAAAACGAATAAAGCATTACTATTATCTCATTAAATCTTGCTAAAATTGCATTTTTCCAGTGACAAACCTCTAGGATTAAAGGAAATATGTACAAGGTACCTTTTGGTCATTAGTAAAATCTGTATTAAAGGTACATATACGTATTTAACAAATGTTATATTTGAGATAACACTTTCTCAGTTAAAGTACTAATCGCCAGCACACAAAGTCAGCGATCTAACCTACTCAGCCACCGAGGCTTCCACCAAAAAATGAAAGTCCGACAACTGGTAGTATAGATGACATACTTTGTGTACCCCTCTGACAAGTGTAAAGTGACACGGCTCCCATTGTGTGCTGGCGATTAGATGTCACCTTATGGCAGTGTGGGTTCGAATCCCCGACGGGACTCAACCCAAAAAGTGCGATAATCTCTACTTTACTGAGAAAGTGTTATCCCCAAAATAACATTTGTTAAATTTGACCACTTTCTAAAGTGGCATTGTGTGTTCATACATAAACGTACGTGGGTCAGGAAAGTCCAAGCGTCTGCTTCAGTCGCTACATATGATTGATGGATTTCCAACGAACTGTTTCGAGACAGTGTCATACTTGACATATTTTGAACCTTCAAAGAGGTAAAAACGTTTGTAGGTCAGTCTGAACATGGCTGTGGCACCTTTAAAGGCTCCGCTCCATGGGTTACCTGCGGTCTGCAGCAGCATGTCATGGTTTTGTATTATCTCAAACTTCCCCGAGCTGCTGGAATAACGAAGATGGTATACGATGCCGCTAGCCGTGACGTGCAGGTCGGGGGAGGTGGTGCTGTCTACGGCGATCGAGTCCACGCGGGACAAACCACTGCTGGCAAAGAAGGTGCTGAAGTAGTGAGTGTCTGCACATGCGCTGAAAGTGAAGGCTCCGCTCGTAGCTCTCTGGAAGCAAGATTCCTTTGTACCTGCAAGGGAGGGTCCCACAAATGAATTATCATGACCAAATTATTCTGAAGACAATCAGTCATATTCATATCTAAATTTCAGAATCTTGGACAGTCCTACCATTCAGCGAAATATAGATAATTTCAACATTTCAGCCTGCAAAGAACTTAAAATCGGACACTACCTGCAGCATGGTCTTAGCACTAAAAGTGATTTGGATTTTTACACACATACAGAGCCACGACAATAATTGTTAATTAACCAGCATGTACGCTATTATGAGCTAATAAGTGAATTCGGTTTAATGGCTCTTTGAACAGTACTTCAGTTAAGATCCTTGAAATTCAATCATAGGCCAATGAAATAAAGTAAAAGTCATGAAAGAAATGATCATTGTCAGATCGCTTTTTCAAATATAATTAATTTAAATTATATCCTTAAAAGTTATAATTTTAAATACAATTCTAAACACATTTAAACCGTTAAGGCGTTTTGATTACGGAATCTAAACCCACGTTCACATTGTATTTTCCAGCAGTTTAGCATATTAAAAATCACATCTATGTTTCAGCATGTTAACAAACACGTCAGACCTACCTTTCAGGAGTATAGTTTTTGTAGGGTTGGTTCCTATGAACTCAAATGCTGCGTCCACTGAGTTTGTATAGCCTGGGTATAAGTCAGTGGTGGAGTAGTCACCAACCCGAGCAACGGAAGTGATCGTGGTACCCACTATGTTAAACTTGTAGACTCTGACCTTCGGCCCACTGAACATAGCTGTATGGTAGTTTGAGAAGTGCATCACTGTGGCGTCTATAGGCATGTCCACTTCACATGTCCTCTGGAACGAAATAAACAGCTTTTGGTTGTCCTTCTGAGTCAGTGCATCCTCGACAATCCAGGGTTTATATATCCTCCCAATTAGGATAACAACCCTGTCACCACCTCCATCACTCTGAACGGAGAATTGTCTCCCTTATGTAATTTGACTCCGAATGGGCCCAGGGTATTCAGTGCGGGGCAGAGTCAGTGCGGGGCGGTCGGGTAACCTAGTGGTTAAAGCGTTCGCTCGTCACGGCGAAGACCCGGGTTCGATTCCCGACATGGGTACAATGTGTGAAGCCCATTTCTGGTGTCCCCCGCCGTGATATTGCTGGAATATTGCTAAAGCGGCGTAAAACTATACTCACTCACTCTGAGTCAGTGCATGCTCGATAATCCAGGGTTTAATGTCCTCCCTGTCACCACCTCCATCACTCTGAACAGAGAATTGTCTCCCTAATGAGTCATGTAATTTGACTCCGAATGGGCCCAGGGTACTCGTCAAAATAGAGATTTAATACACTGGATAATCGAGAATGTGGGTAACGCTGTAGTTGGAAGTGTCGCTGCAGCAGGAACGACAATACATTCATGTAGGGTACCACCGTTCATAACTATTGCAGCCGTATACGACCCGATAACGCCCTCCATTAATAAAATAACGCCACTTGAATTCCAGGCCATAATTCCAATCCACGAAAATCCCTAATGTATAGAGGTAAATTGTTAAGTGCTCGGTTCTGGAGAAACACCAGCATTAAAAGTAGCGATCGAGTGTTTTTCCCAAACGCTGCTTAATTCAACTTATCATCCAATCATTGTTCATGGTACTGATGAGGCCAGAGGAGGTCTATAGTACAATGTACTACTCTAATATTATCGTTGTAGTTTTAGAGTCAATTGATTCATCTACACAAAGGTCTTAACATGTATTTATAACACTGGTGTCGTGTGTTGAAAACAAAATTTCACTGTGGCGTGTTAAGGTCACATGTTGCTTTAAGTCTTCCAACCTTTGGGTTTTGCTCGATAGCTTCCTTTAATAGCGTTCAACCGCAAAAAAAGTTACACTAAAGCCAAACGTTGTGCGACAGCAGTGTATGTAAGTACGTTTGAACTCTTTGCTTACATTTATTCATGTTTGTTGAAAAACTTTAATTATCTGTCGTAAGTGTTGATCCTTAAGTAAATAAACTTGAAACAATTATTGCTAAGAGTACCTACAACTTCTCTTGGAACAATGGCCTTTGTGTCCTAATATGTAAGGATGTTTTAACTGTTCATCTCGCATTGTTCTGTTCGTATGGAGCTACGCAAGGCTTTGTTGTGTCGTGAGTCGGGTGTTGAATAATGTGGAGTGTTTTATGTTGTCTGGATAAAGACTGTTAGAAGCAAAGACCTTTATCAACAACACAGAGATCTATACCCTTTAGACAATCAGAACCTCGCGTAGCTTCCTACAGAATCACCACAGAACCACAATAAAGTTTTGTTTGAAGTTGGGACACGTTATTGGTCGTGTCCTTCTCAGCAGTGCAATCGTTCTGCACAATACAATTTCGATGGTGGTGTTGATCCTGAATACAATACGTTCCAATAGACCGTGATAAATTGATTATAATACCCCCCCATGTCATCACATCCAGACAGTAATTTCTTTGTCACTGGGGTGATGTTAAATTATTTTTATTTCTTTGTATTGGTTATGAACTGACCAACCGCAGGAGGGTGTGTTCGAATAGACTGACAACCAGTATGTAGGACAATGCTTTGTTCCGAGTTTGCACGATTTTACCGTTAAATCTCACAATGCCATGATCAGTGGGAGAACTTGCTCGACCACACCGTTAAGTCGTTGTGCCGGGTGCGGCGTAGTACAACGATCACTTTTTTATGCAAATTATGGAATCTCCGAAAACAGATTACACATTTTGTTTCAGTATTGATATGATTTCTATTTTCGTATATTGATATAATTTCATTTTTATCCCTGGCTGCTCTGTTTATATACGTTCGAGTAGCTGCCTTACTCTCAGAAATAGAGTTAGTTTGGCTTCAGGAGATGTATGGCAGATAGCGGATCTAACTGCAATTCTTGTTTTAACCTAGCCCGGGCTGGGGCATGGTCTTGACTTTCTAGTAACACGTTAGCAATTGATTCAGCCTGATTGCAAGATGAACAAACCTTGTCATAGTACTTTTTGTGAGTCTGAGGCGTGAGATGGCAACTTTAATTTTCCTTTCATTTGAGTATGAGTTTGGCTTTTGTTGGATCTTGGGTTGAATTTCGTATAGCCATCTGTCGATCTTACTTGCTTCCCATTGGGCTTGCCATCTTTGGGCTATAGAGGATTTGATTTTGTTTTTTATCTCTAGTTTACTAAAGGGAATAGGCTGTATCCCCGCTTTGTCTAGAGCTAGCTTCGCCAGTGTGTCTGCTTTTTCATTTCCATGACTACCTATGTGAGAGGGGATCCAACGCAGCTCCACCTGTTGCCCTTGGTCCGATAGTTTTGTAAATTCACATAGAATATTGTTGACTGTGTTTGGCCTGGAGTTTGAGTTTCTGTCGCTGATGGCTTGAAGTGCACTTAGCGAGTCTGATAGGGCGACTGCCTTTGCTTCCGGAAGTTCCGGTATGAGTTTGAGCGCATGAAGAATTGCCTCCAATTCAGCAGTGAATACTAACTGACCATCAGGCAGGCGAACCGAATGTGCTTGGGGTTTGGAGCTGTGGATATGGATCCCGTAAGCAGCACTGTTGTTGATAGGATTCTTGGATCCGTCAGTGTAAATATGGGCCCAGCTGTCCCAGGTAGTTTTAGTGATAGCTACTGATCGTAGTGGGGTTTGGTTTTCTTTTTTAGTGACTTCTGATGTTAAAGCAGTGGCAACTTTGTCAGTTTTTAAAGTCCAGGGAGGGTGTAACCTTTGTAGTGACTTTCTGGAGGCTGAATGTCATCACAATTGTGACTTCGGATGAATTCACGTACTAATATCCCAGATTTTTCCGAGCTAGGGCTTCGTCTCGAGTGATTTTGTCTTGCCATATCTTATTAACCAAAGGGTTTGATGTTCGTCCCCAGATCGATAATTATTGCCTGCTCTCTTCTTAGTTTGCCTTTTATGGAGACACGGGGTATCATAGCATCTTTCCCCCGGCGTTTGAATAGAACTCCAACAGTTTTTTCACTTGAAAGGGAAAACCCCCATTTATTGCACACTAGATCTACCCCGTCCAGGGCTGACTGGAGTTTTTTTCGGATTTGTGAAATATCTCTGTGTTTTACCCATATTGCTCCGCCATCAGCGAATTTAGAAGTTTGGGTAGGAGAGTTGACATGATCAAAAAGATCATTGATCATGATGTTCAACAGGGTTGGGCTTATAATGCTGCCTTGTGGTGTACCATTGTCCAATGACATAGGATCACATTGATTGTTCCCTATTTTAACTGATAGCGACCATTCTTGCAGGAAGCTGTCTAAGAAGTTTGCCATGTTCCCTTCTATTCCATTTTGTGCTAGTTTTGTGAGGAGTCCGTCATGCCATACCATGTCGAAGGCTTTGCTGAAGTCCAGAAATACTGCGGCTAGGTACTGTCTGTTTAATTGAGCCTTTTTTATTTCATTTTCCAGTCTTAGAGCGTAATGGGCAAAGTAGTTGTGAAATATATATGAATGGACCACTGAGAGTTGACACCAATGATGGCACCAGGTAAAGGGTAAACATGTCCTGCCCGACCGGTAGGTAGCATGCGCCATTCACACAATGTGTATAACAAAGTAAGCAGGTATTGCCTGACGCCGCCCACCAGGACTCTTGCTAAGTGATCTTAGCGATAAGACCATTGTAAGCCTATTTTAATGTATGGGAGTTACAATCATCTTAGGGCTAAGATTGCTTTGTGCAAGTGGGTCCAGGACTCTTGCTAAGCGATTGCGGCCTGTAAACAAACCAGACACTCCAGTGATCGATAACCCAGAAAATCCAGTGACACAAACTAATCAAAACGATACTTTAAGTTTGAATTCCGTCTGCTGTGAACAAGTTCAGAGGCTCTGCTGCTAATATTTGAAGAAGAAGCTTGAGGAATATATTCATTTTGCATCACAGTTAAAGCAATTTAAGAACTGGAAAGCATGCCTTTCGAACTTGTAACGCCTTGGACTCACAAAGCTTTGGACGAAATAACCCTGGAAGGGATTATGACACCTAAATACTTACACATGTATTATGTAATGACTGACATATCTATATACCCTTGCAATACCATTTCTTAGAATTCTTCAAATATCTACCATTACTAAAACAATAATATTAGATTGACCCATTTATCACAGAATAATTCTAATAAATGTAATTTTCTTTATAAATTCATAACGGTATTTATAGGTAAGACACCATCATCTGCAAAAAAAGCAATCTGCGCTCACTCACAAATATGCCATGAGTATGATTGCTGTCTATTCTGTTACCAGCTGATTTATAAAGAAAATAAACAACAGCTGGTTCGGAAACCATTTGCTGTGAAACAGCTTTGTCCAGATGGACCTAGTTCTCAATAAACCATAAATCTGTACACGATTATCTGAATATATTTCCATTTCCATTCACTCTCTTGCAGCATATAGCGTACCTGGGCCCCATAAACAGCCTACAATAAATAGAGATTATTAATGGCAAATATCATATATTAGGAATAAAAATGTCATTATGCGAGCATTTGATATTTACGCACGATAATATCTTTGCCATGCAATGTTTAAGAAAGTATAAGTTTCAGACCCGTTGCTGTTCACTTCGAGTTCAGAAAACGCATAGGAATAGAAACATGAGTGAAAAGGTCCTTTTGTCATATAGTGCCATATGATTTGCAGCCAATCTTTATGTGTTCACGAGTGCTTAGTTTACAGTTTACTCGTGCATAGGAATCCAAAAGACAGTTTGTTATTTCTTGCTATATATTAGCGTTAATTAAACACTTATATTGGATGTAGCTTTGTCAAATCTCCCCTATTTCGGATGATGGCACACGCGTTTTTTAACGAGACTACACTGTTTTTGCTGGAGGCAACTTGTGGCGTATTGATTGTGAGTGAGTGAGTGAGTGAGTATGGTTTTACGCCGCTTTTAGCAATATTCCAGCAATATCACGGCGGGGGACACCAGAAATGGGCTTCACACATTGTACCCATGTCGGGAATCGAACCCGGGTCTTCGGCGTGACGAGCCAACGCTTTAACCACTAGGCTACCCGACCGCCCCCGTATTGATTGTGGAAACAGCACATTGATGACTTGTATTTCAATTAACGTGGGTAGCTAAACACAGCGCCTTCTATGTTATATTTACGGAGGCGGATGTGTATTTGTTGACACACAATTTGAAACAATTAATTATAATTTGTCAAGAGATTACAAGAACTGACTATAACAAGCAAGATTCCTCTTTAATCACTGTGTTGCACTTTCCCTTCTTCGAAATAGAATTGATGGTACTTGAATTCTTTTGTCTTCATTGACTTTGCCTGGATCAATTAATGCCTTCATATCATTTCATGATTTCCTTTACAACATTCCACGATTTCCTTCATAGCAATCCATGATTTCCTTCACAGCATTTCATGGTTTCCTTCATAGCATTTCATGCTTTCCTTCCCAGCATTTCATGATTTCCTTCATAGCATTTCATGATTTTCTTCACAGCATTTCATGATTTCCTTCACAGTATTTCATGGTTTCCTTCATAGCATTTCATGGTTTCCTTCATTGCAGTCCATGATTTCCTTCACAGCATTTCATGATTTCCTTCACAGCGTTTCATGGTTTCCTTCATAGCATTTCATGATTTCCTTCATAGCATTACATGGTTTCCTTCACAGTATTTCATGGTTTCCTTCATAGCATTTCATGATTTCCTTCACAGCATTTCATGATTTCCTTCACAGCATTTCATGATTTCCTTCATAGCATTTCATGGTTTCCTTCACAGCATTTCATGATTTCCTTCATAGCATTAAATGCTTTCCTTCACAGTATTTCGTGGTTTCCTTCATAGCATTTCATGATTTCCTTCATAGCATTTCATGATTTCCTTCATAGCATTTCATGGTTTCCTTTACTACATTTTATGGTTTCCTTCACAGCATTTCATGGTTTCCTTCATAGCATTTCATGATTTCCTTCATAGCATTTCATGGTTTCCTTCACAGTATTTCATGGTTTCCTTCATAGCATTTCATGGTTTCCTTCACATTATTTCGTGGTTTCCTTCATAGCATTTCATGGTTTCCATCACAGCATTTCATGGTTTCCTTCACAGTATTTCGTGGTTTCCTTCATAGCATTTCATGATTTCCTTCACAGCATTTCATGGTTTCCTTTACTACATTTTATGGTTTCCTTCACAGCTTTTCATGGTTTCCTTCATAGCATTTCATGATTTCCTTCATAGCATTTCATGGTTTCATTCACAGTATTTCATGGTTTCCTTCATAGCATTTCATGGTTTCCTTCACATTATTTCGTGGTTTCCTTCATAGCATTTCATGGTTTCCTTCACAGCATTTCATGGTTTCCTTTACTACATTTCACTCTTTCCTCCACAAAATCCCATACACAAATACTTATCTACGGCTTCCTTGAAATGCTTAGCGAATAACAGGTAACTTGTGGACCATCTACACTTGACCAGGATGCTTAAAAGTATACACATGTAACGTGTTTGCAGCAAATTATGCAAATTGTGTGAGTGGCGGGTACTGTCGATAGCGCAGGGCATACTTACCCTTTTCGCAAACACCTGGTGTGAAAGCTTAAACCACAATATAGGCTACTCCACTCCAGCATTAAGAAATAAATAAGAAGGCAGACATCATATAATTGTTTTTTAAACAGACGGAAAAGTAACATCATATTTACACTAGGCACAAAACATTATAAATTATAACTGTCGTAGATTTAACATTCCAATTGAGGTCATATAGTATTTATGTGCGCTGGGGACGAAATATTGCATAGATAGTTATATAAAATAAAATATGTTTAACGAAATGTGAAGTATGCTTGGGCCTAGAATCGGATCTAAAGGATTCCCGAATCTTCTTCACTCAATAATATTCCATGCAGTATTTTAGAGACATTCAAAGATGATCTATTGTTCGTTTCTCGCATCCACAATACAAACAGATCGACTATAGACCGACATGACATATATCTGTGGGCATATACATACCTTCTCATAGTACTGAGTTCCCGGACTCGACACCATGTTCTTCCTGAGTGTCAGAGTTTCGAACACCACACAACTTCCGAGTCGGGCGTTCGTCATCTTGAACTGAAACGCCGAACACCCGGTGTTTCGACCGCACATGCGAGAGCACCCCAACCTCGTCTTCTCACCCCAGTCGGTGCCCTGGGACACAGGACGAGCATAATCCGGCTCCCCGTACACAGAAAACCAGGCATTCTCTATCCCCTCGCATGGTGCCAAAACCAAAACCAATACAACTATAGCCAACATCTTAGAATCGTGACTCAAATGCTACGAACTCTAAAATTGACTGTTAATTTAAAATTGTTACGATTAATAACGTTCAAACAATAATATCAAAAGTTTCAAAAGTCGGTCTCAGCGTGGACACTACATGCTCGCCAACATTAAGCCTGTGTATATAAAAACATGCAGTCGAGTGAACGTATATGCTGAGCGCTGACCGAACTCTGGGCGACTGGATTCGTCAGTCCATCCCGTTGATAGCTTCGTAACGACAAACACGGGCGAATCTTACCGCCTACAGTTGATCTGTAAATATGAGGTCTTCAACTCTCAACGCGTCTTTGAAGTTGCAAACTTAACATGATTGAAGGCCGTTAATTCGTTTTGTCATGTTTGTATTTTCTTCTATTGTGTTGTTGCAGTAATAAAGATCAATTTATAGACTTTCTCACGCTGTCATTTATAGGGCACCTGCTAGTTTTATGTATTTCGACGGGGTCTCATCTATAGACTCGTACCTAAAGAAAAAACATCGCAATACCATTATCTCAATCGATGTTTGTGACGCGTTCATTAACACAAAACGGGATTTATGTTAAACAGTGGTACATCAATAAAATCTTATTCGGGACAATATTGATTATTAACAATGTTGTATTTGTAAATAGTACGTGACTATTGCGGTATTTATTTTAGTATATATTACACTGGTAGTACCAATACTGCACACTTTATATTTCCTGGCTAAACTCGACAAGGCACCATGGGGTGTTCTTGTGATCGCTTGACAAGTTAAAGGTCCGGGTTCGAATCCACACACACGAGTACAGGGTTTGATGCCAATTTTCTCGCCTTTCCATCGTCATGTGGTGAGATATTGATAACAACTGCGTAAACCACCAATGTCCCACCCGAAATAATGGCAAAGTCCCATGGTTGACCTTTCCAAGGTATCGCGTTCATACGTCAACATCTACGTCAACATCTACGTCAAAGCCACAGGTGGAAGCGCACACTACAACGATGGCAGAACAGGAACTGAAGGGAATCACCTCTTCCAATCAGATGACAGAGTACGTGTGTATCGTGCGTAAGAATTTACCATTTGGAGGTGGCAGCGTAATGATTTTTGCCTGAATCTGTGGTCACGGAAGGACGGAACTTGTTGTTGAGCACTAATCTCACAGTACAACGTAACATCGAACAGGTATTGCGCCCAATAGTTCGTCCCTTCCTTCACGAGATCACGGATCTTGTTTCATCAGGACAACCCAAGCCACATCCGTCTCTCCCTGTAGGTTACTAATATGAACGTTTTGTCTTGGCCAGCTCCCCTTCCTGACCTTTTGAACACATCTGCGGCCAACTTGATCGTCAGGTTAGAACAGGACCTCTTGCAAACAGCCGTGACTTAATGTAGGTATTCATTGAAGAAGATAAACGTCTGACAAACTCCGCAAGATGTCGTGTCTTCCCAATGAAGGACAACCCAAGCCACATCCGTCTCTCCCTGTAGGTTACTAATATGAACGTTTTGTCTTGGCCAGCTCCCTCTCCTGACGTGTTGAACACATCTGCGGCCAACTTGATCGTCAGATTAGAACAGGACCTCTTGCAAACAGCCGTGACTTAATGTAGGTATTCATTGAAGAAGATAAACGTCTGACAAACTCCGAAGAAAAGATGTCGTGTCTTCCCAATGAAAGAAAACGCGCAACATTGACTGTGATCATGGGGGCGGTCGGGTAGCCTAGTGGTTAAAGCGTTGGCTCGTCACGCCGAAGACCCGGGTTCGATTCCCGACATGGGTACAATGTGTGAAGCCCATTTCTGGTGTCCCCCGTCGTGATATTGCTGGAATATTGCTAAAAGCGGCGTAAAACCTCACTCACTCACTCACTGTGATCATGCCATTTCCTACCATGCAGGGCGAATTTGATCTCAACCATATTGGGACTGCATACTGACAATGTAACCCCATCACGTTGTTGTCCTCATAGATGCTGTTTTTACGATGACAGAGCATGTACCTGTATCATTGCTGTCTAGTTTCTTTCTCAATCATTACAAACGCAAAATGGAATATGTTATAATAATTACGATTATTGTAAATCCAACTAGCCTCCATCCATCCCTACTACAAAACTGTCAAACCTTTAAAAACATCTGCTTTCTTTCTACACATTTCTGTCAGGCACGAACTTCTGTATCGAGCCCCTTGATAGATATCCCGGCACTACATCATGGAAATGCTGCTCATGAACATTGTATTTATTACCACACCACAGTTCGATGGTGATTGGAATCAATGTTTTACACAGATGCTATAAACTTTCAGTGCAGAAAATAGATAAAGCGTTAAGGACGCAATGGATTTCAGTTGTAGGTTCTGTATGTTTTAATGAAGCTGGTGCCCTGGCCAATGAAGCATTGATCTGGTAGGCCGGTTGACGGAACTCGTGCCATGCAAACACAGAAGTCACATAAAACATCGCTATGCTTTGGTGGTGGTAGCTAGCGTTTATGCAAGAGACTATTGAATGTATCTTTGATATTCGTAAACCAGCACAAACAACAATAACTCTTTTCCACGGGAGATATTTAAAGAATGTTTTTTTTCGGTTCAATGGGATATGAATCGAAAAGCCAATCTGTCGAACTGCCTAGGGCCAGGGGGTGGGGGTCTGTGACGTCATACAGTGCTGAGGCCGGCAACCTTATTTGGTACGCGGGAATCTATTTAGGAGATATTCATGACTCAGCAAAATATAGTCGTTTTTGGTACGCAGATTCAACACTTAAACAAACCGAATCTTGCACGTAAAACATCCCTTATAGAAGTTATTATTTCGATATATTTTCTGTAATTTAACTTTAAATCAGGTCCTTAGCTTTTAAGATTTGTGTTAAGTAATATTCGGGATGCAGGAATGAGCAAATGAGTCTCAGAGTGAATAATTTGATGGTATTCGGGGTTCAATGGAAAGGGTGGCACCCTCAGTGCTTTTATGGGGCAGGAATGTCGAGTGACAATGGCCGATAAGGCCTCGCACAGTTTGTGTTTCTGTGAAGTTGTTGCATTGCGATTGTGGCCATGCACAGAACTATAGAGTGCGAAGCTTGAAACCAGAACCGCTCATTGATTTGAAAGATGAGGCGGTGGGCGGGGTAGGACTTGATGCACTGAGCATTTTCACAAATAACGCTAACATGGAACTATGCCCGATTATCTCATGATGAAAGTAGTCCGCTTAGGAAGGCGTGGCTTCGTTTCTAAAATATTTATTTATTTACTTGTACATTGGTTTATTGAAACTGTTCCTGTTGATTCCTGAGTAAAACATGACTGCAATCATACCATTTATCAAAAGGTGAAGACTGTTTAGAGAAAACATGGATGGTCACTTCCTGAGATGCGAATTGTTTCAATCTCCAGGAGTAAGTTGTTTATAAATGTCTGACAACAGCATCCAATCTTAAAACGTCCGGGTCTTTGTGAGTGATTTGGGTGTAACAGGTTCTGGCCCAGGTAAGGGACACAACTCTGCTCAGCGAATTAAGGCGGGCTGCGTGGAGAAATACTTGCTACAACGGAATTGATAGATCAGATTAAGTCCTGGCGCAGGTAAGGGACACAACTCTGCTCAGCGAATTAAGGTGGGCTGCGTGGAGAAATACTTGCTACAACGGAATTGATAGATCAGATTAAGTGATAAGCACTACTATAAGCATACAATTTTATCTGAATCACTTGTCAGCTGACCAGAGTTACCTCGTCTACCCAAATTCTACTGAGGCAAAACGAATCTTTATTATCGAATGCATACGGTGTTTCGAGCATAATGCGCAGTAAAAATCTGCGATCAGCTTTTGATGCTTTGACAGTGCATTATTTATGATTAAACACTTCACATTATTATATTAATTTGTATGTTTATATTGTGTATATATTTGCACTATATACCATGTAATTCATTCTATACACTTACAGCATTGAAATGTTACTTTAAGTACCCATCATGTCAAGACCAAGTTGACGATAGCTCACTTAGCTAAGCTAAAATAAGGTACAACTTTATGGATAGCAACTTCTTGTTTATTGCATATGCCAATCAAACACCTGGCAAAGCTAATTAAAATCAACCAATGCTATCGGAAGTGTTTACTTTACTTTAATCTAATCTATTGTTTTCTTTACCTGTTACCTATTGTTACTACGTAATCACCATTGTATAGACATTCAGACGATGTTATTGACGCAATTGCCACTTGTCATGGTCACGTGATAACTGTTCCAAGAACTCATTTCGGCCTGTCCAATCAAATTCCTATTAGTAAATTACCAATTTTTTTTCAACGAACAATATTGTATTTAAAGGGCACATGATACGTTTTGACCAATCAGGAGAATGCTAACGTTGATCAGTGGTGATTACAGTACTTTTTACACCATAAAAACAGGTCCGTGATTTCACATCGAGCTCACTTGTACAAACTTTATTTATTATGTCAAATAATATCATAATTGAAATTTACCATTTATGAGTAGGAAGTGGAAAATAGTATGTAAATAGTGTACTTGCATGAATATTGTCATGCATAATATCACAGTCATTGTTGAATATGTAAGTGAATTAGATATATTGACATGATTAGTTGTGCATTGATGTATTGCACATCATTTATATGCTGATAAAGAACTAATACAAATATGTGGTTCAACGGCAAATATAATTTACATATGATTTATATGACGACCTTTGAGGTATATTTGAGATATGCTTAAAGTAAATGTATGACTAGTTCATGAATATTTGTCATTCAATGTTATGTTGAAAGAATGAACAATTATAATTATTGTTACTATGTACACAAATCCTACCATATGAATTGCTTATGTTCCAATAAAAATGTGATTTTTATATAAGATTATTGTCTGATTATTTATGAACATCACGTTGGATCTCACAATAAATACTGAAACATCTCTTAAGCTAATAACTTGCTATCCCATAAGTAACGGGATAGCATAGCGATCTGCCGAACTGTTCACATAGGATTTTGCCGCGTCAATGTAAACAAAATTGAATAAATTTTGAATGAAATTAATAATATAGATTAAAAACATAAGTATCGACATACAATGAACATTTTATGAATATAACCATATTGTGTCATACCAGGATTAAATTAACATTGTGATAACATGATACCCGCCTCTTTGATGTTGCGTGCCGCGAGGTGAAATTGCAAAACAAAAATCGTCAAGCGTGATCGCAAAGCGACAATTGATCTTTTTACTAATCCCAGAAGAAGTAATGAGCAGCTTCCGGCGACACTTGGCCGTTGTTCTTCAGCAGTGTTACCGCCTCCGTGGTCTAGTGGTAGAGCGTCCGCCCGGAGAGCGGAATGTCCGGGGTTCGATCCCCGGCCGCGTCACAGTTAAAGACGTTAAAGACCGTACTTGTTACCCTGGACTGGTCGGTTTGGAGTCAGTATACTGTGCCTGTGTGTTAAACTTTGGCATGGTAGCATGGTCTCAGTGTGCTAGCACTATAAAATCGACATCACTCTACAATCAAGCATCCACACACACACGTGCATGTAAGTCGCTATATAAGTGCAATAATCTTGGAAATGACGTTAAACCCCTTTTCACCTCACCTCTTCAGCTGTGTTCTCCAAACAATGGCGTCATCGGCTTAAGACACTTGGCGACTTTCTTAGAAGGTTATACACTCAGTTGCTTGGTTCTTTTTTGAGATTGTAAAAAGTTTTTGAGAGTCCACATGGTATTAATTTCATTTTTTCGCAAATGCTCTCTGTGGATAAAACGAAAACTCTTCCATAATTGTATTGAGGAGTATGGTTAATCTTTGAGACAGGGATTTGGTGGTATATTTGCTGGACCAATCAATGAATTCTCACCTGGATATTCACGGGGAAACAAGCATTGGTAGCTGAAGACCAATTCTAACCTGGATCTTCACGGAGGGGGAAACAAGCATGGGTAGCTGAAGACCAATTCTAACCTGGATCTTCACGGAGAGGGAAACAAGCATGGGTTGCTGAAGACCTATTCTAACCTGGATCTTCACGGAGGGGGAAACAAGCATTGGTTGCTGAAGACCAATTCTAACCCGGATCTTCACGGAGAGGGAAACAAGCATGGGTTGCTGAAGACCAATTCTAACCCGGATCTTCACGGAGAGGGAAACAAGCATGGGTTGCTGAAGACCAATTCTAACCTGGATCTTCACGGAGGGGGAAACAAGCATGGGTTGCTGAAGACCAATTCTAACCTGGATCTTCACGGAGAGGGAAACAAGCATGGGTTGCTGAAGACCAATTCTAACCTGGATCTTCACGGAGCGGGAAACAAGCATGGGTTGCTGAAGACCAATTCTAACCTGGATCTTCACGGAGCGGGAAACAAGCATTGGTAGCTGAAGACCAATTCTAACCTGGATCTTCACGGAGGGGGAAACAAGCATGGGTTGCTGAAGACCAATTCTAACCTGGATCTTCACGGATGCGGAAACAGGCATGGGTTGCTGAAGACCAATTCTAACCTGGATCTTCACGGAGCGGGAAACAAGCATGGGTTGCTGAAGACCAATTCTAACCTGGATCTTCACGGAGCGGGAAACAAGCATGGGTTGCTGAAGACCAATTCTAACCTGGATCTTCACGGAGCGGGAAAAACAAGCTTTGGTTGCTGAAGACCAATTCTAACCTGGATCTTCACGGAGGGGGAAACAAGCATGGGTAGCTGAAGACCAATTCTAACCTGGATCTTCACGGAGGGGGAAACAAGCATGGGTTGCTGAAGACCAATTCTAACCTGGATCTTCACAAGCATGCATATGGTTTGCTAAAGACCAATTCTAAATCCGTATCTTCACAGTGGAACTAAGAAAGAAGAAACACTATTAATTTTGTTATAATGCGTTGACCTGTTATAGAAAAGAATGAGTATGTCATGTGATATGTTGTGACGAATGAGAGATGGTAGGTGATGTCATGGTTGTATGTCCAAGCTATCTACTTTCCTACATCTATTTGCCTGTATATTATGTTACAGTCAACTTATTAGATGAGTCGTCATGTTTAGTCGCTTGGTAAATGACATTTAGCCAATATGTTGACTGATGAAGAAATCTGCCACGCATCATTACTATCAACTTTTGACCTGAAAACCTGAAGACATTCCAGTAAATATACCACCAAACACATGTCTTAAAGATAATATCCTCAATGCAACAAAGGAAGGGATTTCTTCATACACACGGAAAGTACTTGAGATTAGTGGAATTTGTATCATGTGGATTATCAAAATATCAAAAGATTTACAATCTGTTCAGTTATGTCAAAACATTTGATTTGTCACCACTTTGTACACTTCTAACCCACACAACAAACTTCAGAAAAAATTCATTCCTTGATCCATCAGGCTAAAACTTGGTGAATGTAGTCTTCAGAGGGTCAGGGAAATTGTCAAAAGTGAAAGAAAATGTTATCTGAGAAAACACTGTGTGAAATGCTGGTAAACGATAACAACTATACGAACTTTGGGGATAAAACATCTTGGCAAGAAGTCGGTATCCCCATGAGCGCCCATTGTGCCCCAACCCCATCCGTTTCTTCTTCTGCTCGGATTGGCAAAATCTAAACAAGAGAATTCGACCAAGGAGTTTAACTAAATCTGAAGATATATCAATGATATCCCACAATAACGGTCAAATAGCCGATTCCTTCCACTGATTTACCCGCCTGAAACAGACATAAAAGAGACCAGTGAAACCGCCTGCAGAACAGAACATATGTCAGACCCCGGTGTCAGATCGACACACAAGACTGATGTGTGGAATGTGAGGTGCGTCTTGCAGAACAGAACATATGTCAGACCCCGGTGTCAGATCGACACACAAGACTGATGTGTGGAATGTGAGGTGCGTCTTGCAGAACAGGACATATGTCAGACCCCGGTGTCAGATCGACACACAAGACTGATGTGTGGAATGTGAGGTGCGTCTTGCAGAACAGGACATATGTCAGACCCCGGTGTCAGATCGACACACAAGACTGGTGTGTGGAATGTGAGATGCGTCTTGCAGAACAGGACATATGTCAGACCCCGGTGTCAGATCGACACACAAGACTGATGTGTGGAATGTGAGGTGCGTCTTGCAGAACAGGACATATGTCAGACCCCGGTGTCAGATCGACACACAAGACTGGTGTGTGGAATGTGAGGTGCGTCTTGCAGAACAGGACATATGTCAGACCCCGGTGTCAGATCGACACACAAGACTGGTGTGTGGAATGTGCGATGCGTCTTGCAGACCAGGGCAGATGATCTGTTTCATATTTAGATCTGTACACAAAGATTCAGAGTGACAAATAACACCTCTACACTACGTACAAGAGGGATGACTTCAACTTTCCTTTTATGTCGAGCAATATTCCAACAACCCAAGCCTTTCAGGTGAACAATTGACTTGCCTTTGCAAGTGTCTGTGACGGGCGCCAACGATGGGTCAGGATACTCTAACCTTTTCGCGAACACCTTGTGTCATCCCTATTCAATAGTGATTCATAAACACCTGCTCATGATATAGTCGGAATCATTCAATCGACTCTATTTGGGCAGAGATTTCTTATGAATATGGAAAGGGTGTTGTCGCTTTTATTTGGTGTCTATATTTCACGACTTATATAAAATAATTCTAAATGTAGTGTATGTATATGTGGTGGAGATATATTTGTTTGTTGTTTAACGCCACATTCAGCAATATCCCAACAAAACGATGGTGGTCTGTAAATAATCGAATCTGGACCAGACATCCAATCCAGTGGTTGTTGACATCATGAGCATCGATCTATACAATTGGGATACGATGACATGCATCAACCACATCAGCGAGCCCCCCTCTCACGACAAGCATAGGTTGCTGAAGATCATTTCTAACCCGAGTGAAAGAGATCAGGGCGATCATACCTAGCGTTGCTATTGCTATTGCTATCCAAATGGAAATCCTGTATTGACATGACATTTACCCTATTTCTGTCGGTGGTTAGAGTGGACGCACATCAACAGTAATAGATTACGTACGACGTCGCTCCTTCAACTGTCTAACTGTTCTTTAATGCTTCACCTTCAATAAATCTCAACTTCTGGCCAAGATGCTAACAAAAGTTGTTTTGATTCTGTCATAGATCCATGTCAGATATCAATACGGTGAAATAGCAATTGTGCGTCTCTCACGGTTCTGACTTAATTACCCACTAAAAGGATATTACTGTAGCCATGTTCCTCTAATGACATTGGTATTCGATTGACACTTAATCATCATCGTTCATGACGCGTATTGATGTCCTGTATTTTGAGTGCTTATATGTCAGATCTCACAGGGTATGTCTGGCTACATCCTGAACTACTCGCCTGTGTTTTGAGTGATTATATGATAGATCTCACAGGTTATGTCTGGCTGCATCGTGAACTCCTAGTTTGTGTTTTGAGTGATTATATATCAGATCTCACAGGTTATGTCTAGCTGCATCGTGAACTCCTAGTTTGTGTTTTGAGTGATTGTTTGTCAGATCTCACAGGGTATGTCTGGCTTCATCGTGAACTCCTAGTTTGTGTTTTGAGTGATTGTTTGTCAGATCTCACAGGGTATGTCTGGCTGCATCGTGAACTCCTAGTTTGTGTTTTGAGTGATTGTTTGTCAGATCTCACAGGTTATGTCTGGCTTCATCGTGAACTCCTAGTTTGTGTTTTGAGTGATTGTTTGTAAGATCTCACAGGGTATGTCTGTCTTCATCGTGAACTCCTAGTTTGTGTTTTGAGTGATTGTTTGTCAGATCTCACAGGGTATGTCTGGCTTCATCGTGAACACCTAGTTTGTGTTTTGAGTGATTGTTTGTAAGATCTCACAGGGTATGTCTGGCTTCATCGTGAACTCCTAGCCTGTGTTTTGAGTGATTATATGTCAGATCTCACAGGGTATGTCTGGCTGCATCCTGAACTACTCGCCTGTGTTTTGAGTGATTAAATGTCAGATCTCACAGGGTGTGTCTGGCTTCATCGTGAACTCCTCGCCTGTGTTTTGAGTGATTGTTTGCAGATCTCACAGGGTATGTCTGGCTGCATCGTGAACTCCTAGTTTGTGTTTTGAGTGATTGTTTGTAAGATCTCACAGGGTATGTCTGGCTGCATCGTGAACTCCTAGCCTGTGTTTTGAGTGATTATATGTCAGATCTCACAGGGTATGTCTGGTTGCATCGTGAACTCCTCGCCTGTGTTTTGAGTGATTGTTTGTCAGATTTCACGGGGTGTGTCTGGCTGCATCGTGAACTCCTAGTTTGTGTTTTGAGTGATTGTTTGTAAGATCTAACAGGGTATGTCTGGCTGCATCGTGAACTCCTAGTTTGTGTTTTGAGTGATTATATGTCAGATCTCACAGGTTATGTCTGGCTACATCCTGAGCTACTCGCCTGTGTTTTGAGTGCTTATATGTCAGATATCACAGGGTATGTCTGGCTTCATCGTGAACTCCTAGCCTGTGCTTTGAGTGATTGTTTGTCAGATCTCACAGGGTATGTCTGGCTGCATCGTGAACTCCTAGTTTGTGTTTTGAGTGATTGTTTGTCAGATCTCACAGGGTATGTCTGGCTGCATCGTGAACTCCTAGCCTGTGCTTTGAGTGATTGTTTGTCAGATCTCACAGGGTATGTCTGGCTGCATCGTGAACTCCTAGCCTGTGTTTTGAGTGATTGTTTGTCAGATCTCACAGGGTATGTCTGGCTGCATCGTGAACTCCTAGCCTGTGTTTTGAGTGATTGTTTGTCAGATCTCACAGGGTATGTCTGGCTGCATCGTGAACTCCTAGCCTGTGTTTTGAGTGATTGTTTGTCAGATCTCACAGGGTATGTCTGGCTGCATCGCGAACTCCTCGCTTTGATGCTGCAGCATATGTTGCAGGGGTGAGTATTAATATCAATATAATGATTGAGTGAGTAATTTAACGCCAATTTGAACCACAATAAATCTTTCAAAACGTGTATGGTAGACATGATGAGGACATTTCCATAATTGACGATTCAGTGAAAAATCACACAAATCCCTATGCCCGATGCGATTCACCATTTTGACTTGTACCGTGTGTTCCCGTGATGTTGTTTTTCGGGTGAACGATTGACTTGCCTTTATGTGTGATTGTGACGGGTGCCACCGGTGGGGCAGGATACGCCCACCTTCACGCGAACACCTGTATCATTTTTCTATTTTTTAGTGATTCACGAATAAATGCTTATAATATAGTCGGAATCGAGCAATGGGCTTTGCTTTTAGTAGCGATTTCATATGGTTGTGGAAATGGTTGTATATATATAACTTCATGTCAGCTTCATGTGGGACATCGTGAACTCCTAGTTTGTGTTTTGAGTGATTGTTTGTAAGATCTCACAGGGTATGTCTGGCTGCATCGTGAACTCCTAGTTTGTGTTTTGAGTGATTGTTTGTAAGATCTCACAGGGTATGTCTGGCTGCATCGTGAACTCCTAGTTTGTGTTTTGAGTGATTGTTTGTCAGATCTCACAGGGTATGTCTGGCTGCATCGTGAACTCCTAGTTTGTGTTTTGAGTGATTGTTTGTAAGATCTCACAGGGTATGTCTGGCTGCATCGTGAACTCCTAGCCTGTGTTTTGAGTGATTGTTTGTCAGATTTCACGGGGTGTGTCTGGCTGCATCGTGAACTCCTAGTTTGTGTTTTGAGTGATTGTTTGTAAGATCTAACAGGGTATGTCTGGCTGCATCGTGAACTCCTAGTTTGTGTTTTGAGTGATTATATGTCAGATCTCACAGGGTATGTCTGGTTGCATCGTGAACTCCTCGCCTGTGTTTTGAGTGATTGTTTGTCAGATTTCACGGGGTGTGTCTGGCTGCATCGTGAACTCCTAGTTTGTGTTTTGAGTGATTGTTTGTAAGATCTAACAGGGTATGTCTGGCTGCATCGTGAACTCCTAGTTTGTGTTTTGAGTGATTATATGTCAGATCTCACAGGTTATGTCTGGCTACATCCTGAACTACTCGCCTGTGTTTTGAGTGCTTATATGTCAGATATCACAGGGTATGTCTGGCTGCATCGTGAACCCCTAGCCTGTGCTTTGAGTGATTGTTTGTCAGATCTCACAGGGTATGTCTGGCTGCATCGTGAACTCCTAGCCTGTGTTTTGAGTGATTGTTTGTCAGATCTCACAGGGTATGTCTGGCTGCATCGTGAACTCCTAGCCTGTGCTTTGAGTGATTGTTTGTCAGATCTCACAGGGTATGTCTGGCTGCATCGCGAACTCCTCGCTTTGATGCTGCAGCATATGTTGCAGGGGTGAGTATTAATATCAATATAATGATTGAGTGAGTAATTTAACGCCAATTTGAACCACAATAAATCTTTCAAAACGTGTATGGTAGACATGATGAGGAAATTTCCATAATTGACAGCCGACAGTGTGAAGTGACACGGTTGGCCGACCCAGTGCTTCACAGCCGACAGTGTGTGGTGACACAGCAGGCCGACCCACTGCTACACAGCCGACGGTGTGGAGTGACACGGCAGGCCGACCCAGTGCTACACAGCCGACAGTGTGAAGTGACACGGCAGGCCGACCAAAGTGCTACACAGCCGACGGTGTGGAGTGACACGGCAGGCCGACCCAGTGCTTCACAGCCGACAGTGTGTGATGACACGGCAGGCCGACCCACTGCTACACAGCCGACGGTGTGGAGTGACACGGCAGGCCGACCCAGTGCTACACAGCCGACAGTGTGAAGTGACACGGCAGGCCGACCCACTGCTACACAGCCGACGGTGTGGAGTGACACGGCAGGCCGACCCAGTGCTACACACCCGACAGTGTGAAGTGACACGGCAGGCCGACCCAGTGCTACACAGCCGACGGTGTGGAGTGACACGGCAGGCCGACCCAGTGCTTCACAGCCGACAGTGTGTGGTGACACGGCAGGCCGACCCACTGCTACACAGCCGACAGTGTGGAGTGACACGGCAGACCGACCCATTGATACAGCCGACAGTGTGTGGTGACACGGCAGGCCGACCCATTGATACAGCCGACAGTGTGTGGTGACACGGCAGGCCGACCCATTGATACAGCCGACAGTGTGTGGTGACACGGCAGGCGGACCCATTGATACACAGCCGACGGTGTGTGGAGACACGGCAGGCCGACCCACTGCTACACAGCCGACGGTGTGGAGTGACACGGCAGGCCGACCCATTGATACAGCCGACAGTGTGTGGTGACACGGCAGGCCGACCCATTGATACAGACGACAGTGTGTGGTGACACGGCAGGCCGACCCACTGCTTCACAGCCGACAGTGTGTGGTGACACGGCAGGCCGACCCACTGCTTCACAGCCGACAGTGTGAAGTGACACGGCAGGCCGACCCACTGCTACACAGCCGACAGTGTGTGGTGACACGGCAGGCCGACCCACTGCTACACAGCCGACAGAGTGGAGTGACACGGCAGACCGACCCATTGATACAGCCGACAGTGTGTGGTGACACGGCAGGCCGACCCATTGATACAGCCGACAGTGTGTGGTGACACGGCAGGCCGACCCATTGATACAGCCGACAGTGTGTGGTGACACGGCAGGCGGACCCATTGATACACAGCCGACGGTGTGTGGAGACACGGCAGGCCGACCCACTGCTACACAGCCGACGGTGTGGAGTGACACGGCAGGCCGACCCATTGATACAGCCGACAGTGTGTGGTGACACGGCAGGCCGACCCATTGATACAGACGACAGTGTGTGGTGACACGGCAGGCCGACCCACTGCTTCACAGCCGACAGTGTGAAGTGACACGGCAGGCCGACCCATTGATACAGCCGACGGTATGTGATACGGCAGGCCGACCCAGTGCTACACAGCCGACGGTGTGTTGAGACACGGCAGACCGACCCATTGATACGGCCGACGGTATGTGATACGGCAGGCCGACCCAGTGCTACACAGCCGACGGTGTGTTGAGACACGGCAGACCGACCCATTGATACGGCCGACGGTATGTGATACGGCAGGCCGACCTACTGCTACACAGCCGACAGTGTGTTGAGACACAGCAGACCGACCCATTGATACGGCCGACGGTGTGTGATACGGCAGGCCGACCCACTGCTACACAGCCGACGGTGTGTGGAGACACGGCAGGCCGACTTACTGCTAAACAGCCGACGGTGTCTGGTGACACGACAAGGCGGTCCAAGTGCTACACACCCGACGGTATGTGGTGACACGGCAGGCCGACCCACTGCTACACAGCCGACGGTGTGGAGTGACACGGCAGGCCGACCCAGTGCTACACACCCGACAGTGTGAAGTGACACGGCAGGCCGACCCAGTGCTACACAGCCGACGGTGTGGAGTGACACGGCAGGCCGACCCAGTGCTTCACAGCCGTCAGTGTGTGGTGACACGGCAGGCCGACCCACTGCTACACAGCCGACGGTGTGGAGTGACACGGCAGGCCCACCCAGTGCTACACAGCCGACAGTGTGAAGTGACACGGCAGGCCGACCCACTGCTACACAGCCGACGGTGTGGAGTGACACGGCAGGCCGACCCAGTGCTACACACCCGACAGTGTGAAGTGACACGGCAGGCCGACCCAGTGCTACACAGCCGACGGTGTGGAGTGACACGGCAGGCCGACCCAGTGCTTCACAGCCGACAGTGTGTGGTGACACGGCAGGCCGACCCACTGCTACACAGCCGACGGTGTGGAGTGACACGGCAGGCCGACCCAGTGCTTCACAGCCGACAGTGTGTGGTGACACGGCAGGCCGACCCACTGCTTCACATCCGACGGTGTGGAGTGACACGGCAGGCCGACCCAGTGCTTCACATCCGACGGTGTGGAGTGACACGGCAGGCCGACCCAGTGCTTCACATCCGACGGTGTGGAGTGACACGGCAGGCCGACCCAGTGCTACACATCCGACGGTGTGTGGAGACACGACAGGTCGACCCACTGCTACACACCCGACGGTGTGTGGAAACACCGCAGGCCAATCCATTGGTACAGCCGACGGTGTGTGATACGGCAGGCCGACCCACTGCTACACAGCCGACGGTGTGTGATACGGCAGGCCGACCCACAACAAGCCCGTGTCTACATATGCAGATATTGCAAGCATTAATTACACTGTGGCATTGATTCTGTCTTTAATGTCCCATACAGAGACAAGGACCTGCTCGTTCTATTAAGGATAAGATCAACGTAATCACAGATTCGACAGCCAATCGCAATGAAGCCAAAGAAAAACGGGCAATAGAAGTACTCGAGTAACGGAAATACGGGTAGCAAAAATACAAGTAACAGAAACATGGATAACAGAAGTACGGGTAACAGAAATACAGGTAACAGAAACATGGGTAACAGAAGTACTGGTAACAGAAACATGGGTAACAGAAGTACTGGTAACAAAAATACAGGTAACAGAAACATGGGTAACAGAAGTACGGGTAACAGTAATACAGGTAACAGAAACATTGGTAACATAAGTACGGGTAACAGAAATACGGGTAACAAAAATACAGGTAACAGAAACATGGGTAACAGATGTACGGGTAACAGTAATACAGGTAACTGAAGCCTGGGTAACAGAAGTACGGGTAACAGTAATACAGGTAACTGAAACATGGGTAACAGAAGTACGGGTAACAGAAATACGGGTAACAAAAAAAACAGGTAACAGAAACATGGGTAAAAGAAGTACGGGTAACAAAAATACAGGTAACATAAGTACGGGTAACAGAAGTACGGGTAACAGAAATACAGGCAACAGAAACATGGGAAACAGAAGTACGGGTAACAGAAATACAGGTAACAGAAATACAGGTAACAGAAACATGGGTAAAAGAAGTACGGGTAACAGAAATACAGGTAACAGAAACATGGGTAACAGAAGTTCGGGTAACAGAAATACAGGTAACAGAAACATGGGTAACAGAAGTTCGGGTAACAGAAATACAGGTAACAGAAACATGGGAAACAGAAGTTCGGGTAACAGAAACATGGTAACAGAAATACAGGTAACAGAAACATGGTAACAGAAGTACGGGTTACAGAAATACAGGTAACAGAAACATGGGTAACAGAAGTACGGGTAACAGAAATACGGGTAGCAAAATACAGGTAACAGAAACATGGGTAACAGAAGTACGGGTAACAGAAATACAGGTAACAGAAACATGGGTAACAGAAGTACGGGTAACAGAAATACGGGTAGCAAAATACAGGTAACAGAAACAAGGGTTACAAAAGTACGGGTAACAGAAATACAGGTAACAGAAACATGGGTAACAGAAGTACGGGTAACAGAAATACGGGTAGCAAAATACAGGTAACAGAAACATGGGTAACAGAAGTACGGGTAACAGAAAAACAGATAACAGAAATACAGGTAACAGAAACATGGGTAACAGAAGTACGGGTAACAGTAATACAGGTAACAGAAACATGGGTAACATAAGTACGGGTAACAGAAATACGGGTAGCAAAATACAGGTAACAGAAACATGGGAAACAGAAGTACGGGTTACAGAAATACAGGTAACAGAAATACAGGTAACAGAAACATGGGTAACAGAAGTACGGGTAACAGAAATACAGGTAACAGAAATACAGGTAACAGAAACATGGGTAACAGAAGTACGGGTAACAGTAATACAGGTAACAGAAACATGGGTAACATAAGTACGGGTAACAGAAATACGGGTAGCAAAATACAGGTAACAGAAACATGGGAAACAGAAGTACGGGCAACAGAAATACAGGTAACAGAAATACAGGTAACAGAAACATGGGAAACAGAAGTACGGGTAACAGAAATACAGGTAACAGAAACATGGGTAACAGAAGTACGGGTAACAGTAATACAGGTAACAGAAACATGCTAACAGTAATACAGGTAACAGAAACATGGGTAACATGAGTACGGGTAACAGAAGTACGGGTACGAAAATGCAGGTAACAGAAACATGGGTTACAAAAGTACGGGTAAAAAAATACAGGTAACAGAAGTACGGGTAACAGAAACGCGGGTAACAGAAAAACAGGTAATAGAAGTACGGGTATGGAATTACGGGTAACAACAAACATGTAACATAAATCAGTAATACAGCTAACATAAGTAACTTTCAAAAGATATACAAGCGGACATACATGTCAACAGAAGTACAAATACAAAAACACAATACATATGCGCGCCCTGCTAGTGCTCAAGTATTGCTAAAAGTTTCGTAAAATCTATAACTCGAAATGACCGTCCCCTCCAAGGGACGTAACTCATCGAGTCAGTAGGACGTTCGCCATTCCAAATACAACAACAATATTTCAGTAAGCACCCAGTTGTAACGATGTCGCATGCAGCAGCCAGAGTCCTGTCACTTGTGTCCAGATCGGTGGTAAGTGTTCATGATAGGTTATTTGTTGTATTGTCCTGTCCCATTAGTAGATACTTGATTCGTTAATCACACTTTCCATCCAAAGACAACAGATGAATATTTTACGAAACATCGAACAATTACAATGTCGGGGAGCAGTAATTGTTTAGGTTTTGTTTCCATTATATTTCAGGCACGATCTTGCATCAGGACACTGAAGTCGTCCCCATCTTCACAGGTACTTCTCATGGAACATGTGTGGCAACAAAATTTCATCTAGATGTGTGATATGCAGCAATGTGTCGGAACAGAGACCATATACACATAGGCCAGGATCTGTGGTCTATACAACGTTTAGGTGCAATATGTTATAAGGCTGGGACAGGTAACCTGGGTTGGCTGGGTACTGAGAAGGACCCGGGTACCCACAGGACTACCCGGACCTGTGGTTAGTCATGTGAAATATTGTATAAAGACTAAAAATATCTAGAACTCGATGAAATAATGAAAGATGCAGTCTCGATGGTTTTATGTGGCCAAAGTATCTGTAAAACTGCGAAACAGTTTGACATATATAAGGCAACACTACAAAGGTGTGTCAAAATGGCTAAGTCTCAAGGCCTTCATTCCATACGCCTTACACCTGCCTATGATAACAGCAGGATTTTCTCTGATGCCGAAGAAAACGAACTCGCTAAATACCTTATAAAGGCATATGCACATAGGCCGAGGCTGTCTATATAGTCTGTGGTCTAAACAACGTTTAGGTGCAATATGTTATAGGGCTGGGACGGGTAACTCGGGTTGGATGGGTACTGAGAAGGACCCGGGTACCTACAGGGCTACCCGGAGCTGTGGTTAGTCATGTGATATATTTATATTGACAAAAATTATCTAGAACTCTATGGTTACACTGTGATATATTTATATTGACAAAAATTATCTAGAACTCTAAGGTTACACTACAAGTCACCAATGTTGGCATTTCTTTCTGACTATGCACAAATTCCTTCTGACTCTTATGTTTGAATAAAGATAAAACTTCAGTCAACTTCAGAGTATGCATTACCAGATCGTTTTAAACGTGCATCTAAATTCATTGAGACCTACAGAGGGTACCTGGGTAGGGTCGGGTAATAGGAGGGTGGGTACCCGGGTAGTAAATTTGGACTTGTCCCAGACCTAATATGTTATTTCTGCCCTAGAACTAGTAGTACTAGTAATATTTTGCACCAACAATGTATCTTCTGTTATGAATACACAGGAATAGCTCCATTACTTGCATAAGAACTGTGTTTTCTGAAAATGATTATTAACACCCATTGGTCCAAGGGAGACAACTAGGGATGGACGCATTTGTCACATTTTCCAGATATTTTGGAAAAATATGCAAAGTGACACTCATTTCTTTTAAATAAAGTATCAAAATCAAAATAAAACCTTAGAATAATCTTTATAAATCCCTATTGCAGAGTTAGCCATAGAACCGTGTGATGTGATGGTGTGTACATTGCAGGCCTGGAAAGTGGGCAAGGTGAACCACATCGCCATAGCTGTCCCAGATCTGGAGAAAGCCACCAGCCTGTACCGAGATGTGCTGGGAGCAAGAGTCAGTGACAAGCAGGTACAGGACAGTACCAATGTTTCTGCTGCAATGTTTTGGTCCCTGGGTTTGGCGGTTTCCGTACAATCAGCCTTCAGGTTCACTCAGCCTAGTCAGCTGACTGCACAATGTCTCGGACAGCAGTGGAGGAATTATATCGCATGAGTTCTCTGTAAACACAAGGCCCAGGCACATCTGGTTTGTAGAACGTAACAACTGGGAAGATTTTGTCCCATGCTTTTCAGAATTTAGGTGTACACTTTGATGTCAACACTTTAGCAAATGGATACAAATTAGAGACTGGTCAATTATTACAGGGTAGGGGGCCAGTCGATGAGATTTGCTCCCCCCATTCAATTTTTTCATCACAACCCCTACTGAATCTCCCTGGCCCCCTCCCCTATAATAAATTACCAAGGCCCTGTTCCACAAAGCGATCATAGCGCTAAGACGATTGTAACTCCCATACTTTAAAACAGACCCATGGCAGTCTTAGCGCTACGATCATGGAACAGGGCCCAGTCCCTTATATTGAACAGTCTATGATTGCTGTTTGTTAATGTTCTATCATGTTCTATCATTCACAGTGTTAGTTCGAAAAGGGATTCTTGACAATGCTTGATGTTTGATTGGTTCGATGCACATGTGAACATACAAGTATGTTGTATGAACCGATGCTCTAGATGCACCATTTGTGTAAAGTTTGGAAATCACATGCAGCATATCGTGATACGGATAAGGACACTCTGTGGTAACACTTTACTGATTGTTAGATTTGTCATTAAGTGGTACACGATGAAAACATCTCTTCGTCACGTACATACTTCTCCAAATGTTTCTATCATTTGCGTTTCTTTTGGCGGTGAGTATATACTAGTATATACATTATCTATATGTTAATTATTTATATTTCAGTCCCTTGTTTCAAACAAAACACGACCGCCTCCGTGGTCTTGTGGTAGAGCGTCCGCCCGGAGAGCGGAAGGTCCGGGGTTTGATCCCCGGCCGCGTCATACCAAAAGACGTTAAAAGATGGTACTTGTTGTTAGCCTGTCTGGCGCTCGGCATTAAGGGGCTAAAACAAGGACTGGTCGGCTCCGAGTCAGTATACTGTGTCTGAGTGGGGTATTCATGTTAAACTGCGGCATGGTATCTCAGTGAGCTAGCACTATAAATCGGCATCAGTCCGGACTAGTACAAGCAGCCACACAAACACACACACGTACATGCACGTCGCTATATAAGTGCAATAATCTTGGACGCGACGTTAAACCCAATTTCACCTCACCTCACCTCAAACAAAACACAATGACTGAATGAAAAAAATTAGAAATGGTCATTCTGAACTTTGATTGTTTCACATGAAAATAGAAATGTCAAGTAAACATTATGTGCATGCTACAATTCAACTAGTTTTAGAGATTCAACACATTATTATGCATACCATGTGAGTCCTCGTGCATGCCATGTGACTAAATGCATACCATGTGACCCATGCATTCCATGTGAGTCCTCGTGCATACCATGTGACTAAATGCATACCATGTGACTCATGCATTCCATGTGAGTCCTTGTGCATACCATGTGAGTCCTCGTGCATACTATGTCACTATATGCATACCATGTGACTCATGCATTCAATGTGAGTCCTAGTGCATACCATGTGACTAAATGCATTCCATGTGACTCGTGCATACCATGTGACTAAATGCATACCATGTGACTCGTGCATACCATGTGACTTAATGCATACCATGTGACTAAATGCATACCATGTGACTCATGCATAACATGTGACTAAATGCATACCATGTGACTCATGCATACCATGTGACTAAATGCATACCATGTGACTCATGCATAACATGTGACTAAATGCATACCATGTGACTCATGCATACCATGTGACTAAATGCATACCATGTGACTCATGCATAACATGTGAGCCCTCTTGCATACCATGTGACTCATGTATACCATGTGACTCGTGCATACTGTGACTAAATGCATACCATGTGATTCATGCATACCATGTGACTCGTGCATACTATGTGACTAAATGCATACCATGTGACTCATGCATACCATGTGACTCGTGCATACCATGTGAGTCCTTGTGCATACCATGTGGCTAAATGCATACCATGTGACTCGTGCATACCATGTGACTAAATGCATACCATGTGACTCGTGCATACCATGTGACAATGCATACCATGTGACTCGTGCATACCATGTGAGCCATCATGCATACCATGTGACTCATGCATACCATGTGACTCATGCATACTATGTGACTTAATGCATACTATGTGACTCATGCATACCACAGAACTACAGATAAGCTGTGTATTTAAGTAAAATACCCCCCAAAATGTTCAAAACCCAATTACTTTCAATTAACTTGCGTACAGAAATGCATGCATTAAATGTAAAACTCAAATGTATAAAAACAGCATGTGTAATTACCCAACCCTTTTCAGCATGCGTACAACAGAGCTAATTTCCGAAACACAATTACGAGCTAATTTACTTTCGGAGTCAAGCATTTAGTAAGAACCCTTATATACATCAAAAGCGTTATTATATAATGTAAGCTCATTTGGGGATAAACCCAATAGAGTGATGATTAGATGAATGAAAAAGTATTGGTTACCCAATGAAACATGTAATAACCCAATTAAAAAAGAAACCTTTGAGTAGAAACTCAATTGCTAAAAAAGTTATCTGGAGCTCTGTACCATGTGACTCATGCATACCATGTGAGTCATCGTTCTTATTACTATATTTATTCTGCAAGAGAACAAGAATGGTCACCTAATTGTGATAGGGATGACTTTTACATTGTTTAGTGCACAGTAAATCCATTTATTGCTTATGAATACATTTCATTTGTTGAGTATGGTCAGGAACAATACTAAACGAGAAGTCCGAGAAATAAAGGTAAAAAGAAAACACACCAGTCTGCTCAGGGTGACAGTTAGCCCTGCAGCCAGTAAGCAGTGGCACACAGGCCTCTCTTACACTCATCCCTCTCCTCCTGGGAGAGGCCTTGCTGTCTGTGATGCCTGGCTGTTGGTGATGCCTGGCTGTCTGTGATGCCTGGCTGTCTGTGTGATGCCTGGCTATCTGTCTGTGATGCCTGGCTGCCTGTGATGCGTGGCTGTCTGCCTGTGATGCCTGGCTGTCTGTCTGTGATGCCTGGCTGCCTGTGATGCCTGGCTATCTGTCTGTGATGCCTGGCTGTCTGTGATGCCTGGCTGCCTGTGATGCGTGGCTGTCTGCCTGTGATGCCTGGCTGTCTGTGATGCCTGGCTGTCTGTCTGTGATGCCTGGCTGCCTGTGATGCGTGGCTATCTGTCTGTGATGCCTGGCTGTCTGTGATGCCTGGCTGTCTGTCTGTGATGGCTGTCTGTCTGTGATGCCTGGCTGTCTGCCTGTGATGCCTGGCTGTCTGTGATGCCTGGCTGTCGGTGATGCCTGGCTGTCTGTGATGCCTGGCTGTCGATGATGCCCGGCTGTCTGTCTGTGATGCCTGGCTGTCTGTGATACCTGTCTGCCTGTGATGCCTTGCTATCGGTGATGCCTGGCTGTCTGCCTGTGATGCCTAGCTGTCTGCCTGTGATACCTGGCTGTCTGTGATGCCTTGCTGTCTGTGATGTCTGTCTGTGATGCCTGGCTGTCTGTCTGTGATGCCTTGCTGTCTGTGATGGCTGTCTGTCTGTGATGCCTGGCTGTCTGTGATGCCTGGCTGTCTGTCTGTGATGCCTGGCTGTCTGTCTGTGATGGCTGTCTGCCTGGCTGTCTGTGATGCCTGGCTGTCGGTGATGCCTGGCTGTCGGTGATGCCTGGCTGTCTGTCTGTGATGCCTAGCTGTCTGCCTGTGATACCTGGCTGTCTGTGATGCCTTGCTGTCTGTGATGTCTGTCTGTGATGCCTGGCTGTCTGTCTGTGATGCCTTGCTGTCTGTGATGGCTGTCTGTCTGTGATGCCTGGCTGTCTGTGATGCCTGGCTGTCTGTCTGTGATGCCTGGCTGTCTGCCTGTGATGCCTGGCTGTCTGTGATGTCTGTCTGTGATGCCTGGCTGTCTGTCTGTGATGCCTTGCTGTCTGTGATGGCTGTCTGTCTGTGATGCCTGGCTGTCTGTGATGCCTGGCTGTCTATCTGTGATGCCTGGCTGTCTGTGATGCCTGGCTGTCTGTGATGCCTGGCTGTCTGTGATGCCTGGCTGTCTGTGATGCCTGGCTGTCTGTCTGTGATGCCTAGCTGTCTGCCTGTGATGCATGGCTGTCTGCCTGTGATGCCTGGCTGTCTGCCTGTGATGCCTGGCTGTCTGCCTGTGATGCCTGGCTGTCGGTGATGCCTGGCTGTCTGTGATGCTTGGCTGTCTGTGATGCGTGACTGTCGGTGATGCCTGGCTGTCTGTGATGCCTGGCTATCAATGATACCTGTCTGTCTGTCTGTGATGCCTTGCTGTCTGTGATGCCTGGCTGTCTGTGATGCCTGGCTGTCTGTGATGCCTGGCTGTCGGTGATGCCTGTCTGTCTGTGATGCCTGGCTGTCTGTGATGCCTGGCTGTCAGTGATGCCTGGCTGTCGGTGATGCCTGGCTGTCTGTGATGCCTGGCTTTCTGTCTGTGATGCCTGGCTGTTGGTGATGCCTTGCTGTCTGTGATGCCTGGCTATCGGTGATGCCTGTCTGTCTGGCTGTCTGTGATGCCTTGCTGTCTGTGATGCCTGGCTGTCTGTGATGCCTGGCTGTCTGTGATGCCTGGCTGTCGGTGATGCCTGTCTGTCTGTGATGCCTGGCTGTCTGTGATGCCTGGCTGTCAGTGATGCCTGGCTGTCGGTGATGCCTGGCTGTCTGTGATGCCTGGCTTTCTGTTTGTGATGCCTGGCTGTTGGTGATGCCTTGCTGTCTGTGATGCCTGGCTATCGGTGATGCCTGTCTGTCTGGCTGTCTGTGATGCCTTGCTGTCTGTGATGCCTGGCTGTCTGTGATGCCTGGCTATAGGTGATGCCTGGCTGTCTGTCTGTGATGCCTTGCTGTCTGTGATGGCTGTCTGTCTGTGATGCCTGGCTGTCTGTGATGCCTGGCTGTCTGTGATGCCTGGCTGTCTGTTGGTGATGCCTGTCTGTCTGTGATGCATGGCTGTCTGTGATGCCTGGCTGTCTGTGATGCCTGGCTGTCGGTGATGCCTGTCTGTCTGTGATGCCTGGCTGTCTGTGATGCCTGGCTGTCAGTGATGCCTGGCTGTCGGTGATGCCTGGCTGTCTGTGATGCCTGGCTTTCTGTCTGTGATGCCTGGCTGTTGGTGATGCCTTGCTGTCTGTGATGCCTGGCTATCGGTGATGCCTGTCTGTCTGGCTGTCTGTGATGCCTTGCTGTCTGTGATGCCTGGCTGTCTGTGATGCCTGGCTGTCTGTGATGCCTGGCTGTCGGTGATGCCTGTCTGTCTGTGATGCCTGGCTGTCTGTGATGCCTGGCTGTCAGTGATGCCTGGCTGTCGGTGATGCCTGGCTGTCTGTGATGCCTGGCTTTCTGTTTGTGATGCCTGGCTGTTGGTGATGCCTTGCTGTCTGTGATGCCTGGCTATCGGTGATGCCTGTCTGTCTGGCTGTCTGTGATGCCTTGCTGTCTGTGATGCCTGGCTGTCTGTGATGCCTGGCTATAGGTGATGCCTGGCTGTCTGTCTGTGATGCCTTGCTGTCTGTGATGGCTGTCTGTCTGTGATGCCTGGCTGTCTGTGATGCCTGGCTGTCTGTGATGCCTGGCTGTCTGTTGGTGATGCCTGTCTGTCTGTGATGCATGGCTGTCTGTGATGCCTGCATGGCTGACTGTGATGCCTGCTGGTGATGAGAGATGGTGATGTAATGGTTTTGAGCAGAGATGGTAACTTGAATAACTAATAAGAGCAGTATCTTGCTCACAACCGTCTATTGTCTTGTGGTCACAGTTGAGCTGACAATCCTGTTATGAATATTCCTGTTGCCCTTCCCCTTTCATCAGTGGTCAAACAAGTCATTGTTTCTCGGTTGGCAGTGGAAAAGCCAATACGAAAGAAGCAGCAACTCAAATGTTTTTCTGGTTATGAAAATATGTGAGAGCACACATGTCAGCTAAGGAACATTTTGCACATGTAATTTTATGTTTTGTTTGAACTGCACAGTGCGTCACCAAAATGCATTTCCACCCTTCCCTGTATATTTAACATCTTTCTGACTTATCGTTATGTTTATGCCAGGTAAATCTTCCCGAGGCAAGGGTGTTAACTGACAACGAAAGTACAGCTTCCTCCCCTGCCATACTACGCTGGAATCAGATTCCTCCTCTCATTTCCCTCAAACAAAATGGCGGTGACCTTTAGGCACCTTGATAAAAAACATAAAACGATTTGAAAAATATATGTCGACGCCCAGTAAAGGGTACACACTTTGCAAATGGTGCAGTCAACGGAAATCTGTCCAGAAATCTTGTTCGGCAAGGGTGGAAACTGGACTTTTACAGTCAGTTACCTCCCCTGCCTCGGGAACACATGCCAAATATTATACATGCCGACATTCATTTGCCTTTCAATATAGAAGAAGAAATCGACAGTGAATCTTTCAGTTAATATGATGAAAGGAAGTTGATGTACAGTAAATATCAGGAATATCTATCTTGTGACAACCCGTTTCTGCCACAGCCACAGCCCGATCATGGAGTCTACACCGTATTTGTGGAACTTGGGGATACAAAGATAGAGGTAGGTAATCTTGCCTTGTGTAGCGGCCATAACATTTCCGAGTCCCGTGATGGGATTTGAACCACGGACCTTCTGATCAGAGGTCGGATGCCTTGTCCACATGACCAAAGAGGTTAACCCCGTCAGCAAGCTAACAAGGTAAGGATGTCATCTGTGGGATGACTCCACGCCCTGCTACGCTTGCATGGTGCAGGGTTTGTCCAAGACTGATCATATTGTGTAAATGATTAATGACGTATATCACCACTGACTCCTTGGGTATTCCAGGTTGCAGTAGGTTACCAAGCATGTATGGTGCCAGCTGTGTCAGGCTGCTTTATTTGTCTGCACTGTATCAAGGACATGTTGAACAAAGGTATCCTATGACAATGAGCCCAAAGTAAGGTATATGTTTGCTAAGTTAGGTGTATTGACATGGCTAAACCTACATGTCGGCTTACTATTCATTCAGTCCTAAATATATTCAGCCTAACTGAAACTCATTCACCACAGTGTCAAAATTGTTGAGAAATGTCTTGAACAACATATCAAGTTATTTCCTTGTGTTTTAGTTCTTGCTCCCTGATTGGAGACAAAACACTTTATCACATTGTCATTCATGGAATGTGAGCTTCTGTACCTGTAGTAGTCTGGTATTAATACTGCTAAGCTTGCACCTGTATGTCATGTTGCCAGTTGCTGAACCCACTGGGAGACAAGAGCCCGATACAGAACTTCCTGGACAAGAACAAGAGTGGAGGGATGCACCATATCTGTATTGAGGTAACAGATATAATCACAGGGCCCTCCTACATTACAACAGTAGCATTTCTGTACCTGATTTCACCTTAAAGTGACAGACAGCACCTAGTGATGAACTTAACATTATGACATTGATGAAATGATACAAGCAGGTAGGGCTGGGACGGGTATCTCGGGTACTCAGGTCGGGTGGGTACCGAGTAGGCCCCGGGTACCCACAGGACTACCCAGACCCGTAGTTAGTCATGTGATATATTGTTTAATGACAACAATTATCGAAAACTCCATGGCATCAAAACAAGTCACTAATGTTCGCATTTGTTTCTGACTATGAATGTATTCCTTCTGATCCCCACCTATTGCCAACAAGGACTGACAAGAGCTGATATGTTTGAAAAAAGACACAACAACTTCATTGAATGCATGACCAGATTGTTTTATATCTAAATACATTTTGCCAAGGCTATGATCAAACTATTCCCAATCAGACATTTTGTACCAATGTCTTGAGACCTACAGTGGGTACCTGGGGAGGGTAGAGTAATAGGGGTTGGGTACCTGGGTAGTAAATTTTGACTCATCTCAGCCCTAAAGCAAAAATATTTTCATGTTTGGGCACCTTGGAGCAAATTGTTAAAATGACAGCTACCCGAAATCCAAGATGGCCACCAATTGTTTTCGAATGATCATTCTATACAGCTTAATACTCTGTCATAATACGAGTCATAATCTGCTATGATATGCTCTTGCATATTCTGGTGAGCATACACAGCCGCCATATTTCTTTCCATCTACATCAATTGCATACATAGATCAATATATGCTATTTCTATAGAACTTATAGCCATAAATGTATCTGTACCGTGACTGATCCAGACTATATATCTTGATCAATACCTTCACATTGTGCTGATGTGTGCACCTGCAGGATCATGTGCAATTAATGTGACAGGGAAAACATGGGAGCCATTCTGTCACGCATCTACAGTGGATGAATTCCTCGACAGCTCTTGTCAGTCCTTGTTGGCAATAGGTGGGGATCAGCTCCTGTCAGGCCTTGTTGGCAATAGTTGGGGATCAGCTCCTGTCAGTCCTTGTTGGCAATAGGTGGGGATCAGTTCCTGTCAGTCCTTGTTGGCAATAGGTGGGGATCAGCTCCTGTCAGTCCTTGTTGGCAATAGGTTGGGATCAGTTCCTGTCAGTCCTTGTTGGCAATAGGTGGGGATCAGTTCCTGTCAGTCCTTGTTGGCAATAGTTGGGGATCAGCTCCTGTCAGTCCTTGTTGGCAATAGGTGGGGATCAGCTCCTGTCAGTCCTTGTTGGCAATAGGTTGGGATCAGTTCCTGTCAGTCCTTGTTGGCAATAGGTGGGGATCAGCTCCTGTCAGTCCTTGTTGGCAATAGGTGGGGATCAGTTCCTGTCAGTCCTTGTTGGAAATAGGTGGGGATCAGCTCCTGTCAGTCCTTGTTGGCAATAAGTTGGGATCAGTTCCTGTCAGTCCTTGTTGGCAATAGGTGGGAATCAGTTCCTGTCAGTCCTTGTTGGCAATAGGTGGGGATCAGCTCCTGTCAGTCCTTGTTGGCAATAGGTGGGGATCCTGGGTTAGAATAGGTCCCCAGCAACCTGTACTTGTGTGAGGCCACAACATAAATGGGGTGGTCAGGCTCGGTGATGTGTTTTGATTGAGTGTCATTGTATCCCAACAGTGTGGGACATTGCTCATTACATCATCGGCTTAACCAAATTTGATTATTTATAATCAAATGTCCTAAAGTTGAGTGAGTGAGTATGGTTTTACGCCGCTTTTAGCAATATTCCAGCAATATCACAGCGGGGGACACCAGAAATGGGCTTCACACAATGTACCCGGGTCTTCGGCGTGACGAGCGAACGCTTTAACCGCTATAGCTACCCGACCGCCCCTGTCCTAAAGTTTAAATATTGCTTCATGCAGCGAAAACATCAAATAACAATAGGTGAAGTCGAAAATCAGGGCTTCATTTAGCTATATAAAACATGTACCAGTGCAATCTGTTATTGAAAAATGCAACATAACATTAATGTCTACATGCACCAAGTATTATTATAATAAGCCTCTTTATTGTGTCATTCCACTCAAGTGAATGCTCATGGTGCTACATTGTTATTATTAGATCTGTGTGCACTTGTTTTTCATTCTCTGCTCCCTTTATGACCAAAATGATTCATGGCCTAAATCTATCCATGTTTTTGTCAAAATCTGTCTGTCAGCGAAGTTGATTGCCCTTTGTCTTTTGTTCCACTACTGCTTGTTTGGAATACCCAATAGCACAGGATCGAAAGTGAAATATTGAAATTAATGCGAGCGGGAATTAAATGCAAAAAATGCGAGTGGTCATTGCTCGCATTATCAAACATTGCATTTATATCGACAATGAGACATTTTGGGTAGCAGAAATACCAACTAAGACATACGCTGAAAACAAACAATTATGTATTCCACACTACTGTTTATTGAGCAGCAAGTATATAAACAATGTCATTCCAACACTAATTACATCCTGTGAATTGTCACTGCTGGGGTCAAGACAAGAATTCTACTCACTTATGTCATCACTGATCACACCTGCAAGTGCAGACAGACGCCACCCAACACAGTGTGTTTGTTCTTTGTGACTGCGTCAAAGGCCGACACGAGCCAGCAAGCATGTATTGTTTCAGCTGAAGTACTCTACTCAGCGCTAATAAGCAGTGCTATTTGGTGTGTGATTGGATTAATGTGAGGATTCTCCTGTAAACCTGACAGAGGACGTTTTCTTTAGATATAAATCCACTGATGCTTGAGAGGAGGGGGTGTCGCATTCATATTGAGTTCATTTTTGGCTAGGGGCCAATGCTCGCATTCTTTTGGAGACATATTAATTTCACGATTTACAGTATATATCCAAGGTCATTTGACATGGATTAAGTCATTCATATAAACTACAGTAATAAGGAGAAGTTACATAGTTGCACAGCTCGTTCAGGATGGCTTGAGTAATGGTAATTAAGTGATTCTAGACATTTGTACTCACGACATGTCATTGAGACAAGGCTTATCCCCAATCGGTCACTGTGACATTCTGGTTAAAACAGAACTACCTTTCATATGAAAATTCTACCAAGATGTATTCAAGTGAGTGAGTGAGTGAGTGAGTGAGTGAGTATGGTTTTATGCAGCTTTTAGCAATATTCCAGCAATATCATGGCGGGGGACACCAGAAATGGGCTTCACACATTGTACCCATGTCGGGAATCGAACCTGGGTCTTCTGCTGTATCAAAGCCAAAAGTAAAACTTCAGTGTGTATTTTTGTACAGGTTATATAGGCACATTTTCACCATGTACTGTTTATGTTGATATTTTCAGGTTGACAATATTAAGGAAGCAATGAAAGACTTGAAGTCAAGAAATATTCGCTGTTTGACAGAAGATGCTAAGATTGGAGCTCACGGAAAGCCTGTGGTCTTCCTACACCCAAAAGACTGTAATGGAGTTCTTGTGGAACTGGAAGAAGCATAGGCTGGATGGAGAGGGCAGTTGGTGGGAGGGACCGAGAGGAGTTGGTGGTGGGTGGGCAGAGATCAGAGATGAGTTGGCTTGATGTGATGGAGGGGTAAGGAGGAGTAGGGAACTGGGTTTGATTGGCGGAGCTAAGAGGAGTAGGGAGTTGGTCTTGTTTGGAGCAGATAAGAGGAAAGTTGGGTTTGGTGGGCGGGGCCAAGATGAGAGGGGAGTCAGATTTGTTGGTGTGGCTGAGATTAGAAGGGAGTTGGTTTTGGAGGGTGGGGTGGGGCTAAGATGAGTGGGGAGTTTGTCTTGATGGGAGGGGATAAGAGTGGTGTGGTCTTGTCGGGAGGGGATAAGAGGAGAGAATAGTTGCGTTGGTGGTTGGGGTAGAGCTGCGGTGTCATCAGTATTTATAGGTTGTATGCCAATAATGAGATTAAAGTGTGATAAGTGTATGTATGAAAATGTCCTACAGTTGAAAATATATATATGTACATGTGTTCAGTTTTCTTGTTGTGTTCTTTATCCAGTAAGATATATGGGCGTCTGACTGGAGACCATGGATACCTGATCTGATAAAAGACCATCACTTCCTCAGATCCAGCTTTGTACATGTACATCAAGTGGTATCGTCATTATGTCGCCCCCTAAAGTCAGGGGAGACATATTGTTTTTGTCTTGGTTCTTGTTGACCTTGTCGGTGTTAAGTTGAAAACTGATCATTGTTTTTCAGTGAAACTTTGCATTTGTATTGCTCATCAGCTAAACTGGTACTTTTTTTTAAAACTTTTTTTCTTTCTTTTTTTTTCGCGGAAACAATTCTGACTTAGTCTTAAATTGGGTTGGGTTCATTTCCGAGCCATAACTTGAAAACCTTGCAAATATTTCAACAAAATTTGGCATATGCATTGCTCTTCAACCTAACTGGTGCCTTTTGCTATTTGGAAAATTTTCTTATGTTTATTTTGTTACATTTCCATGGAAACAATTTGACAATAGGCTTCATTTCTGAGCTGTTACTCTCAAACTAATGAATATTTTTTCATGAAACTATACATTTGCATTGACCACATGTGCAACTATTATCTTTTCATATATTTCAATTCTTCATATTTTTAATTTCCTGTTCAATTTAGACTTATTGAAGTGGCGGTGGGCGTGGTTTGTTTGCCTGTCATTGTACCCCGACAGAGTGGGAAGTTGCTCATAGTATCAGTCACTAGTTGTCCGGTCCGTCCTCATAACAGTTTGTCATGTGTGAAATGTTGCTCACTGCAGCTTTGAACAAAACAAAACAAAAAGCTTGACATCTAATTAAAAGAAATAGGTTGTTCAGACTCAATGACTTGCTGGGTTGTGTGCCATGGTACCAAATGGCGTGGGGGTTTTTCTGGCCCAGGGTCTGGTTTCTATGTTAAAGTGTGGGAGTTATGGTCATCCTTGCGTTAACTTTGCAGAATGCAGCGCAGACTCAATTGTTTACAGACAGATAGGATGTAGCTGGAAAGTTGTCGACTGCAGCCTTGAACAGCATTCATTCAATTAGGCTTGTGTCCACTCTCTCTGGAACCGCGGTCTGCTAGGAACAATTGATACACGATTGTCTAAAAATCCGGTTTGTGTACAGGCGTTATTGACATACACTGTGATGTTTACTGGCTGATCAGCTATGTAGGACCAACCATCAACGCCCCGCGGACTCTCACAAGGAAAGACCATCTCCGTGGTCTAGTACCAAAAAAAAGGCCTGGGTTTTGATTCCCGTCCGCGACATACCAAAAGACGTTAACAGATGGTACTTGTTGTTACCCTGCCTGGCGCTCGGAATTAAGGGGTCAGCTCGGAGTCAGTATTCTGTGTCTGAGCTGGGTATTCGTGTTAAACTGCGGCAAGGTATCTCTTTAACTATATCACTATAACATCGGCATTAGTCCGGACTAGTGCACACGCACGCACACACATACCATTTCAAGGAAATGAAACAGCAAAGAGAAAAGACGGAATGCTTGGAACTGTTCTAAGTATCACTTTGGTCCCTGCATTTCACGTAACAATACTGTCTTGAAAACTTCATAAATTTACATTAAGTTTACTAACTTAGGTAACATGATGGTGTAAGCGTTGGATGATCATAACGATGACCCGGTTCGCCAAACATATTCCAGCTATAACACGCCAAACATATTCCAGCTATATAACATGTAACCGACGCCAAACATATTCCAGCTATATAACATGTAACCGACGCCAAACATATTCATACTATAACACGCCAATCATATTCTGAACACAGAAAATGTACCACAAGAAGCCTATTCCCATTACTCCTATCAACCTCTTAAAACGTGTACATTCCACTGTTAAAACAAAGAATATGACCGATGGTTTGACTAATTCCTAGTCCGTTAATCATATGTGCACATCATTGGTATAATCTGGCGTTCCCGTCGGTGACAACGGATACACGTTGTTGTCTCTGACGTTGGTAGTGACATCGTTCCTGCATCTGTTGTTGGCACTGGTATGTGTGATAACAAAAAAGAGAATTTTAAAGGAGACATTTCTCCGGCAATATGGTTTAACTTTGTTCATTGTTTGGAAAGTAACGTTGTTAAGTACCGCCGCCGATTTGAATGAATACCTAATAGTAGGAATAATTTAAAGAAGAGAGATAACAAAAAAGTTTTATCTTTCATCCACCATACTCTCTTAAAAAAAGAAACGCACAGGTAGATTTTTTGTAAATTTACAAATTGTATCTTATAAAGTCGATATATTTAATTTAATATCATAGATACAAATATGAAATTTTGGAGCTTAATAGTCACATGTTGTCTTTGTACAAAGGCATTGTACATTGTCATGTCACATAAGGCCACAAGGTTGCGCTGAACTCAGTAACCGATCCGGGCAGCAATCACGGCACTGACTGGATAAGTGTACGAATTCTGTTCTGCGGAATTCTGCGCCATTCTGCTTGTAAAGAGTTTGCCAGTTATGGGAGTGTCTGCGGCGTGTTCTGACGTTGACGTACACGTCGGTCAAGTACAAGCCTCAAAAGATTAGTTCCTGACATTCTGGTCCGATATCTTCCTCAAACCAGGGATGCGTCATGCAGTCTCCGTAGCTGAGGCATTGCGATGACGTAGGTGGACCAGGTGGGGTGAGGTGAAATTGGGTTTAACGTCGCGTCCAAGATTATTGTACTTATATAGCGACGTGCATGCACACGTATTTGTGTGTGTGTGTGTGTGTGTGTGTGTGTGTGTGTGTGTTTTAGCCCCTTAATGCCGAGCGCCAGACAGGTTAACAACAAGTACCATCTTTTAACGTCTTTTGGTATGACGCGGCCGGGGATCGAACCCCGGACCTTCCGCTCTCCGGGCGGACGCTCTACCACTTGACCACGGAGGCGGCCTCGTAAGTGGAACAGTCGAATGTAGCGATCCTGTGCAGGGGTGGTAACTCTTGGTCGGCCGGTTCTCGGACGGTCTGCAGTGGAATTGAACTGTGTGTATCGGTCGCAAAGGCGGCAAATGGTGTTGTGGTGGACGTTGAAGTGGCGTGCAACAGAAGACTGCAATTCTCCTCTTTGGTTTGTTGTTTGGTTGGTTTGTTGTTTAACGCCGCACTCAGCAATATTCCAGCTATATCACGGCGGTCTGTAAATAATCGAGTCTGGACCAGACAATCCAGTGATTAATATCATGAGCCACGTTTCCTTTTTTTGATGAGTGTATGTTGTCTTAGGCATTTTATAATGGATTCTCTTACATTAATAACTGGAACTGTTTTAATGTCATATTTAAAGACATGTGGAAATTTTATCTCTTTCGAAAACAATCAACTCGCATTTCAAAGTTTTAAATGGTTATATATTTTAACATGCTTCAAAGTGTATTTGACTATTTCAGGTTAGGTTATTGGAAACTTGAGAGGAACCATTTCCGTTAAGGCTTCGGGAAGTTTAATTTCAAGGGAGGAAACTCTTGTGTACTTAGCAAATGATCGGCGCGTACTCGGCTCCGGTGATTCAGTCATCAAAGAGGCCGTGAATGGTACTCGTCACGATGTCAACGATTCCCATAATATGTGTTCCGTTCGTGATTATAAAAAGAGTTCTTACGAAATTATTTACTAATTAATGTGAGTAAGGTACAGTAAGGTGTAGGACCTGTCCCTCCACCACAAGTCTGTAGTCTATCCGCGCTTCTATTCTTCAATTGTAAATAAGGTTGGTAGGGTGGGGTGAAAACCTGTATATCACCACTGTAGTGAACAGACCAAATGTATATCCCCACTGTGGTGGAGACAGAAAACCTGCATAACCCCCTTGTGGTGGAGAGAGAAAACCTGTGTACCCCCACTGTGGTGGAGAGAGAAAACCTGTGTACCCCCACTGTGGTGGAGAGAGAAAACCTGTGTACCCCCACTGTGGTGGAGAGAGAAAACCTGTGTACCCCCACTGTGGTGGAGAGAGAAAACCTGTGTACCCCCACTGTGGTGGAGAGAGAAAACCTGTGTACCCCCACTGTGGTGGAGAGAGAAAACCTGTATATCCCCACTGTAGAGGAGTGAGAAAACCTGTATATCCCCACTGGTGGAGAGAGAAAACCTGTATACCCCCACTGTGGTGGAGAGAGAAAACCTGTATATCCCCACTGTGGTGGAGAGAGAAAACCTGTATATCCCCACTGTAGAGAAGTGAGAAAACCTGTATATCCCCACTGTCGTGGATAGAAAAAACCTGTATACCCCCACTGTGGTGGAGAGAGCAAACGTGTATATCCCCACTGTGGTGGAGAGAGAAAACCTGTATATCCCCACTGTGGTGGAGAGAAAAAACTTGTATATCCCCACTGTAGAGGAGTGAGAAAACCTGTATATCCCACTGGTGGAGAGAGAAAACCTGTATACCCCCACTGTGGTGGAGAGAGAAAACTTGTATATCCCCACTGTGGTGGAGAGAGAAAACCTGTATATCCCCACTGTAGAGGAGTGAGAAAACCTGTATATCCCCACTGTCGTGGATAGAAAAAACCTGTATACCCCCACTGTGGTGGAGAGAGCAAACGTGTATATCCCCACTGTGGTGGAGAGAGAAAACCTGTGTACCCCCATTGTGATGGAGAGAGAAAACCTGTATACCCCCACTGTGGTGGAGAGAGAGAAAACCTGTATATCCCCTATGTGGTGGAGAGAGAAAACCTGTATACCCTCACTGTGGTGGAGAGAGAAAACCTGTATATCCCCACTGTAGAGGAGTGAGAAAACCTGTATATCCCCACTGTGGTGGAGAGAGAAAACCTGTATACCCCCACTGTGGTGGAGAGAAAAAACCTGTATACCCCCACTGTCGTGGATAGAGGAAACTTGTATATCCCCACTGTGGTGGAGAGAGAAAACCTGTATATCCCCACTGTGGTGGAGAGAGAAAACTTGTATATCCCCACTGTGGTGGAGAGAGAAAACTTGTATATCCCCACTGTGGTGGAGAGAGAAAACCTGTATACCCCCACTGTGGTGGAGAGAGAAAACTTGTATATCCCCACTGTGGTGGAGAGAAAAAACCTGTATACCCCCACTGTGGTGGAGAGAGAAAACTTGTATATCACCACTGTGGTGGACAGAGAATACCTGTATATCCCCACTGTCGTGGATAGAGAAAACTTGTATACCCCAACTGTGGTGGAGAGAGAAAACCTGTATACCCCCACTGTGGTGGAGAGAGAAAACTTGAATATCCCCACTGTAGTGGAGAGAGAAAACCTGTATATCTCCACTGTGGTGGATAGAGAAAACTTGTATATCCCCACTGTGGTGGATAGAGAAAACTTGTATACCCCCACTGTGGTGGAGAGAGCAAACATGTATATCCCCACTGCTGTGGAGAGAGAAAACTTGTATATGCCCACTGTCGTGGATAGAGAAAACCTGTGTACCCTCACTGTGGTGGAGAGAGAAAACCTGTTTACCCCCACTGTGTTGGAGAGAGAAAACCTGTATATCCCCACTGTGTTGGAGAGAGAAAACCTGTCAACCCCCACTGTGGTGGAGAGAGAAACTTTTAATCCCCACTGTCGTGGATAGAGAAAACCTGTGTACCCTCACTGTGGTGGAGAGAGAAAACCTGTGTACCCCCACTGTGGTGGAGAGAGAAAACCTGTATATCCCCACTGTGTTAGAGAGAGAAAACCTGTCAACCCCCACTGTGGTGGATAGAGAAAACTTGTATTCCCACTGTGGTGGAGAGAGGAAACTTGTATATCCCCACTGTGGTGGAGAGAAAAAACCTGTGTACCCCAACTGTGTTTGAGAGAGAAAACCTGTATATCCCCACTGTGGTGGATAGAGAAAACCTGTATACCCCTACTGTGGTGGAGAGAGAAAACCTGTATATCCCCACTGTGGTGGATAGAGAAAGCCTGTATATCCTTACTGTGGTGGAGAGAGAAAACCTGTATATCCCCACTGTGGTGGATAGAGAAAACTTGTATATCCCCACTGTGGTGGATAGAGGAAACTTGTATATCCCCACTGTGTTTGAGAGAGAAAACCTGTATATCCCCACTGTGGTGGATAGAGAAAACCTGTATACCCCTACTGTGGTGGAGAGAGAAAACCTGTATATCCCCACTGTGGTGGATAGAGAAAACCTGTATATCCCCACTGTGGTGGAGAGAGAAAACCTGTATATCCCCACTGTGGTGGATAGAGAAAACTTGTATATCCCCACTGTGGTGGATAGAGGAAACTTGTATATCCCCACTGTGGTGGAGAGAAAAAACCTGTATATCCCCACTATGGTGGAGAGTGAAAACTTGTATATCCCCACTGTGATGGAGAGAGAAAACCTGTGTACCCCCACTGTGATGGAGAGAGAAAACCTGTATATCCCCACTGTGGTGGAGAGAGAAAACCTGTATATCCCAATCTTATTACAGAGTAAACCTTGATATGTACTGTTCAGTATTAAGGGACATATGACGTAATGTGACCTATTGTGGAAATGAAATTGATGTGGCCATGTGTATTTTGTGCATAAGATCATCTTATAACAACAAAATAAATTAGCTGCATAACTGTCACTTCATAACTTTTTGAAGAAATATTATTTTCCTGAATACATCAGATTTAAATTCACCCCTTTAAAGGAGGGATATGTACAACTCCCATTTAAACAATGACTACATTTAATTTCGCCTCTGCCGCAATTTGTACATCAACAACGTTAAAGTTCAGATTATCCTGTTGTTCAAAAGGAAGTTGTATAGAAATATTTTAAATTCACAATCATCTCATATAAATACAATGCACACAGAAAACCTGTTTATATTCCCCTGTATGGTACATTGGCAATACCTATATTTCTACAAATTGCTACAAAGAACCGCCTTTATCCACGCAGTGGAAGCTGCAATTACCTACATGTCCCTTTTGTGTAATAAAGACAGACTCGGGGTAGAGCTGCGTGCACTTGAGAGGATGATGGCAGCTGTCAAGATACATTAGCGATGTCGATAGAGATGTCTCGCACGGTCGGGTGAATGAGACGGAGCTGTCCCCACCTCTCCCATGTGTTCAGCCCTCGTGATTCAGCCTGGCAGGGAGCTCCATCGACAACCTCCACCCAATAGAAATCCAGCCATCCGTTACCCGTCGCATGGTTGTCTGCCGAGTTCACACCCGGTGACTCAAGGCGCTCGTTTGTTCAAGTTTATATGTATCAGTTTGCGACGAATGCATTTGAGTCCCATGACGTTAAACATACTCATATTACAAAACCATGACTATATTCATTGAATTTAAATGTTATGCCCTCCGGATGCAGTTTATATATTAATTGGTGTAGTATATGATTATGAAATGCCAGGGCTGAATGGAAGGTGTAATTATTGATGACAATAAACGTACACTAAACAGGAGCACAACAACATAGCCAAGTAGGCCGAGAGGCTCTAATTCATGGTTTTATTCCTCGCGTACTGAATCATACCGAGCTAATGACGATGGATATATGACTTCAATCAATTCAATCTTTGATCCTGTTCAGTAGAGTATGTTCAACAACCTATGCTTCATATACTCCGTGGGCAATGCTCTCATGGTCGTTTGCATGCATACTCTCTGTAGCCCGGGGGAAGAGGATGCTCCCGCGATGTATACATCACGGTGCAGTACTGTTTCAATTGCATCCAATTAAACAATTTAAAACAGTTTAAGGGAATTCGAAATTTAATCGCACAGAATGATAGGTTTCTAAATCTACATCACTGACCAATGAGATGGCGATCTAGGGTTTATCGTGGAACCATCCAAAGGTCTTCTGTTATGACGGTCATCGACATATGGTGTCTTCCATATGCGTGTATGGAACTAGTATATCCATTCTTGTCAGATGGGGTTGTACAGACGTAGTATAAAAAGTACCCGTTTCACTCGTTGATTCGTAATTTGGGAAAAAAAATCCTTGATAAAATACACGTATAAAGCCAATATATTTTTGCTCTGACACTCTCCGTCTACTTGAGTGCTCCTCTCACAAGACAAACACACACCCATTCAAGGAAAGTGTGAAAGTTATTTTCATAATACCCATCAAAACTATTAAATGTGCAGTGTATTCATGCCTCGATCCTGATATATTGGCTTACGCTGTACCCTGACTTGACCCCAGCTTTGAAGCCATGGTCTCGTTTGGCTGATCACAGTAGCGACGCGTATAGTGATCGCCAGTCATAAAGTAGGGGTTGTGTGTGTGTGGAGACGTCGGTAATTGACTTCTTCTAACTGTCAGGAACAAGATGACTCAAGCTGGGGAGCATGCAAGGAGGTACACTGTGTCCCGCCCTCTCACAGGTAGCTTTCACGTGTCAGATACATCCACCCGGCTGCCCTCGTTTGTAATTTGAGTTGACAGAATAAAATTGTAACCATTTGTGTATGGAAGATATTTTAAAACACAACTGTATTACATTCGGTGTATGACGTTTCGGAAACAATGAAACTCACGTCACATTATATGGTTTCAAATGTAATCATTTTCTCTGATCCAAAACAGAAATGACAAAGGTTTCAGCACAATCAGATTTGAAAGCAGAAATTAAGCACCAGAAAAGCTGAATGAGAGGCACTTGTGCTCCATGATGGGCAAAGAACCTTGTGTAATTATAGAGTTACTGTGCATGCATGAGCGATCCTTCCTCATATCGAGTAGCAACGCCGGGAAACAAAAACTTACACGATTTGCACGTGCATATGATGTTATGATGTCCTAATGCAATAACATGTCACGACATTCGGCTGCCGACTCCATAATATTATTAGGACATTTTGCGCAGTTCAAGTAACGTCCATAGAACGGGGCGTTTAGTTGTAGAAACGGATGATTAATTTGTATAACGTCATCAAGTTATAACCTGATTGGCATGCTTTTTTAACCCACAATAAAATATATCGTATAACAAGTAACGAGGCATTATGTCTGGGGGTGTTAATGAATTAAGGTATGTGAGTGAGTGAGTGAGTGAGTGAGTGAGTGAGTGAGTGAGTGAGTATGGTTTTACGCCGCTGTTAGCAATATTCCAGCAATATCACGACGGGGGACACCAGAAATGGGCTTCACACTGAGTACCTATGTCGAGAATCGAACCCGGGTCTTCGGCGTAACGAGCGAACGCTTTAACCACTAGGCTACCTAGACTGCCCCATCAAGGTATGTAGTTGTGAGATGGCAATTAGAGAATCTCACCCGCGTGTCTTTTCATATCAAATATATCAACACGAGTCGATAAAAGATTAAATCTCCAAGGCTTTATCATCCCAAAACATTCTTCCAACATTTTCTGTTTGTAAACAGAATGTACCAGTGCCCTAGATGGGAAAAGTACAACTAACCAGCTTCAGAGGCAGAAATATTTGTGATGTCATGGTAACCGATGACGTCACAATGGTCTACAAAGTATTTTCATGCAGTTTCAATGTAGCGATATCTCCTAGAAGATTCAACCGAAGCGATATCTCCTATGGAAGCCTGTTTGGGATAATAAATGTTCATTAACGCCAGTCAGCAATATTTCAGCTATATATCACTGCGACCTATACATTATCGAATCTAGGACAGCTAAACCAATAGTTGCAGATTTGTTGGACACACGCATTCACACATAATGATTGACATCATAGAACAATTATTAGACTCCGATTTCTCAAAACAAACTTCAATTCAATAACTGACTTAAGTCTAAGTTTTTAACTCACATTTGAGAAAACTCAGCAAAATGCATTTCTTGAAATAAACTGAGTTTGACTTTGAACTCAAACTGAGCCTACGACTGACTGTTTTTCTTTGAGAGACTGGATTAGAAACTCAGCTGAGTTAAAATCTCAAACTCAGTTTGAGATTTGAGTAAAAACTTAAGATTGTTTCGAGGAATTGGGGCCAGGAGTCGCTGAGGCCAAGCATACTAGGTACACCTGCGCACTTGAGCATGAAGACATTGAGGACCTGAGTGGCCAAAGCAACGGGTAAATCTTAAGGCATTATACCATTGTATCAATTTGATAAAAATAAAAGTTTATCAGTTAATACATTCACGGTGAACAGCGCTGTCTCCTTCATCAAACGTATTTGGAACATGGCTTGCATGTCCATTAAGGTAGCATCTGCTTTTGTATGAATATTCAGGTCCTAATCTTGGCGTATTGTGTCATCTGCATGAAGATCAGATGTTGTATCATGTGTATGGCGTTGTTGTATCGTATGCTTGACGTTTGTGCTTGAAGAGGTTTATGCTGTGCTTGACATTGTATCGTGTGCTTTATGAAGATGTCTTGTGTGTACAAGTCGACATTCCATGTGTACAGCTCTGTGTATCATATGTACAACTCGCTGTGTCATTTGTACAACTCGCTGTGTCATTTGTACATCTGTACATCCACCCTACCCATCCGTCACGCTGCTGGAACACACCTGAATAGGCACACAGAGCCATGGGTAACTGTGGAAACCAATACCAGATTTATTTCGCCCTTGTTGCATTTGCCTTGATTGACGGAGGTCACGTGGCTGAATTGTAATCCATGAAGATATCGCGACGCTGCCCGTCGAAGCAGCAGTCCTGCATATTTATCGCATTTCTTTTGTCCAACATCTCGCATTCCTGGTTTATCAGTCAAGGTGCTCGTCGCCTGTTCCAGTGAGTGTTGAATCTGCAACACCGTTGACTGTTTATCTGCCTCATGTATCTGTTACTCACACTGTGACATATTGTCTTGTAGACAGCTTGCATTTCTCTACCCGATGCTGTGAGACGTCGACGACGAAGTGATGTGAAGTGTCTGTGTGAGGGGCACCTGCATAAGCCCGGGAGAAACTGTCTGGGTAGGTGTGTAAGTCGTCGTCGATGAAGTACCCAGCTGATATTACTCAGTGACGCAGACGCGGATAGACAGGATCAGATGGTAGAATACAGCTGACAGGATCAGATAGTAGAATACAGCTGACAGGATCAGATGGTAGAATGCAGTTGACAGGATCAGATGGTAACCTACAGTTGACAGGATCAGATAGTAAAATGCAGTTGACAGGATAAGATGGTAGAATAAATGTTGACAGATTCAGACGTTAAAATAAATGTTGACAGATTCAGATGTTAGAATACAGTTAACAGAAACACATGATAGAATACAGTTGACAGATTCAGATGGTACAATACAGTAGACGGAAACACATGATAGAATACAGTTGACAGATTCAGATGGTACAATACAGTAGACGGAAACACATGATAGAATACAGTTGACAGATTCAGATGGTACAATACAGTAGACGGAAACACATGATAGAATACAGTTGACAGATTCAGATGGTACAATACAGTAGACGGAAACACATGATAGAATACAGTTGACAGATTAAGATGGTACAATACAGTAGACGGAAACACATGATAGAATACAGTTGACAGATTCAGATGGTACAATACAGTAGACGGAAACACATGATAGAATACAGTTGACAGATTTAGATGGTACAATACAGTAGACGGAAACACATGATAGAATACAGTTGACAGATTCAGATGGTACAATACAGTAGACGGAAACACATGATAGAATACAGTTGACAGATTCAGATGGTACAATACAGTAGACGGAAACACATGATAGAATACAGTTGACAGATTCAGATGGTACAATACAGTAGACGGAAACACATGATAGAATACAGTTGACAGATTCAGATGGTACAATACAGTAGACGGAAACACATGATAGAATACAGTTGACAGATTCAGATGGTACAATACAGTAGACGGAAACACATGATAGAATACAGTTGACAGATTCAGATGGTACAATACAGTAGACGGAAACACATGATAGAATACAGTTGACAGATTCAGATGGTACAATACAGTAGACGGAAACACATGATAGAATACAGTTGACAGATTCAGATGGTACAATACAGTAGACGGAAACACATGATAGAATACAGTTGACAGATTCAGATGGTACAATACAGTAGACGGAAACACATGATAGAATACAGTTGACAGATTTAGATGGTACAATACAGTAGACGGAAACACATGATAGAATACAGTTGACAGATTCAGATGGTACAATACAGTAGACGGAAACACATGATAGAATACAGTTGACAGATTCAGATGGTACAATACAGTAGACGGAAACACATGATAGAATACAGTTGACAGATTCAGATGGTACAATACAGTAGACGGAAACACATGATAGAATACAGTTGACAGATTCAGATGGTACAATACAGTAGACGGAAACACATGATAGAATACAGTTGACAGATTCAGATGGTACAATACAGTAGACGGAAACACATGATAGAATACAGTTGACAGATTCAGATGGTACAATACAGTAGACGGAAACACATGATAGAATACAGTTGACAGATTCAGATGGTACAATACAGTAGACGGAAACACATGATAGAATACAGTTGACAGATTCAGATGGTACAATACAGTAGACGGAAACACATGATAGAATACAGTTGACAGATTCAGATGGTACAATACAGTAGACGGAAACACATGATAGAATACAGTTGACAGATTCAGATGGTACAATACAGTAGACGGAAACACATGATAGAATACAGTTGACAGATTCAGATGGTACAATACAGTAGACGGAAACACATGATAGAATACAGTTGACAGATTCAGATGGTACAATACAGTAGACGGAAACACATGATAGAATACAGTTGACAGATTCAGATGGTACAATACAGTAGACGGAAACACATGATAGAATACAGTTGACAGATTTAGATGGTACAATACAGTAGACGGAAACACATGATAGAATACAGTTGACAGATTCAGATGGTACAATACAGTAGACGGAAACACATGATAGAATACAGTTGACAGATTCAGATGGTACAATACAGTAGACGGAAACACATGATAGAATACAGTTGACAGATTCAGATGGTACAATACAGTAGACGGAAACACATGATAGAATACAGTTGACAGATTCAGATGGTACAATACAGTAGACGGAAACACATGATAGAATACAGTTGACAGATTCAGATGGTACAATACAGTAGACGGAAACACATGATAGAATACAGTTGACAGATTCAGATGGTACAATACAGTAGACGGAAACACATGATAGAATACAGTTGACAGATTCAGATGGTACAATACAGTAGACGGAAACACATGATAGAATACAGTTGACAGATTCAGATGGTACAATACAGTAGACGGAAACACATGATAGAATACAGTTGACAGATTCAGATGGTACAATACAGTAGACGGAAACACATGATAGAATACAGTTGACAGATTCAGATGGTAAAATACAGTAGACGGAAACACATGATAGAATACAGTTGACAGATTCAGATGGTACAATACAGTAGACGGAAACACATGATAGAATACAGTTGACAGATTCAGATGGTACAATACAGTAGACGGAAACACATGATAGAATACAGTTGACAGATTCAGATGGTACAATACAGTAGACGGAAACACATGATAGAATACAGTTGACAGATTTAGATGGTACAATACAGTAGACGGAAACACATGATAGAATACAGTTGACAGATTCAGATGGTACAATACAGTAGACGGAAACACATGATAGAATACAGTTGACAGATTCAGATGGTACAATACAGTAGACGGAAACACATGATAGAATACAGTTGACAGATTTAGATGGTACAATACAGTAGACGGAAACACATGATAGAATACAGTTGACAGATTCAGATGGTACAATACAGTAGACGGAAACACATGATAGAATACAGTTGACAGATTCAGATGGTACAATACAGTAGACGGAAACACATGATAGAATACAGTTGACAGATTTAGATGGTACAATACAGTAGACGGAAACACATGATAGAATACAGTTGACAGATTTAGATGGTACAATACAGTAGACGGAAACACATGATAGAATACAGTTGACAGATTCAGATGGTACAATACAGTAGACGGAAACACATGATAGAATACAGTTGACAGATTCAGATGGTACAATACAGTAGACGGAAACACATGATAGAATACAGTTGACAGATTCAGATGGTACAATACAGTAGACGGAAACACATGATAGAATACAGTTGACAGATTCAGATGGTACAATACAGTAGACGGAAACACATGATAGAATACAGTTGACAGATTCAGATGGTACAATACAGTAGACGGAAACACATGATAGAATACAGTTGACAGATTCAGATGGTACAATACAGTAGACGGAAACACATGATAGAATACAGTTGACAGATTCAGATGGTACAATACAGTAGACGGAAACACATGATAGAATACAGTTGACAGATTCAGATGGTACAATACAGTAGACGGAAACACATGATAGAATACAGTTGACAGATTCAGATGGTACAATACAGTAGACGGAAACACATGATAGAATACAGTTGACAGATTCAGATGGTACAATACAGTAGACGGAAACACATGATAGAATACAGTTGACAGATTCAGATGGTACAATACAGTAGACGGAAACACATGATAGAATACAGTTGACAGATTCAGATGGTACAATACAGTAGACGGAAACACATGATAGAATACAGTTGACAGATTCAGATGGTACAATACAGTAGACGGAAACACATGATAGAATACAGTTGACAGATTCAGATGGTACAATACAGTAGACGGAAACACATGATAGAATACAGTTGACAGATTCAGATGGTACAATACAGTAGACGGAAACACATGATAGAATACAGTTGACAGATTCAGATGGTACAATACAGTAGACGGAAACACATGATAGAATACAGTTGACAGATTCAGATGGTACAATACAGTAGACGGAAACACATGATAGAATACAGTTGACAGATTCAGATGGTACAATACAGTAGACGGAAACACATGATAGAATACAGTTGACAGATTCAGATGGTACAATACAGTAGACGGAAACACATGATAGAATACAGTTGACAGATTCAGATGGTACAATACAGTAGACGGAAACACATGATAGAATACAGTTGACAGATTCAGATGGTACAATACAGTAGACGGAAACACATGATAGAATACAGTTGACAGATTTAGATGGTACAATACAGTAGACGGAAACACATGATAGAATACAGTTGACAGATTCAGATGGTACAATACAGTAGACGGAAACACATGATAGAATATAGTTGATTAAATCCTATGATTGGATACAGTTGACAGAAACTATGGCAGAATACAGTTGACAGAAACTATGGCAGAATACAGTTGACAGAAACAATGGCAGAATAAAGTTGACAGAAACTATGGCAGAATACAGTTGACAGAAACAATGGCAGAATACAGTTGACAGAAACAATGGCAGAATACAGTTGACAGAAACTATGGCAGAATACAGTTGACAGAAACTATGGCAGAATACAGTTGACAGAAACTATGGCAGAATACAGGTGAAAGAAACAATGGCAGAATACAGTTGACAGAAACAATGGCAGAATACAGTTGACAGAAACAATGGCAGAATACAGTTGACAGAAACAATGGCAGAATACAGTTGACAGAAACTATGGCAGAATACAGTTGACAGAAACTATGGCAGAATACAGTTGACAGAAACAATGGCAGAATACAGGTGAAAGAAACAATGGCAGAATACAGTTGACAGAAACTATGGCAGAATACAGTTGACAGAAACTATGGCAGAATACAGTTGACAGAAACAATGGCAGAATACAGGTGAAAGAAACAATGGCAGAATACAGTTGACAGAAACTATGGCAGAATACAGTTGACAGAAACTATGGCAGAATACAGTTGACAGAAACAATGGCAGAATACAGTTGACAGAAACTATGGCAGAATACAGTTGACAGAAACTATGGCAGAATACAGTTGACAGAAACAATGGCAGAATACAGTTGACAGAAACTATGGCAGAATACAGTTGACAGAAACAATGGCAGAATACAGTTGACAGAAACAATGGCAGAATACAGTTGACAGAAACTATGGCAGAATACAGTTGACAGAAACAATGGCAGAATACAGTTGACAGAAACAATGGCAGAATACAGTTGACAGAAACTATGGCAGAATATAGTTGACAGAAACTATGGCAGAATACAGTTGACAGAAACAATGGCAGAATACAGTTGACAGAAACTATGGCAGAATACAGTTGACAGAAACTATGGCAGAATACAGTTGACAGAAACTATGGCAGAATACAGTTGACAGAAACAATGGCAGAATACAGTTGACAGAAACTATGGCAGAATACAGTTGACAGAAACTATGGCAGAATACAGTTGACAGAAACTATGGCAGAATACAGTTGACAGAAACAATGGCAGAATACAGTTGACAGAAACAATGGCAGAATACAGTTGACAGAAACTATGGCAGAATACAGTTGACAGAAACTATGGCAGAATACAGTTGACAGAAACAATGGCAGAATACAGTTGACAGAAACTATGGCAGAATACAGTTGACAGAAACTATGGCAGAATACAGTTGACAGAAACTATGGCAGAATACAGTTGACAGAAACAATGGCAGAATACAGTTGACAGAAACTATGGCAGAATACAGTTGACAGAAACTATGGCAGAATACAGTTGACAGAAACAATGGCAGAATACAGTTGACAGAAACTATGGCAGAATACAGTTGACAGAAACTATGGCAGAATACAGTTGACAGAAACTATGGCAGAATACAGTTGACAGAAACAATGGCAGAATACAGTTGACAGAAACTATGGCAGAATACAGTTGACAGAAACTATGGCAGAATACAGTTGACAGAAACTATGGCAGAATACAGTTGACAGAAACTATGGCAGAATACAGTTGACAGAAACAATGGCAGAATACAGTTGACAGAAACTATGGCAGAATACAGTTGACAGAAACTATGGCAGAATACAGTTGACAGAAACAATGGCAGAATACAGTTGACAGAAACTATGGCAGAATACAGTTGACAGAAACTATGGCAGAATACAGGTGAAAGAAACAATGGCAGAATACAGGTGAAAGAAACAATGGCAGAATAAAGTTGACAGAAACTATGGCAGAATACAGTTGACAGAAACTATGGCAGAATACAGGTGAAAGAAACTATGGCAGAATACAGGTGAAAGAAACAATGGCAGAATACAGTTGAAAGAAACTATGGCAGAATACAAGTGAAAGAAACTATGGCAGAATACAGGTGAAAGAAACAATGGCAGAATACAGTTGAAAGAAACTATGGCAGAATACAAGTGAAAGAAACTATGGCAGAATACAGGTGAAAGAAACAATGGCAGAATACAGTTGACAGAGACAATAGCAGAATACAGTTGAAAGAAACAATGGCAGAATACAGTTGACAGAAACTATGGCAGAATACAGGTGAAAGAAACTATGGCAGAATACAGGTGAAAGAAACAATGGCAGAATACAGTTGACAGAGACAATAGCAGAATACAGTTGACAGAAACAATGGCAGAATACAGTTGACAGAAACTATGGCAGAATACAGTTGACAGAAACTATGGCAGAATACAGTTGACAGAAACTATGGCAGAATATAGTTGACAGAAACTATGGCAGAATACAGTTGACAGAAACAATGGCAGAATAAAGTTGACAGAAACAGTGGCAGAATACAGTTGACAAAAACTATGGCAGAGTACAGGTGAAAGAAACTATGGCAGAATACAGGTGAAAGAAACTATGGCAGAATACAGTTGACAGACACTATGGCAGAATACAGGTGAAAGAAACTATGGCAGAATACAGGTGAAAGAAACTATGGCAGAATACAGGTGAAAGAAACAATGGCAGAATACAGTAGGCAGAAACAATGGCAGAATACAGTTGAAAGAAACAATGGCAGAATACAGTTGACAGAAACAATGGCAGAATACAGTTGACAGAAACTATGGCAGAATACAGTTGACAGAAACTATGGCAGAATACAGGTGAAAGAAACAATGGCAGAATACAGGTGAGAAAACAATGGCAGAATACAGGTGAAAGAAACTATGGCAGAATACAGGTGAAAGAAACAATGGCAGAATACAGTTGACAGATTTAGATGGCGCAATGAGATGACTCTCTGCCATGGCCGCCTACAATATTACTTTTTACCACACAACATTGGAGTACAAGAGAACTGCTACTGTTTTAGTCGGTTCTTGCTTGGGTTGCCTGTGTCTCATTACGGTCGCATTTCACCTGAATCATCATAATCAATTATTAACACAGGCAGGGAAAATTAATCACATCCCCAGCCTCTGTTGTTATTTTAAGACAACGCACCGCCTCACTCCCATACACTGACGCTGGGCACGGGATACTGTGCAGTGATTTCTTCACAACCGATTGCATTGTTTATCGGTATTATCTTACATTTTATGCTTGCTTCAGAGGACCTTAAGCTCTTTTGTATCGATTCTGAAACTTATATAATCTAAGTAAGACATATCTCAATCAAAGTAAGGAATACATCCATCCAACTGGCGACAATTTCCATTAACGTTAGTAATACCTCCACCGAAGCAGGGAATGTATCAGTGTAAGTGGGGAATGCCTTGATATAAGCAGGAACTATCTCAGCCAAAGTTTAGAATACCCTACCTAAGTAAGGAGTGAGTGAGTGAGTGAGTGAGTGAGTTGGGTTTAACGCCGCTTTTAACAGTATTCCAGTTATATCGCTGCGTGTCAGCTTAATGTGGGAGGAAAGCCCGAAGTGATGCAGGTCTCAGACGTTTACCACTTCGGTGTAACCCAAGAGCACGGGTATGGTGCTGTCAAACCTAGAAACATAATCGGGGCGAACCTGGATTCGAACACACAATCATAGGTTTCTGGCGTGTCCAAGGGACGCAACTCTGCACAGCGAATCGCGGCGCCTTAGACGACTGGGCCACCCATGCCCCCTGGCATATCAACATTTGATCCTGACATGTGTTTAATTTGTATACGCGCTATTTCAAATGTTCTGACAGCAGAGCTTATTGCTCTATATTTTTCATGGATCCCTTATTCGTTTCCATCAGTATATGCAGTATAACTGAAAAAGTTCTTTGATCAAAATGGTTATGTCATCCGAGGCCTTGTCGGTAGGAACAACTACTACTTTTCCAGTAGAGCAGCCTCACCTCCGATGACAGCTGTCTGGGACAAAGTTGGTTTAGTCCAATTCTGAGTCCTCTTTTTCAGTTTGTGCATTCAACTAATGGCGACAAGGCCCACCCGAAAGACAATAAACCATGAGGGGCGCAGTTTGGGATTTCGCAAATATTTTCAACTTTCACGTCGATTATCTGTCCTATTGTTCCTAATGCCGATTGTCATATCTCTCGATCGTTCGGCCATTGGGGTTGTCTACGTTGCCCAGCTACATCTATTGCGGACAACTCACTTGACACTTCCCTCTAAAAAAAAACGTCGTCGAATTAACCACGTCAACAAGTTGCGAGCGCATGTTCAAATCTCCAGAAATTACGTCATGATAGAACAATGGTTTATCGTGAAATAACCACGCTTCTTTCAGCATTGTTCTTTGCGATTTATCGCGTAGCTGTCTCATATATTGGCATAAAGCGTATTATTTCTACACAAGCGATAACATATGAGAGGCGTCTTTTGTTCAATATGGTCATCTCCAGAGCAGGCTGGGGGATACATATGTGATTCGTTCTCATTGATCACATTGAATTGCTAAGCTGGTGACGTCTTAAGTTTTTCAGAAAGGTTAGCGCCTGTTTGATATAAAGTAAAGACAAAGTATTGAATCCCAAAAAATTGAAACAACCTACATATGTACATAACATTAAAAGTTTGATGATGACGACTGAATGAGTCACTACACACTGCATATAAAGTCTAAAAAGGAGAGGACTTTATGATTGTTGACACTGGCCTTCACTCACAGCAAAAAGTCTGTAGATATGCTATCAATATTAACTTAATTTGGACTCCTGTCGTCTTCTCTGAGGAAACTTCATTTCAAATTTGAATAATAATTCTATAGTCTCCAATAGTCTTAAAGCATGTCTGGCTTCTTTATATATTTTCCTTGCCCTATTCTCTTATCAAATTATTTAAACTGGACGCAGATTTCCTTTCCAGTTTTTTTTAGCTCTGACATGAATACACTCGGTGACCGAGGATTATTATTGATATATAGGTTAAAGGCGATTAGCGAACCATGGAGATGAGAGCTGGCTGATTATATGTCATGGCAGTCGTGCATTCAAACAACGTGTTCTTTGTACAGAGATCAGACACTGTTATGGCTGACTGTGTCATAGCAGTGTCGTCCTGACTGGTGGCATGGGTGGGAATGCTGGGAACTAGCTGGCTCCTAGGACATGAATTACACACTATTATTTTGTCTTTATGCGTGCTTGTTGAGATAGTCACCCAGCTGCTTCTATTATTTTGTGATACAGTCTATCAACGCTCTAAACGTCATTTTGCCATCTGTCGACTGATTTATATAGACACGCGCTGGAGACTTTAATGTTTGGTCCTGGATACTGCTTTTCTAAATGCAGCTTGAACTACTAGGGTATAACAACACGGTAATCTAAGAGACATTTTATATTCTACTCTAGTCAAGGAATCCCTAATGCTAGCCCCTGTCGAAAACGTTAAAGAAGGAATTTAGTACAATTTCACTTAAATCTGTCATGAAATTATTTTACATTTTTCCTAAACTTCCAAAGAGCAGATAGCTAAATGTTTTTTGTTTGTTTTGTTTGTTTTTGTTTTGTTTGGGGGTTGTCTTGGGGGGATTGTAGTGGAGGAAGTTGCGTAATATATTGTATCTTCATGGTCGAAAAGGGAACATTAATTCGTGTTGCTTATACGTCTAGGTTGAGTCAATATGCCACTATTGTTAAATAGCGTGTTTGGTGTGTTATATATAAGAGTCGAAATATGGTTATATAACTTTGTAATTGTTGTTGATGTCAATAATTGTGATAAAATACTGTTATGCATCATACCAATAATTGTCGTTATTGTAAATGATTGTGATAAAATACGGTAATACATCATAATAATATTAATGTCTGTAAATAATAATAATAATAATAGTCTTCACATTCTCCGAAAAGTTTTGGGTCTGATGATCCTCTTGTGAAGCATGTCAAGACTCATGATGAAAACAAGGCATTCCACAGTTTTCTAAAACGAGCCAAGGATGTGGGACAAAATCTCACTGTCGGTGTTGATTTTGTTGATGGTTCTGTACTGTGGCATATCAAGTCGTCTCAGTTTTTAAAGGAGAGGCTATCTGAACGACCACTGAGTTTATGTGCAGTGTGTTGAGATCAGAAATCATGCAGAGTCCTTTGCTTGATACATGATAAATACAAAATTCTTTGGAATAAGCTTGTAAACAGCCTCTGTCGTATCCAGGCCAACAAACCTGATCCTGTCCTTTTTGATAAATCCAATGAAATCATTTATATCATTGAACTATCTGTCCCTTCACGAATGAGATTGACAAGATTCAGGAAAAACATGGCAAATATGCAGACCTCGCTTTCAAAATGTCACGCTTGCATCCCAAGTACCAAGTTGCCCGACTCCCGATTGTTCTCGGTGCCTTAGGTTTGGTACTTCCCAATCTGTTGACTGACATTGGGAGAGTACCCGGGTTTGATACCAGAAATACAGCCCTTCTAACAATCTGGGTAATGCAGAAGGCTGCAGTGTTGTGGAGTCTTCACATTCTCCGAAAAGTTCTGGGTGGGTTTGACTAGGCAGCGCTTCCTGGGAGAAGTCCGATTCGCTGTCTGGGCTGCGTGTAGAGGGGGCAAAGGCCCTGAGCTGATGATGAGCCTAACCATCGGTGCCTTCGGTTTGGTACCTCACAATCTGTTGACTGACATTGGGAGAGTACCCGGGTTTGTTACCAGAAATACAGCCCTTCTAACAATCTGGGTAATGCAGAAGGCTGCAGTGTTGGGGAGTCTTCACATTCTCCGAAAAGTTCTGGGTGGGTTTGACTAGGCAGCGCTTCCTGGGAGAAGTCCCATTCGCTGTCTGGGCTGCGTGTAGAGGGGGCAAAGGCCCTGAGCTGATGATGAGCCTAACCAGCCTGACTGTGGCAGAATCATTCAAACCCCCTTTGCTGCATTTTTCATTTTAATCTGTAAATAATATCAATAATTAATACAACACTTCACTGAAAATTCCTAAACCTAGTAGAATTCCTCTTGCTGACAAGACATATCAGATCTCGATAGATGCGAAACCAACATTTGATCTTGTATTTCTTGAATTTCTAAAAAGTAATTTGCACTTGAATGACCCTTTGTGTCTCTGTTTCTTATTTCAAAATGTGGTGCAAACAAAGTATATATATGTTTCAGAAACACAGATACGAAATTTACATATATTCAAATACATAGATATAATTTACCCAGCAACATGTTACCACAAAAAATATATGCATCAGTGATGACAACCTATCCAAATAAATATTGCATACAGTTGTCATATTAAAGTGGTTGTATTGTTTGTCATAGTGCAATGTACTGGCCGTGCACCAACGTGTGACAAAGAAAGCATTGTTCTTATGATAACTGAAACAGGCTGCGCGCTGATAAGCTGAGTTGTCTGCCCTTGTGGCATTAGCGCTTGGATAATTCAGGTTGCAGGGTTCGTTGGCTCATTGATCCCGCATGCAAGCTGTAATTAAGGCCCCGTCTTCTTGTAAGTCCTTATCAGATAGATTCATGGTCTGATGATGGCTTAATTGTGTATTGGCTTGTAATATCTCCTTACACCGCCTTCCCGGACACCTGTCCAGATCTGCTGAAATGGTAATTCTGAAGTTGGGCACATGTCCTTTCGTTGTGCCGTCTAACCTGGACACCTGTCAATTCCTGTTTCAGTGGTAAGTCTAAAGTTGGGCGCAGCCATCTTCGTTATACCGCCTACCCCGGACACATGTCCATGTCTGTGGCAGTGATAAGTATAAAGTGGGGAACATGTTTCTTCGTTATACCGCCTACCCCGGACACATGTCCATGTCTATGGCAGTGATAAGTCTAAAGTGGGGCACATGTTTCTTCGTTATACCGCCTACCCCGGACACATGTCCATTTCTGTGGCAGTGATAAGTCTAAAGTGGGGCACATGTTTCTTCGTTATACCGCCTACCCCGGACACATGTCCATGTCTGTGGCAGTGATAAGTCTAAAGTGGGGCACATGTTTCTTCGTTATACCGCCTACCTCGGACACATGTCCATGTCTGTGGCAGTGATAAGGCTGAAGTGGGGAACATGTTTCTTCATTATACCGCCTACCCCGGACACATGTCCAGGCCTGTAACAGTGGAATGTCTGAAGTTGGGCACATGTTTCTTCGTTATACCGCCTACCCGGAACACCTGCGTATGATTTCTCCAGTGGTAATCCTAAGGTGATGGGGACATGTCCCTTCGTTATACCGCCTACCCGGGACACATGTCGATCCCTTCGACAGCGGTAAGTCTGAAGTAGGGGCATATCTAGCTGCGTTATACCACCTACCCTGGATACATGTCTCTCACTTCTACAGTGGAAGGTCTGATATGGGGCAAGGGCACGCCAGAAACCTATGATTGTGGGTTCGAATCCCGGTTCGCTCCGATTATGTTTCTAGGTTTGTCAGCACCATACCCGTGCTCGTCGGTTTCACCGAAGTGGTAAACGTCTGACACCTGCATCACTTCGGGCTTTCCTCCTACATTAAGCCGTCACGCCATGATATAATTGGAATAATGTTAAAAGCTCACTCACTCACTCACTGATATGGGGAAAATTCCCCTCGTTGTATCGCCGTTCAGGGAGCCTTCCATCACTGCTGCAATGGAAGGGCTGACGTGGGAGTACTTCCCCCCTCGTTATAACACCTACCAGGGCCATTCTTCATTGGAAATATTAAGATATTTTCAAAACTAAAAAATAGTTGTTCTTTTGTTGATTGTACAACGCGGATCAATGATACAGAATCAACGCTTTTGTACGAAACGACAAAGATGTAGCAAGTCTACTTTATGCGTGTAAAGTTTCTGTATTGGAGATGTGTCTCCCGAGTACTCTGCTTTTATCCATAGCAGACACATCTATTTCAGATGATTAACTCATATTATTTTCATTGCTGTTTTGCGTTTTACCCCCAGTGGAATCTGTTTCGCCGGGGGTCGGTCGGGTAGCCTTGTGCTTAAAGCGTTCGCTCGTCACGCCGAAGACCCGGGTTAAATTCCCGATATGGGTACAATGTGTGAAGTCCATCGCTGGTGTCCCCCGCCGTGATATTGCCGGAATATTGCTTAAAGCCGCGAAAAATTAAACTCACTCACTCACTGATTCGCCGGACACTCAAGACTGGATATTCTCTGCTGTTGACGTTTGTAAATACTTTAACTTTTCTGTTAAAATACTTTTGTATCTCTGTTTCTAAGTTTAATGAGGGACACTCGCGCGATAATATATTTTATAATCGCCACACGGATAATTCATTTCATGTTTTATTTAATATATGGCATCGATTAACAGGACACAAGTTCCAGAAAATCTTTTCTAGCCGACATTAATCCTTTAGCACCTTGCGCCCCTCCCCATGTTCAACCATTGCACGTTCTCGCTTGTGCCAATTTAAAATAACTTTATTTCAAACATGTTATATCGACCCATGAAGATTCGGGGTAGAACAGGTCTTTAGCAACCCATGCTTGTCTCACCGTGAAGATCCGGGTAGAGAATAGGTCTTTAGCAACCCATGCTTGCCGTAAAAGGCGACTATGCTTGTCGTAAGAGGCGACTAACGGGATCGGGTGGTCAGACTCGCTGACTTGCTTGAGCTTGTTTGATGCATGTCATCGTATCCCAATTACGTAGATCGATGCGCATCATGTCAATCACTGGATTGTCTGGCCCAGACTCGATTATTTACAGACCGCCGTCATATAGCTGAAATGTTGCGGCGTAAAACAACAAACAATCAAACATGTTATATCAGTTATACGAAAACATTATTGTAATGAATCTATTCCTGAAATATAAATATATCTATCACATTAATGATAATGTTTGCGGTATTGAATAAATCATTAACAATTCACAAAAATATTCCTAATCGCTGTGAATACACCAGCTGTCCTGGACGTAGCGACAGTGCACAAGAAACGTCATTATGACCATGTCTTTTGATTTTCATAAATGTGTGAACTAATATTGATGTAAACATGCACCAGCAGTGTTTAGGGCATGTTGTTTGCATCGTGGAGAAAGTAATTTAGTCAGCAATATTCCAACTTTATCACGGCGGCATGTGAATATTTAATTTTGGTCAGTTTATTTTACGTATATATTTACGTTATTGCAAAGCAACAAATAAGTAGTTATAATAGGTTATCAATTGGGTGTGATATAGTATTGTTGGCTATCTTGGATTTTTATTTCACCGTGTTTGTGGTTAACTCCCCTCTCCCAGTGAGACTTGATGGACCCATTATGTCCGTGACGGTTAGGACAAATCATAAGCGCATGAAACAAATATATTTCTGTCTACCTCTATCATACGACCTACAATAAACCAACACGTCCTATTTGGCTTAGGAAATATGAAAAAGTTTATTTCCTTGTATCAGTTAAGATTTCCGTTTTAATGATATATTTACTGTTACTTTGAGACTCTTTAAAGCGTGTTTAACTGCAACGATTCACGGTCGCGTTTATTGTCAAACATAAGAGAACATCGCAGAACAGTTGCATGTTTAAAAATAGACACGTTTAAGCCACACGAGATTCACGTGTAAAATAAACAGATGTCCAATCACAGAAAAGGAAAATTACGAATAAACCTATTTACAAAGTATTGCGACAACATCAGGTGTGTGGCATACCATGACACTAGGTGTTGATGGTGCTAAATGTTCGCGGTTACAGGTGTTCCTGATAACAGGTGTTCGCTAAACAGGTATTCGTTATACCAGGTGTCCGCGATGTTACGTTTTGCGATTCCTGGTGGTCGCGATACAAGGTGTTCATGATAAATGTTCGCGAGACCAGGTGTTCGCGATACTGAGTGTTCGTAATTCCACGTGATAGTTATATTAAGTGTTCGCGATACAGTCCGTGATTTTCTCCACGTTCTTTTATAGAGTGAGTGAGTGAGGTTTTACGCAGCTTTTAGCAATATTCCAGCAATATCACGGCGGGGTACACCAGAAATGGGCTTCACACATTGTACCCATGTCGGGAATCGAACCCGGGTCTTCGGCGTGACGAACGAACGCTTTAACCACTAGGCTACCCGACCGCCCCGTTCTTTTATAGAATAACCACACACATTACATTGTCCACTTTATTCATCTGTTTAGATTTTAATATTAACACAACGAATGCATATAAACCATAAAATTACTAAACTTAGATGTGACAACAGGGGAGAAGCAACGTAAATAAACTCTATTGTACTCTGATTGCCAAACACTTGGGAAGTCAAGATTTTCACACAGACTCCATGAACCTACCTGCTCCTCTCAACATTGTCTTCGGCAACAGAGCGTGTAACCTTAATATCCCCCTGCGTCAGCAGAATTGCTATTAACACTATTTGTAGATTTCATTTGTATAATCATACATTCCCGAACACTAATTTTCATGTTAAGAATACAATGCATGCTTCGGAGGGGTCTGTTAACCCTATCGGGGTGTCACTCAAGACTCCGCAACAAGCGGGAGAGATCTATTCAGAAATGGCTAAAATATATTTATTTTAAAATTTTTTACTTTTTCGGAAAACAGTAAAGGATAAGTTGTAATTTTTTTTCAAATGGATGTGTTGTAGTTGTATTAATGGCTGTCTTGGACTCGTATTTCACCCTGTTTGTGGTTAACTCATCTCGCCTACTGAGACTGTTTGGACCGTGCACCCATTATCTCCGGGACAGCAAGGACAAATCACAAACATAATTGACAACTTTAATTGACAGTCGATAATCCTGCACCAAAATCACCGCCTCGTTTCCATGGAGATTTACCAAAACACGAACCAAACGGTTTTGCTGCTTGAGAAAGTTTTTATCTATATTTGATAGCACCACGAAATGTCCCTGATGGTTCCAGACACATGCTGGGGAACAACACAAGAGGAGTGGATGGGTAAACTAGCTCTAAGTTGATTGGTCGTTAATGACAGCAGATCTGAAAACGGGAATTGGATTGGCTGTACTAGCGAGGCGTGACCAAACTATCTGTCTACGGGAGAGATGATCCGAAGAGGGTTACACAGTGCACTTTATCGATTGGTTCTCACTGACTTGAACTTCCAGCAAATTAATGCAATGACAAGAGCAGCATCTCACATCCCCTGTGTAGGAATCACTAGAGTATGGATGTTTGTTTTGTTCAAAGTTTCTCACAACAACAAAGCATGAATATTCAAACTCTTGGGTTCATCTTGAAATAGCACCCTTGACGACCATTTACAGCTTTTCATTAACCACGGACCTATATAACCCAGTAAAGTTTCACCTACCAGAAACATGACTGTGCCAAAATGTGTTCCATTCATAGTCGGTAATTTAGGTCCACTTTGGAGCAAGTCAGTTTCGTAGACGGAATCATTATGGAACTTTCATAGCTACCCTGTTTATAATTTAATAGAAAATATTATGCTTCAAAAGCATTTTAAAAACATACGTCGTGTTTGACAGATAAAAATGAACCTTAATTTTGATATGACGATGTAGTTTGAAAGGATATTGAAACACAATGCAGGTTACCTGTATTGCATTTATTTATTGCATACAAATACGATTTAGAGTATCATTTTTGAAATTATTTACATTTAAAATACATCTGGTATTTGTGAGCTGAAGGTCCGGCTTTGGCAAACATGTGTAAGTTTTGTGGTCTCGAAGGGCATTAAGGACGTGAAGGGCATTGAGGTGATTAAGCATTGCTGCTGGCGTGTGTTACATACAAACAGGTGGGAATATAAACTCACATGACCCACACACATAAATCTATATCTTGCGTATTCGTTAAAAGGTCAATATTACAGGTATTCTCTTCTGTAATATACGTTCATGTTCTGCAGTTTGTCCCAAAAGCGAAAGGTATCTTGGACAACGACTGTAAAATGAGATCATCTACACCAAACAAGGTCACGAAATACCGCAACCAGATTTGATTTTTTTTCTCAACGATAAGGGCAGCCATAGTATCGTTGAAAGGTAACTGCAAAATATTCATATTATGTTGGGGATTGAATTGTGTCACACGCACAGCCTCACCAAAGTCTCGAGTTCCAATTTCAAGGACATTCAGATCACATGGCAATAATACACATGTGATGCCAACAAATGCCAACTTATTGCCCTAAACACCAACCAGGATCATGACACGTGAATATTATCCAATGGAAAAGTAGTCTTTATTGAAAAGAATATATCACGGAACAACAGCTGAGAATGGTCAAATGGACATACAGCGCTAATGTTAAGGAATTAGAGTATCATGACAAGGTTGGCTGCTGGTATGGCTTTGTGTTCACTGCGCAGCTCGAACTGTTGTGTATCGAGTGTCCTTTAATGTCATGTTTAAGTCAGCCTCTCACCCATAGGAAGCGAAGAAGCCTTGTATCATAGACTTAAAGTCAACTCGTCAAATATACCGCGTAATATACCACACAAAATGTGAATTTAGTACCATCTAACGACGGCTTCTACTTTAAGAGTTATGGAACAATTATTTTTCTTTTAAATTAAATAAAGCCGATCGGTTATTTAGCATTTAGGCATAAGGAACAATAATCGATTAGAAATTATAACAGTTAAAGATATGATATCGTTATAAACGATTCAGAAATCTCTTTCAGAAATACCCCGTTAAGATCGTGGTTAGAATTGGTCTTCAGCAACCCATGCTTGTCGTGAGAGGCGACTAACGGGATCGGGTGGTCAGGCTCGCTGACTTGGTTGATGCATGTCATCGTATGCCAACTGCGTAGATCGATGGTCATGATGTTAATCACTGAATTGTCTGGTCCAGACTCGATCATTTACAGACCGTTGTAATATAGCTTAATTATTGCTGAGTGCGGCGTTAAACTATAAACAAACATACAAACACTATTGTGCATGTATGTCATTGGTTAATCACAAATCTCCCGAGAAATCGCGAAGAATAGGATAGATGTAGTTTGGGCAGACACGAATGAGGATTTGGTTGTTATAATGTGTGGCATCGTAACACGAATGCCTTCGATCGTTGCTCTCTCTATCAACTACTCGTGTGTCTGAAATACACTCTTGTCATGTCTGGAATACCACTGACTGGGCCATTAAACAACATGCACTCACTAACAAACCCCACACATCCGAAAACACGATGACTCATCTATAATACATACTACATTTTATTTATTCAGGAGATGTTTTAAAGGAAAGCTGGATTAAATCAGAATATTAAGGTGAAGCGTATAACAATGAAAAAAAATGGGGTTTAGTTCCAATTCCAAACATATACTGCTAGAATGTGACTGGTGGTTATATTTGGCAAGCAGCATCTCGGCCTCCCATTGCTACCAAGACCCACATCGGCTGGCGTGAGAGTAGAACGCCCAAATCTATTGATTGGCTTGCGTTTCTACCGGTATCCATTAATAAAATAAATCGTACTAGGGTCAGTCGCTTACATAGCATGCGGTGCTGAAATTATCTTGGGTAACAACACGCGTAACCATTGGCAACGATGAGCGGGTTCGGCGTGCATCTGCGCGTGACGGTCAAAGACGTCCACGTGCAACCACCATCGGTTAGGCTGCTGGAACTGGAGACGTGTCTTAGAAATGGTTCCTGGAAGTGGATGTTGTTCGTTACACGAATACTGCTGATGATGCGAGTTCCAGAGTAGTCTGTAGCGGCCAGGTGGATGGAGTCGCCCAGAACAATCTACACCATTTCCCTTGCAAAGGAATTCAAGCGTTACTAGTTTAACTGTCAATCAACTTGTGCCAGCAATGTTGTACTGTCGAGTACCCTGAAGAACAAGTACAGCCTTTTAGCTAAAATAACAAATTGCACGATTGTCAATATTCGAATCATAGGTACGGTTCAATAGAGTGTTAGGTAGAATGGATTGAAGTTAGGAATTGATCACACTGTATCCGTTATTCTATAGCCGTTGAAATACAGATCTTGGTATATCTAGCAATAATTTCCACGAGATGACAAGCCACGTAATAACGATTTACTTTACCTTTAAGTGAACGAGAGTCCTCAATGTTAGGCTTACAATAAAACCCTCGTTTGTTGCACGCTCATTCCTACATATATTCATGAACTTACAATGGCCTTCTTTGACAATGTACAGACAATCACAGGTACAGGGGTTCTTTCCAATTAGCAAATTTATAGTTTCAAAGGGAACAAATTAAATCAAGGATTTCCAGACACACTCTTCAAGCCGCCTTTCTTTCCGTAATAACCAGCCCGTACATACGCGCTGGCTCTCCTAATTACATACAATACAAGTTTCTACAGATCTCTGAAATCTTTAACATGTTGTGAACAATCCGCCCTCCTGTTGAAGATAAGCGCGTTTCATTAATACATGTATACCGAATTAAATGCATATTCTTGATTGTTAATCCATTAGCATTCTATGATAAAAGATAACAAAAATAGATTACAAACTAATGAGTTTATAATCCAGATTTTCTCCACAATAAAACCATTACTTTTCATTAACCTTGTGTTCAAATCGCCGAGTGTCCTTCCTTCCATGAGCGGACTCATTCAATGGTCAACTTGATAATTGATGACAAGTTCCAGGTGAATGGGCGCACCTGGCTTGACCCGACGTCCCGGTCAGTCCCAGGTGAACACAGGTTGCCTGTTAAGTGGCCACTGGTCAGGTAATCTTAGTGTGGATCAATCCCAAACACCTTCAAGGCAGATACACCCAAGGCGGGCGTCAGTTGAAGGTAGTCGTCGGTTAATGGTCCCCGAGTGATTGTTGCAGAGCCCGAGGTGTTGTAATGTCGGAAGGAAGCTAGGAAAGAATGCATGGGGCGGTTTCACAACTCGCACTAATCTACTTTCATTACTGAGATATGATAGTTTGCAGCCGCGTAAACTCTATCCATGCGAAAAAGAAATATATTTGCTGACTGACATCAGAGCTATAATTACTGTTTTGTTCAAATCCTTTTGTCTATAGTAATAAATATAACACATCAACGCCTGATAACAATAAGACTCGATTATGTGCCGAAACGTTTTCCATTAGGCATAAAAGGCAAAATGAGGTGACAATTATATGAATGGATCACTGAAATTCTGTAATGACACAAGGTGCATAAATGTGCATAAAGAAGTAAATGTTTGTTTGCTGGTTTGCAATGCTTCTGCGACAAGGGGGTCCTAACCTTACAGTCCAGTGAAAGTGGACCAGACAATCCAGCGCAGCATAGCAATTACTGATTTAGTAGAAACGAAATTCTAACTTTGAATTATTTTTGCTGCTTACAAGTAAAGTTACATTTTATTTGGTTACAAGTGAACATAAATAACTTGTGAGTGAGTGAGTATAGTTTTACGCCGCTTTTAGCAATATTCCAGCAATATCACGGCGGGGGACACCAGAAATGGGCATCACACATTGTACCCATGTCGGGAATCGAACCCGGGTCTTCGGCGTGACGAACGAACGCTTTAACCACTAGGCTACCCGACAGCCCCAAATAACTTGTGACGGCTCTACAAACAAGGGCAACATGGTAAGATTTCAGGTTCATGTATTATGGCTATAATATACCAAGAATTACTTTTCAAAGAAAATCAATTTCATTTGGGTTAAATTATTGATAAATGTCTCAGTAAATTTCGCTGGCAGTGCTCATTTGTTTCTTTACTACAAACAATCACAGCGCAGCATTCAAAGGACAGAGAAATATTTGTCGTGACAAATGTGTGCGTATTTGTCTTGTCCATCGACTCGTACAAGCAATACTGCCAGACGTTGTAGACAATGACAAGTATACAAAGATTTCCACCTGTGTGTTATTAACTCTATCGATAAATAATTAATCCAGGTGTACTGACGCAGCCTTAATTTGCAAGGTAAAAGCAATTTACGTGGATTCGGCCATCTTTGGTTGGTCAGTCATGAATTTGCCAGCAGTGAATTGTCCCTTGGTATTTCTGTTCATGCATACACTTAACGAGAGCTGTAAATAATGGTCACTTGTTACTCGCCCAGGTCGGTGACAGTTTAATTCAACAGTGCGAACATACTGCTTTGATCATACCAAAACGTTCCTTTACAAATATAACAGAACGACATTACCTCTCTCAGGCAACTGTAATAGCCACAATAAAATACAACAGCAAATTTTTTTTTGCGTTGAAAAAACCTCCTAGATAGATGTAAGATTATTTGGTTATAGGTGTCTTTTAATAGTTTTATTGCTGACATTTAATCACATGACATTGGATACAAAGCTGATGCACAGTTTTCGTCGTGTTCATTCTTCAAACGACTGGATGAAGCTGAATATTTGGGTGACTTTGGGTGACTTTGGACGGTTAATTTACCAAGTTAACAGAGGAAGTCTTCTCTGTTTGTTCGTCTTGTTAATCTCTGTGTATAGGTAATATCATGTTATTCACAAAACTGTATAACCATGTCCTACCCAGTTGTTTATCCCTTGCTTGTACTGAGACGTCACACTGAAGGCATACTAGCACATGTACATACACGTCACACTGAAGGCATACTAGCACATGTACATACACGTCACACTGAAGGTATGCTTGGACATGTACATACACGTCACACTGAAGGCATACTGGGACATGTACATACACGTCACACTGAAGGCATACTAGCACATGTACATACACGTCACACTGAAGGTATGCTTGGACATGTACATACACGTCACACTGAAGGCATACTAGCACATGTACATACACGTCACACTGAAGGCATACTAGCACATGTACATACACGTCACACTGAAGGCATACTAGCACATGTACATACACGTCACACTGAAGCCATACTCGCGCATGTACATACACGTCATACTGAAGGCATACTGGGACATGTAAATACACGTCACAATGAAGGCATACTCGTGCATGTACATACACGTCACACTGATGGCATACTGGGAGATTACATACACGTCACACTGAAGGCATACTAGGACATGTACATACACGTCACACTGAAGCCATACTCGCGCATGTACATACACGTCATACTGAAGGCATACTGGGACATGTAAATACACGTCACAATGAAGGCATACTCGTGCATGTACATACACGTCACACTGAAGCCATACTCGCTTATGTACATACACGTCACACTGATGGCATACTGGGAGATTACATACACGTCACAATGAAGGCATACTCGTGCATGCACATACACGTCACACTGAAGGCATACTCATGCATGTACATACACGTCACACTGAAGGCATACTAGGACATGTACATACACGTCACAATGAAGCCATACTCGCGTACATACACGTCGCGCGCACAAATATAACAAAAGCCATCTCGTTTTCAGGAATAGTACAGCTCCAAGGATTTCCTATATTTCCTTTAATTATTCATAAGATGGTCTGTCATGATCAAGAATCAGCTGATGCAATTGAGAGGTAAATGAGATGCCCCTGATCCTTGACTGACATAGAATTACGCACTTTGTCTTAATGAATACCAAAGTATTTTTGCTTGTCATCGATGTTTTTAATCAGATCATGGACATTTTTTCTGTATCTATAGTTCGATCATTCAGTACATCCTAGTCAACACTGTATACGATATTACAATAATAGCTTAGAACCCCAAGTCTTTCATATTTGTTTCGCTATTCACTGCATACGGTTATAGAAACGTGGTAACATTATTAGTTAGCAGCATACTAAACTACTAATTACACTAAACAGATGCAGTTATATGCCTTGTAGCGTATCTTACCGCATATAACATAACGACGGTATATGTGGCTCTTGTTTTTTCATGTAAAACAAAATTATAAATACATAAATTATACAAACACATTTTGGTGGATAGATCAAACCAACTTATATGTCGATAAATGCTCAAGAACAACAGAATTACTTCAAACTGGCTCAATAACTTCCGTCAAAAGTCGAATGTCGGGAAATTACTTATCGGGAAAATAAATACACATTAATATCAAGATAGACATATATAGTTCGTGTAAATGAACATTATACATGTCTCATAAATCACTGATTTGGCTGCATTTTAAACATGTATACCCAAACTGTATGAGTCGTCTGAAAAACCTGATTTTAAAGGGTAGTATATGGGTTTGACAATGCACCCAGATGACAGTAAGGTTTGAATACAGAAAATTATTAACAATTATCCTTCCATTTCAAACGACGACGAGAGAAGTACAGCAGTGCACTGGAGTGAGACAAGGTCATCTATTAAGTCCAGTTTGGTTTCTTCCCTGCCGAACAAACTCCTCTTTTACAGGAGGCCATGTTCCAGTCGGTGGTTTTATAACTGCCAAATTGCTGAAATAAATGTTGCCCGGATAAAGTAGAAAATAGAAGACGTTTAATGATGGCACGTTTACAGGCAGCCTTTATATTCAATCAGTCGGGATACCACCGACCAGTTTGACGAGAGGCCATGGTCCCTGTGTCGTGAACGGTATGGGTCCCTTAGCACCTGGGCCCATGGGCATCTCTTTTCCAAAATAAGTTTATATAGGTTTTATGAGATGTTATATGGCGAATATTGACCTTACATGTATGCCCTACCTTTCCACGTGTTGAATATATGTTTAAAGTAGCATACACGTGTAAAATGTATACATATATTGAATGTATACGTTGTATTTAGCGTGTTTAAAGGTGAAGGAGAAACATGTATGAGAATGTTAAATATATAGGTTGTTTATAACATGTGTTTTAAAATGGAGAAAAATATGCATGCACGTGTTGTATGTATACGTTGATATAATATGTGTTTTAAGGTGAAGAATAAACATGCATGCACGTGTTGTATGTATACGTTGATATAATATGTATTTTAAGGTGAAGAATAAACATGTTTGCACGTGTTGTATGTATACGTTGTATATTATATGTGTTTTAAGGTAAAGGAGATACATGCATGCACGTCTTGTATGTATACGTTGATATGATATGTGTTTTAAGGTGAAGAATAAACATGCATGCACGTGTTGTATGTATACGTTGATATAATATGTATTTTAAGGTGAAGAATAAACATGTTTGCACGTGTTGTATGTATACGTTGTATATTATATGTGTTTTAAGGTAAAGGAGATACATGCATGCACGTCTTGTATGTATACGTTGATATGATATGTGTTTTAAGGTGAAGAATAAACATGCATGCACGTGTTGTATGTATACGTTGATATAATATGTATTTTAAGGTGAAGAATAAACATGTTTGCACGTGTTGTATGTATACGTTGTATATTATATGTGTTTTAAGGTAAAGGAGATACATGCATGCACGTCTTGTATGTATACGTTGATATGATATGTGTTTTAAGGTGAAGAATAAACATGCATGCACGTGTTGTATGTATACGTTGATATAATATGTATTTTAAGGTGAAGAATAAACATGTTTGCACGTGTTGTATGTATACGTTGTATATTATATGTGTTTTAAGGTAAAGGAGATACATGCATGCACGTCTTGTATGTATACGTTGATATGATATGTGTTTTAAGGTGAAGAATAAACATGCATGCACGTGTTGTATGTATACGTTGATATAATATGTGTTTTAAGGTGAAGAAGAAACATGCATGCACGTGTTGTATGTATACGTTGATATGATTTATGTTTTAAGGTAAAGTAGATACATGCATGCACGTGTTGTATGTATAGGTTGATATAATATGTGTTTTAAGGTGGAGGAGAAACAGACAGCCTCCACTAAACGCAACTCTATCAAGTTAGTGCATTCATTTTAGTATATCAATTATATGTTAAGTGCCGTCGTTGTCATAGCCATTATGCTGAAGTATTTCGTCTCAATGCATTAGCGCACTGGAAGGATCTTTTCACACATAGAGCGGTGAAACTCTGCTTTATGGCGAGCTGAATGGGACCAAGGCAGTTATTGCATACGTATTTAAATACATGTCTAAAATATTTCTCCTGTATTTTCATGTCAAACATACATCGGTTGAAACATGACTAGGTATATGGCTTTCACTGAAGTGCACATGCTTAGATTTGAAAATCTCATTTGATACTCTTTTCATTTTGAATGTGCTTGGAAGGTATAAGTAAACATAATGAATAATAATTCTGCCTTGACAGGTATTCAAAACTTTAAACAGGGTTAAGAATCTCTTTTCAACGAACCTGAATTGCACACCCATCCAAACAAACATTAGTATGACCGTGCTGCGCAGGTTGATGTTTGTAGATAACAAAACAAACTCCAAACCTTGACAAACAAAACATTTCTGTAGATTAAGCAAAATATTCAGCGGCTTATCGTCGGTAAATGAAACATCCCACTGTTGACTCCTTCGGCTGGGGAAGCAAATGACACCTCACTGCGATTTTCACATTATCGTTTCATTTAGAGCATTCAGGGTCGTGTCTTCTGACGTTTAATGGGGTAACCTGAAAAGAAATAACTAAAACGCTTAAGCTTGATTTCCTACGCTTCTTTTACAGTGTGTGAGTATTGTTTGAGAACGCTACAGTATTCCAGCTACGTCATGCCTAGGGACACAATGAGTGGGCTTCATTGGATGTTGGGAATCGAACCTCGGTCACCATAACGAACAAACACGTTAACCACCCTTTAATACACAAAAGTTTATGTATCGTGTATTTGTTCTTAAGGTATGACACGCATGCCATTTAGAATAACTTTTAATTGAAGTCATTGATATTTTGCATTGGCCGTCATAGCTTCAGAAGTTCTTCTTCATTACCTAGGAGTGAGTGAGTAGAGTTTTACGCCGCTTTAGTCAATAGAGTCCACGGCGGCGGGACACCTAGAATGGCTTCAGCGTGACGAACGACAATATAATCACTAGGCTACCCCACCACCCCATCAGTTAGTGAGTGAGTGAGCATGGTTTTACGCCGCTTTTAGCAATATTCTAAGAATATCACGGCGGGGGACACCAGCAATGGGCTTCATACATTGTACCCATGTGGGGAATCGAACCCGGGTCTTCTGCCTGACGAACGAGCGCTATAACCGCTAGGCTACCCCACCACCCCATCAGTTAAGATATGTAGATCATATGATGATACATTACTGAACAACATGCTCTGAACAATACATTTGTCTGAACCAGGGAGTGAATAGGAATGTAAAATAGGCTGCCTAATGGTCTTAACAAGACTGCATTCTACATTCTTATAACAACGTCACCAGGGTTTATTTGCTTTCATTGTCACATTTGTGTAAAACATAATATCTGTTAAAATAAAGGTGGCGTTTTTGTTTCTAAACATGTAAGTGAGTCAGTTGTTTTAGCATAATTCCAATGTAGGAGAAGCATCAGGAACGGCTATACAAACTGTACCCATGTGGGGAATCGAGTCCAGATTTTCGACGTGAGTTGGAGCTAGCACTTTGGACTACCTACAGCCCCTGTGAGTGAGTGAGTTGTGTTTAATGCCGCTTTCAACAATATTCCAGTTATATCACGGCGTCAGCCTCTGTAGTGTAAGTAAAGGATGGTCTTCTGTATGAACACTGCAACACGTAAAGGGTGAAAATGGTAATAAAATCACTACTGAAAGGTTTGAATGACAAATTAACAAATCTCTTTTCAAAGACACATTTTCACAACCCTGAGCAGAGAAATGGATAAAGCAGTAGAGCAATAGACTTAAGTGTGGTTTTGTCACCCGCCCATTGATACTTCGTGCTGTAGTTTCCGCATGCATGAACCACTATGCATAAATATCGTCATAAACTAGGCTAACGTAGCAGTATTCACACCCTCAGCGCCGCACAGCGCCACGCCGGGGGTCAGGGCTCTGTGAGGGGGTGGTGAGTTGTAACAAGCATCAAACATGCCGACGCTGCGGCAATTGACTGGTCTGGGACGACGCCAGGTCTCTGAAGTACTTTTACGTGCAATGTATGTCTCACAACACTTGTACAATTCTACCTGTCAGAATGATTTATGTGGCTGTAAACACCAATGTGTATGGACACAATACATATATGTATGGACATGGGTACACGTGTTTTGTTCATCCCGACAAACCGTCGGCATGCTTATGTTGGCCCTTCTGGACAGACACCGCCCTTATCCAGGACCATATATGTCCGATTTAAACAAATGTGCGCATTGCTCTGCATATAATTAATTATATGCAGTTCACAAAACTTAAGTGTTATCGGATTAAATATTCCTGGAAATTATTGTTTTTCCTTCCTTTACCACCCGTACTGTCTTAAGGGGTAGTGGGCTGTCTGTAGGTCAGAGCAGCCATTCGTTAACACGTGTTTGATTGTCATTTATGGTATAAATGCCCAGCTTGGTTATCGCTTATTCTGTTAGCCGTTGCGTCACACCCTGAACACCAGTTCACGCTGTTTAATATTGTTGTAAAACAGGTAGCTGTGTGAAAAGCTTTGCTGTGTTACTTGACATGCAACATCACAGCCTGATTCTCATGTTATGAACTTTGGACTACATATTATAGATGGACAAATATATTGTAGATGACGAAAGTATTATTTCGTAAACCAATTATTTATTTCCCTTGATAATGACAATGCACATATTTCGTGGTTTTCTTTGCCTTCATAAACAGTTCAATACGTATGTGATAGCTGTGTTAACTGTGATGACGCCTTTGAAGTGCTTTATTGCAGCCATCAAGGTAATGTGACGTCTTCGGGCGAGGACGCTCCTTTACAATAAGCCGCACCTGAGACCCTAGGGGCTCATCTCCCTTCCACCCCACTGCACCCCATACTGAGAGCCCCGGGCAGGGGTAGACGTTGTCTCAAGTCACGTGGCCCGAAGACAAATACTTCACATATACCATCATACTCTATATTTAAAATGCTCTCTGCTTGGAAAGAGAGCAAATGTACAACTGTCTTTTTTCGCGTTTTTGTCCTGTCCATTGCTTGAGAGGGCAGATTGTTTGACTCACACCTTACCCAAGGTCTGGCAGATGATTGAGGAGACTTTGAGGGTATTTGATGCGTTGTTATGAAATCTGGTTGAACGTATTTAATTACCTAATCACGAATGTGACAACCATATGCATTGGTTTCATTGTGGGTTATCCGTATGAACCATGCATGGCATGTGTCAACGTCTACCTAATGTTCTTGGTATGAACCATGCATGGTATGTGTCCACCCGTGCCTAGTGCTCTTGGTATGAACCATGCATGGTGTGTGTCCACCCGTACCTAGTGCTCTTGGTATGAACCATGCATGGTGTGTGTCCACCCGTACCTAGTGCTCTTGGTATGAACCATGCATGGTGTGTGTCCACCCGTACCTAGTGCGCTTGGTTTGAACCATGCATGGTGTGTGTCCACCCGTACCTAGTGCGCTTGGTATGAATCATGCATGGTATGTGTCCACACGTACCTAGTGCTCTTGGTATGAACCATGCATGGTATGTGTCCACCCGTGCCTAATGCTCTTGGTATGAACCATGCATGGTGTGTGTCCACACGTACCTAGTGCTCTTGGTATGAACCATGCATGGTGTGTGTCCACCCGTACCTAGTGCTCTTGGTATGAACCATGCATGGTGTGTGTCCACCCGTACCTAGTGCGCTTGGTATGAACCATGCATGGTGTGTGTCTCAAGTACCTAATGCTCTTGGTATGAACCATGCATGGTGTGTGTCCACCCGTACCTAGTGCTCTTGGTATGAACCATGCATGGTATGTGTCCACCCGTGCCTAATGCTCTTGGTATGAACCATGCATGGTGTGTGTCTCAAGTACCTAATGCTCTTGGTATGAACCATGCATGGTGTGTGTCCACCCGTACCTAGTGCTCTTGGTATGAACCATGCATGGTATGTGTCCACCCGTGCCTAGTGCTCTTGGTATGAACCATGCATGGTGTGTGTCCACCCGTACCTAGTGCTCTTGGTATGAACCATGCATGGTGTGTGTCCACCCGTACCTAGTGCGCTTGGTATGAACCATGCATGGTGTGTGTCCACCCGTACCTAGTGCTCTTGGTATGAACCATGCATGGTATGTGTCCACCCGTGCCTAGTGCTCTTGGTATGAACCATGCATGGTGTGTGTCCACCCGTACCTAGTGCTCTTGGTATGAACCATGCATGGTGTGTGTCCACCCGTGCCTAATGCTCTTGGTATGAACCATGCATGGTGTGTGTCCACACGTACCTAGTGCTCTTGGTATGAACCATGCATGGTGTGTGTCCACCCGTACCTAGTGCTCTTGGTATGAACCATGCATGGTGTGTGTCCACCCGTACCTAGTGCGCTTGGTATGAACCATGCATGGTGTGTGTCTCAAGTACCTAATGCTCTTGGTATGAACCATGCATGGTGTGTGTCTCAAGTACCTAATGCTCTTGGTATGAACCATGCATGGTGTGTGTCCACCCGTACCTAGTGCTCTTGGTATGAACCATGCATGGTGTGTGTCCACCCGTACCTAGTGCGCTTGGTATGAACCATGCATGGTGCGTGTCCACCCGTACCTAGTGCGCTTGGTATGAACCATGCATGGTGTGTGTCCACCCGTACCTAGTGCTCTTGGTATGAACCATGCATGGTATGTGTCCACCCGTGCCTAGTGCTCTTGGTATGAACCATGCATGGTGTGTGTCTCAAGTACCTAATGCTCTTGGTATGAACCATGCATGGTGTGTGTCCACCCGTACCTAGTGCTCTTGGTATGAACCATGCATGGTGTGTGTCCACCCGTACCTAGTGCTCTTGGTATGAACCATGCATGGTGTGTGTCCACACGTACCTAGTGCTCTTGGTATGAACCATGCATGGTGTGTGTCCACACGTACCTAGTGCTCTTGGTTTGAACCATGCATGGTGTGTGTCCACACGTACCTAGTGCTCTTGGTATGAACCATGCATGGTATGTGTCCACCCGTGCCTAATGCTCTTGGTATGAACCATGCATGGTGTGTGTCTCAAGTACCTAATGCTCTTGGTATGAACCATGCATGGTGTGTGTCCACCCGTACCTAGTGCTCTTGGTATGAACCATGCATGGTGTGTGTCCACCCGTACCTAGTGCTCTTGGTATGAACCATGCATGGTGTGTGTCCACCCGTACCTAGTGCTCTTGGTATGAACCATGCATGGTGTGTGTCCACACGTACCTAGTGCTCTTGGTATGAACCATGCATGGTGTGTGTCCACACGTACCTAGTGCTCTTGGTTTGAACCATGCATGGTGTGTGTCCACACGTACCTAGTGCGCTTGGTATGAACCATGCATGGTGTGTGTCTCAAGTACCTAATGCTCTTGGTATGAACCATGCATGGTGTGTGTCCACCCGTACCTAGTGCTCTTGGTATGAACCATGCATGGTGTGTGTCCACCCGTACCTAATGCTCTTGGTTTGAACCATGCATGGTGTGTGTCTCAAGTACCTAATGCTCTTGGTATGAACCATGCATGGTGTGTGTCCACCTGTGCTTAATGTTCTTGGTATGAATCATGCATGGTATGTGTCCACCCGTGCCTAGTGCTGTTGGTATGAACCATGCATGGTGTGTGTCTCAAGTACCTAATGCTCTTGGTATGAACCATGCATGGTGTGTGTCCACCTGTGCTTAATGTTCTTGGTATGAATCATGCATGGTATGTGTCCACCCGTGCCTAGTGCTCTTGGTATGAACCATGCATGGTGTGTGTCTCAAGTACCTAATGCTCTTTGTATGGACCATGAAGGTGTGTGTCAACGTGTACCTAATGTTGTAGGTATGAACTATGCGTGGGATATTTCTCAAGTACCTAATGCTCTTGGTTTGAACCATGCATTGCATGTGTCAACGTGTACCTAATATTCCTGGTATGAACCATGCATGGGGTGTGTCTCAAGTACCTAATGCTCTTGGTATGAACCATGCATGGTATTTGTCGACCCGTACCTAATGCTCTTGGTATGAACCATGCATGGTATTTGTCCACCCGTACCAAGGTATGAAGCATACATGGAATGTGTCTCCGTGTACCTAATGCTCGCTGTATGAACCAAGCATGGCATGTGCCAACGTGTACCAAATGCTTTGGAATGAACCATGCATGGTATGTTTCTCCGTGTACCTATTACCCTTGGTATTGACCAAGTATGGTATGTGTCTCCGTGTACCTAATGCTCTTGGTATAAACCTTATGATATGTATCTATCTGTAATACATTGTGAGATTCGATTATTTACAAGCCGCCGTGATGCAACTTTAAAATTGTGAACTGCGGCGAAAATCAACATTCATTAACCTCACTTTGTATCAACTGTTAAAAGTACATGAAATATATTTGTGAGTGTTGTTCTAAATACGTAACTGTTATTAATATGTACCATGCACTTCTTTTACAAGTGGGCTCATGGAAGGCCAAGTATTCCAAGGCGCCGCAATTCACTGAGTGAGTGAGTGAGTGAGTTGGGTTTAACGCCGCTTTTAACAGTATTCCAGTCAAATCACGGCGTGTCAGCTTAATGTAGGAGGAAAGCCCGAAGTGATGCAGGTCTCAGACGTTTACCACTTCGGTGAAACCCACGAGCACGGGTATGGTGCTGACAAACCTAGAAACATAATCGGGGCGAACCGGGATTCGAACCCACAATCATAGGTTTCTGGCGTGCCCAGGGGACGCAACTCTGCACAGCGAATCGCGGCGCCTTAGACGACTGGCCCCCCCGCAATTCACTGAGCTGAATCTTATGATCGTGAGTTCAAATCTCGGATCGCCCCTATTATGTTTTTCTAGGTTTCACAGAACCATGCCCGTGGGCTCCACCAAAGTGGTGAACGTCCAAGAGATGCATCACTTTGGGATTTCCACCCGAATGCAGCTAACACACCGTGATATATCTGAATACTGCTCAAAGCGGCTTTCAACCAAACTCACCCTCCATTTAACACGAGACACTGTATCCCAACTGTTCTAAATACAGTGTAACCTTGTTAATTCGAACGGTAAAACTCCCAGTGAAATCGTCCGGATTAACGAATGTCCGGATTATCGAATTACTAGATCGTCCGAAACGGGATTCAGATTAATGGGATTTCACTACATGTATCATGCACTTACATGTGGTCGTATGTGACAACTGCTACATATATACATGTATGTTCTATGCAGTTAAGTGCGCTGCTCCAAACAAATGAAATAACGAAACAGGTTACAGCTGGCGTTTACGTCTGGCACAATGTATCCGCTGTTCTAGGTAATTACACTTACATGTGTCATTATGTTACACATGCACTTTGCTCTGATATGCTTCATGAACTTAAACATGTCATTATGTTACCATGGCACTAGGTATGCATCATGGACTATATGCGACTATGTTTCCTTGTCACTAGGTATGGATCGTGCACTTAGACATGTCATTATGTTTCCTTGTCACTAGGTATGGATCGTGCACTTAGACATGTAATTATGTTTCCTTGTCACTAGGTATGGATCGTGCACTTAGACATGTCATTATGTTTCCTTGTCACTAGGTATGGATCGTGCACTTAGACATGTCATTATGTTTCCTTGTCACTAGGTATGGATCGTGCACTTAGACATGTTATTATGTTTCCTTGTCACTAGGTATGGATCGTGCACTTAGACATGTCATTATGTTTCCTTGTCACTAGGTATGGATCGTGCACTTAGACATGTAATTATGTTTCCTTGTCACTAGGTATGGATCGTGCACTTAGACATGTCATTATGTTTCCTTGTCACTAGGTATGGATCGTGCACTTAGACATGTTATTATGTTTCCTTGTCACTAGGTATGGATCGTGCACTTAGACATGTCATTATGTTTCCTTGTCACTAGGTATGGATCGTGCACTTAGACATGTTATTATGTTTCCTTGTCACTAGGTATGGATCATGCACTTAGACATGTTATAATGTTTCCTTGTCACTAGATATGGATCGTGCACTTAGACATGTCATTATGTTTCCTTGTCACTAGGTATGGATCGTGCACTCAGACATGTCATTATGTTTCCTTGTCACTAGGTATGGATCGTGCACTTAGACATGTTATTATGTTTCCTTGTCACTGGGGATGGATTATGCTCTTATACATGTAATTATGTTTCCTTGTCACTAGGGATGGGTCATGCACAAAGACATGTCATTATGTTTCCTTGTCACTAGGTATGCATCATGGACTTACATATGCGACTTTGTTTCCTTGTCATTAGGTATGGATCATGCACTTAGACATGTCATTATGTTTCCTTGTCACTAGGTATTGATCATGCACTTAGACATGTCATTATGTGTTGTCACTAGGGATGGATCATGCACTAAGACATGTCATTATGTTCCTTGTCACTAGGGATGGATCATGCACTAAAACATGTCATTATGTCTCCTTTGCTCTTGGTATGCATCATGCACATACATATATCAACATGTTTTCTTTGCCCTGGGCATGTATCATGGCCTTAGACATGTCACTGTTTCCTTTGCTCTGGGCATGCATCATGTACCTCTATATCACACAAATTAGGTCGGCACAGCGCCCCACCACATGTACATGCCCACCTAGTTTGTGACTGATTCGACGGCATTAAATATTTAAATCTAGAATTAGCATCTTTTGGGAAACAATTTAGAATGAATTCACGTGTACGTTATTTCCTCCCCACTCGTCGTAGCTGGTCGAATCGAAATTACAACTGTTCCTGTACCCTCGAGTGAACCAGGACCATCTTTATCCTATAGCTGTGTCCGCTTGAGAGATTGAGTTACCCGTGTGCAGTATACCCCGAGAGCAATCAGAGATACTTTCCCTGTACATCACACGTATTCACCCGGGCCTTCGTCACTGCACTCAGTGTCACAGTGTCAATGATAATCTCGAATGAGCACAAATTGCTGTATAATCTAACGTACGGACTAGACGCCCCTAACTGTAGGTTCGAATTTCACAACAGTCACCGTATCAGCCAGCACTCGCAGCACTCACCCATGCCGGTCTCGCTCATGGACGAAGACTGCAAGTCCCCCTTATAGTCAGATGGGGAGGGGAAGGTTCCGCTGTATAGTTGGATGAGACAGGGCAGTGCCCCTGTAAAGATGGATGAGGCAGGGTAGAGCCCCTGAATAGTGAGATGAGGCAGGGTAGAGCCCCTGTACAGTAACATGAGGCAGAGTAGTGCCCCTGTATAGTGGCATGACGCAGGGTAGAACCCCTGTATAGTGAGATGAGGCAGGGTAGTGCCACTGTATAGATAGATGAGGCAGAGTAGTGCCCCTGTATAGTGAGATTAGGCAGGGTAGAGCCCCTGTATAGTGAGATGAGGCAGGGTAGAGCCCCATGTATAGCAAGATGAGGAATGGTAGAGCCCCTGTATAGTGAGATGAGGCAGGGTAGAGCCCCTGTATAGTGAGATGAGGCAGAGTAGTGCCCCTGTATAGTGAGATGAGGCAGGGTAGAGCCTCTGTATGGCAAGAGGAGGCAGGGGTAGAGCCCCTGTATAGTGAGATGAGGCAGGGTAGAGCCTCTGTATGGCAAGAGAAGGCAGGGGTAGAGCCCCTGTATAGTGAGATGAGGCAGGGTAGAGCCCCTGTATAGTGAGATGAGGCAGGGTAGAGCCTCTGTATGGCAAGATGAGGCAGGGGTAGAGCCCCTGTATAGTGAGATGAGGCAGGGTAGAGCCCCCGTATAGTGAGATGAGGCAGGGTAGAGCCCCTGTATAGTGAGATGAGGCAGGGTAGAGCCCCTGTATAGTGAGATGAGGCAGGGTAGAGCCTCTGTATGGCAAGATGAGGCAGGGGTAGAGCCTCTGTATAGTGAGATGAGGCAGGGTAGAGCCCCTGTATAGTGAAATGAGGCAGGGTTGAGCCCCTGTATAGTGAGATGAGGCAGAGTAGTGCCTCTGTATAGTGAGATGAGGCAGGGGTAGAGCCCCTGTATAGTGAGATGAGGCAGGGTAGAGCCCCTGTATAGCAAGATGAGGTAGAGTAGTGCCCCTGTATAGTGAGATGAGGCAGGGTTGAGCCCCTGTATAGTGAGATGAGGCAGGGTAGTGCCTCTGTATAGTGAGATGAGGCAGGGGTAGAGCCCCTGTATAGTGAGATGAGGCAGGGTAGAGCCCCTGTATAGCAAGATGAGGTAGAGTAGTGCCCCTGTATAGTGAGATGAGGCAGGGGTAGAGCCCCTGTATAGTGAGATGAGGCAGGGTAGAGCCCCTGTATAGTGAGATGAGGCAGGGTAGAGCCCCATGTATAGCAAGATGAGGAATGGTAGAGCCCCTGTATAGTGAGATGAGGCAGGGTAGTGCTCTGTATAGTGAGATGAGGCAGAGTAGTGCCCCTGTATAGTGAGATGAGGCAGGGTAGAGCCTGTTTATGGCAAGAGGAGGCAGGGGTAGAGCCCCTGTATAGTGAGATGAGGCAGAGTAGTGCCCCTGTATAGTGAGATGAGGCAGGGTAGAGCCCCTGTATAGTGAGATGAGGCAGGGTAGAGCCCCATGTATAGCAAGATGAGGAATGGTAGAGCCCCTGTATAGTGAGATGAGGCAGGGTAGAGCCCCTGTATAGTGAGATGAGGCAGAGTAGTGCCCCTGTATAGTGAGATGAGGCAGGGTAGAGCCCCTGTATGGCAAGGGTAGAGCCCCTGTATAGTGAGTTGAGGCAGGGTAGAGCCCCTACATAGTAAGATGAGGCAGGGTCGAGCCCTATATAGTGAGATGAGGCAGGCAAGGTAGAGCCCCATGTATAGTGAGATGAGGCAGGGTGGAGCCCCTGTATAGTGAGATGAGGTCGGGTAGAGCCCCTGTATAGTGAGATGAGGCAGAGTAGAGTCCCTGTATAGTGAGATGAGGCAGGGTGGAGCCCCTGTATAGTGAGATGAGGCAGAGTAGTGCCCCTGTATAGTGAGATGAGGCAGGGTAGAGCCCCTGTATAGTGAGTTGAGGCCGGGTATAGCCCCTACATAGTAAGATGAGGCAGGGTGGAGCCCTATATAGTGAGATGAAGCAGGCAGGGTAGAGCCCCATGTATAGTGAGATGAGGCAGGGTGGAGCCCCTGTATAGTGAGATGAGGCAGGGTAGAGCCCCATGTATAGTGAGATGAGGCAGGGTAGAGCCCCTGTATAGTGGGATGAGGCAGATTAGAGCCCCTGTATAGTGAGATGAGGCAGAGTAGTGCCCCTGTATAGTGAGATGAGGCAGGGGCAGAGCCCCTATATAGTGAGATGAGGCAGGGTGGAGCCCCTGTATAGTGAGATAAGGCAGGGTGGAGCCCCTACATAGTGAGATGAGGCAGGGTGGAGCCCTATATAGTGAGATGAGGCAGGCAGGGTAGAGCCCCTGTATAGTGAGATGAGGCAGGGTGGAGCCCCTGTATAGTAGGATGAGGCAGGGTGGAGCCCCTGTATAGTGAGATGAGGCAGGCAGGGTAGCCCCTATATAGTGAGATGAGGCAGAGCAATGCCCTCTATTGTTGAATGTGCCAGAGTAGTACCCAGCATACAGTGAAATGTGACAGGTTAGTGTCCTCTACTGTGGAATGTGACAGGGTAGTGCCCTCTGTAGTGGAATGTGACAGAGTAGTGCCCTCTGTAGTGGAATGTGACAGAGTAGTGCCCTCTGTAGTGGAATGTGACAGAGTAGTGCCCTCTGTAGTGGAATGTGACAGAGTAGTGCCCTCTGTAGTGGAATGTGACAGAGTAGTGCCCTCTGTAGTGGAATGTGACAGAGTAGTGCCCTCTGTAGTGGAATGTGACAGAGTAGTGCCCTCTGTAGTGGAATGTGACAGAGTAGTGCCCTCTGTAGTGGAATGTTACAGAGTAGTGCCCTCTGTAGTGGAATGTGACAGAGTAGTGCCCTCTGTAGTGGAATGTGACAGAGTAGTGCCCTCTGTAGTGGAATGTGACAGAGTAGTGCCCTCTGTAGTGGAATGTGACAGAGTAGTGCCCTCTGTAGTGGAATGTTACAGAGTAGTGCCCTCTGTAGTGGAATGTTACAGAGTAGTGCCCTCTGTAGTGGAATGTGACAGAGTAGTGCCCTCTTCAGAGACATGAAGCAGAGCAGGGTCCTTCATACAGTGAAATGGGACTGAGTAGTGTCGAAATCCAAGTGTGCTGATAAATGCGTTGTGAAGTATAATAAAATTAAAAAAACAAAACAAAACTACGTGTCAGTTGAGCCATACGTCAGTTGATAAACTGGACGAGTTCCACCTTGCCACAAATGACGAAGACACAAACATCCTATCACACCACGGATACATTTACCGCTGGCTCTACACGTAGTTGCACTTTCCATTATAAAATGAGAAATAGATACAAGTAATACGGAATATGTGATGTCAAAATACGACACAGATCTCACAATACTTTGAAGTATGATTCCCTTTCCCCTGCAGATTCTTCCAATAATTCCCTATTCGCCATTCTACAAGTATGTCCACATTCTTCCTTGTGCTAATTCTGATCACCACAAAGCCATGCACGGAAAGCCACGGGCTTTCAATACACGGACCCCTTAACCAACCACCCCCCTTCCTGTGTTGGTGTAGTGATGGCAGTACACGATGTCACATATAGCTTCAGTGGAGCCCACTGATTCCGCTCGGTGTCACGTGTGTGCTGCAAGGTGCTGAGTTGGCAAAACGCCAGCTCAATTGACATGTACATTCAAATTTGTAAACGGAAGTGTATCGGTGTATAATAGATGGTCGAGCATCAATAAAGTGACGATCACAACAAATATCGCTTCATTTCTTTTTATTTTACATCTACATATCGTCTTTCTGTTGACTGGTAAAATTTCATGTGTTAATTGTTTTCTCGTTACCATTTGTGTTGTTGACTGGGCTATGTGCACGATGTCCGACCTGACAAACGACTTCGGCGTGTAAATCCCGGAACATTGATAGCTAAACTTGGTGGCATCAAGAACACGCTGCGATACATGTTTTATTTATGACGGCGACAAGGGTAAACTGGTGCATCAGTGGTTAAAGCCAATAGCCATACTTAATGGAGTACAGAAACATATGTTGGAAGGGTATAGCTTTCTGTTCGTTAGTCTTCATGATAGCTTGAAGCATAGCATTTTGTGCTTGAGTGATAGCCTTTCATTTGTTGAATATGAAGGTTTGTTAATGTCGGTGCATTCACCTGTTCCTTAATCCTGCCAGTGAATGTAACCATGGCAACTTATCTCAGGTATATATATCTAACATACATAGATAGCCGTCAAGGTTACATAGAGTGCACTGACCTGAAAGGTGAGGATGGAGTTTAATCCATACAGATCAGTTAAAACGCCTTCCCACCCAACATTGACCTCATATTTCATTCTGAAAAGCAATTGTATCCAACACTTGATATAGTGATATCTGAACAGAAGGTCGATTTTAGCGATCATGATCAGTTTAAAATTAATCGTATTTGTACAATTTAAAATAACACTGTTCTAATTTTAACAGTTTTTTAATTTAAAATTGTACATCATGCATCGTGTCTGGATGCTTTGCCCCTTACCACAGATTTGCACCATGCTCAACCGTGTCATGTGACCAGAGACTGCAGCAGGTGCGTGGACTTCTTCATTGACGACAACATTAAGTACAACATCATTGCTACATCCATTAAGGCAGGGCAGAGTATTCATCAGAGAGCCCATCCAGGCAAACTACAAAAAACCAATATGCTTCAGTAATGTAGATAGGAGAGGAACAATAACTATAACATTGATCGCACATTTTAATGTAGATACTGACAGTCACAGTTGGCTGAATATACAGAGTAGTTGGCTGGGTACTCAGACAGTATATATCCATCGGTTGGATTGGGTTTCAAATTTATGAAGTCCATAAACGGTTGAAATGGCTAACAAGCCCAGTTGGCTTATTATAAATAGTCCCTAGGGTAAAACACTACTCTGCCATTGTTACTACATGATGGATGGGATAATAATTATTCTTCATAAACCATTTAAATCACACAGGAAATGTATTAAAAATATTAATATCGGTCATAATATGTAGTTTTGAAATATATATGATTTACAATACTTTAAACTTTTCTTTAAACTTCGAGACTCAAAATCCCAAAGTTTAAATTTAATTTTTAAAAGCATTAAACTTTATTATAGTACATATGTAATATTTAATTATGCTTCAACTTACTTCAACGTATGAAATCGTACATAATGCGTGATGTTTATGAAACACGATTGAACTATACCATTGTAGTAAGGTCTATCTATTTTATTTCTACAGTAACAATCGATGGGCGAGGTTTAGATTAGAATGGTATTGTTATGCCTCATCTATCCTCCACCATCAATCACAGGAGCACACCCATGGGCATGATTATACATACAATATAATCACAACAGCTTGCTTTGAAGTCATCCAAAGCGGTCAAGTTCACAGGCATGAAGTCGGTTCTGTACGTTGAGCTATTTGGGGGATGACTATGCTTGCTTTATATAATTTTACCATTGCTAGCAGTGAAATAAATCCCCATATGTGAAAACATAAAAATTCACGTGGTCAGTCGATGTACAAAAACAATATTTTCAATATCAACTTCATCAAACTTCAAATGAATTAAACATATTCATTACAAGTAAAATAATTCTTATGACCAAAGTCAATAAATATATATGGAATATATTTACAAATCAATAAAATAGTCATAACATATACAGTGTAATATTCAGAGCTAATGCATGTTTTTCACGTGAAGAAAGTCACTGATTCAATTCTGGCTCATACGTAATATTAATATTCATCGACACTTCATGAATTTGGTAGACAGACACAGTATATGGCAGTATACACTATAGATAACACATGACCAACACACAGTAAATATAAAACGTCAACATGATTCTTTTTCTTTCTTTATAAAATTCAAAACGCCAAGCCAGAAAATAATCAGTTTCGATTATTTGCTGAAACAGATTCCATACAGTACAAAAGGCAAAATAATGGTAAACATTATATGAATGGATTACTAAATTTCTGTGATGACCCCGGGTTTTCGCGAAAAGGGTAACCATGATACACCTACTGAATATGCAGATATATATATATATATATATATATATATATATATATATATATATTAACTGACAACTGGAACTAAAATAAAGCTTATTCGGTAGAGGCTTGGAGTTTGCAGCAAGACATCCTTACATATACCCGGTGTCGTCACTAATTTTCAAGGATGCATTCATATATTTTTCCTCACTATTTTGCGATAATCTAGACGGATTATTTCCTGGCGTTTTGCGTTTTGAATTTCATAAAGAAAGAATAAGAATCATGTTATCTCTGAGACAACTTTGACATGACAATTGTATTTCAAAAGAGAATTGTCCAATATTGCATCTTGTCCCTGCTTATACCAACTAATTTCGGTTTGGGTCTCCCTGTCATCATTTATTTGAAATTATATGACAGACTGGAAAACATTCTTTCTCAAACCATATAAAACATGCCAGAATCTTTATCATGTTCCGTGCAACGATGCATGTACCATGAATTATATATTGTTTAGATGAATTATATGCAACAAAGATATGAGCGTCAAAATGAATTATATGTAACAAAGATATTTGAGTGTAAATGAATTATATGTTACAAAGATATTTGAGTGTAAATGAATTATATATAACAAAGATATGTGAGTGTAAATGAACTATATGTAACAAAGGCATTTGGGTATCGATGAATTTATGTATATCGACATGCATAATATAGAGGAGATAATGAATAAATGAAATGCAAAATATATACTAAATGTTAAGCTTATATGGGTAGGGGCAGGATATACTCACGCTTTTGCGAACACCTGGTTTCATCACTACATGATGGTTATTCATAAACACATGCTCATGAAACAGTATGAACCGTACAATCGTCTCTGCTTTTAGCAAAGATTTCTTATGAACGTGGAAAGGGTTTTGTCGCTTTTATTTACAAATCTTTAATACAATTTGACATGTTGTTGATTCGTTTCAGTCGCAACTAGACTCCATCAAGGCACTCAACTGTTCTTTTTTGACACGAGATTGATTGCATTACAAACATTATATCTTTATATCTATGCCTGAAAACGAACCCAATTCATCAAAACAAATCCCGGATATGGTTTAAAACTACAAGTATCTAATCAGGCGTCTGAAAGGGTAGTCTTTGCACAGAAACACTCTGGAGCTTTTTCAGTGTTTCATTTCAGAAACCAGGAAAACAAAAGCGACAAAACCCTTTCCATAAGCATAAGGATTTCCAACTAGATCATTGGCATATGTTTATGACTCACTATCAAATCAAAGTTTAACGTCAATCAACTTAATCATAGAAAATAACATGTTTGAAACAATGTTTGTGTAACCATGGTGACGTATAAACGGCCCATGTAGTAATTTTAAACGTTTTAGTGGGATATTAATTTAAGGTATCCCATAGATTTTATTATATATGTAACGCAGTTGAAAAATATAAATATATATTTTTGCAAGATCAATTGTAGTAAATTGTCACAAGGTCCAATTTACTGTTTTAACTGTACACCATTTCATCATCCCTGTTCATAATTCAACAGCCAACCAACTTACAAATACATCAACAGGCATACGATTTATTCTATATTATATAATATACATTTTACACAACGTTTTCATTTTCATTTTTATTTACAATAGAAACAAGTGAAACAGTGCATATATATCAGTCTGAATGTTGTGTTTGAATGCAGCGTATTTCGTTTTGTTTTTTTGTTTTGTTTTTGCCTTTCATTGAGGTTTGTTAAAAGGTAGCCATGTATATAAAAGAAAAGGTCCACATTGTTATTAATATTAATATAAATTATGCCGTGACGGAATAATACATATTCGTTAATACATTGATGAAAATGAAAGTGTCTTGATGTCTTTACCACGTGGGACAGGTAGTGTGGAACATAATTGAAATTTACAGATGTTATCAATATTATTCGATGTACATTTCATTGTCAGCATTGAAATAATAAAAGGATTGCTAAAGCTTAAGTAGTGTAAGACATGTAAATATATATCATATAGTTTGTGCTCATATTTTATAGTTTGACATGATAAGCAATACTATTTAAAAACGAAAAATATTGTTTACTTAAGCATATATATTTCAAAACTTTTTTATGTAGCAGGTAATTGAAATTTAGAAAATAGATAATTGTAAAGCTTCTCGTTTCAACAGTGGGTGCGTCTGCTCAGGTGGAACACTGTATAACTTATATGTATGCATGACTAATACATTAAATACAAGTACGACATGTTCCCAAGCCCTGGATCTCAATTAGATACGCTGTATGTTGAAAACGCTTTTTAAAAACGAATTTATGTGCCTGTGGATTGTTTGGATATCATAACATATTTGGCGTTTCTCAAAACCCGAAATTGAACAGTGTTGAAAGCACTACTAATCATAATGTTATAACTTCACATTCGTTTAAGTGTATAATGAACTTTTAATTAGTATAAATATGTTCTTCGTTGCCTTGTCCTTCCTCTATATCACAAAGCAAATGGAATAATCTTCTATCGACTGCGAATCAACCATCCTCTCCGACTGAGGCCATCAAGTGTCGCCACAGATATGCGAGGCTTCCGCTACACAGACATTGTCTCACCTAATCACATGATAGCTACAATTGAACAGATCGTTCAGCTTATCAACTCCTGGCACCATTTGCATTTCCTTGTTCCGCTCCACTAACGTTATACATCACTGCTGCTTACTCCATACACGGCAGCGGTACGTGTTCTTTATTGAGGGGTTTGCAGACTAACAGCTCGTCCTCGGTATGATGCTACTATAAGCAGACCAACCATACCTCTTAAACATCCATGTTAAGCCCCGAGAACGTCCATGTGTTTTGGCCAACAGACGCAAATTTCAAAAGGGTTGAAAATAGCAGTTTATCAACTGGTAATATTTAGCAGCCGTTCTGTTTTGTTATAATATCACCAACCTTTATTTTGCATGAGTCTTTTTTCATTCTTGAAGCATCAGATGATTAAAAATGACATGTAGTAGGATAATTTGAAAATCAACATTCATGAGAACTACATCTGATGACTTTTTTTACATTATACCATCCAAGTTACATGTTATAACAATTTTATTTTATCATGTCAGCTACATCTCATACCTAGTTATACTCTATACCATGTCAGCTCTATGGTATAACTATTTTATGCTATTTCATGTGAGTTAATTAAATGTTCTAACTATTTTAATATAAATCACTATGCTCCATGTTAAAACTAGTTTTACATTATATCATGATGCTACATGTTATAAATGGTTTACTCTATAGCATGTCAGCTACATGTTATAAATGTTTTACTCTATATCGTGCCAGATACATGTACATGCTATAATTACTTTACTCTGTAGCATGTCAGCTACATGTTATAAATATTTTACACTATATCTTACTTGTTATAACTGCTTTACTCATTATTACTAAAGCATAATAAAGTAAAAGACACAAACTATCTGACTGAATAAACATATTCTCAATACAATGTGGACGCAGTTTTGCCGCTTTTATTTATTGAATTTTTTAAAATCTTATTTTTATATTTGTATGAAATATGAGACTGTGTATTTTGGAGAGTTATTGCATTAATTGCACAATCCAATTAACACTTCAAACACGTAACTTTACCTATGTCGAAACCATAACAAATTGATATTAAAAGTGTCCTCTCTGTGTTCTGAATAAGCGTAGTATCTATTTACTGTTACTTTATTCGAAGTAGCATCCTTAAACAATTCCATTTCCATCTAAATGGCCGTAGATTGACAGTCCTAAAACCTGTCCACAAACTAGCTACGACTTAATGCCTTCAGTAACAACCAGTTGCCATAGAAACTGATTTATTGATCATTTAATCATATTGCGCCTCCCTCAGTCCGTCGCGCATGCGCAGTCTCTTATGCTTTATTCACAATGAGCTAATCAATAAAAACGACGACAGCCTTGAAAAACATTAGTTTTCAAAATTCACAATGAATGATCATTTTAGCATTAATTTTACGGATGGGCGATTTCAATAACTGTCGACCACTAATGAACATGGCAATTCATTGTTCCATTTGTTAAGGGTATTGCTCGTAACGACGGCAGTATGATGTAATAATTACCCGGTGCAGGGGTGCAATGTGCACGTATATTTGAATTCGAATGCCATAAGCTCAACACATTTTCAAATAACTGTACCTATTTTAAGAGTGTATGTACCAAGAATAAATAATTACTTTTAATACAATATTGTGAAAACAATAATGATTGGAACAGATATAATCATTTCTACGAAAATATGTGTTATGGTTATATACTCCGCTACACTGTACCCAAAAGAGGTGGATATAAACGCTGAAAAAATGTTTTTACACATATATATGTTAAATTGCTTTTTTGGACCATAACGTTATAATACATTATCTCCAACGCCATTAATCCATGCAAGAAGCTATCAAATCAATATAAGCACAGCTAATACGGAATATTTATGTTTATTTTTTTTCAGGTGTTATTTAACATTTGGGGATTTAAATACGGAACTGCTTCCATATCAGCATATCAGGGTTATTTACATAGATACAAAATGTTTTTCAGGAAGTATGTTTGGCTTGTCGTTTTAGTGATGTATGTTATCAGTGAAATGCACTTAGACATGGTGGCCTGAGTCATGTTCCTACACACATAAAACAGGCGTGAATATTTTGATACGTCCCCGATTCTATGTTCAAAATGTAATCAAGGATGGTGTAAAATTCAAGTAGTTGTGTCTGCCATATTCATATACACCGATCTTTGAAGGGGATATAGTTTTGGACAACTGTACGTTTTTCCCAATATTAGATCTATTTACAGCCGATATTGTGTACGACCAACCAAAAAAGTACATCTTTCGATTATCCAGATTATATTGACACTGTCCAAAGTCAGCTTCTAATTTTTACACAGTACACATCCTATGAAATAATAAATATGAAGCGTGCGAACATCTTTCACTGGGAGAAACAGTTTGACATCCATATAACATTTATTTTTTCAAAAAATATTTTTTTCAATACCACACACAAAAGCTAAGATTAAGTGATTTAAGTAGCTAAAATAAACTGCCTGGCAAAGGAAAATATTAACCTGAAAATTGGATCGGACCAAAAAATCGCATTCGTAATGAAAACATTCCTTGGCTGAAAGCCGCCCCCGAAACAGTGCACACTTCATGTCCAAGACATAACTATGATACCCGTATCAAATACATTGCAATCGAATAACCTTTTCTCATTTGTTTTATTTTTAGCAACCATCAAAGATGGTGTCTGGCAGTTTATATACAATGTAGCATCAAGGTATATCATTATAACACACGTAAGATTGCTTTCAGTTTATTATTTGTATTGATATTTGCTTATTTATTACATCCTTTGCATAAGCATAAAAACGAACATAAAACAACAAGTATATTCCTGACATAAATCACATGAGTGATGCGCGTATGAAGCGTTATCCTTCGTATAAGCTGGGGGCGAAAGTCATACGGTACCGTCAAACCATATTTTCCAGTGTCTTACCGACACAAGAATATTTGCCAGCATGGCAAAACGTCTCAGTGTTAGTGCTTCTATGAATGTAGTGTTTGTTGTAATAATGAAAACTAAAACACATTGTACACGTATTACATATTCTGTAGTTGTGTCAGTGACTGGTCACTTGAATGCCGTTGTATATGTCAAGGTTGGTTTACATGTATCGTAATTGCTCGGTTGACTTTCTAGATTAGGCCAATCACATACATATTTCTAGCATAGACATATTGGTTAATGACCCCCTAATATCCGATCCCTCAAATAACATACAGTGCATGCTACTGCAGCAGATTATATTGAAAAGGTATGTTTGAAGCAAACGCATCGCATTACTTGTCAGTGTTATCTTGTACGCGGGTATATCGCGCCATAGTGTATTACATTGCCTACCTCCATATGTTCTAAATTATATCGTCCAGGTTGAAATGGACATGCATCGGGCCATCTCATCACCATGAAAAAACAACTGTTTCCTTACAATGTATGTTATCGAGATATTATCTTATATAATATAAAACGTAAACGACAAATAATAATCAGTCTCCATTATCTGCAGAAACATATTCCATTATGCATAAAAGGCAAAATGGTGGTGAATATTATGTGAACGGATCACTGAACGTCACGTTTACTTATGCACCTATACGTAAATATGCATGGTACGTGCTGAACATGAAATAACCCATTGGATTTACCAAACCCTGTATTGAATCTGGTGACCAGAAACTAGAAGAATTTATTCAAGAAATGTGGGGATGCCATCGGCCCATTACCCATATGGGTTGAAAACATATCGTATTGGAGATAGATAATACATGTTATGAAACTCAATATGGTAAATTTATTTTTCGTGGCTTCCTGCACTGAATTAGATTGGCCTGTTATAAGGATACGGGTGTGAAAAAAGCATATTCTTGCTGAAGACGATATAGGTGTGTTGTAATATTTCTTTACTCCTGTTGTACTTAATTTACCGTTGGTGGATTATTGAGACATTTATACCGTTATTCTCCAGGGAGAAATATATTGGCAACAAGACTACGATCCATGAATACCTCAAATACGCGCCACATAGAGTTTAAACATATTATGGAATAAATCTGTGTTATTACTTCGTAAGATTTTTAACATCTATATTTTGAGTGTCTGGCATAGCATGATCCTGGTCTGTTCAGTGCACCTGTGTATGCTGTCACCGAGCCCTCTTCATGTGAGTGTGTCCCTCGTGTTATTTCACTGTTGCACATTAGCTCCATTAGTTTCTACATCATTATCTTAATTATCAGCAAGTATTTTGCTGCCAGGAAAATGTTTCAAATTCCAGGCTTCTTATCAATGCCTTCCTTCTTCCTTTGGTAACCATGAAAGAAAAAATGTGAAGTATGCTTTATAATATTTTTATCTAAATATATGTCTATTGTAAATTTTCACTTTAATATCTTTAAAAAAACCATGTTGTCACACAATGCCTTCCTAATATAGTACCGGGCTATGCAAATACGTACTGATGGATCAAACTATGTCATCCATTTTACATCCAAACGAAATGTATGTGTATACATTAAGTGTCCTTTGAGAAGACAGATTATCATATTATGCGAGTCGCTTTATATCTGTTGCCAGGTTTATGTTTGTCTGTAATTCACGCCTAAATGCCCATTTTCCTTTTCATCAATTGATAATTCTGCAAATGGAAAATACTGTAAGCAACAGCCGCTTTCAACACGTTTCTTTATGAGTGAAGACGGAGTGTGTACTCTCGTTACAGCGACACACACGAAGATCGGAAACCGTGAACAGCTCTCTCACTGACTCACTTCTACCCATTACGACATCAAAGTCGACTCGAATTTAATCAGTAAAATATCAACGAAGGCCCCTATCACCCCTCTGTCCTCCACCTCCCCCAAAAGCTGGAGAAATATCCCCCAATTTAAATGCATGAGTTTCTCCTCAACCGCCCCAATTATGTTAAATTCGATGTAAAATTGAATTATCACATAGAAGAAGGGGGAGTGAACCGTGAGGTGGGGGTGGGTGGTGGTGTGGTGGGGGGTGGGGTCGGGCTGATGAGCCACGTGCAGGTCTCTCAAACACAGAGAAATTTAATGGTGAACGGTTTGAAATAATTTAACAATGAAGTATTTTAAGGCTGAAAATGATGAATGAAAGACGGGAATCAATGGATATTTATGCACTCAATGACACTGCCTTGAAGTGGTTTGTTGTGTCGTTGACGTATTTCGTATTGAACATATGTTAAGTATTGTCAGCACAGTCTTATGTAATGAGACAAATGTTCAAAATTGGCTACATGTTAATAATAGTTTTGTGTTCTTGCACAAATCGTACACGTCGTTCATGTCAACACAAATAGTCTAGAAAAATACCCCCATACAAACTTACAGAGATGCAAATAAATAAATAAATAACGTTCATACGTTAAACAAACAGGAGAAGTGTGCAATGCCAGTTATTATCCAAATGAGAACTTCTATCATGTTAATAAAAGAAAATAACCTATGCATAACATTATTGATATTGATCAGACCTAAGTGTCTACATTGCCGAAAGGTACAACCAAAATTTAACTTTCTCTCAAATTATCAGTTTTCAGTCAACTTCATCATGGTAATCATATAACTAATCTATTATTGTAACATTTTTTATCAGTTATGATAACATTATAATAGCGTTTTTCTCCAATCATCACTTTAAACGCTTACAATTTTTAACAAACATGTCTTTGGTTTCTTTTCGTTTTGTCTGCGTGCAAAAAGTTCTAAATGTAAACTATCTCATATCATCAGGGATACAAAATAGCGTAACAGATACAGGGAAATATTGTGGCACATTCCCTCGAGTAATTAGCTAGCATAATACACCATCTCACAGTGGAGTCATCTGCTCACTAAGTGAATGTCAAAGTAGACTAGCTATGTACTGAGGAGGCGAGGTTAATTGCCAGTCGAAAATGTTATATATAGATACACTTATGATGGATGAAAAGGGCTTGATGCAATCGACATGACCACGTGACGTCCTCTCAGCCAATAAGAGAACGCCAACGGCCGGGCTATATCATACATAACATGTGGCTTATGATCCAAATTCCCTTTGATGTTGCCGCTCCTGCGCGGTTCAGATGCGCAGAACAGGAAGTTATAAAGTGTGGGACCGTAGTCACTCTTTGAAGATTTTATATATTTTTTTCATCGTTGCTGAATAGCTCAAGACACATATCAATAACTTGACACAGCACAGATGTTCTGTCGGTTCCACCAGCCCGGAGCAGCATGAGATGAAATTGACAAAGTTTTGATAGAGTGTTGAGGGTTACTGTTGTGGGAGGGGTGGGGACGCAAGCCCTCCTCTCAGCGCGAATGCGTTTTTTGTACGCGAAGAGACCCTCAACACTAAACAGCCCCACTCGATTGTACTTAGACGCACAAGCATCTTCACTGAATACATTTTGCAATTTTCTGATTGTGGAAAATTTCCATGCATTGGTTGAATGAACCGCCAATTTATTTACATTATCTTACATTCCATACACATTCGAATTGCTTAATTCAGAAGGATTACTGATAATAATTAAGGATAAACACTTGGTGAACATTAAAAATATTGACACAAATTGACTGTCGAATTGCAAGCTTAGAAATATAATTTATTTTTGAATTGTTATAGCAATTGAATGTGTTTGAAAATGTGACATTGATGGAGTAAGTCTCGAACCCACGATAAAGCTGTTCAAACTGTCCGTTTATAGTACATGCGTTCAAGACTAAACTCTCCCATAGAAAATATCTGACAAAAGTAGTTGTGTGTTGAGTATTCAATAAATACAATGTCAATACATATCGCAACAACGGTTCGAATTTATTTCAAAAGAATACTCTCAAAATAGTCATGCAAATGTTGGCTCGATATGAATAATTCATAAAACGTAATACCACAGTATTGAAAATGCAATTTACTCATTTGCATTTGAACAAGATTCATAGGTATACATTGCGTTACAACATATATATCCCACAGTAAGATCCGTTCCCGAGACGGGAGAAAGACAAAGAAAGTGTACATATAGTCAATGAGAAATTTATTCATTTTGATTTTTTTTCAAATAGATAATACAGAAAATTGTGAAATTTTATATAAAACAAAAGCTAATTTAAAACTTAATTTCTCGTCATCTATATTCAACAGTTCTCGTATAAAAATTACTGAAATCACCTAACGTTCTTAGTATTTCTATGAAATTAATTTTAATCAATTTTGTAAAAGCCAAATAAATAATTCTGACGAGATCAAAGTGTTTTAATTGACATAATACTTAGAAAGGGAATTAAAAAATAGTATTTTAAGTATTCTATGGAAATAAAAAATGATTTAAATAAACACACCTGTTCCTCCGTAATCTGTTGCTGAATATGGCTACCATTTTTGCCTTTGGTAACCTAGCTTTATGATATTTCAACAACAATCATACAGCTAGATAACCAAAGACATAAACAGAGCCTTCGTCTTGACCACAGTTTCCAGGTACTAGACCTTCGCAAAGATGAAGCAGGTGCCCGTGAGTGGGAGCAGATCCCGTGGGGTGGGGCAGGTTCCCGGGGATGGCAGCACGGTAAACTCCAGTCATGCCGGGTGTTACCAGGCGTGTGTTTTCGCATCACAGGAGAATTCACATGAGGACAAAAACACCGCGAGCGATAATCCAAATACGTCCAGCAATATGTGCAAATGTCGTGAGATATCCTGGCCCACAGCCGATGTTGTCCAGTAGGGAGGAGACAATGGACTCGGGACTAAACCGTCTCCCCCGCTGTTCTACTCTCGACTCACTTCTAGCAGTCTCGACACAGAAAAAAGGCCCATCAGTTTACGAGAAATTTAGACTTGTTGAGTTAGTTGCCTTGGTAACTAGGGGACAGTCGGTATGTCCGGGCAATTTGCACCTCATGCCTTGACGATGTTGCCGACGTACATCACCAATGTCTCGTTCTCGTCCGATCTCAGTCCAATCTCCGCCAGCATCCACCTGAAATAATAATGAAGAGAGTTAATAAAATGCCTCACCTGTATCTGAAACATAGAACTGACCAAGACAGAGCCTTTATCTCCCGCCTCCGTCTGCACCAACACCAACGGCCCTAACACGGCATACAACATCGACGGCCGTCTGCCTCTTACCATACGCAGTCAGCTTGATCAAATTATTTCTGCCGTGATATGCTATCCAATACCAGCGGGTGACGAAACGCGCAGGCTCTGTCGGGTAAGTTAATTAAACACCATCCCAAGACTGTACAGTACCTAACGGTGACCAGAAGTGGACAGGGCACGTCCAGTCTCGGCGAGATCCGTCTGTGTTCTGGCGCGGTCTCTCATGCTGCCTGATGCTCTCTGGCCGGCGGACTGACGGAGCGAATCAGCTCTTCGCCTGCCAATATGTCGGACGATTCGCATCTAAGACCGATGACCTAAATATTAACACAAGCCACGCAAGAGTGAACAAGCTTTCATATCGACAAGCGCTTCACTCTCTCCCGTCAGCAACGCTTGACGAGTACAGGCGCGGCAAACTTGCTTCAAGATTGGTAGAGTAAAATGACATTACCGCCTGAATATCTCACGATCAACAGTTTCATCGGCTCTAGCAGGATAGTCCTTTTCATAGTCACGATATAGACTCGTCAGTCAAATTTTCATTGAAAAAAGGGAAACACGGTTTGAATCTGAGCCTTAATATGTTGCGGTGTTGATCTTGCACACACGTGTTCAATGAATTATCTCAAATGAAAGCTATCCCCTTCCTATCCACACTTGATAGATCTCCCAGACATAAGCCAGGCGGCCCGACGGTACACACGGGGTAGCACCCGTCCGCTCGTCCCTACACATCCCATAGCCAAGTGGTAATGGGGAAAGCCTCAGCTTTTGCAAATGAATAAAACGGAGTTTTCAAAAGCATATGGGAAAAGTACGTAGGCGAAGGCTGTAGAGGCGCTTGGATGAACACAGCATTTGGGTAGAAATGTAAAGGTTTCTCAACTTCACAGGGAGGTGGTTCGTCGTGCACTGACTACAAGTCTTTCAACAAAATCTGAGCAGGAAATAGTAAAAAAAACTCGGGTAAAAATGACACGTCGATTCTTTTTCTATTCTTAATAATTGCATGTCAATATGTTTGAAGAACATTATATGTTCATGTATATATGATACTTGGCCCCTGTTTCTTCTACCCGGTGTGGTGTCCCTACATTGAATGACTAAGTATTAGTAATGGCGATGGCGTAATCATGGATTCCGACAATTGCCGATTCATCTCCTACCACTCCCTGTACTCGAAGCAGGACGGAGGAGGGGGATGAGGAGGAGGAGACGGCATCTTCTGTGTCTGCTGCCACTGGGGTACGTTACCAGGTCGGGGACATGTGGGAACATACTCAGTAATAGAAGCAACAGACATAAAACATATTTTGAGGAGCTCTAGGGGAAGCCTTGCCCCACTAACCCCTCTCCCCCCTACCCAGATGAATGACCCGACGGAACCACGACCTGGCGATTTCATTCACCGCTTTCAATGGACCCTCTATAAAAGGAGTCCAGTGAACTTGACTGATAAAATTAGGAAGACCAAGAATATTTGCAGTAAAGAATAGAGCGGCTTCGTGTATCCTAATCCACCAAATACCGCCGAACGACGATCCATGAATTATTGAATAGATCCTAATTAAGAAAAGCTACTTATAATAACACATTTTATATCTTAATTTATCAAATAGCGCCGAACGACGACCTATGAATTATTGGTTTGTCTTAATTAAGAAAAGCTACTTATAATTATCGCTATGTTCGTTCTAGTTAAATAAAAAATCAAGTGCGAATATTCAGACAATCACGCAAGTACACTTGGTAACCTCAAATGGTACAAGCATCTTTAAGACCAACTGAATTAACCTTCCACCCATACAGAATGGTGGCAGTGACGTACGGTGATTGTAAATGTTGCCGTGTTTCTTAATATCATCTGCACAGCCTGTCCTTGTTGTACAAGGACGAGCTAACACACCTATTCAGGCAGTATATGTAGATACAAGTATGGAATGTTTGATGTGTTCAGCTACCAACAATGTCCGGACACGTGTATGTCAATGCCTGCTGCATCATAAACCCACGGGTATGTCAGTCACTGATACAATATACTAATCTTCATAGTTTCCGAAAATAATACAGCTCAAAGTAATTCAAATCCTTTTGACAAGCCACTGGATGAAAGCAAAATGTGTCAAGGGTTGTTCGAAAATATTGCCCTTGCCATTGTGTGGACACTTTTCATATGACACATAGCACTGTCGCTGAACAATCAGGAGAAAAACCCTATTGAAAGTGTTTTGAACGGCCGATTGTAAACTAACGAGTTATATATAGATAGAGGTGAAAAGGCTAGCTAACATAGGAAGGAGGGAATTGACTTATGACATGGACTGGGTTCGTGACACTGACTGATGCGCGGCAAATACCACGTGGAGTAAATGTCATTTAATGACACAAGCATTTTGTTACGACCTGTTTGATTGGCTGGTAATTCAGAACATTATCAATATGAGCCAATTATATCAGTGGTTAGAGTTTAACTCAAGAACAAAGAAGATGAAGCATCGATTGCATTGTAGTGAGTGGATTTCAAACAATAATAGTTCATAATCCAACAAAAAAACACCATTTAAATTAACGATATAGTCAAGACTTGTATCAATTCAAAACTGTAAATGTTTGGTAAGGCATCAATACGTTTTGTTTCTAATATTATTCTTCATGCCCTAGTTATAGGTCATTTACTTGTGTGCTCTCTAAACCCCTCGAGTAATTATAAATATTCACACCCTCAAGTAGCTGACGGTGGTGCTAATGTAATTATGCATACCTAGATGTTTAGTGGTGCGAGTCCTGCACGAGTCTATAGCAAGCACTGGATGTCGGTAGTTACCTAAGGTGAAACATCATCAGTTGAACCTGCTGCGCAAGGTTATGCACCAAGTCTATGATAATTTGCAGGAATTTCCCAGTGCTCGAAGAGCTATGCATTCAATATCGCAGGATAACGGGCTTTTCATGTGAACTTTATAACCCTCGTACGAACTGATATCGTTTAGAATTACGGCCAATAAAGGGGAGCCATACACTAGCCTTACCAAATGACCTTTTAATATCGTGTAAAATTAATGAAAGATTATTTGATAACCCTTTCCTTAAACAACTGTTTACGATCCGTCGTAATAACTCAGGTTTTTTAACACTTATTGAGTGGCAAATTGCCCATATAATAAGCATATGCGTATGTACGGTGCTCCAGCACAGGTATCGAGTTACAAAACCACATTTAGAGTTACAATCCATGCAAAATTCTTGTCTGATTGCATACCATTTACAAGGAAGAACTGTCAAAATTACTGAGGTTGTCAGCCTAAGCTTGCACCAAATAAGCAAGCACCAATAGAACAGTAATCTTTTATTTCCATGGGAAGTTCGACCCTCTCGTTCAGTACACGTCTCCGGAAGCTCCGAACACATGACAACCATGCACGGCCCTGCCCCGACTGTCAGCTAATAAACTACTTAGGCCGCTACAAATCTGCGTACCACAAACATCATTGAGAGTTTTGGTCGGCTTGAAATCTCGTACGACCTCGCGGAAGCCATGTTATGAAGTACAAATCTCGCGGTTTCTGTTGCACAGCGGGACTGCAGGCAAGTGACATCCAAATTGGCATGCGCAGTATGAAGGTAGGCAAACATGTCCGGAAGGGTCAGGCAGCTGTGCACAGCCTCATGCCGGTTGTCAACTGGCAGTTTCATGCAAAATTACAACTCTAGCTGTTGCAGCTTAATAAAATTCAGTTCTAAATATAGAATCCCAGATCCCAGATGTTACCAGGTTGCCACTATATGCGGGTGTAGTTGTCTACCGTGGTGATTGATGATCCGAAAATATTGTCTTAAATAACATTCTTCATTAGATAATATCCTGTGTCGAATTTCAACCCTAAGCATTTCGGAGTATTTTCACATGCCATCAATCAATTAAATATTTTGGCAAATAGCCACTAATATGTCACCAATATCATAATTACTTCTGTGGTAACACCATCGATTCAGAAGTTATGTTACTTTGCGATGCCAATTAACGTTTGAAATTAAATTTACAATATGAAAATGATGCTAGCAGCTGCATTAGCTGAGAACATCTTTACACCGTCAATCGAAAGCAGTATCCCCGCGAACGGCGACCATGGGTATATGATTTACACCTTCTTTATGTCCAATGACATTGCTGTTCCTCGACCCTCATCGGCTTTAAACTGACATCAGAGGAGCAGGACGGGACTTGAGAACAGATCGAGCATTAATGCCAGTCATAAGAACACTCCGGTATTTTGATAGCTCTGACAGCAGTGGAGTTGTGTGCACGGGGCTGCACCATACATCGCATGTGCATGTGTCAACTGGGTGTGCGCAGATGTGCACGTGGGGTGGAGGGGAGGGGGATCCGTGTTGTTGCCTCATCCCGTCCTTCTCTCTAGCATCACTCCGCGGTAACTGGCAGTCATCATTAAAGACTATCTTTAGTGGTAGGGCACTGACTGCACCTTTGGTAGGGATCATGGGATAAGGGCGGAGACATTCTTGGGGCGCTTTAACACATCTAACTTCCTCCATCAGCCATTCGGGGGCTCTAACCTATCACAGCAAACGTGTTTCTACTATTGCCGTTTCACTGCCCTATATACCAGCTTCTGTGCCTCTTTAAAGGGGTCTAACGCATGTAAAATACACTGGAAGTGAATTAGCAGTCGTGCATATGTTAGTAAGATCATTAGTTGAAACATCTGAAGGCCATGGGACGATGTAACCTAGTGATCATGCATCACAGTACACCAGTTACATCATGAGGATGTGCACATTCAAATGATCTATAATGATATCCACTACTTTCGACTTCCATACACAAGGACAAATATTTCAAACTGATGTGAACAAAATCGTTTATCACTTCCTCAGATTAATCATCTTAAACAGGTGACAGAATAGTAATGGTGTCCCTTGTGTGCTGTACGATAGTGTAGAAATTGTTACATATGCTGGGGAGGTGGGGTAGACCTGTGGCTAAAGCGTTCGCTCGTCGCACCCGGGTTCGAATCTCAACATGGGTACAATGTGTGTTGCCCTATTTCTGGTGTCCTCGGCTCTGATATTGCTGGGATATTGCTAAAAGTGGCGTAATATCATACTCACTAAATTACATAAACGTATGTATGTCGGGCGTACATAATACTATGTAAACATCAGCGACCAAACCGTTGCGGCTATATTAGCTATATTAAAACTTGCTGTGAAATAGTCTATATTGTGTACTGTTTCCATGTAAGCGCATTGATGATGGACGTTGAGACGGATCTCACACAACCAGCGTGTTACCACCACCAACCCACCCATACACCCCTCCCCCCTTCCCAACACAGATCCGGCGATTCAACTACACCAATTATATAAACTCCTGCAATTATCGACTTAAACATCGCCATCAATACTTTTGTAATTGCATCGCTCTTTTTCAGTGGAGCTATTTTATTAATTTATGACCAAAGCTTTTAGTCCAAGCAGTACCGCAACTAGCCCTGGGCGATTGACTGATATGATATTATTTCCCCTAATGAACAACTGTTACATCCCCTGGGCCCCCGGGCCATATTTCCCCGACCCCTCCCGTTACGGGACACCGAAGACAATTGTGTCTCCAGGATGTATGCTGGACAATGCATATCATCAGACAACGGACAGCCTTTGACACCCATCACACTATTGCCGGTAATTATCATAATGTAACGCTTGCATTGAAAAAAACGTTTCATACACATTTTAATGGCAATGGTTAATTGCATTCCAAGCAGCAAGTTAGAATATACAAATTATTTGAAAAACTCATGGCTCCCAATTATGACGCCAACACCGTGTGTATGTTGTAACGTGAGAGTTTCAGACTTGTAACCACAGCTCGATGAGGTCTTAGAACAGGTCATAAACAAAATATTGATGTCTGCATTTTGCCACAAGTTATTATACACAAGCTGTATGAATATTTTTTGACATTACAGAAACTAGCTGACAAGTTGAGCTCACATTATCTTCCGGACTAAGAAAGATCTCAGAACCCTAGTCACCGCTGTGGTTCATACATACACTACTTGTTTAAGACGTCCTTTACACCGTGTTATAGGATTCAGTAGATTATAACAATGGTGCTACAAGATTGTTAATACTGTATGGTGGCCATGAGGACGCCATTTTATAGGCCCCCTGTACCCCTCCCCTCCTACCCCTCAAGACACTGCGGTGTATATGAGGTTGTGTGCATAGCATATGAGTTGGGGTTGTTGGGGTACATGTAGTGTCATGGTACAGAGAACCCGGAATTCGGGTGACACTGGACGCAACTGTACCTACAGTGCTACGTGTGTCAACTAACGAGCAGTAGTATATTGTGCCCTCGACGATCTCTCTTTTATGCCGCTCATTAATTACCACAGCTATATAGTGAGCACCCATCAACACATAAACTCCCGATTGCTGGAGATAAAATATCCATCTCGGCGCATATGTACAGGCGCTTTACACCATCTTGTAGGCGCGTTCGTTTTGAACAAATTGCTTATGTGGGCGTGAATCGACCTTTGATGACCTCTACCTCTCACCTGTCACTTGTTTCCTTTCATCTTACCGACAGTGCTATTGATTACAGGTGAACTATGGACGAGTTGATTGCATATATAAAAGTAGATAGGTCGAATATGTGGTACACGTACGGAAAATAACACATGCAGAAGAATGAACGTTAGATCGAGTTTTACATAACACTTACACAGGTATGTTCAGATCTTTCATGAATACAAAACATATCTGCTCAATGTTTAATTGAATGAACTGGCGTACATTTATATTGGTACAAAGCTCAATACATTTACGCAACACCACGTTCAGATTGAATAATTTATGTCAATTTCATAACAGCACTGGCAGTACTCGGTTAACAGAAACGTACCGGCTTTGACCGCTCAGTGGGAAATTACTGAAAGATAATTGCAAATGTCTAACAAATGCTTACATTCCAGCGGTGGAGTACAATGTGGCAGTGACTTGCGGCCTTGGTTTCAGTGTTGCTTGGAAATAGTCGCTCTGCAATACCCCAGATCGGGATACAAAAATCCACCAATCAGAGGAGAGAATTTCATTAGCGCCGAATAATTACGTGATGCACCAATGCATAATTCTAATGCATGATATTTAGGTGTCGTCAGTTGGAGCGTATATCAACATGTCTGTATGGGGTGTGTAGTTGGTACTGACGAGGTAGAGAAGACATCGGGTATTCAACAAGTTTCCAAGCCGTCTTTTGTGACAATTCAAATCTCAATCTTTGTGTTGGACCGAGGGGCACCGGCAAAGCATTCAAGGGTCGATTCGAAGCGAATATAATTCTCAATACTACATGGGGTAATTTAGTGAAGATTTTGTGGCGCATTCAAAGAATAGCTGATAGCTCATAGGGCCTTGTGTGCTTGTCAAAACTCCTTTACATTGGTTTGAAAGACAAATTTCCATCTCCCACTTATCCAGGCAAACTCCGTTAACATGACTTGTAAAGACGTTAGCGAGCGCCTTAAACAGACAATCTGCCAGACGCCATTGATACGAGTCAATGTGGGCGGATCCCGAGCGAGTCAGACAGTACTTCAATCATACATTGTTTCATATTGGAATTTAAAATTATTTCCAAAATTTGCGTCTTGATCTTGAACTTTAAGAAACCACATTGTACAATTTATGTTGACGGCGTTAACGCGTTTTTGAATCTAACATTTGATGCGATTAAAAGGATTGAATAAACTAGTTCGTTCAATTTAAAGCGGTATATTACATTATAATAAACAGGATGAACGAAATACGATCGTTAAAAACAATTAGATTAGATAATGTTCAATCGTAATCATTTCAGTAATAGTGTTCACTCAATTCAAACTGAGTTAGTATATGAAATAGATCAAAAGATCTCCACCAACTTACCGTGAGACTGGAAAAGCTGTCAGAACCGGTGATTTTACATCAAGCATATTCCCCAACAAATATCAAAGAAAACTAATCTACTTCGGTTTTCAGCGCAGCTTCATAAAGCATGTCTTCTCGGGGATACCATAAACTAAACTGCAGGGGAAGGCAACGCTACGAGCGTGCAATATGAACCTGTAACATTACTCGAATATATACAACATAACGTTACATAATGATATCACCAGTCCCCATCTCACCCGCCACCCCCACCGCGTTCCTGCCCTGCTCGTGAGGCAGCGCCACTCGTGTCCCCGTCCTGACGTTATTCCTCTATCTCAACACAGTATCAAAACTCCCATTGAAAACATGAAATATGAACCATCTTAGCGAGGTAGGGGACAACTAATACGGTAAATCGCTCGCCCATGTGATGTTCTCCGTTATGCCGCTATAGTCACTCATTTAGTGCACTTGTAATTTGTATTTGGTAGAGAATAACCAAATTGGCTGGTAAGCCCTGACACTTGGAGAGATAAAGTTTTGACACTCACGCTGGAGGCCGGATCTCTTGATAAAAGCTATGAAGAAAGGAAATGTGTTTCTTGTAAGGTCGGCTCAGGTTTATTTCAAAGTTCAGATTGAGCTAATTTCGTTAAGAATCACCAAACTCGGTTCAGAGGCATGTACGTGCTGGAATGGACAGTGGGGCAATATTTGGAAATATTTTTGCTTGGGAATTATTATTTTTATATACGAACCGTATGAAAGATAAGTTTGAAAAAGTAAACAAAACTTAATTATAATTATTACCAAATCCAATTTCCTGTGTGATATAAATTAAACCAAGTACTGATAAAATAAGTTTTAGTTTGCTTTTTAATACGAATTATTAACCTATCAATAACCTTTTCTGACCTATCAATAATAAATTTAATAGTTATAGATATGATTTAAGATTTGCAAATAGATATCACTTGTTTAATGCAGTGGGATAATGTATTCAGTTAAACACTGTAATGTCTATCTATTCACTTCTAAATAAATTTAGTTTGTGGTATATTACAACATTGACAATTAATCTCTGAATATATATTGAATAATAATGTGTTAACTTACCTCTTAATATACTTGGTATTTGATATCGTTCACTGACTCATTGTACCAGGTCATATGTAAATATAAGACCACCGAACACGTAAGTAAAACATTCAGCAAGACTTGTTCAGGTAACGTGTGTACCATCTATACAACTTCAGGTCAGGTAAATGAATACAAAATTGAAAAAGAACCCAGAAAACTACAGATCAGCTTGCAAACTGGTATTAATTGTTTAACATTATAATTAATTGTTTAATTTAATAGTTATAGATATGATTTAAGATTTGCAAATAGATATCACTTGTTTCATGCAGTGGGATAATGTTTTCAGTTAAACACTGCAATGTCTATCTATTCACTTCTAAATAGTTTGTGGTATATATATTGAATAATAATGTGTTAACCTACCTCTTAATATACTTGGTATTTGATGTCGTTCACTGATTCATTGTACCAGGTCATATGTAAATATAAGACCACCGAACACGTAAGTAAAACATTCAGCAAGACTTGTTCAGGTAACGTGTGTACCATCTACAAAACTTCAGGTCAGCTTGAAAACTGTATTAATTGTTTAACATTATAATTAATTGTTTTATTACAACACTACAAAGTTGCGAAAGCTGTGTTCAGATGCCTTCATACATCCTTGTCATGGAAATTTTCCACACATATAATACAGCATGTGTGAATGTACTGCAGTTCAATACATGTAGAGAATCGATTGAAGAATAAAGGATATAAGTAAAGATAGAACACCTGTCTCTAGGTATAACGTGTTACTTACCTCAAGGTCCGTGGTAACGCAAGGAGCCCGTGTGCCCGACTGATATCGACAGGTAGCCAAAGCGTTTATATACCCGATTGACGTAATTGTACCTGTGCAATTATTGTATTATCAACTCAGGTAATTGCTTGGCCACGTTATCAAACGATGCTTCGACAGGTTGCTGCCAACACCGGGAGTGTTTGGACGTGATTTAAAAGTAATTTACATCCCCATCCTAAATACCTCTCCAATTACTTTGTAATTTAGATAATTGCTTCAGCAGAATCTTATTTAATATTTTTGTAGGAATTCCATACGATATGTAGTTTAAATTTTCTTCATAATCATTTCGCTTTTCGCTTTTGTGATTATCAATAAGATTTTGATTTCAATTATCATAAAGATTCTGCGCGTTTCATCCACGTTTGAACATGTTTAAATAAATCCTGTGGAAAAATTTGTTTGTTTCAAGCATGGATCGCTTAGAAACGACATTTCCGCCCCGCTGCTAAAGCCACGCCTACTTAAAGTTAATTGGGCGATGCAGGCCCAGACTGAATGCTGATTGGTTTGCGCTGTTTGAGGGCAGCTACCGACATCTTTATCGTGCCTGCTGCGACCAGCTGATGGCATGATAGCGGTCTTTCTACACCAACTCAAGTCTAATTAGTTTCATCGATAGATTTGATAAAAGGTCAATTTATCCCAAGGATAGAGCGCACAAATGGAGGATGTGCAAAGTAAATAGAATAATTTACCCAGTTAATCGGCGATAGTCAAACATCATCAATTCTTTTCACATGCGATATGTACTATTCTTTTATATTCTTAATTTCGACGAATATACAACAGAAATATATTTCAAAAGGCTATTTACGAACTTAATGAGGAATATTAATTGATTTTTAAAAATTGTTATTTTAATTTTTTTTTAATTGAATTTGAAAATTACTTTGACGAAATATAAATTATATATATCTTAGAACAGTTGAGATGAAGTGGTAGGCTTACATGAGTACAAAAGTGACACGTGTCGCATAAAAGTATGAATAGAAACCAGTAAAAAGTCGATGTATTTGTTTTCTGGTGACAAAACATGACACATGAGTATACAAAACGAAGAGATTAGATGAGCTAGAGTCCAGAGACAGACGGTTATATTGTAAGAATCAAATAACATCATACAAAAGAATTTCTGTTACAGATCTCATAATCTATGCTCTGGCATAATTCGAGAATCTTTTACGGCGATGGATAATTTGGAAACACGATGGGATGTGCATTCTCGAGCATCATGTCCAAATTGAAAAATGACTCCCGTTGACTAATGCGTATTGTTTCCTTCGGCGTTTGGCTCACAATAATTGTTTGAACAAGAACACGATAACTCGTAACAGAAACAGTTCATTGTTTAATAAGCATGTACCACAAAGATTATTCATGTCAACTATTCGTTTCATGTAATTATTGACTGTGTCAGTGGTGAATTTGTCAGTAAATCATCAACAGATATTGTCGAGATGATTTGACAGCCAGGTGGTTATAGTTAGTGCATAAATCACTCATTTATTGATGTTACAAAATTTCTTTTAAACGTAATCTTCCATCATGATAATATATCAATAGTTTTATGACAGTTTCAGACACCTATTAATCACAATATTTATGACGAGAGGACAAAGTACTAGTATTTTAACGAATATGGAAAGAGGATGCATGGACCTATTTATTTACTCATATTTTAAAATAATACCACGGATGTAGAGATATATTTTCAAATCTATACTGTCGCATTATTCCAACATACAAAGTTGATGTTTGTATCTTATGTTTTTCAGTTTAAAGACAAGGATGAGGACATTTGTTTTGATTTCAGGCCTTTCAAAGTTACTCAGGCAGTTTGGTTAAATTTAGCATCCACTTTGTTTCAAATCATCGTGTTATATGTATATTTACCACAATATGTTGTATGTAAATGTGATATCTTTGTAAATCTTACACAGTTTAAGCTTGTTTATTAACTACTGATTGTACAAAGTGCTACAAGAATGCGAGATCTATTAACCATTAAATTTTAAGAAATAGCTACACTTAATATATTTGGTAGGAATGATTTAAAAATTTCTTGATCCTTTTCCATAACACTCAAAGGGCAAATGTGTGTGTGTGTGTGTGTGTGTGTGTGTGTGTGTGTGTGTTTAATTACGAAATTCATAGCACTTAATTTTGACAAATCAAAATGTATAGCGAACTGCATGAAAACGTAACAGGCTGCCTGCCTGTTACTATCTTCTACCATTCGTACTGCCCTGACAGCTCAAATTGATTAAATATCCGCCATGTTACCCCCCACAGAGCTCGCCGTCGGGTACCCGTCCGTCTCAGCGGGAAGACAAATTCACCGTAACAGCTGGCTCTAATTTTATTTGAAAAATATTCGTCGTTTCAATGCATAATATTGTATTTTATCCACATGTCGAGGCAAATTAGCTATCTTTATTTTCGCATCACGCCCGTCCACCTATCAGTGAAAGTCACATCTGTACGCGAATGCATGCCATTGTGTCTCGTTGTATTGATCTGGTCCTCAACACATGTCTGTCACATCAAAGTATCCCTTTGCAAACTTCTTGCTACCACAAAGGCAACCGGAATAAACAATCATGACCAAATATGTTGCAATTTAATTTTCAATGATATGCACATATGTAGACACGTCATTGATTAAACACAGAGAATGTTCTGATATAACAGTAACTTACGGACAGGGAAACACAAACTAACCACACTGTTAAACTCCCACGTGGACACAACAAGTAGTATTATCTTAAATTATATACGACCTCTAATCTCAGATTGTAAAATATATTCAACACAAAATAGACTTAAATGTTTCATACCGATGCGTATACAGCTGTGTCAATGGTCTCAAGTGAAAAGAAGAATAAAACTGTCATTTTCTAGTTTAGTGAAAACCTTTAAATATTTCAGTATCTTGGAATTCCCCAATCGCTCCTTCTGTTGGTGAGAATCAATCTTTGGTCTGTGCCGACGTAATCAAGGTGTGTATGTGTCCCGTTCTCTATCACCATAGGGGGGCCATGACGGTACGTGCTCTAACGCTGCATTCAAGGGATACACGTTTCTGTTGTACACAGGTTTGGATTAAACATGTACCTTCTTCAATTACCACCAGGGCAAGTACAAGCACATTGAAAGGAAATAACATGCAATTGGTGGATGGGTTATTTATGCAAATATCTGCAAGTTGTGTGAGTGGCGGGTGCTACCGGTAGGACTGGACATGCTTACACCTTAACGAGTTTCATATCATTTATATAATTTTCGGCAGATAATGGAATCTCTGGCATTGTCGTTTTATATTTTGAAGACATGTTGATGTGTAACGTCATCGAAACAGTTATTGATATGCTTGCCGGTTAGGATATTGTATTTAATATGATATTCATAACGACATCTGTATTACCATTAAATGATCATGTCACTCGTTTGTCGCATCACTTCTCATTGTATGATGTGCTGTGAGGTGGTGACAAGTACCTATTTCCAACACTATTTATGCGATCATTTCACGATGGTGAATTACTAGTCTATAATGTGCACGCGGTGTTATTGCTGCTGTAGCTATGCCCCTACCATCAACACAGAGTACATAATGTTGTGGATTCTTAATACAACACATCGACGACCCTGCATGTGGTAGATTCGCTCAAACAGGTCGGCATGCCCCATCACGTGACTTATGAACAGCTGGATCTATCCAGTGCGACATCATACCTCAATATGAACTTGACTATTGTAGGCAATAATATTTTGCACTTCAAAATAGACACCATCCTCGCCTCAAAGGGAGGAAACACTCCCTTAAGCACCCTTCCAGTTTCGTATCAACGCTTGTTTATTGGTGGCCACTTGGTGCCAGGTGACACCAAGGTTGAATTTAATGGTGTGATGTGCTGCTTGACTAGCCTATATATGTAGTTAGATCCAAGTCATATATGCTAGTTGACTAACATATAGGTAGATGCAAAGGTTTATATGTTAGTTGACTTGTCTATATATAGCTAGATCCAAGTGTAAGATGTGCTGCTTTAATGCCTATATATGTAGTTAGATCCAAGTCATATATGCTAGTTGACTAACATATAGGTAGATCCAAAGGTTTATATGTTAGTTGACTTGTCTATATATAGCTAGATCCAAGTGTCAGATGTGCTGCTTGACTAGCCTATATATGTAGTTAGATCCAAGTCATATATGCTAGTTGACTAACATATAGGTAGATCCAAAGGTTTATATGTTAGTTGACTTGTCTATATATAGCTAGATCCAAGTGTCAGATGTGCTGCTTGACTAGCCTATATATGTAGTTGGATCCAAGTCGTATATGCTAGTTTACTAACAGGTAGATCCAAAGGTTTATATGCTAGTTGACTTGTCTTTATATAGATAGATCCAAGCGTCTGATGTGCTGGTTGACTAGCCTATATATGTAGTTAGATCCAAGTCATATATGCTAGATGACTTACATATAGGTAGATCAAAAGGTTTATATGCTAGTTGACTTGTGTATATATAGTTAAATCCAAGTGTCAGATGTGCTGCTTGACTAGCCTATATATGTAGTTGGTGTTGACTAGCTTATATACAGAAATATTTAAAATTATGATATGATATCTTGCTTGTCTACATTGTTAAATCGAAACTTGAAACCCTGTCAACGATGTGGACACCGATATATATTGATCTCCGTAAAGATGTTAACTGTGCACATGCACGTGCATCTGCAGGGGTGACGGGATGTGCTCATACTATGCGCCTGAAGATGCACGACACTCCATTAATACGGAGAGGTACGTGCACGTCATGCCACAATAGATCATTTACGGAGTATTGTGAACTATAACATTATTTACATACTATTCAGTTTCGTATATCCACAGTTGCATCCTATCTGAACCACCTTCACACGGGTGCGCGGTGTGATATCAACCATCATTCACACGTGCAGAAACCTGCGCCAATCATCCATGCCTTGTGGTACATATACAACTTTTCTCCAAGCATACATTGTGATATCTTATATAAACCATCTCCAATCATTCATGCCTTGTAGTAGTAGTACATATACAATCTTTCTCCAAGCATACATTGTGGTATCTTATATAAACCATCTCCAATCATCCATGCCTTGTAATACTAGTACATATACAACCTTTCTCCAAGCATACATTGTGATATCTTATATAAACCATCTCCAATCATTCATGCCTTGTAGTACTAGTACATATACAATCTTTCTCCAAGCATACATTGTGATATCTTATATAAACCATCTCCAATCATTCATGCCTTGTAGCACTAGTACATATACAATCTTTCTCCAAGCATTGTGATATCTTATATAAACCATCTCCAATCATTCATGCCTTGTAGTACTAGTACATATACAATCTTTCTCCAAGCATACATTGTGATATCTGATATAAACCATCTCCAATCATTCATGTCCTGTAGTACTAGTACATATACAATCTTTTTCCAAGCATACATTGTGATATCTTATATAAACCATCTCCAATCATTCATGCCTTGTAGTACTAGTACATATGCAATCTTTCTCCAAGCATACATTGTGATATCTTATATAAACCATCTCCAATCATTCATGCCTTGTAGTACTAGTACATATACAATCTTTCTCCAGGCATACATTGTAATATAAACCATCAACAAGCATACATACATTGTGATGTCACATACAAACTATCTACAAGCATCAATCTATGATGAAATCACGTGCAACGTCCACGCTGTCATTCAATATGGTATCATGTATAAACTTTCGCCAAGCATTCACGCATTGTCATATCATATATTAACCATCGCCAAGCATTCACGCATTGTGATGTCATATATTAACTACTGACAGGCATTCACGCATTATGATATTATTTATAAACCATCGCCAAACATTCACGCATTGTGATATCATATATTAACTATTGACAAGCATTCACGCATTATGATATCATATATTTACCATCGCCAAGCATTCACGCATTGTGATGTCACATATTAACTACTGACAGGCATTCACGCATTATGATATCATATATTAACCATCGCCAAGCATTCACTCATTGTGATATCATATATTAACTATTGACAAGCATTCACGCATTATGATATCATGTATAAACCATCGCCAAGCATTCACGCATGATGATATCATATATTATCCACCACCAAGCATTCACGCATTGTGATATCATATATTACCCACCACCAAGCATTCACGCATTGTGATATCATATATTACCCACCACAAGCATTCACGCATGATGATTTCATATATTACCCACCACCAAGCATTCACGCATGATGATTTCATATATTATCCATCACCAAGCATTCACGCATTGTGATAACATGTATAAACCATCCCCAAGCAGTTTGCACTGTGTTATGTTTTGGTGTGCCTTTACAACCAAACAACACATGTATGACTGTAAAGGATTACCACATACTAAACAGCACATATACTGGCAACAAATGTCAGTGATTAAGGCTGGTCGTGGCTGCCGGAACAAAGAGGTGACTTGGGAGCGTACAGTACAGGTAGAGAGAGGCTCAGCTGACTACAATCGGGGGGAGGGGATAGGGACTATTTCCATCGAGGGCTTTATCTGTCTACATAATTAGCTTTCATAAACTATGAACCTAAGTAACCCCTCATAATATGAGTACGTTAAGATAGTTCTTTCAGAATGATTACACACCTGAACTGACTAATGTTCCCCAGTTTCTTACGAGAAGAATGTGGAGGAACGCTGGCATTGCTAGCTCCTGGCTCGGTGCAGAAAATCACCAATCAAAGATTAGGCCAATTTCGTGAAAGGAACTTCCCAGTTATAACTAATACCGTACTACAGAATGAAGAGTATTTGCTGAATTCTCTCATCCCAAAACACATTTATTCAACGTAAGTAATGTGTTACTGTAGCGGCTATTGGAACCGTATGTTACAGACATGTGGGCTGAAAGTAGGTGCGCGGTTGCAGGGAAATCGGGAATTTCCTATGTGCGAGCTTGATCGTACAAGGATTACAACTTGTAAATTACATCAGGTTTATAATTGAATGCACATTAGAAATCTATTTTCTGTCCAAAGTTATAATAACTTAATATATCTGTAACCAGCACATTTGTAGAGTTCACTCTCAAACATAAAGAAACATTAATGCAATAATAAATAAGGCCATTAGGCGAAGAAGGAAATACTCAAACACAGTGAAAGCCATTAAGTCAAGTTTGGGCACCAATAACATGATATGGTCCAGCAGGTTATTCACAGGCGACTGACCACTGTGTACAGCGATATGTGAAGGAAGACTGACCAGGAAGATCGCGAAAATAACATAAAAGGTGTCTCACCTTGTCCCAGCTGCATCCGTCGACGTAGTCGGGGCGTCAGGTGCCTGCCACGATGTCAAATGGAGATCCGAGGGCCTTGTTTGCCTTTAAAGGCCTACATCATACTCACTCTCAGCCAGCGCCCGGGGCCGCATTCCTTGCTATGTATGATTGATGTACTGAATATAGTCCCATATCGACGACTTTTGACTGATAGTGTTTATCTGATGGGCTTTTATCACACGGTGACTGGTCCGTGAAAACTGCCATAGGCTTTCATCTTGAAGCTAGAGGCAAACATTGAAACGCGTTCGGATGGGGGTGCGCTTTTGGGGGAAAAGGTCGGACATTGAAACAGGGCGAAGGCAATGGTGCGAGGATACAACATGGTCTTTCAAAGTCGCTCAAGCACGAATAGAATAGAACTGGCAGCTTTTTTTGCGATGGATGGTGGCAGTAACTGCTTCTTTACACCGTTTTCGTCCCTTTTCCGACGTTTCCTAATATTACCCCAGTCTTGTGAAGTGTTAGTGTATGGGTTTGCCAGGCGCGTTGGGGTTTAGGGAAGACTGTTTGATGGTTTTGAATCTCGAGAATGCCTGGTCATAATGGCAGCAGACCAAGTCGCTTCACAGGGGCTCGCGTAAATGGCCGGAGTTTATGGAGCATGAGACAGATGGCTCGCTAAGTCATTGTGACGTCACAGACAACGTTTGAGGGAACAAAGCTGACGTCACAATAATAGTTTGAATGTATGCCCGTAGTTCACAAGACACAATCCATTACGCGTGTTCTATTAAGAATGGGGGCTGCGATAACAAAAAATAGCCCAGTTGCCACAAAATAACGTCCCACAAACCAATTCTGTGAATAAAAGGCTTTGTCACGAGGAAGCACGAGATGTGCCCACAATGAACTGGGTTGGGTTTTTTTTCCCAACAAAAAAGATCTGCGTGTTTAATTAAGCTTCATGGAATAAGACCGTACCAAGTCAATCAAATTCACTTCCTAAATACATATTGGAACCTCGGATACTACATAAATATATATATATATCATGGTTGAATTCTTATCGACATTATTGTCTGATACTGGAGCTTCGCTTATATCGAAATTAATGGTAATTTGATATATTTTCGAATGTCTGCACGGTGTTGAGTTGTCAAGTTTTCAAGTTACAAGGACTGTGAGACTTAAATGTATTTAGTTTATCGTTTATTAAAATCGCATCTTATTCTAATATCGTGGCTGACATTATAGTGTTTGCTATTTATATTTTTACTGTAATTGTTCTGCACATACGTCCTAGCTATTATGTATAAAAGTAGTATTGTGTGCAGAAAGTAAATTCAATGTGACGTTTCAGGTCACATGCTACGTTAGGCCGTCCAGCCTTAGGGTTCTTCTCGATGGCTTCCTTTTCACACACTCTGGTAACTAGAACAACACGAGTAGCATTGAGCAGCTCCTGGTTTAACTGTAGGTTGTGATCGGACCTACTCTGTTGTCCGTACGCTTGATACCCGGTGTCATCACTGGTGATGCAAAACTTAGGATATTCATTTTTTTAATATTTTCTGGACTTTGGAGCACGTAGCAAAGCCACTAACTTGAAAATATGTTTTTATACCTTCATTTAACACAGTTTACATGTCAATCAGCATTAATAAAACCGCAGTCGTAAAATACAAATCTTCGTTTCGTTCAAGACAAATTCCAGTTGTATATGAAATTATCCCCTTGGATGACGAGATGCCATGTGGAAGACGTGCACCGACATCCAACAAGCTGGAGTAATGGTTCAAACCCCAGGTACTAATAATTCCCATATCCACGCTTCACAATAACCCATTGTTTGACATAACAGGGTATTAGCATATTTTTATGTTCACATGTTTACCACTATTTACGGACGGACGGTCAATCGATGTCCACATCAACGTCCACTAACGTTTTGACCCAGGTCACAGATCCACGACACAATGGCTGACCATGCGCCGTATAGTAAATACGCCATTACGTTTAGTGACTTGGGGGTCTTAAGTCTGTGTCCAGTTTGAACTTTGATCTGGTCACTGAAGCATGATCAATGCTACCCGCGGTGAACATTTTCTGAACAATCGGCAATGCTTAGAAAATTATAACCTTTTAGAAATATGGGCCTAATTCGCCCTCCCGAATCCCATTCACTTTAGTAACAGGTGGGAACTGACGATTGTTAATATGACTGTATTTGTTGATGTAATTAGAAACACAACAACTAAATGTATAAAATTTGAACTTCATATTGATATCTTCGTTTCATCGATTTATTTTAAATGTAAAAAGTACAACCTTAAACACAGAATTATGACATTACTCCGTATTAGTCTTGCATTAAGGAGGTGGATTAACGAGCCAAAACAAACGGCACCTACACATATAAACTTTAGTGTTATCGCCTTATATCAAACCCTTAGGTCTTGGGAACGTTTAGCGTTGAAATGGCATTATCAGTAATATTTTAATTTGATTTTTTAAAGAGTGTAATGAAACGAATGCAAAGCATTAAGGGTTTCTAAAACATAAAAGGTTTCTATCATGACGTTGTGTCCCAATTGTGTTGATCTAAACTTGCATCACAACACCATGCTGACAAATCTGTTACATAATCCCGTCATCGCCCTTCAACAAAGACGTATTGCATATCATGTCCGCTATCTCGAACCACGTCGCACATCTCTGAGAACATCGTTTACCGTTCCGTGTTCATCGACGGCGTTGCTTCTTGCCGGGGGCACGTGCATGACGTTATTGGCTAATGGTGTTACGTCACGAGGTGTTATCAGTGATTATTGCCCCGGGAGAAGGCTGCGCCAAGCCATATCTCACCTCCGCCCCTGTGTGCATTATTACTCCATTTACACATTCCTTGAATGCGAATACATTTCACTTCCGCATAATATAAATGTTAAAAGCTGTGACATTAACTTTGCTATCACATAAAATCACGTTAAACATATTACTGTGTAAAGTTTAATATAGGTGAGACTTTGACCCCCAACCCCCTACCCACCCCAAGTGGTATCAAACATATTTATTTCCATATAATAATATAGTGTGAATTAAACAGATCAAAATCTTAAGTGAACAATCATTTTCCATCATTGCTTTTTGAAAACGAATTCATTTGGTAAAAGGATCATTTAACAAGCATCATGGTCAAAGGGAGCTATATTATATAAGCGTTATTATAAATACATGTATATTAAAGGTAACTATCTTATTCACAATGAAATTCCATAAAGGGTTGGACAAGGTAGCGCTCTTTCTGCTTGTCTTTTCTCCAACGAGTAACCTATATTCTATGACCACCACTTCCTTGAAACGACAGCCATTAACGTTACGCTGGACTTGTCGATGGCTAACTGTACATAAATTAGATACTATAGACGCAGTCTTCTTTCTTCTCCAAACCAGGCTTGCGCGCCAATAGAACCTGTCAGATGTGTCAACATATTCGTCAAGCAAGGACATGTTAATGACTGCTGACAAACAACAGCTTGATATTATTGCCTGTAATTTATTTTTGGTGTTGACTGACTTGACCTGATCCTTAATACTATCATCTTAAAGTGTAAAGCTTCCAGCTCATTAAGGCGGTATCAAATGATGCGGAAACCGAAGGAGATAATGTTATGTCCTCAGGCACTGACACACTCTATGGCGGGAAACCCGCTCAAGCGTGGAGGACGGTTAAACGACAACAATCAAATGTTGAATATTTCACAAATAGCATTAAGAAGAAACTGCGCGCATCAAAGGAATGGGAAAGGAATTATTAATAATCAGGACCGTTGTTTTAACGTACTGGCAAAATTAGGTATTGTCACGTAGCGGAAAGTCTTCTTGAAGGAGATATTCAACTTGTTGGTCTTCAAACAGACAAGGGTCTCACCGCTGTGTATACACCGTGCATGTAGCTATAGCTTGCATTAGCATGCTATAATGCACATGCATTGTTTAGCTTGTGCATGTGCATGCTGTAGTGAACATCGTGTAGCTTGCATGTGTTTGCTGTAGTGAACATTGTGTAGCTTGCATGTGCTTGCTGCAGTGAACACTGTGTAGCTTGCATGTGCTTGCTGCAGTGAATATTGTGTAGCTTGCATGTGCATGCTGTAGTGAACATTGTGTAGCTTGCATGTGCTTGCTGTAGTGAACATTGTGTAGCTTGCTTGTGCTTGCTGCAGTGAACATTGTGTAGCTTGCATGTGCTTGCTGCAGTGAATATTGTGTAGCTTGCATGTGCATGCTGTAGTGAACATTGTGTAGCTTGCATGTGCTTGCTGTACCGAACATTGTGTAGCTTGCTTGTGCTTGCTGCAGTGAACATTGTGTAGCTTGCATGTGTTGGCTGTAGTGAACATTGTGCAGCTTGCATGTGCTTGCTGCAGTGAACATTGTGTAGCTTGCATGTGCTTGCTGTAGTGAACATTGTGTAGCTTGCATGTGCTTGCTGTACCGCACATTGTTTAGCTTGCTTGTGCTTGCTGCAGTGAACATTGTGTAGCTTGCATGTGTTGGCTGTAGTGAACATTGTGTAGCTTGCATGTGCTTGCTGCAGTGAACATTGTGTAGCTTGCATGTGCTTGCTGCAGTGGACATTGTGCAGCTTGCTTGTGCTTGCTGCAGTGAACATTGTGTAGCTTGCTTGTGCTTGCTGCAGTGAACATTGTGTAGCTTGCTTGTGCTTGCTGCAGTGAACATTGTGTAGCTTGCATGTGCTTGCTGCAGTAAATATTGTGTAGCTTGCATGTGCATGCTGTAGTGAACATTGTGTCCTTTACATTAGCTTACATTAGCTTTCTGTTGTGAACATTATGTCGCTTACATTAGCTTGATGCGGTGAACATTATGTTCTTTACATAAGCATGATGTAGTGAACATTGTGTCGCTTACATTAGCTTACATTAGCTTGTTGTAGTGAACATAATGTCGCTTAAATTAGCTTGCTGTAGTGAACCTTATGTCGCTTACATTATCTTACATTAGATTGCTGTAGTGAACATTATGTCCTTTACATTAGCTTACATTAGCTTGCTGTTGTGAACATTATGTTGCTTACATTAGCTTACATAAGCTTGCTGTAGTGAACATTATGTCCTTTACATAAGCTTACATTAGCTTGCTGTAGTGAACATTATGTCGCTTACATTACCTTGATGTAGTGAACATTATGTCACTTACATCAGCTTGCTGTAGTGAACATTATGTCCTTTACATTAGCTTACATTAGCTTGCTGTAGTGTACAATATGGCGCTTACATTAGCATGATGTAGTGAACATTATGTCGCTTACATTGGCTTACATTAGCTTGTTGTAGTGAACATTATGTCGCTTACATTACCTTGATGTAGTGAACATTATGATCATAGCATTAGCTTGCTGTAGTGAACATTATGTCCTTTACATTAGCTTACATTAGCTTGATGTAGTGAACATTATGTCGCTTACATTAGCTTGCTGTTGTGAACATTATGCCGCTTACATTAGCTTGATGTGGTGAACATTATGTTGCTTACATTAGCTTGATGTAGTGAACATTATGTCGCTTACATTAGCTTACATTAGCTTGTTGTAGTGAACTTTATGTCGCTTACATTAGCTTACATTAGCTTGCTGTAGTGAACATTATGTCGCTTACATTAGCTTGCTGTAGTGTACATTATGTCGCTTACACTAGCTTGATGTGGTGAACATTATGTTGCTTACATTAGCTTGCTGTAGTGAACCTTATGTCGCTTACATTAGTTTACATTAGCTTGTTGTAGTGAACTTTATGTCGCTTACATTAGTTTACATTAGCTTGCTGTAGTGAACATTATGTCGCTTACATTAGCTTGCTGTAGTGTACATTATGTCGCTTACACTAGCTTGATGTGGTGAACATTATGTCGCTTACATTAGCTTGCTGTACTGAACATAATGCCGGTAACATTACCTTGATGTGGTGAACATTATGTCGCTTACACTAGCTTGCTGTAGTGAGCATTATGTGGAATTTGTTTCATTACTCGAGACCGATGTTGACGTTTCATTCATGTGTGAAGTATCATGATGTAATGTACATAAAGTCGCTTACATTAGCTTGCTGTAGTGAACATTATGTCGCTTACATTAGCTTGCTGTAGTGAACATTATGTTGCTTACACTAGCTTACATTAGCTTCTGTAGTGAACATTATTTTTTTTACATTAGCTTACATTAGCTTGATGTATTGAACACTATGTCCTTTACATTAGCTTGATGTAGTGAACATTATGTTGCTTACATTAGCTTACTGTTGTGAACATTATGTCGCTTACATTATCTTATATTAGCTTGTTGTAGTGAACATTATGTCGCATATATTAGCTTACATAAGCTTGCTGTTGTGAACATTATGTCGCTTACATTAGCTTGCTGTTGTGAACATTATGTCGCTTACATTAGCTTGCTGTAGTGAACCTTATGTCGCTTACATTAGCTTACATTAGCTTGCTGTTGTGAACAATATGTCCTTTACATTAGCTTACATTAGCTTGCTGTAGTGTACATTATGTCACTTACATTAGCTTGCTGTAGTGAACATTTTGTCCTTTACATTAGCTTACATTAGCTTGCTGTAGTGAACATTATGTCACTTACCTTAGCTTACATTAGCTTGCTGTAGTGAACATTATGTCCTTTACATTAGCTTACATTAGCTTGCTGTAGTGAACATTATGTCACTTACATTAGCTTGCTGTAGTGTACATTATGTCACTTACAGTAGCTTGCTGTAGTGAACATTATGTCCTTTATATTAGCTTACATTAGCTTGCTGTTGTGAACATTATGTCGCTTACATTAGCTTGCTGTAGTGAACCTTATGTCGCTTACCTTAGCTTACATTAGCTTGCTGTTGTGAATATTATGTCCTTTACATTAGCTTACATTAGCTTGCTGTAGTGTACATTATGTCACTTACATTAGCTTACTGTAGTGAACATTATGTCCTTTACATTAGCTTACATTAGCTTGCTGTAGTGTACATTATGTTGCTTACATTAGCTTACATAAGCTTGCTGTAGTGAACATTATGTCCTTTACATAAGCTTACATTAGCTTGCTGTAGTGAACATTATGTCGCTTACATTACCTTGATGTAGTGAACATTATGTCACTTACATCAGCTTGCTGTAGTGAACATTATGTCCTTTACATTAGCTTACATTAGCTTGCTGTAGTGTACAATATGGCGCTTACATTAGCATGATGTAGTGAACATTATGTCGCTTACATTGGCTTACATTAGCTTGTTGTAGTGAACATTATGTCGCTTACATTACCTTGATGTAGTGAACATTATGATCATAGCATTAGCTTGCTGTAGTGAACATTATGTCCTTTACATTAGCTTACATTAGCTTGATGTAGTGAACATTATGTCGCTTACATTAGCTTGCTGTTGTGAACATTATGCCGCTTACATTAGCTTGATGTGGTGAACATTATGTTGCTTACATTAGCTTGATGTAGTGAACATTATGTCGCTTACATTAGCTTACATTAGCTTGTTGTAGTGAACTTTATGTCGCTTACATTAGCTTACATTAGCTTGCTGTAGTGAACATTATGTCGCTTACATTAGCTTGCTGTAGTGTACATTATGTCGCTTACACTAGCTTGATGTGGTGAACCTTATGTCGCTTACATTAGTTTACATTAGCTTGTTGTAGTGAACTTTATGTCGCTTACATTAGTTTACATTAGCTTGCTGTAGTGAACATTATGTCGCTTACATTAGCTTGCTGTAGTGTACATTATGTCGCTTACACTAGCTTGATGTGGTGAACATTATGTCGCTTACATTAGCTTGCTGTACTGAACATAATGCCGGTAACATTACCTTGATGTGGTGAACATTATGTCGCTTACACTAGCTTGCTGTAGTGAGCATTATGTGGAATTTGTTTCATTACTCGAGACCGATGTTGACGTTTCATTCATGTGTGAAGTATCATGATGTAATGTACATAAAGTCGCTTACATTAGCTTGCTGTAGTGAACATTATGTCGCTTACATTAGCTTGCTGTAGTGAACATTATGTTGCTTACACTAGCTTACATTAGCTTCTGTAGTGAACATTATTTTTTTTACATTAGCTTACATTAGCTTGCTGTAGTGTACATTATGTCACTTACATTAGCTTGCTGTAGTGAACATTTTGTCCTTTACATTAGCTTACATTAGCTTGCTGTAGTGAACATTATGTCACTTACCTTAGCTTACATTAGCTTGCTGTAGTGAACATTATGTCCTTTACATTAGCTTACATTAGCTTGCTGTAGTGAACATTATGTCACTTACATTAGCTTGCTGTAGTGTACATTATGTCACTTACAGTAGCTTGCTGTAGTGAACATTATGTCCTTTATATTAGCTTACATTAGCTTGCTGTTGTGAACATTATGTCGCTTACATTAGCTTGCTGTAGTGAACCTTATGTCGCTTACCTTAGCTTACATTAGCTTGCTGTTGTGAATATTATGTCCTTTACATTAGCTTACATTAGCTTGCTGTAGTGTACATTATGTCACTTACATTAGCTTACTGTAGTGAACATTATGTCCTTTACATTAGCTTACATTAGCTTGCTGTAGTGTACATTATGTCGCTTACATTAGCTTGCTGTAGTGTACATTATGTCGCTTACATTAGCTTGCTGTTTTGAACATTATGTCACTTACATTAGCTTGCTGTAGTGTACATTATGTCGCTTACATTAGCTTGCTGTTGTGACCATTATGTCGCTTACATTAGCTTGCTGTAGTGAACCTTATGTCGCTTACATTAGCTTGCTGTAGTGAACATTATGTCGCTTACATTAGCTTAATGTAGTGTACATTATGTCGCTTACATTAGCTTGATGTAGTTTACATTATGTCGCTTACATTAGCTTGATGTAGTTTACATTATGTCGCTTACATTTGCTTGATGTAGTTTACATTATGTCGCTTGCGTTATCTTGTTGCAGTGAACATAATGTCGCCTACATTAGCTTGCTGTGCAGTATACCAGTTCTCGGGTGAGTCCGGTTCATGCTCCATGCCAACGAGTTTTCTATCCTCCAGTTTAGTCGCATGTCACTCGCATGTCACGTTATTCGGTGTCAATCAATGAGCTTGATTGTGTCTCCATAATGTCTGTAACCTACATAGTCACAGAGACCACATGGCCTTTGTATCAGGTCTGGTGCTGTACATGTTGGTCTCCTGAGTCATATCCATATCCTAGAGTGTCAAGCTTGGTGGTTAAGGTGTCAAGTTCTGTAACTTTGTGGACTTTCGCCCAATGATGACACTTTATATTATAAGGCAACACAGGGACACTGGTAGAGCTTAGATCAAGAAGTTAATATGAATATGAAAAAAAGGAACTATGGGTTAAAACGTAAATAAAGATAAACAGTTTGATTGTACCACGGTTTCAGATAACGCATCGACTGTTGATTTGGACCCACATGTTATATGTGTAGCCAATCACGATGCATCGGTATGATTTCTGGTGTTAAAATTTGATGAGTCAGCAAGTGTAGTTATATTCTTCTCAGCTGGATCTGAAGCACAGTGCACTCCTAATGCGGTGTGCAACATTAAATCACGTGGGGTATATAGCATGTTTTACCCTCGGTTGAATAAATATGAAACTCTTATGCTGGTTCAACACACGTCCCCAGCAGGTGTCAAATATTGGCAGCTTCGTGACGTGACGTCGTGAGTCACGTGACGACCAAACTGTCAGTATGTCATATACACGACATAAAAGAGACTAGGAAGCGCCATCTATCACTAGTTGCAGCATGAGCAGAGTGAGTGGGACAGCCATGTTGAGGCTACGATCAATCTACAGTACGGCCAGGTTAGCATGATACGGGACACTCGTCGGGGCTCGTCCCATTCCTATCGTAGCCCTGACCGAGCTGCCATGTGTATGGTACATGTCTGGAAGACAAGCGTGTGGCAATATAACGTAATTATTCACTGTGCGCCACGGAAGTACTGTAACTGCCTCTGTAGAATGACAGAGAGAGGGGCAATTAAAAAATGCGTATACGCTTCATCCTCATCAGGTCAAAGAATGACTGATAAGAGGATGATTACCGTAAATGTTTGATTTATCGCCTGTGTTGAATAAACGCCCGGTCGAGGTGAATATACGGTCTTGTCTTGACTGCGTGTATTATGTTTCAGTGGTGCTTTTAGTACATCTACGCTTAGGAGATAATGTATTGCTGCTCTTGTTGATTATTTTGAAATGATGTTGAATGTTTCAGAAATAACTTCTGGTGTTTAGAATCTCATGTATTGGAGAGAATCTATTTTCAACCCCGTTCTATTTGTAATAGAAATACGTTATTCTTGTACTTTTTTGTATCGAAATCAAACCAAAAAAACGAAACATCAAAACGTATGATTGTGATTATATTGATGATTATGATTATGATTATTAAAATGTGTATGTCATTATTTTGATGACAATTAAATTCAACTTAGGGGTTACATCATCGCAATGTTGTTTGAGTGAGCAATGAAAAACAACCGTGCGCTTCAGTATCAATATTTACGGTATTGCCCAACATGCAAGAGGATGATTATGTTTGAGGAACAAGTGGTAGTTAATGCTGTACGTGTGTGCCCGGGTCTGTAACATACTAGATGTCCTATAACCGTGCTGCGTTGTGGTATAATGTATCCACTATATATTCAACTTTAAATAAATATATTTTGATTTAGACATACTACATACTAATATAAAAAGTATACCCAACTTCTAAATGCCAATAAATAAGAACAGTTATCCCTAAAACAGTTAACAGTTTCCAGATCATAAGTCAGGTAAATATGTACCAGCTGATTCATTGTAGGGGTGGGGATGAGTGTATTATAACATCATATGATATGCAATACAGACAGAGATGAGTGTATTATAACATCATATGATATGCAATACAGACAGAGATGAGTGTATCATAACATCATATGATATGCAATTCAGACAGAGATGGGTATATCATAACATCATATGATATGCAATACAGACAGAGATGAGTGTATTATAACACCATATGATATGCAATACAGAGAGAGATGGGTATATCATAACATCATATGATATGCAATAGACAGAGATGGGTATATCATAACATCATATGATATGCAATACAGACAGAGATGAGTGTATTATAACATCACATGATATGCAACACAGACAGAGATGGGTATATCATAACACCATATGATATGCAATACAGACAGATATGGGTATATCATAACATCATATGACATGCAATACAGACAGGGATGGGTATATTATAACGTCATAACACCCATTTTGAATTCAAAAGAACAAGGCAAGACATAATATAAAGTCATATTTATGATAGGTTGTGGATAATCTATACATGCAGAGCAATTGTTGATAATCAAAATTTGCAAGGCTAAAGTTTCATTTCACGAGAAATTACAAATGTAAACAAGAAAGAAAATGACGAAGATGACACTCGAGGACATGGTTGCAAAGTGTGAGTGTGCGACCTACTTACACATCATCCATTACTGTCCTTCTCAGAAAGAATTACTGACGATGAACCAACTTCGTACCACCTGACGAATTGTATCGATCTTAGGTGCACTGGAATGTGTTGTGATGAATGATTAAGTGAGGCTGCATATAGATGCCGCCTAATGCCACGATCACTATTTTGATACGAAGCAATTAATGTGAAAATTGCATGAAAATAGGTCTATATGAATGACACAGGTGACCATTTAACACTGTCGGAGAAAGTAACATAGTAGTATACGTGTAGTATGTTAATCTGTCAGTGTACTCATGTACAGGGTATGACCTTCCTATCTTGTAGCACCGCTGGCGAGCAGCGCCATTAATTCACAACCTACCTCGCTACCCATCCCTGTTTTCGTGTAGGACACAGGGCGTCTTAAGAAACAGTTTTAGTGACTAGACTATTTCTACTTAAAACACTTTGCACTCTTCAACTGAAGGAACAACCTAGCCAGAGGTGACTTGTATACTGTTCTTGCCAATTTAACCTAACTTAAAACGACGTAATATCATTTTTACGTTTGATCCATATTACAAGTCCTATCATATCATTAGCATGTTTCAACTGCTTATAAAAATATTGTTTTCATGCAGTCAGAAAATATTTGTGTTGGTCGAAAGCCAAAGTATATTACTTGGAATGTCATTTAATGTTTATAATTAGGCTCTTGATAATTGCCCCAATTACTTGAGTATATACCTAATTTCACTAAAATATACTTGTGTAAGTGAGAATGTTTCCCCAATGACTTTCCCCAATTTTATTTAAACACATATTTTAATTCTCTAATTTCAGCTCATTACACAACACGTATTTCCAATCATTATTACACACAATACAGGTATAATGGCATCGAACATGTTTGAGCGACTTGACGGCGTGTTCTATCAGAATCTCTTTGCCATCAGGTGTTTTCCGCGTCCTCTGAGCGAGGGAAATGGGAACGCACTTAAAGACACATCACGCTTCGATACGTGAAGTAAATGCTATTCATATGAAGTTTTCAAATCTTTGTGAATTGACAAAGGTCTTCCCCGATCACTGCATACCGGCCATGTCTGGCTTATCATCAATAGAAAGTTCATCTCAACTAATATCCCACCAGTGGAAGAACACTGACAAAATGTCAGCCCCTTGCGTACAGACGGAATAACCGGCGGATGTCTTTTATGAATAAAAGATTTTAGATGATATAATTTATACATACATGGTGCACAAATCGCAGCCGAGAGACATATATACGGCACATTTAACCTTATTCCGTGGTATTATTTATTAAACTGTATGATGCCATCACCGTAGTGCATCTGTTTCTAAATACTTTGCTAAACCACTTGCTACAACACTTGCTACATCCTCCACGTCATATTGATCTTTGACTATCCTCCTGTACTATCCTCCAAGAATTTGTTTGTCATGTTTGTGTGAGCGCAAGGTGCACGCCCCTCCATCACTGTCAGCACATTTCAAGGTAGAATAAAAAACATTCAAAGGGAATATAACAGATCATGGCGTCTTATGAAACGTCATTTATGCGAATTTGTCTGTACAGGTTTGACATTTAAGTGTACACATGCAGGTATATTTATGTACAGGTTTTGACATATATATGTACACATGCAGGTATTTGTCTGACATAGTTTTGACATTTATATGTACACATGCAGGTATATGTCTGACATAGTTTTGACATTCATATGTACACATGCAGGTATATTTATGTACAGGTTTTGACATTTATATGTACACATGCAGGTATTTGTCTCACATAGTTTTGACATTTATATGTACACATGCAGGTATATGTCTGACATAGTTTTGACATTTATATGTACACATGCAGGTATATGTCTGACATAGTTTTGACATTTATATGTACACATGCAGGTATATGTCTGACATAGTTTTGACATTCATATGTACACATGCAGGTATATTTATGTACAGGTTTTGACATTTATATGTACACATGCAGGTATTTGTCTCACATAGTTTTGACATTTATATGTACACATGCAGGTATATGTCTGACATAGTTTTGACATTTATATGTACACATGCAAGTATATGTCTGACATAGTTTTGACATTCAAATGTACACATGCAGGTATATGTCTGACATAGTTTTGACATTCATATGTACACATGCAGGTATATGTCTGTAATAGATGCATATCACAGTTCTGATTATGTTGCATCAGGAAATTGGTATAACTTCTTAAATATATATAAAATGTTGTCCTCAGTCCTTGTCAGTTCTTCTCAAACACAAGTTAGAAGAGATAAAAAGCACGAAAGTTATTATCCAATTTTTATCATGACGTGTTTGAAGGTCGGAAAAAGTGATTATTTTTTATATTATGTACAGACATGTCATTTATAACGCACAGCGTCTCATATATACATGAATGAGGTGATTCATGTCTTGCAAAAACTGCTCTTTATCATTCAAAGTGGTGTGATGTCAATATTATGTTCACAAACAAAACTTAACAGCTGTTATCAATTGACAACTCTAACAAATGATATGTGTAGATTGCGTATGAAACCTTTTATAGTATACCTTACACTACTTTCTATTTCCATTACAAAACCCATTTCGTTTTAGTGACTGAGTTGTTATTTATTTTTAAAACCTTGAAAACAATTCACGTTCATGATATATTTCTGAGATCAAATAACATATTGAATCAAACACGCTGACGAAATCTCAAATTTATGTTTTTTCGTTATTTTCCACAGGGAAAAACCGGACTATTTATCTGTCACGCCCACATACGTGTGTTCTCGCATCTAGTTCCCTGTAATATTCGCCAACTCGTACATTTAGTCAACGATGATTGTTTCTTGACACACATACTCAAAACCAATCTCTGTATGTGTTATGTCGTAATGTGACTTGTGTTAATGAGGACACAACTGTTCAATTGTTTTAACAGAGTTTAGATTAACGAATCATACATGGGCAATCGGGATTACCCCCTTGTTCTCCAAAACGAACATATTTCTTAAACATTTTATCTCTGCGTGTAAACAACAGAATCTCAGCGCTGGAACGCAGAAAAATTTATTCAAAATTAACTTATCGATTTTCGTTTTTTAAAAATCAGAAATTGTCACTGTCACTGGATTGTCTGGTCAAGACTCGATTGTTTGCATGCCACCGTCGTGTGGCAGGAGTACACACATATACTTTTTCATGCACATTGTGTAAGTTGCGGGTTCTACTGATAGAGCAGGACATACATACACTTTTCGCGAACACCTAGTGTCACTCATTTTCAGTGATTCATTCATAATATTTTCCCCACTACTTTGTCTTTTAGGCTGAATGGAATAATAATCTAGACTTATTATTCTCTGGCGTTGATGTTTAACATTTCACTGTATCTGGCTAAAGAAGATGTTTATTATTTTCGTCTTTGCAGGAGATCTAATCTTCTTCTACATCCCCTTGACACAAGTATACATGGTACCCCTTCGTATCTGGATCGTATATACTTTGAATATCGGAAACATGCAGGTTACCGTAGCCCAGCTTTAAACAGTTCTCCTATCAAAAAGCATGTATCACGTCTACATTATGATGAATTGCTTGACTGCCGATTAGTCATCGTATGCCTGGGACGTGGGCGTCGACCACGTCATCTCCGCCCCGCAACTCCCCCGACGACGGCCCCGCCACCCCCCTCCCCGAGATATTGCGATGACATGTACATATCTATCATGATGTCACATGTGTGAATATATTAAGGAATACACCCTAATGTCACGCATACTGACCCAGCATTGGTGACAACGATCAAAGCTGTTTCTGACCTGGATGTCAATCATTACCGTCGCTATGGCGATCGTTCATTGGCATTGTCGGAATATCTACCATTCCCAAGCTAGCCATGCATAATGCATTGCTGTTCATGTGTTATGGTTCTGGCGACATCAACCATCGATGGAATATAGATATATATGTGCAGCTCAGACTTAAATAAGGGTTATAACCACGTGTCCTGAAACGATAATTTTACGATTAAATAAATGATTAAACTCTACCCAAATATGAAACGGTAATTTCACATTAATGTTTAAATCAAGGCATTTCAAACTGTCAACGAAACCGTTTTCAACAGAAATAATATGCAAATATACACATGTATTCTTTCGATAATGAGTTTATATTTAAGCACAAAACATATCTATTAATTCACACAAAGTGGACTATTATTCCCCGTGTAAGGATACAAATGTATTGTCCGTGTTTGTTTTGCTTTGTTTTTGTTTTTTGTTTGTTTTTGTTTTTTGTTTTTTGGGTTGTTTTTTTTTTTGTTTAACGCTGCAATCAACAGTTTCCGAGCAGTTTCCCATTTTCATTAAGATACTATTCGTACTTAAATGGACAAATTGACAATTCTCAAGGTTATGTTTGTATTGTCAAATGTGTTAAAATGCATTTAATGTTTACGACAAAGCAACAGCTGATGTGTAGATAACACAGATAAAGAATGATTAGTTATATAATTTATTATATTCATATCAGTGGTGGTCGATATGGATACGATTATCTCTACACATATATCACATATATATATCATTTATAGTTCCACACATATTAACAAGGACAAGAACAGACATAGACTTGACTCTATATTTGTCAAATGTCAAGAAACTGTTTACCTCAATCCAGATGTGACAAGACAAGATGGCGGCGTTGGTACCTGCAACATCTGCATATATAAAAACACAATGCCAAATACCATAACTTTATTCTTATGCTTCATGTTGCGCATACTGAAAACTTCAAATACATATTTGTGTGTTTACAAATTTCTTCAGCCTAAGTGGGTATATTGAAATACCGGATTCGCGGCCTGTCTGATCTCTTTCAACCATGACACTGAAACTGAAAAATTAAGAAAAAAATCAACAGATTAGATCTCCCGTGTTGCTGTGTAAATTATCGATGAATTATACGCTTTGGTCCCCCGACGACGTTAACGATTATTGAATATTTAACAAATGGCTCAAATTTGTTTCAAAGTTTATTGTACATTGTATTCTCTTTAGTATAACCAGCATTGCCATACGGAGGTCGATTTTCGTTTGAAGTATTAAACATGATGCACATGCACACGCACGAACGCACACACACACACACACACACACACACACACACACACACACACACACACACACACACACACACACACACACACACACACACACACACACACACACACACACACACACACACACACTAAATCATTATAACGCACGCGCTCACGCACACACACATACTAAATCTTATATGTTAAATATGCAATTATACGAGCCCTACGTTCATATTCGTTTGTAAGTGCAATCCCTTTTTTGATGTCCTTACATCTTATGGTTTAGACTCTGAGTTGAACTGACATTAAATAACATACGCATGTATCATAATCTGTGAATGACAAGCTATCAACAGCAATCCTGATATCAATAATGTTAATGTATATTAACACTACAGGCAACTATCAAGCTTAACAATGGCCATGCATCATCCAACATCGCGTCAGAATGGTTGGTGTAAACTTTCTCTGGCAAGTCTCAGTAAGTACCCTGTCCAATGCCGTCAGACAGACAGCAATCACGAATGACTTTATATTTTATGTACGCTTTAATAAATTACCAAGGCATAAGTAAATTTACAAGCGATTGAAAGTTGTATTATGCCGCTTTCAGAGTGAGTGAGTTGTGTTTAACGCCGCTTTTAACAGTATTCAAGTTATATCACGGCGTGTCAGCTTAATGTGGGAGGGAAGCCCGAAGCGATACAGGTCTCAGACGTTTACCACTTCGGTGAAACCCACGTGCACAGGTATGATGCTGACAAACCTAGAAACATAATCGGTGCGAACCGGGATTCGAACCCATAATCATAAGTTCCTGCCGTGCACAGCAAAGGTCAGCGCCTTAGACGACTGGGCTACCCGTGCCCCGCCGCTTTTAGAAGTAGTCCAAGAAAATTATAGTGGACGTTTTGAATGTACCATTATTTGAGAACCGAACGTGGGTATTAAAGTTACCATTGACCATTTTATCCACAAGACTACCCCTGTGAGGTCGCCCTTCTGCCGTGCTGCCAGTTACTATCAAGTGTTTATATATGGGAGGAATTTACGATGTTCGAAATCTTAAGCCTTATTTGAGGTAGAAAACCATCCATGGTGCACGTGACGCCGAACATGAAGGTAGATATCACGTACCAGTAATCCCAACTGACGCAAGTACATTGCGATAGTAAACCGCGGCTCCTTTGACTCTGAGGGGCGGTCGGGGAGCCGAGAGGTAAAGCGTCACGCCGAAGACCCGGGTTCGATTCTTGACATGGGTACACTGTGTGAAACCCATTTCTGTCCCCCGCCGTGATATTGCTGGAATATTGCTAAAAGCGGCGTTAAACCATACTCACTCGGTTTGTCTCAGGTCGGCTATTAAGTGCTGAATTGTTCGGTTAGTATCACATGGCAACGACGGAACTGTTTTATCAGTGATGATAGAACAGTTTGACTAAAAACATGAAAACCCGTGAATTCCCGACTGAAGACCGACATACACTCTTCAGATAGACGTTTAGTAAATTTATTGTACCTAATAAAGTCGATATGTTTAATTCCATATCATAGATACAAATATGACATTTTGGAGCTCGATAGTCACATGTTGTCGTTGTATAAAGGCATTGAAAACTGTTCATTGTCATGTCACATAAAGTCACAAGGTTGCGCTGAACTCAGTATCTCGTGTGACCGCCCCGGACAGCAAACACGGCTCTGCATCTCCTCGACACTGACTGGATAAGTGTACGAATTCTGTCCTGCGGAATTCTGCACTTTTCTGCTTGTAACGCGTTGGCCAGTTTTAGGAGTGTCTGTGGCGTGTCCTGACGTTGACGTACGAGGGGCGTTCAATAAGTTTTTCAACTTCAATATAAGACCAAGTCGCAGAATATCTTTTGCACTTTTATTTTTCAATATAATCTCCATTCACCTCAATACACTTATTCCATCTGTCCTTCAAGCTTTTAATGCCACTTTTATAGAAATCCGCAGATTGGCCCTCTAACCACGCCTCTGTGGCAGCCTTTATGTCCTCGTCATCCTGGAAGCATCTTCCACGTAGGGCAGATTTCATTTGACGGAACAGGAAATAGTCACTGGGGACTAAGTCTGGGCTGTAGGGTGGGTGATTTAACTTTTCGAGTCAACATTCACATATGGCGGCCTGTGCAATTCTAGACTTGTGAACCGGAGCGTTGTCATGCAAAAGTAGAATACCACGTGTTAACATCCAACGGCGTTTCTGGCGAAAAGATTTTTGCAATTTTTTCATTACATTAGCATAATACTGTCCATTGATTGTAGCTTTTGGTGGCATGTAATCAATCAATATTCAATTCGGTTTATTTTCGTAAGTGTAGGCCATCGGCCCATAGTTACATTTGTATTACAATGGACGTGATGTACACAGCTGTTATTGTTGTGACAATAATGTACTACGAAGTGACATCGCTTGATAGATATAGATAGCTAGACGTTCAATTAATTTACAATCAGTTGTAGACATAATGATATTAAATTTTTGTATGGTCGGATATTCATAAAATGTCTGTGGTAAGTGATCCATGCGTATCTTGTTATAACCGGAGCAAACTAACAAAAAATGAAACTCGTCCTCCATATACCCAGCATTACAAACACAACATAGTCTTCTGTTACGTGGGATATCAGCATATCTCCCAGTTTCAACACACAGCTGATGCGAAAAACATCTAAACCGAGCTAGCGCCACTCTCAATTTACTGACGGTCATACAGCTAAGATACAACTCTGTACCAAACGATACCTTGAATAGAGAATACGAGAAAGATTTACTACCCTTTACCAGAAGACTATGCCAATCCTGTTCATAACTACATTTCAGACGCGACATAAATTCTGTCAAAAACGAATGAGGATGACTTATACACTGGTTTTCCCATACAGAGCCAAAACCCAAACGGAACAATAAAAATTTACATTTTGATACCCAATTAATTTTACCATTACTTTCTGCCTGAAGCATCATATAATAACATTTCTTTGGAAAGCGAGAATCGGACATACTCAATAACCTTATCCAATAACCAATAACTCTTTTGTATGCATAAATATATAATGGATACCGCCCACATTCACCTCGAACCATGTTGTTGGGTGTTGACGATTTGACACCTAGAAAGCGCTTGCATGCCAATGTATGTATAGTTTCCATTTCATCATTCTGGTGTAGACCCCAGACTTCGGAACCATAGAGCAAAATTGGGACTATTTTCATATCAAATATTTTAAAATATAAGTCATATCGAAGAGGATGTATTTTTATCAATGACTTTAAAATTCCAAACATTGCTTTTTTCCCCTGTAGACCAGCATTAGAAAAATGACTTGACCAGGACAGGCTTCTCGTAAAAGTAACGCCCAAATATTTATAGGAGGACACACACTCCAACTTTAGACCTTTATAGTACCAAATCTCTTTTCTTGACAACACTCCGCCTTTCTTAAAAACAACCACCTTGGTTTTATCCAAATTGACATCTAGATCATAATCATTACAATATTTTTCTAGAACATCAATACGCTTCTGAAGTCCACCTATAGTATTTGCGATTAAAATAATATCGTCTGCAAATAATAACAGGAATATCTCTATAATATCAGGATGAAGTTGTATTCCTGGTCCAGAATTCTGTTCAACTTCAGCAGCTAGTTCGTTAATAAACATCGAGAATAAAAGGGGGCTTAACACACAACCCTGACGTACTCCTCTTGGGCACTGAAACATTTCAGAAAATGTATGTTTAAATTTAACACTGGCCTTAACAGCTGTATAAATAGACCGTATGGCTTTTATCAGTTTGCCAGCGACACCTTTATTAGCTAGTACTGACCATAATTTCATCCGGTTTACACTGTCGAAGGCTTTTGCAAAATCGACAAACAAACCATATACCCTACCCTTACGCTTACTAATATATCTCTGGATAATACACTGTAATATAAAGATATTATCTATGGTGGAGTAATCATGACGAAAACCAGCCTGGGACTCTGCAATTTTACCATAGACCTCACACCAAGACGTGACCCTTCTGTTCAAAATAGAAACATACAACTTACTCAGTGCACTAAGGACTGATATACCCCTATAGTTGGATGGGGAATGGATGTCTCCTCGCTTATGTATCGGAACAATAATTCCCAAAGACCAAGATTCAGGAAAGTATGCATTATCAAACAAATTATTAAACAACACTGTAAGATACGAGACAAAAATATCATTCGCATATTTAAAAAATTCTGAAATGAGGTGGTCATTTCCTCCGGATTTATCAATTTTCAAAGAGTTGATAGCACAAAGCACCTCCTCTTGTGAAATGGGGGAGTCCAGAATATAGCAAATCATACTCAATCAATAATATGTCTTTTGCATCCCAAAATATGCTGGCCATTACCTTGCGAAACTTCCTCGGAGGCAGAGAACTGGGGTGCTTCCATTGCATGGATTCCAAATTAGTTTCTTGGTCCCAGTGGTGGATCCATCTTTCATCACCTGTCACTAGACGAGAAAGAAATCCGGCTTCATCAGCAGTATAGAGATCCAGGAGGTCTCGACAACTTTCAGTTCTCTGATGGCGATCTTGAGCTCTGAGGTTTCTAGGTACCCATCTTGCAGATACCTTGGACATACCAAGATGCTCGTGAATAATGGTTACAACAGTTACAACTGATATCTGGAATTCCCTAGAAAGTTCAGAAACTTTCACTCGTCGATCAGACAAAATTCCTCTTTCTACAGCAGCAATGGTTTCCGGTTGGGTTGCATCTGAAGACCTTGGGTCATTGTCTATGGACTCCCTACCCTTTTAAACTGTAGAGACCAACGGCAAACTGTGGAATAGTCAGGAGCATCCCTACCCATCACTTTACACATGCGATCATGGATTTCTTTTGCTTTGCATACCTCCATGGTAAGGAACTATATTACAACGCGTTGTTCATGTTTGAGAGAATCCATGCTTGTGACCACCCTTAGGTGAATGAAGCCATCACATCTAACTTATTGTTGTGTCTAGAACGTTTTATGACACGTGTCAACCTGATGTTATGACGAGTGTCACACCTGCCACAAGTTGACATTGTTTGTGTAAACACAAATGCCCAAGCTGCAAAACTTATTGAACGCCCCTCGTACACGTCGATCGAGTTCATGCCAGAGGTGTTCGATTGGTTTGAGATTTGGAGATCTCGAAGTCCAGGGGAAATCGTTGATGTTGGCATTATGGAGGTAGTCTACCGTGACACGAGATGTGTGCGGTGGAGCATTGTCCTGTTGAAACAGCTCCCTCTGGCGGTCAATGATTGGAAGAAGGTGAGGTTGAAGAATTTGATTCATGTAGCGAGTTGCTTTCAAATTTCCCTGAACCACAACCAAGTCAGATCTCGTAGTGTAGGATATGGCCCCCACACCATGACACTACCGCCACCGACATTGTCGAATTCACGTACACAATGGGGGGCAAAACGCTCATTTCGACGACGATAAACACGTTGTCTTCCATCTCGCTAAACCACACTCGTCTCGAGTTTCCCAAATTCCTGTAAGGTATGGTACCAACCCAAGCGTCGCTGTCGATTGATATGTTGCAAAACAGGGATGATAAATGGTGGTCTTCAGGGTCGGATTCCAGCCTCGCGAAGATGGTTCCTGACAGTCTGGTCCGATATCCTCCTCAAACCAGGGATGCGTCCTGCAGTTTCCGTAACTGTGGCATTGCGATGACGTAGGTGGAACAGTCGAATGTAGCGATCCTGTGTGGTAACTCTTGGTCGGTCGGTTCTCGGACGGTGTGGAGTGGAATTGAACCGTGTGTATCGGTCCTAAAGGCGGCAAACGGTGCTGTGGTAGACGTTGAAGAGGCATGCAACAGAAGACTGCGATTCCCCTCTTTGGATACGTCCAATGGCGATGTCCCGATTGGCAGCGCTGAGTCTCAGCATTTTCGAACTTGAAAAATGTTGACAATTGAATGACAAATTATTGGCTTATGCTTGACTTTTTATAGCCACTACCACGAGTTACGAATGCAATAACTTGCATGTGCATTTTGCTTTACTGTTTTCCTCCATGACATTTTTGAATAAGTATGAAAACAATGCCGTTTAAGACATTGCAAATAAACAATGGCTGCGCTTGGACGCACCGTTTGTTGACTATCAGGCCAACATTTTCCAATAACATATATCTAATTTATAAACCGGATTTTTGGGTCGTCAGGTTCAATGAACTACATCCTACTTGTGCGTTTCTCTTTTGAAGAGTGTATATAGTTTTCTACGATGAAAGAATTGCTTGTGGAACATTTGACAATTTTACAAGTGATACGTTAATGAATGTGATATTTGCGCTTTGGAATTCGGACTAACAATCACCACCATTAAACACCGGGCCCTAGTGCTCCAACGTTTACTTACAGCTCATCTTTCTCTGAAGGGCAATATAAGCAACAAATAAGTATTGTGGACACAGGAAACCTCTGACAAATGTCATCTGTCAGGTTTCATTTTCATGCACTATTTAAGGGAAATATTATTGCCATTAGGAACTACCTGAACAGCATGTCAGCAACGTGTAGACAATCCATTCTTTGTGTCATTTATTGCTTAAAATAAATCATTGTTTTAATTGTCATGTTTGAAGGATAGTTTCCGAATATTTCACAGAGAGAACTGTGGGTGTCATCACATCGTTTAATGATGAAACTTTCACGCTTCAACATAACTCTGTTCAAATAATATATTGATCATGCAACATCTGTATGGTGGCTGTCAAATGGGAAGGTGTTCAGCGTCTTTCGGGAATTCTAGAAACTATGTATAAATATATAAATGTATGATTTAACATATAAATCATCGTCTATATTTCAGTTGTTGCCAAAAAATCCAATTGCATGTTTTGGTCCTTAGGAATTTCCCAGCATTGATGTTACCGAGTAGAACACTTGAATAACTGATAATACCGCATTCAAAGATATTACAAGTTCGGAATTATATTATTTGAACACATGGTGTGCAGCAACGGTTGGAGCCACGGCCATTATACCGGCGCTTCACTCAATAAAATAATCGCTGTCCGGGGATTCATGGGGGATGAGGGCCTCACCAAGGCTGTATGTGTCATGTTCGTCTCATCATGGCTTTATGTAATTAGACCGCCTCGGTGTTTTAGTGGATAGAGCGTCTGCCTGGAGAGGGCAAGTTCGGTGGCTCAATCTCCGGCCGCGTCATACCAAAATACAGTAAACGAAGGCACTTGTTGTTACTTTAGCTTGCAATCGGCATTAAGGGGATAACTCATTGATTGGTCTGCTCGGTCAGTATACTGTGTCTGAGTGGGGTTTCCATGTTAAAAGACCGGCTCACACGCACGCACGCACGCACGCACGCACGCACGCACGCACGCACGCACGCATACACCCACGCACGCACGCATTCACACACGCACACACATGCATCCATTTCACCTAACCTTTATGTAGCATGTGGGCCTTTTCACGAATGTATGCAATATGTCGATCTCACCAAGGCTGTCTGCGATGTGCCATTCTCACCACGATTAGGCGCAATATGCCCGTCTCACGATCATATGCAATATGTCGGTCTTAACAAGACCAAATGCAATATGTCGGTCTCACCAGGACTTTATTGCAATATGTCGGTCTCACCAGGACTTTATGCAATATGTCGGTCTCACCAGGACTTTATGCAATAAATTGACATCACCAGGACTATGTACAATATGTATTGTGAATACACAATGCCATTTAGAAAGTGGTCAAATGTAACAAATGTTATATTTGGGATAACACTTTCAGTACAGATTTAAAGTACAGATTCTCGTACATTTTTGGGTTTAATCCCGTCCGCATGTTATAAAATTATTGTATTCAAAATTTGTTGCAATCTTGCCTAAAATGAAAAATGGCCCTTTAAAGGTGAAGGTTTGAATGTGACTACACACTATAAATATTTGGGTGTAAAACCCAACACATCTAGCGCAATGGTTTATGGAGAATGTGGTAGATTTCCTCGATTTATATATTCACACCTGAAAGTCATAAAGTACTGACTGAAACTTATTACAATGAATTCATCCCAATCCAAATATACCCTAAGAAATGTTACAATATGATGATGTTATCGATACGAATGGAAAGACTTATTTGATAACAAATTGTTATTCAATAGTGGATTTTTGAAATGTTTGGTATGAACAATTTGTACAATCTGAAAGTGTATTTACCATTTCCTTTCTACAGAGGCTAAACGATATTTATCTGCATTCGTGGTCATTTTCGTTGACATTATCGAATATTTTTTTATATTATAGAATGTTGAAAACTCATATAAACACTAAACAGTATCTGTTTTATGTAAACATAAAGACAAACCGTAATTCATTGGCAAGATTTCGTTGTTCATCCCATTATTTATCGAGAGTGGGTGATATACAATAAAAATACAATCGTTTGCCTGCATCTATTGTTACCTATCTACAGCTGTGTTGATTGGGCATCCTGTGTCTGCATCTATTGTTACCTATCTACAGCTGTGTTGATTTGGCACCCTGTGCCTGCATCTATTGTTACCTATCTACAGCTGTGTTGATTGGGTATCGTATGCCTGCATCTATTGTTACCTTATCTACAGCTGTGTTGATTGGGCACCCTGTGACTGCATCTATTGCTACCTTATCTACAGCTGTGTTGATTGGGCATCCTATGCCTTCATCTATTGTTACCTATCTACAGCTGTGTTGATTGGGCATCCTATGCCTTCATCTATTGTTACCTTATCTACAGCTGTGTTGATTGGGCATCCTATGCCTTCAACTATTGTTACCTTATCTACAGCTGTGTTGATTGGGCATCCTATACCTTCATCTATTGTTACCTTATCTACAGCTGTGTTGATTGGGCATCCTGTGCCTGCATCTATTGCTACCTTATCTACAGCTGTGTTGATTGGACATCCTGTGCCTGCATCTATTGTTACCTTATCTACAGCTGTGTTGATTGGGCATCCTGTGCCTGCATCTATTGCTACCTTATCTACAGCTGTGTTGATTGGACATCCTGTGCCTGCATCTATTGGTACCTTATCTACAGCTGTGTTGATTGGACATCCTGTGCCTGCATCTATTGCTACCTTATCTACAGCTGTGTTGATTGGGCATCCTGTGCCTGCATCTATTGTTACCTTATCTACAGCTGTGTTGATTGGGCATCTTCACCATTGCCACAATACGATCGTTGTCACAAGAATCGAAGAGGCGAACACACACTCGTTATAAAACATGTTTATTGAATGTCAAAAGAAATCGTTAGAAATAAGCTGTATGTAATTCACACACAAGCCAGAATAAATCATCACACGAATACGTTAAGACCATAACAAGAAAACACATAACAGGTATGGAAAGTGTCCCTCCAATCATATGGTTTATTGTTAAACATCCAGTCTGTACAACACATCCTTATAACGTCCTGCACTGGGAACAACCGTCGGTGAATGTGCCTGTGTCACACAACCGTTGCTCTGTAGCACCGCGTGTTTATTTCCTGACCATCCACAGCTCGTTGTACCTGTTCTTCATCTGTAGAGGGCTGCTGTACGTGGCGAGATAGAAGTGACTGTCATCGTATCGACGAGCATCGCCGATGGCAGTAAACAAGTCTTTCCGCGTCTTTTTCACTCCAGACTTTGAAGTGTATCCGCCGAATGATCTGAAGGAATACAAGACTCTCATCTTAATCATGGACCTAATTGCTACTATATCAGAGGAATGGCTCACTGCAGCGATTGTTTGTTCATTTCTTGAAAACTTGATTTCTGGCAAAAGTAGATGAAGACCTATTCTAACCCGGATCTTCACGGGTATTGATTGTTGTGCTACCAATCCCTGGTTTGTGTCGTCTAGGAACTATTGTACTGTGACTGGATTCGGCGTTCAACCATATTTTGTTGATCACTTTCAGTCAAAACGTATGCATTAAAATATTAAAATATTTCGTTAAGCAACTTCACTGTTTTACGCAAACATATGCGACTGAAGGCGGTGCAGGAAAGACAATTGAGCTTGCTCAAAACAAATATTGAATAATGTCCCATACCTGAACGCAAGTCAGTGATAATCGTGGTTCTGAGACCGCTCAATAGTACACGAGTCTACCTACTGTGTAATCATTACAACATGAGAAACTTAATGGAATTTAATGGAATGTTAAGTTGTGTTAGTGAAAGTATGCAACTCACGTGCTGAAGATATACGTGACTGGACTCGACACGACCGTGACCTTGGGGTCAGAAGGCGTGGGTGGGGCCGATTGGCTGCCCAGAGGGATGTACATGTACATGGTCATGTCGGTCGTGACGTCAGATCCGGGGGCACGAACTACTTTCGTCAGGAAGGGTAGAGTAATGTTCAACGCTTTGCCTGAAAACATAGTATGTGGTCATTGTCATAATATTAATTAGAGTGGCCATCAGTACATGATAGTGGAACATTTGAAACCATCTATCACCATAAAGGCGTATTCAAGTATGCTTCGGACTCCATCCGCGCTTGTCTCTGTGTAGAGATTTCATTCAGCTACTGACACAGTAATCTATTGCACGTTCTCACTACACCCATGAAGATCCGGGGTAGAATAGGTCTTCGGCAACCCATGCTTGCCGTAAAAGGCAACTATGCTTGTCGTAAGAGGCGACTAACAGGATCGGGTGGTCAGGCTCGCTGATTTGGTTGATGCATGTCATCGTAACCAATTGCATGGATCGATGTTCATGATGTCAATCCCTGGATTGTCTGGTCCAGACTCGATTATTTACAGACCGCAGTCATATAGCTGGAATATTGCTGAGTGCGGCGTTAAACAACAAACAGGTAAGTTACTCTGAAATCCTTTCTTGTCCCATCTATCAACGTATAAAGGCGTTTTTAAGTAAGGCAAAGATACGTCATCGCGGAATTCACATTGCTTCTATTTATTGACTCTGTGTAAAGTTTTACTGAACTATTAACGCAGTAATTAATTATATGTTCTCACGGCAAACAATACACACCTGTGGAGACAGGCCAACATGTAACCATCGGATCCCCAGTTTCGTAGATTCTACATTTTGAGCGAGTATGGTTGTAGCTATACTAGCCATATCATGCACTTTACCTATGTGTCGAATCGAACACGAGTTCTCGAACATTTTAACCACACCAGCTTACACACTTCGCAGTGTTTTAGCAACACCAGGTCACCTACTCTGTACATTAGCACCGCTCAGATAGGACAGCAGTCTGTTGAACATCTGCAAGCGAGACGTTTCCAGGTTTCTGACGTCACCGGAAGTGGCGACCCACCTCTCGTTGGCGTACACCCGCTCTTCATATATCTGTAATACATCCAGGTAAAACTTTAGAGCTGTGATATATGTTTAATGAGAGGTAAGGTGATAATTTGGTACGATACGTAATGCAATTATGTCTTTCATTTACAAGGTGTCTGAACTTGAAGACTCGAAACATTTTTTATTGTTTGTCCCGCCGAGTGAACTTTACCTTAAAATGTATTTGATCAATCTCTTCCCTGATGATGGAGCAAGAGAGAGTGAGTGTGGTTTTACGCCGCTTTTAGCAATATTCTTGCCATATCACAGCGGGGGACACTAGAAAAGGGCTTCACACATTGTACCCATGTGGGGAATCGAACCCGAACTTCGGCGTGACGAGCGAACGCTTTAACCACGAGACTAGCCCTGAAACATCGTATCAACCAATACTATCCACAAAAAGGTTTTATGTACTCATAATACAGTCTTAAGTTCTACAGGGGCGTTCGCTCGTCACGCCGAAGACCCGGGTTCGATTCCCGACATAGGTACAATGTGTGAAGCCCATTTCTGGTGTCCCCCGCCGTGATTTTGCTGGAATATTGCTAAAAGCGGCGTAAAACCATACTCACTCACTCACCTAAGTTCTACAGTCTGACTTCTAAACTACCGGACAAAAGAAAGTATACACTTGAAAATTTGATTTCACCAGATTACAAACGTTGTTCCAAAATGACAAGGCTGAGAACAGTCACCGAAACACTGCAATCATAAGGTCTAAAATGTAACGCTGATACCCGCATCAGTTACATCAGCATCCATTTCTTGTTCGTTTCAGTTTCAGCCACCACCACACGTGGATGTAAAATTTCTTTTGCCCGGCACTTTATCTCAGTTTATTCAAGAGGTATGCAACTGTATATATGCAACAGATACATGTTCCTGGAAAACTCGGCGATGACGTCGAAAAAGTAAATGGTTGTTTATGAGAAACGTGGGACACCATAGTATAATGAATGAAGGAGATGGCTTTAGGTATTTCAGTTATATCACAGCTTGTCATCTTGCTGTGGAGGAAAGTCCTAAACGACGCAATCTAACATGTTCACAACTTTTGTTAAACCAACCAGGGTTATGGTGCCGACAAACCTGGAAATATAATCAGAACGAATCTCGGATTCGGACCACAGTCATTGGTTACGCTTAATGAAGAATATCATTTAAATCTTGAGAATTTGTCTGATCGACTGTAGAAGTAAACTCTTCACTGACAATGGAAACAGCAGGTTGTTTTCTGGGATATATACTCACACTGCGTTGAGCGGTTTTGCTGTACGATGGGCAGTCAAAATAGTAACACATGACCGTCATGTTCTGCGCATGCGCACACGCTGCTAATAGAACACCCACCAGACCAAGCTGCAACACTACTTGTGACGACATCATTGAGATCAAGGAGGGCGCCTGGAAATAGACAAGGGGGCGATTGTAAGCTAAGCCTTATCATGTCGAATTAATGAATGAGTTTGGTCGATCGCTGATTTGAACAGTATTTCAGTTATCAATCAGGGCGTGTCAGTTTGATGTGACAGGGAAACACAAAGTGATGAAGAACTTAAACCTTTAACACTTTGGTGAAACCCACGAGAACGGGACAAACCTGACAAACCTAGAAACATGGTTTCTGCCTGAGAGTCGTAAATCGGCCTCACATGACTGGGACAACCCTGCCCCTTCGATTTAGTTAGATGAACTATTGTCATCATTTTATATCGACTGTAATCATATGACATCGGGGTGGTGGGGTAGGCGAGTGGTTAAAGCGTTCGCTCGTCACATCGAAGACCCTGGTTCGAGTTCACACATGGGTACAATGCGTGAAGCCCATTTCTGGTGTTCCCCGCCGTGATATTGTTGGAATATTGCTTAACGCGGCGTGCACGGATTGACACGGGTTGTAGTCATGTGTCATAAAGGGTAAGCCACATGGTGTAAGCAGTCCAGAACACTGAATATAAAGAGGATATTTCAGGTGTCGAGTGAAATATGTTTCTCTCATCGAATGGCAGGGGGACAGAGATTTTAACACGAGTATATCTCCTTGTCCCCCGTCACGAGATGAGAGAAACATGATATTCCACGAGACACATGGAATATCCTATTTATTATATATACTTTTTGTGTAGTTGTCTCTCTGAAAAATAATTTTTTTCATTACAAATGTAAAACCTTGAAACGTAAATTCTCCCGACCTAACACACAGGTAAAAAAAAGTAGTAGTGTTTGCAAATTCATCAAAATATATTAACAAAAGTAACATCAATATTTAGGGTCGCGAAAATTCGGTATAATACATGTAGATTTGATTACATACAAAATCAACTTAAAAAATATTCTTGAAAAATTCGATACCGCTGTTGGAATCAAAAGAATACATGCTGGTCAAGTAACAAAAATGACGATTTGCGAAACGAACGGTCTCGATTGACGAGTTAAATGAGAAATTTACAGTTTATAACGGAACTTTGTCAAGAGAATAACAAATGCCATGAAGCGATAATAACTTTATTTATTACTTGCCCGTGAAGAGATCACCCGTTTAATAAACATACAGCTGTATTACACATTGTGTAATAGCAAAACGCGTGCTTATGTACTCTCGGAACACGTTTCACGAACAAATATTGAAAGCTCTCAACATCCCTTGGCTTATTCAACGACATTGCGTGTGGAGATAATAGATCACTGAGAGGAGCTTATGCACACTGGATGACCCCAGCAACCTTGTTGCTAGGTTGACGTCACATGGCATTGTTTCGCCGAAGGATCTTGCAACAAAATTCCACAAATTACGTCATCGGGTATTGTGATGTGATTGTGAACTTTGAGGTGCAAGGCCCCGTTCCACAAGGCGATCGTACGGTAGCGCGACGACATTCGTTTAGTTGGTCTAAGTTAAAGTATATGAGTTGCGATAACCTTAACGCTACGATAATTTTGTGGAACGGACGCCTGAATTCTAAAGGTGGACCGTTGGATGGTATTAAATTCATACGTTTCAACTTTTGACGTATTTGAAGTATTACTGTGTTAAACTCAGTTGGATTATGCCGTGGATCGTGTAGGTTTCAGCCTATTCACACTCAACAGTATAATTCTAAAAACGTTATAAATGGCCAGTAATAAATAAAATACTAAACTCGCTCCCTTGTAAAACCAATTTTATGAAACTCGTGAATAGTTATGGTATCTGACTCGCTTTCGCTCGTCAGATACCTGAACTATTCACTCGTTTTATAAAACTGGTATTACACGGGAGCTCGTTTAGTATTCTATATAAATGACCATCTGCAATGAAAATATCACTTTTCTCAACTTAGGAAAACTCAGTCTTTCACACTGAAGTATATAACAAAGTGATGTGTGGTCCCTGACAGCACCATGAACGTTATGGGCAACTATATAACGTCAAATTATACGGATGTGTTTCGGGTTACAAGAGTCATGTTTATTTACATCAGCATAAGTTACGTAAGTCATGCGCATGGGACATGGGATAATAAACTCTAAACAAACATCTACATCGCCACATTAAGTTGTTTGGGGGATGACAGGAATGTCGCGTGCATCCGGTCATGTCCCCATCATATGTGGCGGGGGTTTGGTGGGGTTGGGGTCGGGTTTGGTGTAGGGGTGGGGGTTGACGAGACATATATTACACTGACGAGCCTGTCTACGGCACATTTAACTACCCCACGATCTCTTCCGTTGCTTTAGAATACTCCATCATAACACTGACCTTCTTGATATCTATCATGACAATGACTCGCTCACATCCAGACTAACATACACACAAAGTGCATTAATGTAATTGGGTCGTTCTGTCATCTTCATGTAGAAAACACAAATGTTTCACAGTGTATAATATCATAAATGAGATAATTACCATAAATGCATATTTATATCCCTGCGATTCATTCTTGTCATGTCAGTGGGTAGTGTGTGGCACCGCACGAAATTCGTGGTGGGATACGTTATGACTTTAAACATGAATTTCAATTACCGAATCGAGCATTCAAAGCAATGTCAGCCCGTTATCTGGACCCGAAAGGTAAATAAACTCAAATACATGCTGGATACACGTCAGCGTTGAACACTGTCACTCAGATCATTCTAGATACTTTACGAAAGTTACTAAAACAGTGTTCGCTGTCATATCATTTCAGGTTCTCCCGACATCAACACATCATATCAGCTTGAACAGAAAGGGAACCACGAACGAATGACAAGGGACAACCCTATACATACGTTCACCTTTTAGCGAATATCTGGTATCATCACTATTTGAGAGTGTGATTCATAAACACATGCTGACTACATAGTCGGTCAGTGGAGTCTGCTTTTGTAGATCATGTGTGATCATGGAAAGGGTTTTGTCGCATTTATTCATAAATGAGCCTTCTTTTTGAAGTCCCTGCTCTAATCCATGATAGAAAGCACATATCATCGCCATCTACTGGAGCTATAGCAACTTGGATTGGCCCATGTACCGTTGCATTAACTCTAATCCCAACCTAACAACATGCTCTGGCGAGACCTAGTTTGACTAAGCTCGCTTTGTGCAAGTCGGGCCATGTAGTCCACATATTTCAGTTCGTGAAGTTATTAAATATGAATCATGTAATGCATGATACGAAAGAAAGGGATAGCGTACTTTTCGCGAACACCTGGCACGATCACTATTTGAAAGTGATCCTGTAACTCTTCGCGGGGCGGTCGGGTAGCCGAGTGGTTAAAGTGTTAGCTCGTCACGCCGAAGACCCGGGTTCGATTCCCGACATGGGTACAGTGTGTGAAGCCTATTTCTGGTGTCCCCCGCCGTGATTTTGCTGGAATATTGCTAATAAAAGCGGCGTAAAACCATACTCACTCACTTTAACTCTCCGCAATGATTTATTATAATTATGGAATGGATTTTGTCGCTTATATTTATATAACACAACCCCATTTATTCATGAATATAACTTGATAACTATTGATCGATGTACTGGATATCCCCTTTCAGCGTCTTTGGCATCATGCGTTACATATATCAGAAACGACTACTCATCAATCTGAAGTGATCTGTCTCAATAAGGGACGTATGCTGGAACAGGTTTGGGTCTGGTGGAGCTACATTAGCAGAAATGGTAACTAAATACTGATGTCAGACCGTGGATAATGTTACGTCACGTTACACGGAGTGAGACAAGAGGCTGTCATCTACAATAGATGGGGCATGTCCTGAACATCCTGATTCAAGCCGTCTTACGTGTTACGTACAAGCTGCCTGTATCGTGTCAGTCAGAGTTTGACCAGTGTCAACACGTTATCTGACCATGGCGACTGGTCGGTTTAGTCCAACATATAGTCCCACATATATAGTTCTCTCACACACACATACAAATATATACAAATTTTAAAAAACAATCCTAAATAGAGCCAGAACACATCTGAATTTGGCAAAATCTTTCTGGAATATCGGTCTGTCGTTTTACAGTGTAAAGTGTACACTTGCAATGTGTTAATTACATGTAGTGGCCACTGAAATTTGGTTGATACCATACCACCACACGACCATTTATATAGCAATAGCAACGTTACCTGCATCTGAAACCAAAATTCTCTCTACAACTCCAGTCCCTTTTGCAAAAACATTTGTTTAACACTTTCATTTTGGGTTAAGCAATAACTACAGGGTGTTTTCGCCGTTCAACTGCTCTCTCGGGTAAGTAATGGTGTGTTTTAGAATGTCATACGTTCATCACATAAAACATAGTACTCTCACCACCCATCGTGCAGTCATGTCACTGCTTCTATATGACGACATGAACACATTACACACAACGTGATGTCTGTGAGTAAAGCAGGAAGACATATGAATAGCATCTGCATTATTTCTTACACCGAAACGTTGTATAGAAATATCAACGAATCTGTCGTCTTCACACATTAGTTTTAATCATGAACACTTGATATCATCACTATTTGATAAGGTTGTATACACGTATACTCGTGATATAGTCGGAATCGTACAGTTATAGAAATACAACGAATCTGTCGTCTTCACGCACTAGTTTTAATCATGAACACTTGGTATCATCACTATCTGATAAGGTTGTATACACGTATACTCGTGATATAGTCGGAATCGTACAGTTATAGAAATATCAACGAATCTGTCGTCTTCACACATTCGTTTTAATCATGAACACTTGGTATCATTACTGTTTGATAAGGATTTATACACGTATACTCGTGATATAGTCGGAATCGTACAGTTATAGAAATATCAACGAATCTGTCGTCTTCACACATTAGTTTTAATCATGAACACTTGGTATCATCACTATTTGATAAGGTTGTATACACGTATACTCGTGATATAGTCGGAATCGTACAGTTATAGAAATATCAACGAATCTGTCGTCTTCACACATTAGTTTTAATCATGAACACTTGATATCATCACTATTTGATAAGCTTGTATACACGTATACTCGTGATATAGTTGGAATCGTACAGTTATAGAAATATCAACGAATCTGTCATCTTCACACATTAGTTTTAATCATGAACACTTGATATCATCACTATTTGATAAGCTTGTATACACGTATACTCGTGATATAGTCGGAATCGTACAGTTATAGAAATATCAACGAATCTGTCGTCTTCACGCACTAGTTTTAATCATGAACACTTGATATCATCACTATTTGATAAGGTTGTATACACGTATACTCGTGATATAGTCGGAATCGTACAGTTATAGAAATATCAACGAATCTGTCGTCTTCACGCATTAGTTTTAATCATGAACACTTGATATCATCACTATTTGATAAGGTTGTATACACGTAAACTCGTGATATAGTCGGAATCGTACAGTTATAGAAATACAACGAATCTGTCGTCTTCACGCACTAGTTTTAATCATGAACACTTGGTATCATCACTATTTGATAAGGTTGTATACACGTATACTCGTGATATAGTCGGAATCGTACAGTTATAGAAATACAACGAATCTGTCGTCTTCACGCACTAGTTTTAATCATGAACACTTGGTATCATCACTATTTGATAAGGTTGTATACACGTATACTCGTGATATAGTCGGAATCGTACAGTTATAGAAATACAACGAATCTGTCGTCTTCACGCACTAGTTTTAATCATGAACACTTGGTATCATCACTATTTGATAAGGTTGTATACACGTATACTCGTGATATAGTCGGAATCGTACAGTTATAGAAATACAACGAATCTGTCGTCTTCACGCACTAGTTTTAATCATGAACACTTGGTATCATCACTATTTGATAAGGTTGTATACACGTATACTCGTGATATAGTCGGAATCGTACAGTTATAGAAATACAACGAATCTGTCGTCTTCACGCACTAGTTTTAATCATGAACACTTGGTATCACTATTTGATAAGGTTGTATACACGTATACTCGTGATATAGTCGGAATCGTACAGTTATAGAAATACAACGAATCTGTCGTCTTCACGCACTAGTTTTAATCATGAACACTTGGTATCATCACTATTTGATAAGGTTGTATACACGTATACTCGTGATATAGTCGGAATCGTACAGTTATAGAAATACAACGAATCTGTCGTCTTCACGCACTAGTTTTAATCATGAACACTTGGTATCACTACTGTTTGATAAGGATGTATACACGTATACTCGTGATATAGTCGGAATCGTACAGTGAACTTCCGTATGATTAGTGTTTTGTCGCTTCTGTTGTTGTACTGTGCACAACAGTACATTATGGTGGATATTTTGAGTGGTACCCATTGCTGAATAGTAAACTATTTTAGCAATGTTCCAGCACTATCACGGCGGCGCCACCTCGAACGATGTTAACACATTGTACCCATGTGCGGAATCGAACCCAGGCGTGACGAGAGGACGCTTTAACCACAAGACTACCGAACTCAAGTTAACAAAGGCTTAGGTATGCATGATTATAACGTGTTAGGCTTTCACTGCAGATTAACTTCGGACTCTATCAATCTTTAACGTAATGTTTAGGTTAAATACCACTTGGTTAATCAATTTAAATTGAAAACAAACCATATGGGCCGAGTTGCCATAAGAGGATGTAACCATTGAATGTAAATCATAGTTATTACAGATATAATTATAGAAAATCATAATTTGTTGTTCCTGAATAATACATGAAGCACTACAAATAACGGTACAATTTTAGAATAGAAGTTCTTGTCAACGAATCCTTCTACTTGCAATAACCTATGAAAGAAATATATCAAATATTTACTAACCTGCGAAAGATGTTGGTCGGGGCTGTAGCACTAGGACACAGGAAGGAAGTGGATGTCTGCGCCTTATATGTACGTGGCATCACGTGCACGTGACCAAACGCCATTCTAGTTCACAAAGTCATGTGACATCAATGATTGACGACGTCATGTATCAACGATGGGGTGTACGTCAAGGTCATTTTTCATGCCGTGCCTCATCCTCACTATGTTACCCCTAGCTTGATTCATAGCATGTCTGGTGAGGCATTCGGAATATAAAAAAACACATAAATAAACTTAAATATGTAAACTGAAATGTAAACATAGAACGCGACCCTGCTCTTTTCTCGACGTATATTTCTCCAGCGACAATGAGCTTAATGTTAACTCAATCTGTGTCGAGCGTTTAACAAAGTTCCCCGGATAAAATAGTGTCACAATTCCAATTTTATCTTCAGCACGTGAATATCCCTAAAATTGTATTTTAATATATGGAATTGAAGTGTAATATTGTTTCGTCCCCGTGTGCATATGTCCACACACATAAAAAGATTATTGTATTGATGAAGGTATCATATAAACGTATACACCAATAATAAGCGAAGAGAGCATTTTGTGTTTTTTATTCTTATTCACATTGAGGAATAATAAAATGCAATGATAATTCAGTTCTTTACGGAAGCCTTTTAGGGTCATTTGTTTTTTTCTTGAAATTTCAAGATACTAAGTTGAAATTTTAAGTTAGTATCTTAAAATTTCAAGATGATTGTCTTGAATTTTCAACATAACATCTTGAAATTTCAACATAACAAGATTTTCATCATTAATTCAGATCATGTTTGATATGATAGGGTGGTCCATAGGTAAACATCGTGACCTTCTCCCTGCTTGTGACGTGGGAGATGTTGGGACAACATGACATGCTTGACCTTACAACGGTCATAAGTGAGATTCAGTGTCATTTATAACACGAACAGAACACATTTTATTGATATTTGTGGACATATCATCAACAAAGTATGTTGCTCTTCGGGTTGCAATTCAAGCGACGGCTGCATGAAAAACGACGCTGTCAACTTTTACACGGTTTACCATTAATAATAGATGATAAAGATACATGTCTCTTACGTAACGAGGCTTTGTAGTGTGTCCTCAGTTAGGAATCAGTCTTTTAAATATATCTCCAACCTCATCCCCATAGACTGATCTGAGGGCGTCATCATGACGAGTGATGGGTGCTGCTGGTAGGAAGGGCATACTTACCCTTTTCGCGAACACCCGGTGTAAGTCATAAGCCAGCTTATTATAGAAGGAACCCGTGACGATCCGGGGTAGAATAGGTCTTCAGCAACCCATGCTTGTCTCCCCTTGTGAAGATCCGGGGTAGCATAGGTCTTCAGCAACCCAAGCTTGTCTCACCCCGTGAAGATCCGGGGTAGAATAGGTCTTCAGCAACCCATGCTTGTCTCACCCCGTGAAGATCCGGGGTAGAATAGGTCTTCAGCAACCCATGCTTGTCTCACCCCGTGAAGATCCGGGGTAGAATAGGTCTTCAGCAACCCAAGCTTGTCTCACCCCGTGGAGATCCGGAGTAGAATAGGTCTTTAGCAACCCATGCTTGTCTCACCCCGTGAAGATCCGGGGTAGAATAGGTCTTCAGCAACCCATGCTTGTCTCACCCCGTGAAGATCCGGGGTAGAACAGGTCTTTAGCAACCCATGCTTTCCGTAACAGGCGACTATGCTTGTCGTAAGAGGCGACTACCGGGATCGGGTGGTCAGGTTCGCTGAATTATGCATGTCATCGTATCCAAATTATCCCGATGATGATATCATGATATCAATCACTGGATTGTCTGGTCCTGACTCGATTATTTACAGACCGCCGTCATATAGCTGGACTATTGCTGAGTGTGGCGTTAAACAACAAACAAAACAAACAAATAAGGCTAAGTTTCTCTGAAATCCTTTCTTGTCCCATCTATCAACGTAAAGGCGTTTTGAAGTAAGTCAGAGAAACGACAAACAAACAAACAAAACATAATTTTACCCTTTACTTTGTGAAAATCTTGAACATGAGAAGGCAAAGTGATTGTAACTTACTCAGTCTTATCAAGCTACGATGGGTTGAGATAAAAAAAATTTGAAGGGGAAATGTTTCTAACATAAAGTGTTATCCTTGTGATTAGACCGTTCTATGAAATGACTATTAATATACATAAGCAACAGAGGACTGAAACATATTCGATGTCAACCGTTTTAGTCAGAGCTATTGTCTAAGAACCACTTATATAGTTGTCTTGTCTTTAATAAAGTCCTCCATGTGTATGTACCTAGTAACACAGGATTGTTGTTAGAGACGAGTTAAATTAAGATCCGATGTCTACTGTTTGAGCATGTCCAGGACTCGATTATTTTACAGGTCGCCTTGATATAGCTATTATGCTACTAACTGCAGCGAAACACACTTTATTCACCAATTCACTACTGATATTCTCTTTTTGGGCGTGTCACTAACGTAAATGTCTATATCCAAAATAACAATTGATCAAAATCTCTGATTTACGCCAGCTATTTACACTTTTCGAAAGCAGACAGCATTTCCGGGATAACATGAGCCAAATCGTTTATAGCTCTAGTGCCGAGCTCCCGACATCCCCTGCAACACGCAGCTCCACATTTTCCACATTTATGCTTGCTATGAGGGAACACGTATGACTTCGGCTTACATTTGTCACCGATGATAGCCTGTAAGTCATCGTGAAGCTTTCCAGAAGGATTGGTGGTTTTTTCCAACACCGTTCTGAAAAGTCCCTCCACCAACACCAATCGCCGCTTAAAGAACTGGACAGCCGCCTTTTCACTGAGATCATGGAACTCCTCCTGGTGTTGTAGCCCATTGGTGCCACTGTATTCAATGTGCACAGCCCGAGCTAGACAACCCTCAAGGACATCATCAAAGTCATATTTGTCTGCTAGATGCATGAAATGTACCAGCTGAGACTTTGCTAAACTTTCCACGTTTACTTTCAGGTAGGTTGTGAAAAACGTGCGACAGCGTTGTTTCAGAGACGTCATAGCATATTCCTCCGCTAGTGGAAGTAGTGCGTCAATGTTGTCTACTGTGACCGGATTGGCGGTCGATGGGTAGATGCACAGAAGCAGCTCTACCATGTCGTCGTATGTCTTCCCGGGTAGGGGAACTTCTAATGAGGTTTTCTCTTTGAATTCCCCAAAGAACATTTTTTCAAAGACTGGAGATGCAATCGAAAGTACCGTTTTGTTCACGTGCAGCTTTTGGCCCTCGACTACAAGCACCACATCACTTGTCAGGGATTCCTCGGAAAACATGTTCTCAGAATTTTCCATGACCGCTTCTGTAATAAGAAATTGTATATTAGGAGCATGAGACGACGGTGTCATACGATCACATACGCGCCACTGAGAGTTAGTTTTCGGACAGTTAATTTCCTTTCGTGATTTTTTTACGTTTCAGTTTTGGCCAAATACACTCATCTCGACGGGTAATGTGACTGAATATTGGTAAAATGTGGTTTGTTGGCATTGAGTTGCACACGACAACGGACTTTTGTTTATTAATCAAGGCTTCCCGCTAATATTGTCTTCGGCTTTTGAACAGATGCACACAATTTGACGTATTACCTTTCATAATTTGTATTCTTAGCACACTTTGAGCTTTATGTTATGAGGGTCAAGATTTGTAAAGCACATTCTCAAATTGATCAAGACATCTATTTCGGAATTGTCGCATGACTGCATGTTCGGCGTCAAGCAATAACTATTTACTACTGTAAAATAAGTTGTCAAGAAAGTGAGGGGGATACAACTCTAAATACTATTCTCTGGGGCCGCTATATCATGAAGACCAAGTCATTCATTAATAGTTGTAAGGAAATATCATATTTTGGTGTAGCAGACGCCCATGAGCTCCACACACTGGTGGACCATTTACTTGTTTGGGCAGAGTCTGGTGTTTTTTCATTATTCTTAAAACAATACTTTATCATTATTCAAACTATTTCTTATTGTATACTGAGGTGAAAACATATTTTATGAAATAATTAACTGCATTAGTTCGGTACTTAAATGTGTTTTCGTTGTTGTTTTAGGTGAGTGAATAAGCCAGCTGTCACAGACAGATATAATAGTTTTATTCGATTAACAGTTAATTCACACCTGTGAAACTAATTTTCCCCGTAATGTGTGTATATTTTGATACTTTGTTTAGAATCAAACCTTTTTTAATGGTAGATCTAATAGTAGTTTTCTTTTTATTCATCAGACGGCGACATTACGCAATCGTCTAGGATCCCTACTTGTATGTTATTTAGGCCTTAGGAACTGTATTGTAATGTATACTAATGTACCACCGATGTTGTTTTTTTCTGAGAAACTCCGAGATACGAGAATCCGAATCCGTTTATCCATAGAAACCGCCAGGGTGTCAAAACAATAGAGTGAGTGAGTGAATGAGTATGGTTTTACGCCGCTTTTAGCATTATTCCAGCAATATCACGGCAGGGGACACCAGAAATGGGTTTCACACATTGTACCCATGTCGGGAATCGAACCCGGGTCTTCGGCGTGACGAGCGAACGCTTTAACCACTAGGTTACCCAACCGCCCCTCAAAACAATAGAATATACTTCCGGATAAAACTGAGGAAGCGTCTCCGGCAGTGAACAGTATTGTACACTAGTCACATGGTGCCAGGCCACTGTCATGTTATACTCACTATCGTCAACCTTGTATCTCTTGAGCAGGGTAGCGAGTAGGCAGTCACCAAGGCCACAGACCACAACGCAGACACCAGGCACTTTACAGCAGGAAGCGGAATTTGCATCAAAACTGTGGCGAATAATGTTCAGAGTTATCTGCTCTTGAACGTATGCACTTAAAGAGTACGTTCGTCGATCGTGTCACGTGTGTCCCGTTCAATACCAATTGATTCGTCTGTTTACAGGTTTAAGCATGGCAACACTAGTACGAGGTCGCTATAAATAACCAATGTCGTGAGGTGTTTGTTTTACATATACATTACATACACAAAGAGTCCTTGCGAAACTGTAGCGTCGGCTGTTTGAACAAGATGATTCTGTCACAGTAAAACTGTTCATATCCTGAACACCTGGTGCAATCGCAGATTTACAGTGATCCATTCATATCATTTTCACACCGATTTTGCTTTTTACGCCCAAAGGAATCTGTTTCCTCAGACAATCGACGCTGACTATTCTTTGACGCTGACGTTTGATATTTAAGTGTCAAACATTCTATTTACAAGAGATATAAACTGCTAAAAACCAAGATTTATTCGAATTTGTTAAACTCTGGCATATGTATGTGGACCTGAGGACTTAGTTGCATGACATCCCTGGGCTGAAGTATAGCTCACATGGTCTCTGATACAACGTGAAACTAAACTGTTGTTATTGCTTAGTGTAAACTGCCGGGCAAAAGACACTCGCAAAATGGATTTCTTGTTTTTTTAATTAAGCCACCATCAACCATAAGTATACTTTCTTTTGCCCGGCAGTGTAGTATAATTCAATGTGATGCCACCGACGTAGTGGCACCAGTCGTGTACACAAATCCAAAGTACTGCCTATATACTACTGCCGTCCTGTTATTTCATGTACACATTACAATATAAGACTGAACGTTCTAGAAGGTAATGGTACTGAAGCTTTGAAGACAGCTAGCATTTTAACATTTGACCTGGCATGTTACAAAAACAAGAGCACCTATTTCTTTTTTCAGTTAAATACATGTATAATATGATTCACGCGTGTATCAAACATAAAGTTCTCAAAACATCGTAAACGACTATATAAAACATACTGCCGTCAAACTGATGATTATGCACGATGACAATACACGAGTATTAACAACATTCACACGTCCCACAATTTGTCTTTAACAAAGTCCTCGTTGTGTACGTCACAAATAAACAGGATTGTTGTAAAAGCCGATTTAATGAGGATCCTGTGTCAACTGTTTGAGTATGTACATGGGAACTATGGATCGGTGTTAAGCCAATGGTTGGCCAGGTCTCGTTTATTTACAGGTCGCCTTGATTTTGCTTTTGTGCTATTGACTGAGGCGAAACATGATTTATTCTCCAATTCATTACTGATATTCTAAATTTTTTGGTGAATATCCGTATCCTAAGATCAAAATGTACGTCTCACTTGTAAAACGATTACTATTCAGACTCTTTGAAAGCAGGCAGCATATTCTTGATAACGTGAGCTAAATCTTCCATCGCTTCAGTGCCGAGCTTCCGACATCGCCCGCAACACACAGCCTTACATTCTCGACATTCGTGCCTTGCATGGCGGTGGGAGAACTCGTTACACTTGCCGCTGATGATAGTCTGGAAGTCCTCTTGGAGGTTCCCGGAAGCAGTGGTGGAGCTCTCCAAAACCGGTCTGACAAGTCCCTCCACCAACACCAATCGTCGCTTAAAGAACTGGACAGCTGTCTTGTCGCAGAGATCTTGGAACCCCTCCTGGTGTTGTAGCCCATTGACATCACTGTATTCAATGTACACAGCCTGGCTCAGACAATCCTCAAGAACATCATCAAAGTCATATTTGTCTGCTAGATGCATGAAATGTACCAGCTGAGACTTAGATAAAGTTTTCACGTTTAGTTTCAGGGAGGTTGTGACAAACGTGCGACAGCGTTGTTTTAGTGACGTCATAAGGTATTCCTCCGCTAATGGAAGTAGTGCGTCAATGTTGTCTGCTGTGATCGGATTGGTGGTCGATGGGTAAATGCACAGAAGCAGCTCTACCATGTCGTCGTATGTCTTCCCGGGTAGGGGAACTTCTAATAAGGTTTTCTCTTTGAATTCCCCAAAGAACATTTTTTCAAAGACTGGTGATGCAATCGAAAGTACTGTTTTGTTCACGTGCAGCTGTTTACCCTCGACTACAAGCGCCACATCACTGGTCAGGCATGCCTCGGAAAACATGTTCTTTGACTTTTCCATGGCCGCTTCTGTAATGAGAAAGTTTAGAAACATTTGAAACTTTCTTTTGCACAGCTCCGTGTTCTTGTCGTGAAACAAAGCGCAGCGATGACTTCAGACTTTCTCCAAGACCCTATCCACGACGAATTATTCAATGACTGACAAAATAATCTTTGAAATAATCACCAAATAACAGTTTGTTTGTTTTTTGTACATTTACATTTATTTATATGCACATTACATGTGTAGCTGCTTCCTCCCGAAGCAAGGTGTCAACAGACTGTAAAAACCTACCCTCGCCGAACTAGAGTGGCATTTCTCGATCGTTGCGCCACCAGTGGCTATTACGAGTTACGTTCCTTCTATAACCCTCCTATTAACCAATCAGATTCCACCTCTTATATCACTTGCGTTTGCTTCAAACAAAATGACGGCGCCAGTCGAAATAATCTGATCGATAATCAAATGTATATTGTGATAAAACGGGGCTTACATCGCGAAGTGCATCAAATGACATGAGTACCATGATTAAAAACTTGAAAAGATTTGGAAAATAGCTGTTGACCCCGAGTTGGCTGTACACATGCTTTACAAATCCTGCAATCGACTAAAATATAACTCCATAATTTCAGCCTAGTTCGGCGAGGGTGGAAACTGGACTTTTATAGTCAGTTAACTTCCTTGACTCGGGAAGATGGTGTAGCTGTAACGTTTACTATGCATTAAAACATAAATGGCATCCGATACCCTGTGAACTACTGTCAGTGACAATCGAGTGTATTGTAATTGTTTTATTCACAAAAAGTGTTAGGCCGTAGGCCTATTACACAGAACTATTTACAGAGAGAGGGAGAAAAAAGAATTACCAGTATTTTACATATATATCCATATCCATACACATTTATACACATACGCATGCATATATACAAATAAATATTTAGACTGTTTGTAATGACCGAAGTCGAAAAGCTTTGTAAACGTAGACTGCTAGATTTCGTATGATTTTAAAGTTAGTGGATGACATAAGAGCATTAAATTTATTTTTAGAAGGGGTTGTAAAATATTTAGGAGGAATGTTTTCAGCTCTTAAATCACTATAAGCATTGCATATAAGCACAAAATGATATTCGTCCTCAATAAAATTTTGGTTACAAATGATTTCACACACTGAAGTGACAGCTACTATAAAAGTACATGGAGATACAGACTGTAGTGTCTTCATACAAAGTAACTGTGAACTGTGAGACACGATAGTGGCCTGTGTAAAGAATATACACCCGGATAAAACCGAGAATCGTCTCCGGCAGTGAACAGTATTGTCCACTGTCACATGGTGTTGGTCAACTGTCATGTTATACTCACTGTGTGTTCTATCGTCTACCTTGAGTCTCTTCGGCAGGGTGGCCCTCCGAGTACTGTCAGTCAGCGGGTGGGCAGTCACCGAGACTACAGCGTAGCACGTGGGCACAACGTCGACACAACGTAGGCACAACGTCGATACAACGTCGACACAACGTAGGCACAACGTAGTCTTCATCGCCGACGTACTATACACGTTGCGCCTTCAGCTTCCTATTTCAATCAGTCCTTGATTAGATATGGTTACCCTTAACGGCTTGGTGTATTATATATTTTAATATAAGACAACATTGCTAAATCCAACGGAGGGAACACTGGCTTTGTACAGCTAGCAGGAGCTCTACCGAATAATTGAATCAACACTTGCGAATATTGTGTAGAGTTATGTGCTCTTGATATGAGTCAGGCGCTAAATCGATCTCTACGTGCAAACAACGTTTGACTTTTGAAATAACCAACTCGCCGTTTTCAAACACCAGTCGTGTTATGTTTTCAAAAGTATTATTCCAATGAAACAAACATCGTTGTTAATGTATGCATTTACTTTTTTAACAAAAAACTTTGTTCCATTCAATACTCAGTAAATCGTCTGTAAAATGTTTGAGTGTGCGGACACGAGAACGGGTGGTTATAAATAGCCCACGCCATGCGGGGTTTGTTGTCCACATTGATAACATACATACCGAGTCCACACGTAGCTGTAACGTTGGTTGTTTGAACAAGATGATTCTGTTATATCAAAACTGGCTTATATTTCTCTTCGAAACATACCGGTGAAGATACGGGTTAGAATGGGTCTTCAGCAACCCATGCCTGCCGTAAAAAGCGACTTTCCTTGTGGTGAGAGTGAGTGAGTGGGTTAAAATGTAACGTCACATCGGCATCATTTTCAGCCAAGTGGTGACGAGCTTGTCGTAAGAGGCGACTAACAGGATCGGGTGGTCAGACTCGCTGACTTGGTTGATACATATCATCGTATCCAAACTGCGTGGATCGATGATCATGATGCCAATCACTGGATTGTCTGGCCCAGATTCGATTATTTCTACAGACCGCCTTCATATGGCTGGAATATTGCGTTAAACAACAAACAAAACACACAACAACAGTTTCTCTGAAATCCTTTCAAGAAATGAACAAACAAACAATCGCTGCAGTGAGCCATTCCTCTGATATAGTAGCAATTAGGTCCATTATTAGGTCGATTATTTACAGACCGCCGTCAAATAGCTGGAATATTGCTAAGTGCGGCGTGAAACTCCTATGTATATGGACCGGGGACTATAATATACCTTTGACACCACTGGGGTGAACTAAAGCTGAGATCGTCTTTGGTGCCACATGAATCTGAACTACTGTTATTGATTTATGTGAACTGCTGGACAAAAGAAAATGGTCCCTTGAAAACTGGATTTGACCAACAAATTACAAACGATAGGAAAACGTTGCAAGGCTTAAATCTGCCTGTTGTTGTCCATTTGTGTCCACCGGGTAGATGCAGTTACTGTAAACTATGTTCATAACGAACACGCTCTTAAAGGAACCTATGATGACGAACGTATTGTTTGGTCCCGACCATTTGTTATATGTATGCTGTGTATATTCTTATAACGAACTACGCTTGTAACGAACTAAAATGTCTGGCCTTTGATTTCGTTATAACCGTAGTTTACTGTACGTGGATATCAAGGAAGAATGTGCACTTTTATGGAAGGCTGAGTGTGCAGTTTGACTCTCACACTATCAACCACTGGTTTGCTTGCTCCAGCACCCCGTAAACAGTCGATGACAGATTAAAATCTATTCCCTCACTTGATAGTTGTACAAAATGTTCGTGTTAAAATTATACACATCAATTTTCACACAACTACTGGTATATAGGTGTTCGGTTTGTATAGGTGAGGGAAGATATCCGCGCTGTAAGAAGTACAACTTGTGATATCATTCAGCCGGAGTTGACGAAATATGGAGGACACAAAGTGCTCCAGAATACCACAGAACAGCACTTTATTTCTCTCAGGCCGAGCGCATCGGCATACAAGGTACAAACAGTATTTTACATTGCGGTGGACAGAGGTTAACTGGGAGTTTTTTACAATTTTCATTATAATGTTAATAAATTTACATAGTTTGTTTTGGACAGATATCTTATGACAAATAATTGCTGGAGTTGTAACATATTTGGCCTTTTTAAATAGTGTTTTGGGATGTACATGTCCCTTTGTTCATTGAAATATTTACATTTGAGTGAGTGAGTGAGTATGGTTTAACGCCGCTTTTAGCAATATCAGACACCAGATATGGGCTTCACACATAGCACTCATGTCGGGAATTGAACCCGGGTCTTCGGCGTGACGACGGCGCTTTAGCCACTAGGCTACCCGACCGCCCCTATTCACATTTGAAAATATAGTGGAATTCATCTCCAATGTCAAAACTATCACACAACCTGTATTTTTCGAATGTCCTCCGTTCCCCTCGCTCGTCATGTCAGACAGGTGTTACGAGCGGCCCAGTCGTTTGAGGCGCTAGGCAGAGTTCTGTCAGAAACATAAGATCGTGGGTTGGAACCCAAAATGGACCCTGATCATGTTTCTGGGTGTGCCAGCTCCATGCCCGAGTTGGTGGGTTTCACCCAATTAGTAACAGTCATCACCTGGGGTTTTCTCCCACATAAAGCTGGCACGCCCTGAAGTAAATGAAATACCGTTCAAGGGCGTAAAACATTGCTCACTCACAAGACAATAACTCGTCCTCTCTCATGTCAGGAAGTGTTGTGTATACGGAAAGCGAAAACAAGAAGAGTTTTTAATATTTCACAAGAACAGTGTAGAAGGAAGAGAAGTTGTCACTCGACCACTCCACCAACAAGAAGAGAAAACCCTTGCACAGGTGCAGCAAGAACACGCTCACTACACAATCTTATGTTTTATGCACAGAGCAAGACCCATGCTGGCGTTCCGTGCATTTCCCCACGCTCGTAGCGGTTTGTACTGTTCACAGTCACCCAAATACATGTTGGACTACACTGTATTGTTTAGTAGATTATAATAACCGACCTTCATATATTAGTGTAATTAATAAGGTATGAGTTATCTTTAGTTTCTTCTGAACGCATTTAAATAATAATTTACAGCACCATACCCGTGATCATAGGCCAATTCGATGTGCAGAGGCCTTCGTAAAACCTTTGATCACTGGTTGCACACCCCGATTCGCCATGATTAGGTTTCTAGGTTTGTCGACACGATACTCATGTTCGTGGGTTTGACCAAGGCAATGAACATCTACGACCTGCATCACTTCGGGTGTACCTCCCACATTAAGCTGAGTCGCCGTGATATAACTGAAATATTGTCGAAAACGTCCTTACACCTCACTCACTCATTCACTCACTCACTCACCAGCCCACTCTCTCACTCACCAGCCCGCCCACTCACTCACTCACCAGCCCACCCACTCACTCACTCACCAGCCGAACCCACTCACTCACCAGCCCACCCACTCACTCACTCACTCACTCACTCACTCACTCACCCACTCACCAGCCCACCCACTAACTCACTCAACACCTTGTCCTGGTTGTCACTGTCAACTTCATATGTAGAGACGGACCCCACATGGCTTATCTTCCCAAACTACACGTTTTCAAACACGATTTGGGGGCACGGGTGGCCCAGTCGTCTAAGGCGCCGCGATTCGCTGTGCAGAGTTGCGTCCCTGGACACGCCAGAAACCTATGATTGTGGGTTCGAATCCCGGTTCGCCCCGATTATGTTTCTAGGTTTGTCAGCACCATACCCGTGCTCGTGGGTTTCACCGAAGTGGTAAACGTCTGAGACCTGCATCACTTCGGGCTTTCCTCCCACATTAAGCTGACACGCCGCGATATGACTGGAATACTGTTAAAAGCGGCGTTAAACCCAACTCACTCACTCACTCACTCAAACACGATTTAATGAAAATATAAAGTCTTACTGACCAGAATCTCTCTGTGGGCCCAGCTGAGCAAAATGTTATACATGCCCACACATTTTCATAACGTTGAAATCAATCCGGATTTTAAAACAAAATAGCAAAATAAGTGATGGTGATGGTTACATGGATCTATCTTTCCTGCCTATAGCATAATATCATGACTATGAAATGAGTGTGGGGATTTTGTTTCACATTTTTAATCTTAATTTCAACGTCAACACCTTAGATGTGATTATGATTGTATCTCTATCACATGCAAACAAATCAATTTCTGTACCCACGAAATAATGTTATTGTTGTATCAATATGATAGCCTGCCCATAAACAATGTGTGAAAAATTCATAACCACTTTTCATTTGGTAAATAAATACAACCTTGGATAAGTGATATGCCACAATACCTACATGCCGATACTTCAGATAGATATATACAAACACACGAACGATTATATTGATATTGTTTTATTCGATTATTAGAACGATGAAGACATGATGTTATATACACGGAACATTATGTACAAATGGATGAAGCGTACGTACATGTACCAGATACATCACTATGTACATGTATACAATGACAAACTATTAATTACAGTGAACCAGCCGACTAAACAGTATTTCAGTTATATCACGGCTTCACGGCTTCACGGCTTCACGGCTTCACGGCTTCACTGCTTAAAGGTAGTCATCAACGATTTGAGTGTAAGCTTTATATAACAAGACACAAGGAAAATACGATTACTAGTTTGATTGTTGTAATGCGAGATACGTTTAAACAAGATGTCGTGCTGATTATGTGTGAAGAAGGACAATTCATTTGTGAAGTATTTAGGACTCATGCAAATTTAGGTCTTCTAACCTTTTAAAATGACTCGATGACTACCTCTAATTTTGGGGAGAAAAACATGAAAGTAGGAAGGCGTTTACGTTAAGTTAATAGAAGAGCTGGAACGATTCACTAACGTCACACTTCGTACCCTTTTACACAACTCCAGAGTAAACCTGTACGCACGGAGTGCTAGTTTGATACAGAAACGAATCCCTGATAATCCCAATGCAGCCCCAAACTGCATGATGGTAAGTGCGTATTACGCCGCTTTTTTCAATATTCCAGCAATATAACAGCGGAGAACACCTGGCATGGAATTCACACACTGTACCCATGTGGCAAATCGAACCCCAAGACTTCGGCGTGACGATCTTACGCTTCAGCCACTGGGCTACCCCACCGCCCCGGTCTATAAAATAGAAAAAAAGGGTGTCGGTCAGCTTGGAGAATATCTGAAGTGTTTAATATTGAATATTTCCCGTTCAAACACCCACCCGTAACTTGTTGTGTATCGTAGCGTTGGTTTTGATATCGGGATGAATTGGTGAGTCGATGAATCGTTTCAACACTACTGAACACAGTTACATGAAATTATTTATCTTGATAATAGAACCTTTTGTTTCGCTATGCAGCCATCATTGTCAAGGGGGTTGGTATGGCAGTTTCATGACTTTCAATTTACCATTTAAAACGTTTTTTGATCTGTCCGGAAATATATATTTACATTGACGGATAATTATACAAATGTCTATTAACATGATGTACACACACGCACACATACACGCACACATGCACATGCACATGCACACACACACAGACACACACACGCACACACATACGCGCGTATTATGTACATATACATAGAATGACGTAGATGGTATTTACACAACGAAAGGTGAAATAAATAGACAAGAATAAATCATCTACGTCTAGCCTGCTTTTGCAAAGCTGAGTTAAGCGTAAATCCGATTAGTCTACTGAAAGAAGCCGTTTCTAATCTACAATTCGTGGAGCTCTGCTACAGTGAGGCGACTTGATGTACGAGACGTCATCACTAGCAGGAAGCAGAGCATTGTGGTACAGGGCTGAGATTGTACTTCCTGTCAGGTGTTCGCCATGTTTCGACCCTCGTGATCTCAGCACAGCATCAAGCTCACGTTTTACTTCGAACCTCTACTTCTTTTGACGTTTGTATGTGTATCTGAGGGCGGAAGCGGGAGGGGTAGTAGGAGCTGTATAACAGGTGTGTGGAAACCGGCTCTAGGTGTTTTGAGCTGTATAAAGGGGGAGTCGCAACCTGCTCCAAGTTATAGGAGCTGTATAAAGGGGGAGTGGCAACCTGCTCCAGGTAGTAGGAGCTGTATAACAGGTGTGTGGAAACCGGCTCTAGGTGTTTTGAGCTGTGTAAAGGGGGAGTCGCAACCTGCTCCAAGTTATAGGAGCTGTATAAAGGGGGAGTGGCAACCTGCTCCAGGTAGTAGGAGCTGTATAACAGGTGTGTGGAAACCGGCTCTAGGTGTTTTGAGCTGTATAAAGGGGGAGTCGCAACCTGCTCCAAGTTATAGGAGCTGTATAAAGGGGGAGTGGCAACCTGCTCCAGGTAGTAGGATCTGTATAAAGGGGGAGTCGCAACCTGCTCCAAGTTATAGGAGCTGTATAAAGGGGTAGTGGCAACTTGCTCCAGGTTGTAGGAGCTGTATAAATGGGGAGTGGCAACCTGCTCCAGGTTGTAGGAGCTGTATAAAGGGGGTGTGGCAACCTGCTCCAGGTAGTAGGAGCTGTATATAGGGGGAGTGGCAACCTGCTCCAGGTAGTAGGAGCTGTATACAGGGGCACAATCTAATCTAGGCTCCATTAGCCGTTGGACAGCATGGCTTCATGTTCTAAGGCTGTATAGCGAGGGCGGGCCACGAGCCTGGGTCTAGACAATCACGACAGTATACTGTATCAACATACAACAAACTGCACGTATGCACCACAAGAAACAGTAATTATACATTGGCAAAACAAACATGCAAAAAATCTCATTGTACGAATGTTTTGCCCTCCAGTCGTGCCTGGTGCCACCGTTACTGAGATCCTAACACCAGGACTGTTGCTGAATGAATGATGTTTATTCTCGTAAATCAAGGCAGTGATACAGAGATGTAATTGGACACAGGAATTAGATACAATGAAGAAAACATGTCAGTGGAACATTTCCATACATGATCTTATATAACTTGCCAGTTTTAATAGAATTGGCTTATAAGTAATGGACATCCAATGGGAGAATTTTACGGCAGAAGGATACATACAGTAGTATTGAGGCAAAAACTTGTTTCTAATTTCTGAGAGTTTTGGATATTCTAATAAAAAGTGCATTTCATCACATATAAAAATTTTACACAATGTACATTTTCTTTCCTCTCTCACAATATTATACCATCTTCCTGTTTCAATAGGTAATCTATGATTTGGTGTTCTAAAACGAGCAAGAGAGATGCGTAGGGTGATTGGTAGTTCTAGTAAATAAGGTTCTAGAGACGGTAACTCTTTAAACATGTTATAATAGTAACCTTTAGATGAATTTTCCTTTGATTCTCGCCATCTTTGTAGAAAATTATCAATGAGAACATGTTTCACATTTTGTTTCAACCATGCGGCACTAATAAAGGTTTGAGACAGCCAAATGTAATTAAAGCCTATATTTTGAAGAATGCATTTTACTTCTTTTAATAGTGGGAAATGGTAATCTGGATTTGCAATGGACATTTGAAACATAAGTTTATATACTATACTAGAAAGGCTAGTTTGTGATGATGTTAGCTTGCACCAATATGAAATCATTCTTATCTTAATGAAAATGCTGAGAGGATACCTCCCTAGTTCACCATATACCATGTAATCGGGTGTTGACTGTTTTAACTTGAGAATATATTTACAAAATTTAAGATGTACACGTTCAATTAAAAACAGCATTTTCAAAACCCCACACCTCAGATCCATATAACAATACTGGCTGAACAAGTTAATCAAATAATTTCAGTTGACAGTCAATAGGAATTTCTAATATTCTAATTTTACGAAATACAGCGTACATTGCTCTAGATGCCTGATCTGTCAGTCTCTTTAGTGCCTTACAGAATCTACCAGTGTTTGTAAATAAAATACCAAGGTAAACATATTCTTTAACAACATGAAGAATCGAGTCATTTAACATAAATTTGACTCTATTTGTGGAGCGCTTGGCAAAAATAACAACTTTCGTTTTGTCAACATTGACTTTAAGTTTCCAGATAGTACAATATTCTTCAAATATAGTGAGACACTTTCTTAAATCTTCTGGGCTTTCGGCTATTAAAACAGTATCATCGGCATACAGAATGAGAAAAAGTTTTACGTACAGTTCAAGTGAATCTATTAAAAGGATATTTACATTATGCAGTCCTTCAAAGTCATTTTCAGATAAAAATTGTTCAAGGTCATTAAGGTACAAAGCAAACAGGAAAGGTGACAAATTTTCACCTTGTCTTACACCAATTTTACATGGGATGAAACCTGACACCTTGTTATTATGTGAAACACAAGATTTGATATTTTGATACATATTATATATGACATTAAAACATTTTCCTTTGATATTAGACTTTATCATTTTTGTCCACAGACCACACCACCATACTGTATCGAAAGCTTTGCTAAAATCGACGAAAACACAATACAACTTCTTATTAAGATTTCTATAGATATCAATGAGAGCTTTAAGAATAAACATATTGTCAATTGTTGAGTATTTTTTCCTTAATCCTGCTTGCGCTTCGCTTATCAGATTAGTCTGAACTGAGTAAGCTTGTAAACGATTATTCAATAGTGTAGTGAACAATTTACCTAAACAGCTTAGGATAGAAATACCTCTGTAATTGTCTGGGTCAGCTTGGTTTCCTTTGTTTTTGTAGATTGGTTTTATTTTGCCAACAAGCCAAGCTTCAGGTAAAACTCCAGCGTCAAAAACGAGGTTAAAAAACTCACGTAAACCGGCATCATAACATGAATAGAGCTTTTAATGTACTCATTGTAAATACCATCCAACCCACAAGCCTTATTGTTCTTCAATGCACGGACAGCTGACATAATTTCTTCTTCTGTAATCCTACAATCTAAGATATCATCATGATTATCATAATATGTGTTATTGGCAAAAACATCGTCATTATCATCAGAACTTTGATTAAGGTCTTTAAAAAATTCGAAAAATTTGTCAATACTGATTATTTCCGCTGTTTTCTTTGGTTCAAATGATTTTAAAATTTCCCAAAAATTCTTAGGGTTACTATCCTTACATTCCCTCAGTTGTTGGACACATTTGTTTTGATATGTCTTAAATGCCTTCTTTAGGGTTTTACTATAAGCTCTACTAGCTGAAATGTACATAGCTTTGCTATTACTGTCTTTAGTCCTTCCATATATACGTTTACGCTTGTGGTAAAATCTACGTGATGATTTACATTTTTCATCAAACCAGGGTTTATGCTTGTGCTTATGTACAGAGTGTCTAGAATTTCTTACAGTACCTAGAGTAGTTGCAGCCGCAGTAACCAGCGTCTGAGAGAGTTTATTTACAATTTGGTTAATGTCATTTGGCTCTATTTGGTCTTTACATGCATCTAATTCTGTACACTGATGGGTAATGGCAACCTTATCGATATTACATAAAAATGTTTCACTTTTATCAGGAACCCATCTTTTTACAACTTTATGTACATGTACATCTTTGTCATCATCTATAACTGGAGATAGTTGTTGTGCTGTACAATCTTACGTTAACGATAAGCCACAGTGTGCATCGGACGAGATCGGGTCAAACTCCTGCACCTCAAAATCTATTAATAATGGGAATGTTTCTGCTGATGCAATACAATAATCGACAACACTGGCATTTCTGCATGTCAGTTTACCAATACCCTTGTCTTTGCCTAATCTTCCATTCACAATATACAGCCGGTTATTTTTACATAAATCCAGGAGTTTATACCCGTTACAGTTTGTTTCAGTATCCATTGATATTCTATCTAATTTTACACCGTTGTCAACTAGAAGTTGTACATTTGAAAACAATAATTCCTCGTCAATAATATCATTGTCACATAAAAATTCGTCCAAAATGATAAAATCCGGAAGATTTTTAGTACGACAATTCATATCACCAACAATACACATGTACTGTGAGCAGTTTGACATACGAATGATATCATTTTCTAGTGTTGTAAATATTTCCGGTGAATGAAATCTACTTTGCTCTGGTGGTATATAGACAGTTCCTAGGATAAGGTCATCGTTAACATGCAGGTAATCACTTGGTATCTTACACCATAAAACAATATCATGTATCTTTTCGATGACGCTCACCTTGTCAAATAGTGTCTCTTTGATGGCTACAATGATCCCGCCAGATACACGTGTGTTCAGTGCGTTAGTTCTGTTATTCATATGAACTGAGAATCCTGGGATGTTCACAGCATCTAAATCACACGTTTCAGTTTCAGTCAGACACAGTATATCGTATCTGGACACATCGTTCACAAAATCGGGGTTCAACAGCTTTGTCCTAATACCACACACATTAAGAGACAGTATCTTAAGTTTCTCGTGGGAAGTTACGTTTTCACTGTTAGGCGACTCACGGGTTTGCTGACCTCCGTTATTCTCCTACCGCGGCCTGTTTTCTCCCGTGTCCTCAGTCCTGGCCATCTTGTTTGGTTGTCTGTTGTCTGACCGACCGACGCCACTCGCGTATGATCTCCTGCTGGGGGGAGGGCCTCGTGGGGTGAGATCTATAAACGGGTCGTCTCCTGGGTACACACGTCTCCCGTCTATATACAGTCTGTCTACAGTGAGGTTAGACTTCAAACCACGCCTCCTTCCTTCCTTGAAAATGGGGAGTAGATCTCTTCGTCTCTGCACAATCTCTTGAGGAAATTGTTCACTAGCACCGAATTGCGTTTCTCTCAGCTGTCTTGTGTTAGTCAGGATTTCCCACCGTTCGTCTGGATTTGCAAATTTTGCAACTATAGTACGTGGTCTGTTAGATAAGTGAGGGCCAATCCTATGTACACGTAAGAGGTGAATGTCTGTGTCACACTTCATTTCTTTCTTTAAGAAACATTTAATTACCTCTTTAGGTTCTTCTCCAGGCATTTCCGGGATCCCGTGAAAGAGTAGATTATCTCTCATAGAGCGTGTTTTCAGGTCAATAACAGATTCTTTCAGGTCTCGCTGTTCCTGGTATATGGAGTCTATGTCATAAAACACGTCTTCTACATCTCTCGACAACCTGTCCCGATCCTCGGTACTCTGTTCTGTAAGCTCCCGTACCTGTTGTTTCAGCTTTTTGTTTGCTGATGCAGTCTCTCTCACACAGGCTTCAAGCTTATCAACGCGAAGTGTTGTCTCTATCATTGTAATGTCGAGAGATGTCAGCTTATTGTCAATCATAGTTAATTTACTGTCAATGCTATCAACACATTGCATCCTCTGGTTTATGGAATTAATTTATGGAGAAATCGGGGCCTGGTCAAAAGCCAGCTTATTATAGAAGGAACACGTGAAGATCTTGGGTAGAATAGGTCTTCAGCAACCCAAGCTAGTCTCACCCCGTGAAGATCCGAGGTAGAATAGGTCTTCAGCAGCCCATGCTTGTCTCACCCCGTGAAGATCCGAGGTAGAATAGGTCTTCAGCAACCCATGCTTTCCGTAACAGGCGATTATGCTTGTCGTAAGAGGCGACTAACGAGATCGGGTGGTCAGGCTCGCTGACTTGGTTGATGCATGTCATCGTATCCCAATTGCGTGGATCGATACTCATGATATCAATCCTTGGATTGTCTGGTCCTGACTCGATTATTTACAGACCGCCGTCATATAGCTGGACTATTGCTGAGTCTGGCGTTAAACAACAAACAAAACAAACAAATAAGGCTAAGTTTCTCTGAAATCCTTTCTTGTCCCATCTATCAACGTAAAGACGTTTTGAAGTAAGGCAGAGATACGACAAATAAACAAACAAACAAAACATAATTTTACCCTTTACTTTGTGAAAATCTTGAACATGAGAAGGCAAAGTGATTGTAACTTAGATAAAAAAAAACTTGATGAAGGGAAATTGGTTCTAACATACATTGTGATCCTTGTGATTAGACCGTTCTATGAAATGACTTTTAATATACATAAGCAACAGAGAACTGAAACATATTCGATGTCAACAGTTTCACTCAGACCTATTGTCAAAGAGCCTCTTATATAGTTGTATACAATTTGTCTTTAATGCCTCCTTATGTATGTGCCTAGTAACACAGGATTGTTGTTAGAGACGAGTTAAATTAAGATCCGGTGTCTACTGTTTGAGCATGTCCAGGACTCGATTATTTACAGGTCGCCTTGATATAGCTATTATGCTACTGACTGCAGCGAAACACACTTCATTCACCAATTCACTACTGGTTTTGGGTATCTCATAAACGTAGTAGGGGCTTTTGCCACCACCGGTCTGTCAAGTCCCTCCACCAACACCAATCGCCGCTTAAAGAACTGGACAGCCGCCTTGTCACTGAGATCTTGGAACTCCTCCTTGTGTTGTAGCCCATTAGTGCCACTGTATTCAATGTGCACAGCCCGAGCCAGACAATCCTCAAGGACATCATCAAAGTCATATCGGTCTGCTAGATGCATGAAATGTACCAGCTGAGACTTGGATAAAGTTCGCACGTGTAGTTTCAGGTAGGTCTTTACAAACCTGCGACAGCGTTGTATTAGAGACATCATTGCATATTCCTCCGCCAGTGGAAGTAGTGCGTCAATGTTGTCTACTGTGACCGGATTGACGGTCGATGGGTAGATGCACAGTAGCAGCTCTACAATGTCGTCGTATGTCTTCCCGGGTAGCGGAACTTCTAATGAGGTTTTCTTTTTGAACTTCCCAAAAAACATTTTTTCAAAGACTGGAGATGCAATCGAAAGTACTGTTTTGTTCACGTGCAGCTTTTGGTCCTCGACTACAAGCGCCACATCACTTGTCAGGGATACCTCGGAAAACATGTTCTCAGAATTTTCCATGACCGCTTCTGTAATAAGAAATTCTATATTAGGAGCATGAGACGACGGTGTCATACGATCACATACGCGCCACTGAGAGTTGGTTTTTGGACAGTTAATTTCCTTTTCGTGATTTTTTGACGTTTCAGCTTTGGCCAAATACACTCATCTCGACAGGTAATGTGACTGAATATTGGTAAAAAGTGGTTTGTTGGCATTGAGTTGCACACGACAACAGACTTTTGTTTATTAATCATGTCTTCCCGCTAATATTGTCTTCGGCTTTTGAACAGATGCACACAATTTGACGTATTACCTTTCATAATTTGTATTCTTAGCACACTTTGAGCTTTATATTATGAGGGTCAAGATTCGTAAAGCACATTCTCAAATTGATCAAGACATCTATTTCGGAATTGTCGCATGACTGCATGTTCGGCGTCAAGCAATAACTATTTACTGCTATAAAATAAGTTGTCAAGAAAGTGAGGGGATATAACTCTAAACACTATTCTCTGGGGTAGCTATATCATGAAGACCAAGTCATTCATTAATAGTTGTAAGGAAATATCATATTTTGGTGTAGCAGACGCCCATAAGCTCCACACACTGGTGGACCATTTACTTGTTTGGGCAGAGTCTGGTGTTTTTTCATTATTCTTAAATACTTTATCATTATTCAAACTATTTCTTATTGTATACTGAGGTGAAAATATATTTTATGAAAATATTAACTGCATTAGTTCGGTACTTAAATGTGTTTTCGTTGTTTTTTTAGGTGAGTGAATAAGCCAGCTGTCACAGACAGATATAATAGTTTTATTCAATTAACAGTTAATTCACACCTGTGAAACTAATTTTTCCCGTAATGTGTGTATATTTTGATACTTTGTTTAGAATCAAACCTTTTTTAATGGTAGATCTAATAGTAGTTTTCTTTTTATTCATCAGACGGCAACATTACACAATCGTCTAGGATCCCTACTTGTATGTTATCTAAGCCTTAGGAACTGTATTGTAATGTATACTCATGTACCACCGATGGTGTTTTTTCTGATAATACACAGCATACGAGAATCCGAATCCGTTTATACATAGAAACCGCCAGGGTGTCAAAACAATAGAGTGTGTGAGTGAATGAGTATGGTTTTACGTCGCTTTTAGCAATATTCCAGCAATATCACGGCAGGAGACAACAGAAATGGGCTTCACACATTGTACCCATGTCGGGAATCGAACCCGGGTCTTCGGCGGGACGAGGAACGCTTTAACCACTAGGTTACCCGACCGCCCCTCAAAACAATAGAATATACTTCCGAATAAAACCGAGGAAGCGTCTCCGGCAGTGAACAGTATTGTACACTAGTCACGTGGTGCCAGGCCACTGTCATGTTATACTCACTATCGTCAACCTTGTATCTCTTGAGCAGGGTGGCGAGTAGGCAGTCACCAAGGCCACAGACCACAACGCAGACACCAGGCACAGCAGGAAATTGAATTTGCATCAAAACTGTGGCGACTAATGTTCAGACTTATCTGCTCTTGAATGTATGCATTTAAAGAGTACGTTCGTCGATAGTGTCACATGTGTCCCATTCAATACCAATTGATTCGTCTGTACACAGGTTTAAGCATGACAACACTATTACGAGGTCGCTATAAATAGCCAATGTCGTGAGGTGTTTGTTGTTACATATAGATTACATACAAAAAGAGTCCTTGCGAAGCTGTAGCGTCGGCTGTTTGAACAAGATGATTCTGTCACAGTAAAACTGTTCATATCATGAACACCTGATGCCTATTCTTTGACGCTGACGTTTGATATTTATATGTCAAACATTCTATTTATCAGAGATATGAACTGCTAAAAATCAAGATTTATCCGAATTTGTAAAACTCTGGCATATGTATGTGGACCTGAGGACTTAATTGCATGACATCCCTGGGCTGAAGTATAGCTCACATGGTCTCTGATACAACGTGAAACTAAACTGTTGTTATTGCTTAGTGTAAACTGCCGGGCAAAAGACACTTGCAAAATGGATTTTGCCGAAATATTACAAACGTTATCAAAACGTTACTAGGTTGAAAACAGTCGCCGAAACACTGCAAACTTAAGGCCCAAAACACAACTATGATACCCGTATCAAATACATCACTATCGAATAACCAGTTCTTGTTTTTTCAATTAAGCCACCATCAACCATAAGTATACTTTCTTTTGCCCGGCAGTGTAGTATAATTCAATGTGATGCCACCGACGTAGTGGCACAAGTCGTGTACGCAGATCCAAAGTACTGCCTATATACTGTTATTTACCTGTTATTTCATGTACACATTATAATATAAGACTGAACGTTCCTGAAGGTAATGGTGCTGAAGCTTTGAAGACAGGTAGCATTTCAACATTTGACCTGGCATATTACAAACACAAGAACATCTATTTCTTTTTCAGTTAAATACATGTATAATGTGATTCACGCGTGTATCAAACATAGGGTTCTCAAAACATCGTAAACGACTCTATAAAACATACTGCCGTCAAACTGATGATTATGCACGATGACAATACACGTGGATTAACAACATTCAAGTGTCCCACAATTTGTCTTTAACAAAGTCCTCGTTGTGGACGTCCCAAATAAACAGGATTGGTGTAAAAGACGACTTAAATGAGGATCCGGTGTCAACTGTTTGAGTATGTACATGGAAACTATGGATCGGTGTTAAGCCAATGGTTGGCCAGGTCTCGTTTATTTACAGGTCGCCTTGATTTTGCTTTTGTGCTATTGACTGAGATGAAAAATGATTTATTCTCCAATTCATTACTGACATTCTCAATTGTTTGGTGAATGTCCGTATCCTAAGATCAAAATGTACGTCTGACTTGTAAAACGATCACTATTCAGACTCTTTGAAAGCAGGCAGCATATTCTTGATAACGTGAGCTAAATCTTCCATCGCTTCAGTGCCGAGCTTCCGACATCGCCCGCAACACACAGCCTTACATTCTCGACATTCGTGCCTTGCATGGCGGTGGGAGAACTCGTTACACTTGCCGCTGATGATAGTCTGGAAGTCTTCTTGGAGGTTCCCGGAAGCAGTGGTGGAGCTCTCCAAAACCGGTCTGACAAGTCCCTCCACCAACACCAATCGTCGCTTAAAGAACTGGACAGCTGTCTTGTCGCAGAGATCTTGGAACCCCTCCTGGTGTTGTAGCCCATTGACATCACTGTATTCAATGTACACAGCCTGGGTCAGACAATCCTCAAGAACATCATTAAAGTCATATTTGTCTGCTAGATGCATGAAATGTACCAGCTGAGACTTAGATAGAGTTTTCACGTTTAGTTTCAGGTAGGTTGTGACAAACGTGCGACAGCGTTGTTTTAGTGACGTCATAAGGTATTCCTCCGCTAATGGAAGTAGTGCGTCAATGTTGTCTGCTGTGATCGGATTGGTGGTCGATGGGTAAATGCACAGAAGCAGCTCTACCATGTCGTCGTATGTCTTCTCGGGTAGCGGAACTTCTAATAAGGTTTTCTCTTTGAATTCCCCAAAGAACATTTTTTCAAAGACTGGAGATGCAATCGAAAGTACTGTTTTGTTCACGTGCAGCTTTTTACCCTCGACTACAAGCGCCACATCACTGGTTAGGCATGCCTCGGAAAACATGTTCATTGACTTTTCCATGGCCGCTGTAATGAGAAAGTTTAGAAACATTTGAAAATTTCTTTTGCACAGCTCCATGTTCTTGTGGTGAAACAAAGCATAGCGATGACTTCAGACTTTCCCCAAGACCCTATCCACGACGAATTATTCAATGCTTGACAAAACGTAAGTTCTTTGAAATAATCACCAAATAACAGTTTGTTTGTTTTTTGTACATTTTACATTATATACACAGTACATGTGTAGCTGCTTCTTCCCGAAGCAAGGTGTCAACTGACTGTAAAAGCCTACCCGCGCCGAACTAGACTGGCATTTCTAGACTCGATCGTTGCGCCACCAGTGGCTATTACAAGTCTCGATCCTTCTATGTCCCTCCTATTGACCAATCATATTCCACCTCTCATATCACTTGCGTTTGCTTCATGCAAAATGACGGCGTGCAGTCGAGATGATCTGACCGATAATCAAAATTTATTGTGATAAAACGGGTCTTACTTCGCGAAGTGCATCAAATGGCATGAGTGCCTTGATTAAAAAACTTGAAAAAAAATGGAAAATATCTGTTGACGCCGATTTGGGGGTACACTTGCTTTACAAATCCTGCAATAGACCAAAATAATCCATAATTTCAGCCTAGTTCGGCGAGGGTGGAAACTGGACTTTTATAGTCAGTTAACTTCCTTGACTTGGGAAGATGGTGTAGCTGTAACGTTTACTATGCATTAGAACATAAATGGCCTGCGATACCTTGTGAGCTACTGTCAGTGACAATCGAGTGTATTATATGTCCCTGTGATTTCACACACTCAAGTGACAGCTGACATAAACGTACATGGAGATACAGACCTACGTGTTTTCATACAAAGTAACTGTGAACTGTGAGACACGACAGTGGCCTGTGTAAAGAATATACACCCGGATAAAACCGAGAATCGTCTCCGGCAGTGAACAGTATTGTCCACTGTCACATGGTGTTGGTCAACTGTCATGTAAGACTCACTGTGTGTTCGTCTACCTTGTGTCTCTTCGGCAGGGTGGCCCTCCGAGTACTGTCAGTCAGCGGGTGGACAGTCACTGATACCACAGCGTAGCACGTAGGCACAACGTCGACACAACGTAGGCACAACGTCGACACAACGTAGGCACAACGTAGGCACAACGTAGACACAACGTCGACACAACGTAGGCACAACGTAGTCTTCATCGCCGACGGACTATACACGTTGCCCTTTCAGCTTCCTATTTCAATCAGTTCTTGTTTAGATATGGTTAACCTTAACGGCTTGGTGTATTATATATTTTAACATAAGACACCATTGCTAAATCCAACGGAGGGAACACTGGCTTTGTACAGCTAGCAGGAGCTCTACCGAATAATTGAATCAACACTTGCGAATATTGTGTAGAGTTATGTGCTCTTGATATGAGTCAGGCGCTAAATCGATCTCTACGTGCAAACAACGTTTGACTTGTGAAATAACCAACTCGCCGTTTAGAAACACTAGTCGTGTTATGTTTTCAAAAGTATTATTCCAATGAAACAAACATCGTTGTTAATGTATGCATTTACTTTTTAACAAAAAACTTGTGTTCCATTCAATACTCAATGAATCGTCTGTAAAATGTTTGAGTGTGAGGACACGAGAATGGGGTGGTTATAAATAGCCCACGCCAGGCGGGGTTTGTTGTCCACATTGATAACATACATACCGAGTCCACACGTAGCTGTAACGTTGGCGGTTTGAACAAGATGATTCTGTTATATCAAAACTGGCTTTATATTTCTCTTCGAAACATACCGGTGAAGATACGGGTTAGAATGGGTCTTCAGCAACCCATGCCAACCGTAAAAAGCGACTTTCCTTGTTGTGAGAGTGAGTGAGTGGGTTAAAATGTAACGTCACATCGGCATCATTTTTAGCCAAGTGGTGACGAGGCACAACGTCGACACAACGTAGGCACAACGTCGACACAACGTAGGCACAACGTAGGCACAACGTAGACACAACGTCGACACAACGTAGGCACAACGTAGTCTTCATCGCCGACGGACTATACACGTTGCCCTTTCAGCTTCCTATTTCAATCAGTTCTTGTTTAGATATGGTTAACCTTAACGGCTTGGTGTATTATATATTTTAACATAAGACACCATTGCTAAATCCAACGGAGGGAACACTGGCTTTGTACAGCTAGCAGGAGCTCTACCGAATAATTGAATCAACACTTGCGAATATTGTGTAGAGTTATGTGCTCTTGATATGAGTCAGGCGCTAAATCGATCTCTACGTGCAAACAACGTTTGACTTGTGAAATAACCAACTCGCCGTTTAGAAACACTAGTCGTGTTATGTTTTCAAAAGTATTATTCCAATGAAACAAACATCGTTGTTAATGTATGCATTTACTTTTTAACAAAAAACTTGTGTTCCATTCAATACTCAATGAATCGTCTGTAAAATGTTTGAGTGTGAGGACACGAGAATGGGGTGGTTATAAATAGCCCACGCCAGGCGGGGTTTGTTGTCCACATTGATAACATACATACCGAGTCCACACGTAGCTGTAACGTTGGCGGTTTGAACAAGATGATTCTGTTATATCAAAACTGGCTTTATATTTCTCTTCAAAACATACCGGTGAAGATACGGGTTAGAATGGGTCTTCAGCAACCCATGCCAACCGTAAAAAGCGACTTTCCTTGTTGTGAGAGTGAGTGAGTGGGTTAAAATGTAACGTCACATCGGCATCATTTTTAGCCAAGTGGTGACGAGCTTGTCGTAAGAGGCGACTAACAGGATCGGGTGGTCAGACTCGCTGACTTGGTTGATGCATGTCATCGTATCCAAATTGCGTGGATCGATGATCATGATGCCAATCACTGGATTGTCTGGCCCAGACTCGATTATTTACAGACCGCCGTCAAATAGCTGGAATATTGCTAAGTGCGGCGTGAAACTCCTATGTATATGGACCGGGGACTATAATATACCTTTGACACCACTGGGGTGAACTAAAGCTGAGATCGTCTTTGATGCCACGTGAAACTGACTGCTGTTATTGATTTATGTGAACTGCTGGACAAAAGAAAATGGTCCCTTGAAAATTGGATTTGACCAACAAATTACAAACGATAGGAAAACGTTGCAAGGCTTAAGTCTGCCTGTTGTTGTCCATTTGTGTCCACTAGGTAGATGCAGTTGCTGTAAACTATGTTCATAACGAACACGCTCTTAAAGGAACCTATGATGACGAACGTATTGTTTGGTCCCGACCATTTGTTATATGTATGCTGTGTATATTCTTATAACGACTCTCACACTATCAACCACTGGTTTGCTTGCTCCAGCACCCCGTAAACAGATTGAAATCTTTTCCCTCATTTGATAGTTAAATGTTCGTGTTAAAATTATACACATCAATTTTCACACAACTACTGGTATATATGTGTTCGGTTTGTATAGGTGAGGGAAGATATCCGCGCTGTAAGAAGTACAACTTGTGATATCAATCAGCCGGAGTTGACGAAATATGGATGACACAAAGAGCTCCAGAATACCATAGAACAGCACTTTATTTCTCTCAGGCCGAGCGCATCGGCACATAAGGTACAAACAGTATTTTACATTGCGGTGGACAGAGGTTAACTGGGAGTTTTTTTTACAATTTTCATTATAATGTTAATAAATTTAGTTTGTTTTGGACAGATATCTTGTGACAAATAATTGCTGGAGTTGTAACATGTTTGGTCTTTTTAAAAAGTGTTTTCGATGTACATGTCCCTTTGTTCATTGAAATATTTACATTTGAGTGAGTGAGTGAGTGAGTATGGTTTTACGCCGCTTTTAGCAATATCAGACACCAGAAATGGGCTTCACACATAGCACCCATGTCGGGAATCGAACCCGGGTCTTCGGCGTGACGAGCGAACGCTTTAGCCACTAGGCTACCCGACCGCCCCTATTCACATTTAAAAATATAGTGGAATTCATCTTCAATGTCAAAACTATCACACAACCTGCATTTTTCGAATGTCCTCCGTTCCCCTCCCTCGTCATGTCAGACAGGTGTGACGAGCGGCCCAGTCGTTTGAGGCGCTAGGCAGAGTTCTGTCAGAAACATAAGATCGTGGGTTGGAACCCCAAATGGACCCTGATCATGTTTCTGGGTGTGCCAGCTCCATGCCCGAGCTGGTGGGTTTCACCCAATTAATAACAGTCATCAACTGGGCTTTCCTCCCACATAAAGCTGGCACGTCGTGAAGTAAATGAAATACCGTTCAAGGGCGTAAAACATTGCTCACTCACAAAACAATAACTCGTCCTCTCTCATGTCAGGAAGTGTTGTGTATACGGAAAGCGAAATAAAGAAGAGTTTTTAATATTTCACAAGAACAGTGTACAAGGAAGAGAAGTTGTCAGTCGACCACTACACCAACAAGAAGAGAAAACCCTTGCACAGGTGCAGCAAGAACACGCTCACTACACAATCTTATGTTTTATGCACAGAGCAAGACCCATGCTGGCGTTCCGTGCATTTCCCCACGCTCGTAGCGGTTTGTACTGTTCACAGTCACCCAAATACATGTTGGACTACACTGTATTGTTTAGTAGATTATAATAACCGACCTTCATATATTAGTGTAATTAATAAGGTATGAGTTATCTTTAGTTTCTTCTGAACGCATTTAAATAATAATTTACAGAGACATTCATCATCATCGGGGAACATGTCACTCGATGTTGAACCATAATCTATCACACTAGACCCTCAATGTAGGGGACACGGGTGGCCCAGTCGTCCAAGGTGCCGCGGTTCGCTGTGCAGAGTTGCGTCCTTTGGGCACGTCAGAGACTTATAGTTGTGGGTTCGAATCCCGGATCGCCCCGATTATGTTTCTAGGTTTGTCAGCACCATACCCGTGCTCATAGGCCAATTCGCTGTGCGGAGGCCTTCGAGAAACCTTTGATCATTGGTTGCACACCCCGATTCGCCATGATTAGGTTTCTAGGTTTGTCGACACGATACTCATGTTCGTGGGTTTGACCAAGGCAATGAACATCTACGACCTGCATCACTTCGGGTGTGCCTCCCACATTAAGCTGAGTCGCCGTGATATAACTGAAATATTGTCGAAAAGGTCGTTACACCTCACTCAACCACTAACTCACTCAACCACTCACTCAACCACTCACTCAACCACTCACTCAACCACTCACTCAACCACCCACTCACTCAACCACCCACTCACCCGGGCCCACTCACTCACTCCCTCAACAGCTAGTCCTGGTTGTCACTGTCATCATCATATGTAGAGACGGACCCCACATCTTCCCAAACTACACGTTTTCAAACACGATTTAATGAAAATATAAAGTCTTACTGACCAGAATCTCTCTGTGGGCCCAGCTGAGCAAAATGTTATACATGCCCACATATTTTCATAACGTTGAAATCAATCCGGATTTTAAACAAAATAGCAAAATAAGTGATGGTGATGGTCATATGGATCTATCTTTCCCGCATATAGCATAATATCATGATCATGCAATGAGAGTGAGGATTTTGTTTCACATTTTAATTTTAATTTAAATGTCAACACCTTAGATGTGTTTATGATTGTATCTCTATCACATGCAAACAAATCAATTTCTGTACCCACGAAATAATGTTATTGTTGTATCAATATGATAGCCTGCCCATAAACAATGTGTGAAAAATTTATAACCACTTTTCATTTGGTTAATAAATACAACCTTGGATAAGTGATATGACACAATACATACATGCCGATATTTCAGATAGATATATACAAACACACGAACGATTATATTGATATTGTTTTATTCGATTATTAAAACGATGAAGACATGATGTTATATACACAAAACATTATGTACAAATGGATGAAGCGTACGTACATGTACCAGATACATCACTATATACATGTATACAATGACAAACTATCAATTACAGTGAACGAGCCGACTAAACAGTATTTCAGTTATATCACGGCTTCACGGCTTCACGGCTTCACTGCTTAAAGGTAGTCATCAACGATTTTAGTGTAAGCTTTATATAACAAGACACAAGGAAAATACGTTGATTACACTAGTTTGATTGCTGTAATGCGAGATACGTTTAAACAAGATGTTGTGCTGATTATGTGTGAAGAAGGACAATTCATTTGTGAAGTATTTAGGACTCATGCAAATTTAGGTCTTCTAACCTTTTAAAATGACTCGATGACTACCTCTAATTTTGGGGAGAAAAACATGAAAGTAGGAAGGCGTTTACGTTAAGTTAATAGAAGAGCTGGAACGATTCACTGACGTCACAATCCGTACCCTTTTACACAACTCCAGAGTAAAGCTGTACGCACGGAGTGCTAGTTTGATACAGCAGCGAAACCCTGATAATCCTAATACAGCCCCAAACTGCATGGAAGTGAGTGCGTATGGTTTTACGCCGCTTTTAGGAATATTCCAGCAATATCACACCTGGCATGGAATTCACATACTGTACCCATGTGGCAAATCGAGCCCCAGGACTTCGGCGTGACGATCTTACGCTTCAGCCACCAGGCTACCCCACTGCCTGGGGGTGCAGCCTAGATTGAAGCTCTTTGAGGGGTGAAGGGGAGGGGGTGCAGCCTTGATCTACCCTCTATGGGGGGGAAGTTAAGGGGGAGGAGGTGCAGCCTTAATCTAGGCTCTATTGGGGGTGAAGGGGAGGGGTTGCAGCCTTGATCTAAGCTACACCACCGCCCCGGTCTATATATAGAAAATAAGTGTGTCGGTCAGCTTGTAGAATATGTGAAGTGTGTAAAACAGTTAAATGTTGAATATTTCTCGTCCAATTACCCACCCGTAACTTGTTGTGTATCGTAGCGTTGGTTTTGATATCGGAGTGAATTGGTGAGTCGATGAATCGTTTCAACACTACTATACACAGTTACATGAAATTATTTATCTTGATAATAGAACCTTTTGTTTCGCTATGCAGCCATCATTGTCAAGGGGGTTGGTATGGCAGTTTCATGACCTTCAATTTACCATTTAAAACGTTTTTTGATCTGTCCGGAAATATATATTTACATTGACGGATAATTATACAAATGTCTATTAACATGATGTACACACACGCACACATACACGCACACACGCACATGCACACACACACAGACACACACACGCACACACATACGCGCGTATTATGTACATATACATAGAATGACGTAGATGGTATTTACACAACGAAAGGTGAAATAAATAGACAAGAACTAATCATCTACGTCTAGCCTGCTTTTGCAAAGCTGAGTTAAGCGTAAATCCGATTAGTCTACTGAAAGAAGCCGTTTCTAATCTACAATTCGTGGAGCTCTGCTACAGTGAGGCGACTTGATGTACGTGACGTCATCACTAGCAGGAAGCAGAGCATTGTGGTACAGGGCTGAGATTGTACTTCCTGTCAGGTGTTCGCCATGTTTCGACCCTCGTGATCTCAGCACAGCATCAAGCTCACGTTTTACTTCGAACCTCTACTTCTTTTGACGTTTGTATGTGTATCTGAGGGCGGAAGGGGGAGGGGGTGCAGCATGTATCTAGGCTCTAAGAGGGGTGAAGGGGGAGGAGAATGGGGTGCAACCAGGATCTAGGCTCTATGAGGGGTGAAAGGGGGTGCAGCCTGGATCTAGGCTCTATGAGGGGTGAAGGGGGAGGGGGTGCAGCCTTGATCTAAGCTGTCAGGGGTGAAGGGGGGGGGGGGGGGGTGCAGCCTTGATCTAGGCTCTATGAGGGGTGAAGGGAGAGGGGGTGCAGCCTAGATCTAGGCTCTATGAGGGGTGAAGGGAGAGGGGTTGCAGCCTGGATCTAGGCTCTATGAGGGGTGAAGGGGGAGGGGGTGCAGCCTGCATCTAGGCTCTATGAGGGGTGAAGGGAGAGGGGGTGGAGCCTAGATCTAGGCTCTATGAGGGGTGAAGGGAGGGGGGGTGCAGCCTGCATCTAGGCTCTATGAGGGGTGAAGGGAGAGGGGGTGCAGCCTAGATCTAGGCTCTATGCGGGGTGAAGGGAGAGGGGGTGCAGCCTGGATCTAGGCTCTATGAGGGGTGAAGGGGGAGGAGGTGCAGCCAGGATCTAGGTTCGATGAGCGGTATAGAGCAGAAATCGTGGGATATTCTGGTCCAGGTTACACTGATGGTTGAAAGGGGACAACAGTCTGGACAACCAAAACCATTCTACGGCAAATCTAAAAGGGGAATACGGAAATCATTACTGTTAGGTTCTGTGGGCGGTGAAGACGTTTTGGTCGCATAAAATCGTGTAAGGGTGTGTGGCAACCCTGGGTAGCCTGATCTATGTTGGATGAGCTGTATAAAGGGTGTGTGGAAATCGGCTCTAGGTGTTTTGAGCTGTATAAAGGGGGAGTGGCAACCTGCTCCAGGTAGTAGGAGCTGTATAACAGGTGTGTGGAAACCGGCTCTAGGTGTTTTGAGCTGTATAAAGGGGGAGTGGCAACCTGCTCCAGGTAGTAGGAGCTGTATAACAGGTGTGTGGAAACCGGCTCTAGGTGTTTTGAGCTGTATAAAGGGGGAGTGGCAACCTGCTCCAAGTTATAGGAGCTGTATAAAGGGGGAGTGGCAACCTGCTCCAGGTAGTAGGAGCTGTATAACAGGTGACGTGGAAACCGGCTCTAGGTGTTTTGAGCTGTATAAAGGGGGAGTGGCAACCTGCTCCAAGTTATAGGAGCTGTATAAAGGGGGAGTGGCAACCTGCTCCAGGTTGTAGGAGCTGTATAAAGGGGGAGTGGCAACCTGCTCCAAGTTATAGGAGCTGTATAAAGGGGTAGTGGCAACTTGCTCCAGGTTGTAGGAGCTGTATAAAGGGGGAGTGGCAACCTGCTCCAGGTTGTAGGAGCTGTATAAAGGGGGTGTGGCAACCTGCTCCAGGTAGTAGGAGCTGTATAACAGGTGACGTGGAAACCGGCTCTAGATGTTTTGAGCTGTATAAAGGGGGAGTGGCAACCTGCTCCAAGTTATAGGAGCTGTATAAAGGGGGAGTGGCAACCTGCTCCAGGTTATAGGAGCTGTATAAAGGGGGAGTGGCAACCTGCTCCAGGTTGTAGGAGCTGTATAAAGGGGGAGTGGCAACCTGCTCCAAGTTATAGGAGCTGTATAAAGGGGATGTGGCAACCTGCTCCAGGTTGTAGGAGCTGTATAAAGGGGGAGTGGCAACCTGCTCCAGGTTGTAGGAGCTGTATACAGGGGCAGAATCTAATCTAGCCTCCATTAGCCGTTGGACGGCACGGCTTCATGTTCTAAGGCTGTATAGCGAGGACGGGCCACGAGCCTGGGTCTTGACAATCACGACAGTATACTGTATCAACATACAACGAACTGCACGTATGCACCACAAGAAACAGTAATTATACATCGGCAAAACAAACATGCAAAAAATCTCATTGTACGAATGTTTTGCCCTCCAGTCGTACCTGGCGCCACCGTTACTGAGATCCTAACACCAGGACTGTTGCTGAATGAATGATGTTTATTCTCGTAAATCACTTCAGTGATACAGAGATGTAATTGGACACAGGAATTAGATACAATGAAGAAAACATGTCAGTGGAACATTTCCATACATGATCTTATATAATTAACTTGCCAGTTTTAATAGAAATGGCTTATAAGTTATGGACATCAAATGGGAGAATTTTACGGCAGAAGGATACATACAGTAGTATTGAGGCAAAAACTTGTTTCTAATTTCTGAGAGTTTTGGATATTCTAATAAAAAGTGCATTTCATCACATAAATTTTACACAATGTACATTTTCTTTCCTCTCTCACAATATTATACCATCTTCCTGTTTCAATAGGTAATCTATGATTTGCTGTTCTAAAACGAGCAAGAGAGATACGTAGGGTGATTGGTAGTTCTATTAAATAAGGTTCTAGAGATGGTAACTCTTTAAACATGTTATAATAGTAACCTTTAGATGAATTTTCCTTTGATTCTCGCCATCTTTGCAGAAAATTATCAATGAGAACATGTTTCACATTTTGTTTCAACCATGCGGCACTAATAAAGGTTTGAGACAGCCAAATGTAATTAAAGCCTATATTTTGAAGAATGCATTTTACTTCTTTTAATAGTGGGAAATGGTAATCTGGATTTGCAATGGACATTTGAAACATAAGTTTATACACTATACTAGAAAGGCTAGTTTGTGATGATGTTAGCTTGCACCAATATGAAATCATTTTCATCTTAATGAAAATGCTGAGAGGATACCTCCCTAGTTCACCATATACCATGTAATCGGGTGTTGACTGTTTTAACTTGAGAATATATTTACAAAATTTAAGATGTACACGTTCAATGAAAACAGCATTTTCAAAACCCCACACCTCAGATCCATATAACAATACAGGCTGAACAAGTTAATCAAATAATTTCAGTTGACAGTCAATAGGAATTTCTAATATTCTAATTTTACGAAATACAGCGTACATTGCTCTAGATGCCTGATCTGTCAGTCTCTTTAGTGCCTTACAGAATCTACCAGTGTTTGTAAATAAAATACCAAGGTAAACATATTCTTTAACAACATGAAGAATCGAGAAACACAAGATTTGATATTTTGATACATATTATATATGACATTAAAACATTTTCCTTTGATATTAGACTTTATCATTTTTGTCCACAGACCACACCACCATACTGTATCGAAAGCTTTGCTAAAATCGACGAAAACACAATACAACTTCTTATTAAGATTTCTATAGATATCAATGAGAGCTTTAAGAATAAACATATTGTCAATTGTTGAGTATTTTTTCCTAAATCCTGCTTGCGCTTCGCTTATCAGATTAGTCTGAACTGAGTAAGCTTGTAAACGATTATTCAATAGTGTAGTGAACAATTTACCTAAACAGCTTAGGATAGAAATACCTCTGTAATTGTCTGGGTCAGCTTGGTTTCCTTTGTTTTTGTAGATTGTTTTTATTTTGCCAACAAACCAAGCTTCAGGTAAAACTCCAGTGTCAAAAACGAGGTTAAAAAACTCACGTAAACCGGCATCATAACATGAATAGAGCTTTTAATGTACTCATTGTAAATACCATCCAACCCATATAATTTCTTCTTCTGTAATCCTACAATCTAAGATATCATCATGATTATCATAATATGTGTTATTGGCAAAAACATCGTCATTATCATCAGAACTTTGATTAAGGTCTTTAAAAAATTCGAAAAATTTGTCAATACTGATTATTTCTGCTGTTTTCTTTGGTTCAAATGATTTTAAAATTTCCCAAAAATTCTTAGGGTTACTATCCTTACATTCCCTCAGTTGTTGGACACATTTGTTTTGATATGTCTTAAATGCCTTCTTTAGGGTTTTACTATAAGCTCTACTAGCTGAAATGTACATAGCTTTGCTATTACTGTCTTTAGTCCTTCCATATATACGTTTACGCTTGTGGTAAAATCTACGTATGATTTACATTTTTCATCAAACCAGGGTTTATGCTTGTGCTTATGTACAGAGTGTCTCGAATTTCTTACAGTACCTAGAGTAGTTGCAGCCGCAGTAACCAGCGTCTGAGAGAGTTTATTTACAATTTGGTTAATGTCATTTGGCTCTAATTGGTCTTTACATGCATCTAATTCTGTACACTGATGGGTAATGGCAACCTTATCGATATTACATAAAAATGTTTCACTTTTATCAGGAACCCATCTTTTTACAACTTTATGTAATGTACATCTTTGTCATCATCTATAACTGGAGATAGTTGTTGTGCTGTACAATCTAACGTTTACGATAAGCCACAGTGTGCATCGGACGAGATCGGGTCAAACTCCTGCACCTCAAAATCTATTAATAATGGGAATGTTTCTGCTGATGCAATACAATAATCGACAACACTGGCATTTCTGCATGTCAGTTTACCAATACCCTTGTCTTTGCCTAATCTTCCATTCACAATATACAGCCGGTTATTTTTACATAAATCCAGGAGTTTATACCCGTTACAGTTTGTTTCAGTATCCATTGATATTCTATCTAATTTTACACCGTTGTCAACTAGAAGTTGTACATTTGAAAACAATAATTCCTCGTCAATAATATCATTGTCACATAAAAATTCGTCCAAAATGATAAAATCCGGAAGATTTTTAGTACGACAATTCATATCACCAACAATACACATGTACTGTGAGCAGTTTGACATACGAATGATATCATTTTCTAGTGTTGTAAATATTTCCGGTGAATGAAATCTACTTTGCTCTGGTGGTATATAGACAGTTCCTAGGATAAGGTCATCGTTAACATGCAGGTAATCACTTGGTATCTTACACCATAAAACAATATCATGTATCTTTTCGATGACGCTCACCTTGTCAAATAGTGTCTCTTTGATGGCTACAATGATCCCGCCAGATACACGTGTGTTCTGTGCGTTAGTTCTGTTATTCATATGAACTGAGAATCCTGGGATGTTTACAGCATCTAAATCACACGTTTTAGTTTCAGTCAGACACAGTATATCGTATCTGGACACATCGTTCACAAAATCGGGGTTCAACAGCTTTGTCCTAATACCACACACATTAAGAGACAGTATCTTAAGTTTCTCGTGGGAAGTTACGTTTTCACTGTTAGGCGACTCACGGGTTTGCTGACCTCGGTTATTCTCCTACCGCGGCCTGTTTTCTCCCGTGTCCCCAGTCCTGGCCATCTTGTTGGGTTGTCTGTTGTCTGACCGACCGACGCCACTCGCGTATGATCTCCTGCTGGGGGGAGGGCCTCGTGGGGTGAGATCTATAAACGGGTCGTCTCCTGGGTACACACGTCTCCCGTCTATATACAGTCTGTCTACAGTGAGGTTAGACTTCAAACCACGCCTCCTTGCTTCCTTGAAAATGGGGAGTAGATCTCTTCGTCTCTGCACAATCTCTTGAGGAAATTGTTCACTAACACCGAATTGCGTTTCTCTCAGCTGTCTTGTGTTAGTCAGGATTTCCCACCGTTCGTCTGGATTTGCAAATTTTGCAACTATAGTACGTGGTCTGTTAGATAAGTGAGGGCCAATCCTATGTACACGTAAGAGGTGAATGTCTGTGTCACACTTCATTTCTTTCTTTAAGAAACATTTAATTACCTCTTTAGGTTCTTCTCCAGGCATTTCCGGGATCCCGTGAAAGAGTAGATTATCTCTCATAGAGCGTGTTTTCAGGTCAATAACAGATTCTTTCAGGTCTCGCTGTTCCTGGTATATGGAGTCTATGTCATAAAACACGTCTTCTACATCTCTCGACAACCTGTCCCGATCCTCGGTACTCTGTTCTGTAAGCTCCCGTACCTGTTGTTTCAGCTTTTTGTTTTCTGATGCAGTCTCTCTCACACAGGCTTCAAGCTTATCAACGCGAAGTGTTGTCTCTATCATTGTAATGTCGAGAGATGTCAGCTTATTGTCAATCATAGTTAATTTACTGTCAATGCTATCAACACATTGCATCCTCTGGTTTATGGAATTAATTTATGGAGAAATCGGGGCCTGGTCATAAGCCAGCTTATTATAGAAGGAACACGTGAAGATCTGGGGTAGAATAGGTCTTCAGCAACCCAAGCTAGTCTCACCCCGTGAAGATCCGAGGTAGAATAGGTCTTCAGCAGCCCATGCTTGTCTCACCCCGTGAAGATCCGAGGTAGAATAGGTCTTCAGCAACCCATGCTTTCCGTAACAGGCGATTATGCTTGTCGTAAGAGGCGACTAACGAGATCGGGTGGTCAGGCTCGCTGACTTGGTTGATGCATGTCATCGTATCCCAATTGCGTGGATCGATACTCATGATATCAATCCTTGGATTGTCTGGTCCTGACTCGATTATTTACAGACTGCCGTCATATAGCTGGACTATTGCTGAGTCCGGCGTTAAACAACAAACAAAACAAAACAATAAGGCTAAGTTTCTCTGAAATCCTTTCTTGTCCCATCTATCAACGTAAAGACGTTTTGAAGTAAGGCAGAGATACGACAAATAAACAAACAAACAAAACATAATTTTACCTTTACTTTGTGAAAATCTTGAACATGAGAAGGCAAAGTGATTGTAACTTAGATAAAAAAAAACTTGATGAAGGGAAATTGGTTCTAACATACATTGTGATCCTTGTGATTAGACGTTCTGTGAAATAACTTTTAATGTACATAAGCAACAGAGAACTGAAACATATTCGATGTCAACAGTTTCACTCAGATCTATTGTCAAAGAACCACTTATATAGTTGTATATACAATTTGTCTTTAATGGCTCCTTGTGTATGTGCCTAGTAACACAGGATTGTTGTTAGAGACGAGTTAAATTAAGATCCGGTGTCTACTGTTTGAGCATGTCCAGGACTCGATTATTTACAGGTCGCCTTGATATAGCTATTATGCTACTGACTGCAGCGAAACACACTTCATTCATCAATTCACTACTGGTTTTGGGTATCTCATAAACGCAGTAGGGGCGGCTTTTGCCACCACCGGTCTGTCAGGTCCCTCCATCAACACCAATCGCCGCTTAAAGAACTGGACAGCCGCCTTGTCACTGAGATCTTGGAACTCCTCCTGGTGTTGTAGCCCATTAGTGCCACTGTATTCAATGTGCACAGCCCGAGCTAGACAATCCTCAAGGACATCATCAAAGTCATATTGGTCTGCTAGATGCATGAAATGTACCAGCTGAGACTTGGATAAAGTTCGCACGTGTAGTTTCAGGTAGGTCTTTACAAACCTGCGACAGCGTTGTTTTAGAGACATCATTGCATATTCCTCCGCTAGTGGAAGTAGTGCGTCAATGTTGTCTACTGTGACCGGATTGGCGGTCGATGGGTAGATGCACAGTAGCAGCTCTACCATGTCGTCGTATATCTTCCCGGGTAGCGGAACTTCTAATAAGGTTTTCTCTTTGAACTCCCCAAAGAACATTTTTTCAAAGACTGGAGATGCAAGCGAAAGTACCGTTTTGTTCACGTGCAGCTTTTGGTCCTCGACTACAAGCGCCACATCACTTGTCAGGGATTCCTCGGAAAACATGTTCTCAGAATTTTCCATGGCCGCTTCTGTAATAAGAAATTCTATATTAGGAGCATGAGACGACGGTCTCATACGGTCACATACGCGCCACCGAGAGTTGGTTTTTTGACAGTTAATTTCCTTTTCGTGAATTTTTGACGTTTCAGCTTTGGCCAAATACACTCATCTCGACAGGTAATGTGACTGAATATTGGTAAAAAGTGGTTTGTTGGCATTGAGTTGCACACGACAACAGACTTTTGTTTATTAATCATGTCTTCCCGCTAATATTGTCTTCGGCTTTTGAACAGATGCACACAATTTGACGTATTACCTTTCATAATTTGTATTCTTAGCACACTTTGAGCTTTATATTATGGGGGGTCAAGATTCGTAAAGCACATTCTCAAATTGATCAAGACATCTACTTCGGAATTGTCGCATGACTGCATGTTCGGCGTCAGGCAATAACTATTTTCTGCTGTAAAACAAGTTGTCAAGAAAGTGAGGGGATGTAACTCTAAATACTATTCTCTGGGGCCGCTATATCATGAAGACCAAGTCATTTATTAATAGTTGTAAGGAAATATCATATTTTGGTGTAGCAGACGCCCATGAGCTCCAGACACTGATGGACCATTTACTTGTTTGGGCAGAGTCTGGTGTTTTTTCATTATTCTTAAATACTTTATCATTATTCATACTATTTCTTATTGTATACAGAGGTGAAAACATATTTTATGAAAATATTAACTGCATTAGTTCGGTACTTAAATGTGTTTTCGTTGTTTTTTTAGGTGAGTGAATAAGCCAGCTGTCACAGACAGATATAATAGTTTTATTCAATTAACAGTTAATTCACACCTGTGAAACTAATTTTTCCCGTAATGTGTGTATATTTTGATACTTTGTTTAGAATCAAACCCTTTTTTAATGGTAGATCTAATAGTAGTTTTCTTTTTTTTCATCAGACGGCAACATTACGCAATCGTCTAGGATCCCTACTTGTATGTTATCTAGGCCTCAGGAACTGTATTGTAATGTATACTCATGTACCACCGATGGTGTTTTTTTTCTGAGAATACACAGCATACGAGAATCCGAATCCGTTTATCCGTAAAAACCGCCAGGGTGTCGAAACAATAGAGTGAAGGAGTGAGTGAGTATGGTTTTACGTCGCTTTTAGCAATATTCCAGCAATATCACGGCAGGAGACACCAGAAATGGGCTTCACACATTGTACCCATGTCGGGAATCGAACCAGGGTCTTCGGCGTGACGAGCGAACGCTTTAACCACTAGGTTACCCGACCGCCCCTCAAAACAATAGAATATACTTCCGGATAAAACTGAGGAAGCGTCTCCGGCAGTGAACAGTATTGTACACTAGTCACATGGTGCCAGGCCACTGTCATGTTATACTCACTATCGTCAACCTTGTATCTCTTGAGCAGGGTAGCGAGTAGGCAGTCACCAAGGCCACAGACCACAACGCAGACACCAGGCACTTTACAGCAGGAAGTGGAATTTGCATCAAAACTGTGGCGAATAATGTTCAGAGTTATCTGCTCTTGAACGTATGCACTTAAAGAGTACGTTCGTCGATCGTGTCACGTGTGTCCCGTTCAATACCAATTGATTCGTCTGTATACAGGTTTAAGCATGGCAACACTAGTACGAGGTCGCTATAAATAGCCAATGTCGTGAGGTGTTTGTTTTACATATACATTACATACACAAAGAGTCCTTGCGAAGCTGTAGCGTCGGCTGTTTGAACAAGATGATTCTGTCACAGTAAAACTGTTCATATCCTGAACACCTGGTGCAATCGCAGATTTACAGTGATCCATTCATATCATTTTCACACCGATTTTGCTTTTTACGCCCAAAGGAATCTGTTTCCTCAGACAATCGACGCTGACTATTCTTTGACGCTGACGTTTGATATTTATGTGTCAAACATTCTATTTACAAGAGATATGAACTGCTAAAAACCAAGATTTATTCGAATTTGTTAAACTCTGGCATATGTATGTGGACCTGAGGACTTAGTTGCATGACATCCCTGGGCTGAAGTATAGCTCACATGGTCTCTGATACAACGTGAAACTAAACTGTTGTTATTGCTTAGTGTAAACTGCCGGGCAAAAGACACTTGCAAAATGGATTTTGCCGAAATATTACAAACGTTATCAAAACGTTACTAGGCTGAAAACAGTCGCCGAAACACTGCAAACTTAAGGCACAAAACACAACTGTGATACCCGTATCAAATACATCACTATCGAATAACCAGTTCTTGTTTTTTCAATTAAGCCACCATCAACCATAAGTATATTTTCTTTTGCCCGGCAGTGTAGTATAATTCAATGTGATGCCACCTACGTAGTGGCACAAGTCGTGTACGCAGATCCAAAGTACTGCCTATATACTACTGCCGTCCTGTTATTTCATGTACACATTACAATATAAGACTGAACGTTCTAGAAGGTAATGGTGCTGACGCTTAGAAGACAGCTAGCATTTCAACATTTGACCTGGCATATTACAAACACAAGAACACCTATTTCTTTTTCAGATACATACATGTATAATATGATTCACGCGTGTATCAAACATAAAGTTGTCAAAACATCGTAAACGACTATATAAAACATACTACCGTCAAACTGATGATTATGCACGATGACAATACACGTGGATTAACAACATTCACGTGTCCCACAATTTGTCGTTAACAAAGTCCTCGTTGTGGACGTCCCAAATAAACAGGATTGGTGTAAAAGACGACTTAAATGAGGATCCGGTGTCAACTGTTTGAGTATGTACATGGAAACTATTGATCGGTGTTAAGCCAATGGTTGGCCAGGTCTCGTATATTTACAGGTCGCCTTGATTTTGCTTTTGTGCTATTGACTGAGGCGAAACATGTTTTATTCTCCAATTCATAACTGACATTCTCCAGTTTTTGTGAATGTCTGCATCCCAAGATCAAAATGTACGTCTGACTTGTAAAACGATTACTATTCAGACTCTTTGAAAGCAGGCAGCATATTCTTGATAACGTGAGCTAAATCTTCCATCGCTTCAGTGCCGAGCTTCCGACATCGCCCGCAACACACAGCCTTACATTCTCGACATTCGTGCCTTGCATGGCGGTGGGAGAACTCGTTACACTTGCCGCTGATGATAGTCTGGAAGTCCTCTTGGAGGTTCCCGGAAGCAGTGGTGGAGCTCTCCAAAACCGGTCTGACAAGTCCCTCCACCAACACCAATCGTCGCTTAAAGAACTGGACAGCTGTCTTGTCGCAGAGATCTTGGAACCCCTCCTGGTGTTGTAGCCCATTGACATCACTGTATTCAATGTACACAGCCTGGGTCAGACAATCCTCAAGAACATCATCAAAGTCATATTTGTCTGCTAGATGCATGAAATGTACCAGCTGAGACTTGGATAAAGTTTTCACGTTTAGTTTCAGGTAGGTTGTGACAAACGTGCGACAGCGTTGTTTTAGTGACGTCATAAGGTATTCCTCCGCTAATGGAAGTAGTGCGTCAATGTTGTCTGCTGTGATCAGATTGGTGGTCGATGGGTAAATGCACAGAAGCAGCTCTACCATGTCGTCGTATGTCTTCCCGGGTAGGGGAACTTCTAATAAGGTTTTCTCTTTGAATTCCCCAAAGAACATTTTTTCAAAGACTGGAGATGCAAGCGAAAGTACTGTTTTGTTCACGTGCAGTTTTTTACCCTCGACTACAAGCGCCACATCACTGGTCAGGCATGCCTCGGAAAACAAGTTCTTTGACTTTTCCATGGCCGCTTCTGTAATGAGAAAGTTTAGAAACATTTGAAAATTTCTTTTGCACAGCTCCGTGTTCTTGTCGTGAAACAAAGCGTAGCGATGACTTCAGACTTGCCCCAAGACCCTATTCACGACGAATTATTCAATGCCTGACAAAAAACGTAAGTTCTTTGAAGTAATCACCAAATAACAGTGTTTGTTTTGTTTTTTTTGTACATTTAGATTATATGCACAGTACATGTGTAGCTGCTTCCTCCCGAAGCAAGGTGTCAACTGACTGTAAAAGCCTACCCTCTCCGAACTAGACTGGCATTTCTCGATCGTTGCGCCACCAGTGGCTATTACGAGTTACGTTCCTTCTATAACCCTCCTATTGACCAATCAGATTCCACATCTCATATCACTTGCGTTTGCTTCAAACAAAATGACGGCGCGCAGTCGAAATAATCTGATCGATAATCAAAATTATATTGTGATAAAACGGTTCTTACATCGCGAAGTGCATCAAATGACATGAGTACCTTGATTAAAAACCTGAAAAGATTTGGAAAATAGCTGTTGACCCCGAGTTGGCTGTACACATGCTTTACAAGTCCTGCAATCGACCAAAATATAACTCCATAATTTCAGCCTAGTTCGGGGAGGGTGGAAACTGGACTTTTATAGTCAGTTAACTTCCTTGACTCGGGAAGATGGTGTAGCTGTAACGTTTACTATGCATTAAAACTCAAATGGCATCCGATACCCTGTGAACTACTGTCAGTGACAATCGAGTGTATTGTAATTGTTTTATTCACAAAAAGTGTTAGGCCGTAGGCCTATTACACAGAACTATTAACAGAGAGAGGGAGAAAAAAGAATTACCACTATTTTACATATATATCCATATCCATACACATTCATACACATACGCATGCATATATACAAATAAATATTTAGACTGTATGTAATGACCGAAGTCGAAAAGCTTTGTAAACGTAGACTGCTAGATTTCGTATAATTTTAAAGTTAGTGGATGACATAAGAGCATTAAATTTATTTTTAGAAGGGGTTGTAAAATATTTAGGAGAAATGTATTCAGCTCTTAAATCACTATAAGCATTGCATATAAGCACAAAATGATATTCGTCCTCAATAAAATTCTGGTTACAAATGATTTCACACACTCAAGTGACAGCTTCTATAAACGTACATGGAGATACAGACTGTAGTGTTTTCATACAAAGTAACTGTGAACTGTGGGACACGACAGTGGCCTGTGTAAAGAATATACACCCAGATTAAACAGAGAATCGTCTCCGGCAGTGAACAGTATTGCCCACTGTCACATGGTGTTAGTCAACTGTCATGTTATACTCACTGTGTGTTCTGTCGTCTACCTTGTGTCTCTTCGACAGGGTGGCCCTCCGAGTACTGTCAGTCAGCGGGTGGGTACAACGTCGACACAACATAGGCACAACGTAGGCACAACGTCGACACAACGTAGGCACAACGTCGACACAACGTAGGCACAACGTAGTCTTCATCGCCGACGTACTATACACGTTGCGCCTTCAGCTTCCTATTTCAGTTCTTGTTTAGATATGGTTAACCTTAACGGCTTGGTGTATAATATATTTTAATATAAGACACCATTGCTAAATCTAACGGAGGGAACACTGGCATTGTACAGCTAGCAGGAGCTCTACCGAATAATTGAATCAACACTTGCGAATATTGTGTAGAGTTATGTGCTCTTGATATGAGTCAGGCGCTAAATCGATCTCTACGTGCAAACAGCGTTTGACTTGTGAAATAACCAACTCGCCGTTTAGAAACACTAGTCGTGTTATGTTTTCAGAAGTATTATTCCAATGAAACAAACATCGTTGTTAATGTATGCATTTACTTTTTAACAAAAAACTTGTGTTCAATTCAATACTCAATGAATCGTCTGTAAAATGTTTGAGTGTGAGGACACGAGAACGGGGTGGTTATAAATAGCCCACGCCATGCGGGGCTTGTTGTCCACATTGATAACATGCATACCGAGTCCACACGTAGCTGTAACGTTGGCGGTTTGAACAAGATGATTCAGTTATATTAAAACTGGCTTCATATTTCTCTTCGAAACATACCAGTGAAGATACGGGTTAGAATGGGTCTTCAGCAACCCATGCCTGCCGTAAAAAGCGACTTTCCTTGTTGCGAGAGTGAGTGAGTGGGTTAAAATGTAACGTCACATTGGCATTATTTCAGCCAAGTGGTGACGAGCTTGTCGTAAGAGGCGACTAACAGGATCGGGTGGTCAGACTCGCTGACTTGGTTGATGCATGTCATCGTAAAACTTTCCAAATTGCGTGGATCGATGATCATGATGCCAATCACTGGATTGTCTGCTCCAGACTCGATTATTTACAGACCGCCGTCAAATAGCTGAAATATTGCTAAGTGCGGCGTGAAACTCCTATGTATATGGACCGGGGATTTTTAACTATAATCTATATCTATAGTCTACCTTTGACACCACTGGGGTGAACTAAAGCTCAGATCGTCTTTGGTGCCACATGAATCTGAACTACTGTTATTGATTTATGTGATCTGCTGGACAAAAGAAAATGGTCCCTTGAAAATTGGATTTGACCAACAAATTACAAACGATAGGAAAACGTTGCAAGGCTTAAATCTGCCTGTTGTTGTCCATTTGTGTCCACGAGGTAGATGCAGTTACTGTAAACTATGTTTATAACGAACACGCTCTTTAAAGAACTAATGATAACGAACTTATAGTTTGGTCCCGATCATTTGTCATATATATGCTGTGTATATTCTTATAACGAACTACGCTTATAACGAACTAAAATTTCTGGCCCCTTTGATTTCGTTATGCCCGTAGTTTACTGTACGCGGAAATCAAGGAAGAATGTGCACTTTTATGGAAGGCTGAGTGTGCAGTTTGACTCTCACACTATCAACCACTGGTTTGCTTGCTCCAGCACCCCGTAAACAGTCGATGACAGATTAAAATCTATTCCCTCACTTGATAGTTGTACAAAATGTTCGTGTTAAAATTATACACATCAATTTTCACACAACTACTGGTATATAGGTGTTCGGTTTGTATAGGTGAGGGAAGATATCCGCGCTGTAAGAAGTACAACTTGTGATATCATTCAGCCGGAGTTGACGAAATATGGAGGACACAAAGTGCTCCAGAATACCACAGAACAGCACTTTATTTCTCTCAGGCCGAGCGCATCGGCATACAAGGTACAAACAGTATTTTACATTGCGGTGGACAGAGGTTAACTGGGAGTTTTTTACAATTTTCATTATAATGTTAATAAATTTACATAGTTTGTTTTGGACAGATATCTTATGACAAATAATTGCTGGAGTTGTAACATATTTGGCCTTTTTAAATAGTGTTTTGGGATGTACATGTCCCTTTGTTCATTGAAATATTTACATTTGAGTGAGTGAGTGAGTGAGTATGGTTTAACGCCGCTTTTAGCAATATCAGACACCAGATATGGGCTTCACACATAGCACTCATGTCGGGAATTGAACCCGGGTCTTCGGCGTGACGAGCGAACGCTTTAGCCACTAGGCTACCCGACCGCCCCTATTCACATTTGAAAATATAGTGGAATTCATCTCCAATGTCAAAACTATCACACAACCTGTATTTTTCGAATGTCCTCCGTTCCCCTCGCTCGTCATGTCAGACAGGTGTTACGAGCGGCCCAGTCGTTTGAGGCGCTAGGCAGAGTTCTGTCAGAAACATAAGATCGTGGGTTGGAACCCAAAATGGACCCTGATCATGTTTCTGGGTGTGCCAGCTCCATGCCCGAGTTGGTGGGTTTCACCCAATTAGTAACAGTCATCACCTGGGGTTTTCTCCCACATAAAGCTGGCACGCCCTGAAGTAAATGAAATACCGTTCAAGGGCGTAAAACATTGCTCACTCACAAGACAATAACTCGTCCTCTCTCATGTCAGGAAGTGTTGTGTATACGGAAAGCGAAAACAAGAAGAGTTTTTAATATTTCACAAGAACAGTGTAGAAGGAAGAGAAGTTGTCACTCGACCACTCCACCAACAAGAAGAGAAAACCCTTGCACAGGTGCAGCAAGAACACGCTCACTACACAATCTTATGTTTTATGCACAGAGCAAGACCCATGCTGGCGTTCCGTGCATTTCCCCACGCTCGTAGCGGTTTGTACTGTTCACAGTCACCCAAATACATGTTGGACTACACTGTATTGTTTAGTAGATTATAATAACCGACCTTCATATATTAGTGTAATTAATAAGGTATGAGTTATCTTTAGTTTCTTCTGAACGCATTTAAATAATAATTTACAGCACCATACCCGTGATCATAGGCCAATTCGATGTGCAGAGGCCTTCGTAAAACCTTTGATCACTGGTTGCACACCCCGATTCGCCATGATTAGGTTTCTAGGTTTGTCGACACGATACTCATGTTCGTGGGTTTGACCAAGGCAATGAACATCTACGACCTGCATCACTTCGGGTGTACCTCCCACATTAAGCTGAGTCGCCGTGATATCACTGAAATATTGTCGAAAACGTCCTTACACCTCACTCACTCATTCACTCACTCACTCACCAGCCCACTCTCTCACTCACCAGCCCGCCCACTCACTCACTCACCAGCCCACCCACTCACTCACTCACCAGCCGAACCCACTCACTCACCAGCCCACCCACTCACTCACTCACTCACTCACTCACTCACCCACTCACCAGCCCACCCACTAACTCACTCAACACCTTGTCCTGGTTGTCACTGTCAACTTCATATGTAGAGACGGACCCCACATGGCTTATCTTCCCAAACTACACGTTTTCAAACACGATTTGGGGGCACGGGTGGCCCAGTCGTCTAAGGCGCCGCGATTCGCTGTGCAGAGTTGCGTCCCTGGACACGCCAGAAACCTATGATTGTGGGTTCGAATCCCGGTTCGCCCCGATTATGTTTCTAGGTTTGTCAGCACCATACCCGTGCTCGTGGGTTTCACCGAAGTGGTAAACGTCTGAGACCTGCATCACTTCGGGCTTTCCTCCCACATTAAGCTGACACGCCGCGATATGACTGGAATACTGTTAAAAGCGGCGTTAAACCCAACTCACTCACTCACTCACTCAAACACGATTTAATGAAAATATAAAGTCTTACTGACCAGAATCTCTCTGTGGGCCCAGCTGAGCAAAATGTTATACATGCCCACACATTTTCATAACGTTGAAATCAATCCGGATTTTAAAACAAAATAGCAAAATAAGTGATGGTGATGGTCATATGGATCTATCTTTCCCGCCTATAGCATAATATCATGACTATGAAATGAGTGTGGGGATTTTGTTTCACATTTTTAATCTTAATTTCAACGTCAACACCTTAGATGTGATTATGATTGTATCTCTATCACATGCAAACAAATCAATTTCTGTACCCACGAAATAATGTTATTGTTGTATCAATATGATAGCCTGCCCATAAACAATGTGTGAAAAATTCATAACCACTTTTCATTTGGTAAATAAATACAACCTTGGATAAGTGATATGCCACAATACCTACATGCCGATACTTCAGATAGATATATACAAACACACGAACGATTATATTGATATTGTTTTATTCGATTATTAGAACGATGAAGACATGATGTTATATACACGGAACATTATGTACAAATGGATGAAGCGTACGTACATGTACCAGATACATCACTATGTACATGTATACAATGACAAACTATTAATTACAGTGAACCAGCCGACTAAACAGTATTTCAGTTATATCACGGCTTCACGGCTTCACGGCTTCACTGCTTAAAGGTAGTCATCAACGATTTGAGTGTAAGCTTTATATAACAAGACACAAGGAAAATACGATTACTAGTTTGATTGTTGTAATGCGAGATACGTTTAAACAAGATGTCGTGCTGATTATGTGTGAAGAAGGACAATTCATTTGTGAAGTATTTAGGACTCATGCAAATTTAGGTCTTCTAACCTTTTAAAATGACTCGATGACTACCTCTAATTTTGGGGAGAAAAACATGAAAGTAGGAAGGCGTTTACGTTAAGTTAATAGAAGAGCTGGAACGATTCACTAACGTCACACTTCGTACCCTTTTACACAACTCCAGAGTAAACCTGTACGCACGGAGTGCTAGTTTGATACAGAAACGAATCCCTGATAATCCCAATGCAGCCCCAAACTGCATGATGGTAAGTGCGTATTACGCCGCTTTTTTCAATATTCCAGCAATATAACAGCGGAGAACACCTGGCATGGAATTCACACACTGTACCCATGTGGCAAATCGAACCCCAAGACTTCGGCGTGACGATCTTACGCTTCAGCCACTGGGCTACCCCACCGCCCCGGTCTATAAAATAGAAAAAAAGGGTGTCGGTCAGCTTGGAGAATATGTGAAGTGTTTAATATTGAATATTTCCCGTTCAAACACCCACCCGTAACTTGTTGTGTATCGTAGCGTTGGTTTTGATATCGGGATGAATTGGTGAGTCGATGAATCGTTTCAACACTACTGAACACAGTTACATGGAATTATTTATCTTGATAATAGAACCTTTTGTTTCGCTATGCAGCCATCATTGTCAAGGGGGTTGGTATGGCAGTTTCATGACTTTCAATTTACCATTTAAAACGTTTTTTGATCTGTCCGGAAATATATATTTACATTGACGGATAATTATACAAATGTCTATTAACATGATGTACACACACGCACACATACACGCACACATGCACATGCACATGCACACACACACAGACACACACACGCACACACATACGCGCGTATTATGTACATATACATAGAATGACGTAGATGGTATTTACACAACGAAAGGTGAAATAAATAGACAAGAATAAATCATCTACGTCTAGCCTGCTTTTGCAAAGCTGAGTTAAGCGTAAATCCGATTAGTCTACTGAAAGAAGCCGTTTCTAATCTACAATTCGTGGAGCTCTGCTACAGTGAGGCGACTTGATGTACGAGACGTCATCACTAGCAGGAAGCAGAGCATTGTGGTACAGGGCTGAGATTGTACTTCCTGTCAGGTGTTCGCCATGTTTCGACCCTCGTGATCTCAGCACAGCATCAAGCTCACGTTTTACTTCGAACCTCTACTTCTTTTGACGTTTGTATGTGTATCTGAGGGCGGAAGCGGGAGGGGTAGTAGGAGCTGTATAACAGGTGTGTGGAAACCGGCTCTATGTGTTTTGAGCTGTATAAAGGGGGAGTCGCAACCTGCTCCAAGTTATAGGAGCTGTATAAAGGGGGAGTGGCAACCTGCTCCAGGTAGTAGGAGCTGTATAACAGGTGTGTGGAAACCGGCTCTAGGTGTTTTGAGCTGTGTAAAGGGGGAGTCGCAACCTGCTCCAAGTTATAGGAGCTGTATAAAGGGGGAGTGGCAACCTGCTCCAGGTAGTAGGAGCTGTATAACAGGTGTGTGGAAACCGGCTCTAGGTGTTTTGAGCTGTATAAAGGGGGAGTCGCAACCTGCTCCAAGTTATAGGAGCTGTATAAAGGGGGAGTGGCAACCTGCTCCAGGTAGTAGGATCTGTATAAAGGGGGAGTCGCAACCTGCTCCAAGTTATAGGAGCTGTATAAAGGGGTAGTGGCAACTTGCTCCAGGTTGTAGGAGCTGTATAAATGGGGAGTGGCAACCTGCTCCAGGTTGTAGGAGCTGTATAAAGGGGGTGTGGCAACCTGCTCCAGGTAGTAGGAGCTGTATATAGGGGGAGTGGCAACCTGCTCCAGGTAGTAGGAGCTGTATACAGGGGCACAATCTAATCTAGGCTCCATTAGCCGTTGGACAGCATGGCTTCATGTTCTAAGGCTGTATAGCGAGGGCGGGCCACGAGCCTGGGTCTAGACAATCACGACAGTATACTGTATCAACATACAACAAACTGCACGTATGCACCACAAGAAACAGTAATTATACATTGGCAAAACAAACATGCAAAAAATCTCATTGTACGAATGTTTTGCCCTCCAGTCGTGCCTGGTGCCACCGTTACTGAGATCCTAACACCAGGACTGTTGCTGAATGAATGATGTTTATTCTCGTAAATCAAGGCAGTGATACAGAGATGTAATTGGACACAGGAATTAGATACAATGAAGAAAACATGTCAGTGGAACATTTCCATACATGATCTTATATAACTTGCCAGTTTTAATAGAATTGGCTTATAAGTAATGGACATCCAATGGGAGAATTTTACGGCAGAAGGATACATACAGTAGTATTGAGGCAAAAACTTGTTTCTAATTTCTGAGAGTTTTGGATATTCTAATAAAAAGTGCATTTCATCACATATAAAAATTTTACACAATGTACATTTTCTTTCCTCTCTCACAATATTATACCATCTTCCTGTTTCAATAGGTAATCTATGATTTGCTGTTCTAAAACGAGCAAGAGAGATGCGTAGGGTGATTGGTAGTTCTAGTAAATAAGGTTCTAGAGACGGTAACTCTTTAAACATGTTATAATAGTAACCTTTAGATGAATTTTCCTTTGATTCTCGCCATCTTTGCAGAAAATTATCAATGAGAACATGTTTCACATTTTGTTTCAACCATGCGGCACTAATAAAGGTTTGAGACAGCCAAATGTAATTAAAGCCTATATTTTGAAGAATGCATTTTACTTCTTTTAATAGTGGGAAATGGTAATCTGGATTTGCAATGGACATTTGAAACATAAGTTTATATACTATACTAGAAAGGCTAGTTTGTGATGATGTTAGCTTGCACCAATATGAAATCATTCTTATCTTAATGAAAATGCTGAGAGGATACCTCCCTAGTTCACCATATACCATGTAATCGGGTGTTGACTGTTTTAACTTGAGAATATATTTACAAAATTTAAGATGTACACGTTCAATTAAAAACAGCATTTTCAAAACCCCACACCTCAGATCCATATAACAATACTGGCTGAACAAGTTAATCAAATAATTTCAGTTGACAGTCAATAGGAATTTCTAATATTCTAATTTTACGAAATACAGCGTACATTGCTCTAGATGCCTGATCTGTCAGTCTCTTTAGTGCCTTACAGAATCTACCAGTGTTTGTAAATAAAATACCAAGGTAAACATATTCTTTAACAACATGAAGAATCGAGTCATTTAACATAAATTTGACTCTATTTGTGGAGCGCTTGGCAAAAATAACAACTTTCGTTTTGTCAACATTGACTTTAAGTTTCCAGATAGTACAATATTCTTCAAATATAGTGAGACACTTTCTTAAATCTTCTGGGCTTTCGGCTATTAAAACAGTATCATCGGCATACAGAATGAGAAAAAGTTTTACGTACAGTTCAAGTGAATCTATTAAAAGGATATTTACATTATGCAGTCCTTCAAAGTCATTTTCAGATAAAAATTGTTCAAGGTCATTAAGGTACAAAGCAAACAGGAAAGGTGACAAATTTTCACCTTGTCTTACACCAATTTTACATGGGATGAAACCTGACACCTTGTTATTATGTGAAACACAAGATTTGATATTTTGATACATATTATATATGACATTAAAACATTTTCCTTTGATATTAGACTTTATCATTTTTGTCCACAGACCACACCACCATACTGTATCGAAAGCTTTGCTAAAATCGACGAAAACACAATACAACTTCTTATTAAGATTTCTATAGATATCAATGAGAGCTTTAAGAATAAACATATTGTCAATTGTTGAGTATTTTTTTCCTAAATCCTGCTTGCGCTTCGCTCATCAGATTAGTCTGAACTGAGTAAGCTTGTAAACGATTATTCAATAGTGTAGTGAACAATTTACCTAAACAGCTTAGGATAGAAATACCTCTGTAATTGTCTGGGTCAGCTTGGTTTCCTTTGTTTTTGTAGATTGTTTTTATTTTGCCAACAAGCCAAGCTTCAGGTAAAACTCCAGCGTCAAAAACGAGGTTAAAAACTCACGTAAACCGGCATCATAACATGAATAGAGCTTTTAATGTACTCATTGTAAATACCATCCAACCCACAAGCCTTATTGTTCTTCAATGCACGGACAGCTGACATAATTTCTTCTTCTGTAATCCTACAATCTAAGATATCATCATGATTATCATAATATGTGTTATTGGCAAAAACATCGTCATTATCATCAGAACTTTGATTAAGGTCTTTAAAAAATTCGAAAAATTTGTCAATACTGATTATTTCCGCTGTTTTCTTTGGTTCAAATGATTTTAAAATTTCCCAAAAATTCTTTCGGTTACTATCCTTACATTCCCTCAGTTGTTGGACACATTTGTTTTGATATGTCTTAAATGCCTTCTTTAGGGTTTTACTATAAGCTCTACTAGCTGAAATGTACATAGCTTTGCTATTACTGTCTTTAGTCCTTCCATATATACGTTTACGCTTGTGGTAAAATCTACGTGATGATTTACATTTTTCATCAAACCAGGGTTTATGCTTGTGCTTATGTACAGAGTGTCTAGAATTTCTTACAGTACCTAGAGTAGTTGCAGCCGCAGTAACCAGCGTCTGAGAGAGTTTATTTACAATTTGGTTAATGTCATTTGGCTCTATTTGGTCTTTACATGCATCTAATTCTGTACACTGATGGGTAATGGCAACCTTATCGATATTACATAAAAATGTTTCACTTTTATCAGGAACCCATCTTTTTACAACTTTATGTACATGTACATCTTTGTCATCATCTATAACTGGAGATAGTTGTTGTGCTGTACAATCTTACGTTAACGATAAGCCACAGTGTGCATCGGACGAGATCGGGTCAAACTCCTGCACCTCAAAATCTATTAATAATGGGAATGTTTCTGCTGATGCAATACAATAATCGACAACACTGGCATTTCTGCATGTCAGTTTACCAATACCCTTGTCTTTGCCTAATCTTCCATTCACAATATACAGCCGGTTATTTTTACATAAATCTAGGAGTTTATACCCGTTACAGTTTGTTTCAGTATCCATTGATATTCTATCTAATTTTACACCGTTGTCAACTAGAAGTTGTACATTTGAAAACAATAATTCCTCGTCAATAATATCATTGTCACATAAAAATTCGTCCAAAATGATAAAATCCGGAAGATTTTTAGTACGACAATTCATATCACCAACAATACACATGTACTGTGAGCAGTTTGACATACGAATGATATCATTTTCTAGTGTTGTAAATATTTCCGGTGAATGAAATCTACTTTGCTCTGGTGGTATATAGACAGTTCCTAGGATAAGGTCATCGTTAACATGCAGGTAATCACTTGGTATCTTACACCATAAAACAATATCATGTATCTTTTCGATGACGCTCACCTTGTCAAATAGTGTCTCTTTGATGGCTACAATGATCCCGCCAGATACACGTGTGTTCAGTGCGTTAGTTCTGTTATTCATATGAACTGAGAATCCTGGGATGTTCACAGCATCTAAATCACACGTTTTAGTTTCAGTCAGACACAGTATATCGTATCTGGACACATCGTTCACAAAATCGGGGTTCAACAGCTTTGTCCTAATACCACACACATTAAGAGACAGTATCTTAAGTTTCTCGTGGGAAGTTACGTTTTCACTGTTAGGCGACTCACGGGTTTGCTGACCTCCGTTATTCTCCTACCGCGGCCTGTTTTCTCCCGTGTCCTCAGTCCTGGCCATCTTGTTTGGTTGTCTGTTGTCTGACCGACCGACGCCACTCGCGTATGATCTCCTGCTGGGGGGAGGGCCTCGTGGGGTGAGATCTATAAACGGGTCGTCTCCTGGGTACACACGTCTCCCGTCTATATACAGTCTGTCTACAGTGAGGTTAGACTTCAAACCACGCCTCCTTGCTTCCTTGAAAATGGGGAGTAGATCTCTTCGTCTCTGCACAATCTCTTGAGGAAATTGTTCACTAGCACCGAATTGCGTTTCTCTCAGCTGTCTTGTGTTAGTCAGGATTTCCCACCGTTCGTCTGGATTTGCAAATTTTGCAACTATAGTACGTGGTCTGTTAGATAAGTGAGGGCCAATCCTATGTACACGTAAGAGGTGAATGTCTGTGTCACACTTCATTTCTTTCTTTAAGAAACATTTAATTACCTCTTTAGGTTCTTCTCCAGGCATTTCCGGGATCCCGTGAAAGAGTAGATTATCTCTCATAGAGCGTGTTTTCAGGTCAATAACAGATTCTTTCAGGTCTCGCTGTTCCTGGTATATGGAGTCTATGTCATAAAACACGTCTTCTACATCTCTCGACAACCTGTCCCGATCCTCGGTACTCTGTTCTGTAAGCTCCCGTACCTGTTGTTTCAGCTTTTTGTTTTCTGATGCAGTCTCTCTCACACAGGCTTCAAGCTTATCAACGCGAAGTGTTGTCTCTATCATTGTAATGTCGAGAGATGTCAGCTTATTGTCAATCATAGTTAATTTACTGTCAATGCTATCAACACATTGCATCCTCTGGTTTATGGAATTAATTTATGGAGAAATCGGGGCCTGGTCATAAGCCAGCTTATTATAGAAGGAACACGTGAAGATCTTGGGTAGAATAGGTCTTCAGCAACCCAAGCTAGTCTCACCCCGTGAAGATCCGAGGTAGAATAGGTCTTCAGCAGCCCATGCTTGTCTCACCCCGTGAAGATCCGAGGTAGAATAGGTCTTCAGCAACCCATGCTTTCCGTAACAGGCGATTATGCTTGTCGTAAGAGGCGACTAACGAGATCGGGTGGTCAGGCTCGCTGACTTGGTTGATGCATGTCATCGTATCCCAATTGCGTGGATCGATACTCATGATATCAATCCTTGGATTGTCTGGTCCTGACTCGATTATTTACAGACCGCCGTCATATAGCTGGACTATTGCTGAGTCTGGCGTTAAACAACAAACAAAACAAACAAATAAGGCTAAGTTTCTCTGAAATCCTTTCTTGTCCCATCTATCAACGTAAAGACGTTTTGAAGTAAGGCAGAGATACGACAAATAAACAAACAAACAAAACATAATTTTACCCTTTACTTTGTGAAAATCTTGAACATGAGAAGGCAAAGTGATTGTAACTTAGATAAAAAAAAACTTGATGAAGGGAAATTGGTTCTAACATACATTGTGATCCTTGTGATTAGACCGTTCTATGAAATGACTTTTAATATACATAAGCAACAGAGAACTGAAACATATTCGATGTCAACAGTTTCACTCAGACCTATTGTCAAAGAGCCTCTTATATAGTTGTATACAATTTGTCTTTAATGCCTCCTTATGTATGTGCCTAGTAACACAGGATTGTTGTTAGAGACGAGTTAAATTAAGATCCGGTGTCTACTGTTTGAGCATGTCCAGGACTCGATTATTTACAGGTCGCCTTGATATAGCTATTATGCTACTGACTGCAGCGAAACACACTTCATTCACCAATTCACTACTGGTTTTGGGTATCTCATAAACGTAGTAGGGGCTTTTGCCACCACCGGTCTGTCAAGTCCCTCCACCAACACCAATCGCCGCTTAAAGAACTGGACAGCCGCCTTGTCACTGAGATCTTGGAACTCCTCCTTGTGTTGTAGCCCATTAGTGCCACTGTATTCAATGTGCACAGCCCGAGCCAGACAATCCTCAAGGACATCATCAAAGTCATATCGGTCTGCTAGATGCATGAAATGTACCAGCCGAGACTTGGATAAAGTTCGCACGTGTAGTTTCAGGTAGGTCTTTACAAACCTGCGACAGCGTTGTATTAGAGACATCATTGCATATTCCTCCGCCAGTGGAAGTAGTGCGTCAATGTTGTCTACTGTGACCGGATTGACGGTCGATGGGTAGATGCACAGTAGCAGCTCTACAATGTCGTCGTATGTCTTCCCGGGTAGCGGAACTTCTAATGAGGTTTTCTTTTTGAACTTCCCAAAAAACATTTTTTCAAAGACTGGAGATGCAAGCGAAAGTACTGTTTTGTTCACGTGCAGCTTTTGGTCCTCGACTACAAGCGCCACATCACTTGTCAGGGATACCTCGGAAAACATGTTCTCAGAATTTTCCATGACCGCTTCTGTAATAAGAAATTCTATATTAGGAGCATGAGACGACGGTCTCATACGATCACATACGCGCCACCGAGAGTTGGTTTTTGGACAGTTAATTTCCTTTTCGTGATTTTTTGACGTTTCAGCTTTGGCCAAATACACTCATCTCGACAGGTAATGTGACTGAATATTGGTAAAAAGTGGTTTGTTGGCATTGAGTTGCACACGACAACAGACTTTTGTTTATTAATCATGTCTTCCCGCTAATATTGTCTTCGGCTTTTGAACAGATGCACACAATTTGACGTATTACCTTTCATAATTTGTATTCTTAGCACACTTTGAGCTTTATATTATGAGGGTCAAGATTCGTAAAGCACATTCTCAAATTGATCAAGACATCTATTTCGGAATTGTCGCATGACTGCATGTTCGGCGTCAAGCAATAACTATTTACTGCTATAAAATAAGTTGTCAAGAAAGTGAGGGGATATAACTCTAAACACTATTCTCTGGGGTAGCTATATCATGAAGACCAAGTCATTCATTAATAGTTGTAAGGAAATATCATATTTTGGTGTAGCAGACGCCCATAAGCTCCACACACTGGTGGACCATTTACTTGTTTGGGCAGAGTCTGGTGTTTTTTCATTATTCTTAAATACTTTGTCATTATTCAAACTATTTCTTATTGTATACTGAGGTGAAAATATATTTTATGAAAATATTAACTGCATTAGTTCGGTACTTAAATGTGTTTTCGTTGTTTTTTTAGGTGAGTGAATAAGCCAGCTGTCACAGACAGATATAACAGTTTTATTCAATTAACAGTTAATTCACACCTGTGAAACTAATTTTTCCCGTAGTGTGTGTATATTTTGATACTTTGTTTAGAATCAAACCTTTTTTAATGGTAGATCTAATAGTAGTTTTCTTTTTATTCATCAGACGGCAACATTACGCAATCGTCTAGGATCCCTACTTGTATGTTATCTAAGCCTTAGGAACTGTATTGTAATGTATACTCATGTACCACCGATGGTGTTTTTTCTGATAATACACAGCATACGAGAATCCGAATCCGTTTATACATAGAAACCGCCAGGGTGTCGAAACAATAGAGTGAAGGAGTGACTGAGTATGGTTTTACGTCGCTTTTAGCAATATTCCAGCAATATCACGGCAGGAGACAACAGAAATGGGCTTCACACATTGTACCCATGTCGGGAATCGAACCCGGGTCTTCGGCGGGACGAGGAACGCTTTAACCACTAGGTTACCCGACCGCCCCTCAAAACAATAGAATATACTTCCGAATAAAACCGAGGAAGCGTCTCCGGCAGTGAACAGTATTGTACACTAGTCACGTGGTACCAGGCCACTGTCATGTTATACTCACTATCGTCAACCTTGTATCTCTTGAGCAGGGTGGCGAGTAGGCAGTCACCAAGGCCACAGACCACAACGCAGACACCAGGCACAGCAGGAAATTGAATTTGCATCAAAACTGTGGCGACTAATGTTCAGACTTATCTGCTCTTGAATGTATGCATTTAAAGAGTACGTTCGTCGATAGTGTCACATGTGTCCCATTCAATACCAATTGATTCGTCTGTACACAGGTTTAAGCATGACAACACTATTACGAGGTCGCTATAAATAGCCAATGTCGTGAGGTGTTTGTTGTTACATATAGATTACATACACAAAGAGTCCTTGCGAAGCTGTAGCGTCGGCTGTTTGAACAAGATGATTCTGTCACAGTAAAACTGTTCATATCATGAACACCTGATGCCTATTCTTTGACGCTGACGTTTGATATTTATATGTCAAACATTCTATTTATCAGAGATATGAACTGCTAAAAATCAAGATTTATCCGAATTTGTAAAACTCTGGCATATGTATGTGGACCTGAGGACTTAATTGCATGACATCCCTGGGCTGAAGTATAGCTCACATGGTCTCTGATACAACGTGAAACTAAACTGTTGTTATTGCTTAGTGTAAACTGCCGGGCAAAAGACACTTGCAAAATGGATTTTGCCGAAATATTACAAACGTTATCAAAACGTTACTAGGTTGAAAACAGTCGCCGAAACACTGCAAACTTAAGGCCCAAAACACAACTATGATACCCGTATCAAATACATCACTATCGAATAACCAGTTCTTGTTTTTTCAATTAAGCCACCATCAACCATAAGTATACTTTCTTTTGCCCGGCAGTGTAGTATAATTCAATGTGATGCCACCGACGTAGTGGCACAAGTCGTGTACGCAGATCCAAAGTACTGCCTATATACTGTTATTTACCTGTTATTTCATGTACACATTATAATATAAGACTGAACGTTCCTGAAGGTAATGGTGCTGAAGCTTTGAAGACAGCTAGCATTTCAACATTTGACCTGGCATATTACAAACACAAGAACATCTATTTCTTTTTCAGTTAAATACATGTATAATGTGATTCACGCGTGTATCAAACATAGGGTTCTCAAAACATCGTAAACGACTCTATAAAACATACTGCCGTCAAACTGATGATTATGCACGATGACAATACACGTGGATTAACAACATTCACGTGTCCCACAATTTGTCTTTAACAAAGTCCTCGTTGTGGACGTCCCAAATAAACAGGATTGGTGTAAAAGACGACTTAAATGAGGATCCGGTGTCAACTGTTTGAGTATGTACATGGAAACTATGGATCGGTGTTAAGCCAATGGTTGGCCAGGTCTCGTTTATTTACAGGTCGCCTTGATTTTGCTTTTGTGCTATTGACTGAGATGAAAAATGATTTATTCTCCAATTCATTACTGACATTCTCAATTGTTTGGTGAATGTCCGTATCCTAAGATCAAAATGTACGTCTGACTTGTAAAACGATCACTATTCAGACTCTTTGAAAGCAGGCAGCATATTCTTGATAACGTGAGCTAAATCTTCCATCGCTTCAGTGCCGAGCTTCCGACATCGCCCGCAACACACAGCCTTACATTCTCGACATTCGTGCCTTGCATGGCGGTGGGAGAACTCGTTACACTTGCCGCTGATGATAGTCTGGAAGTCCTCTTGGAGGTTCCCGGAAGCAGTGGTGGAGCTCTCCAAAACCGGTCTGACAAGTCCCTCCACCAACACCAATCGTCGCTTAAAGAACTGGACAGCTGTCTTGTCGCAGAGATCTTGGAACCCCTCCTGGTGTTGTAGCCCATTGACATCACTGTATTCAATGTACACAGCCTGGGTCAGACAATCCTCAAGAACATCATTAAAGTCATATTTGTCTGCTAGATGCATGAAATGTACCAGCTGAGACTTAGATAGAGTTTTCACGTTTAGTTTCAGGTAGGTTGTGACAAACGTGCGACAGCGTTGTTTTAGTGACGTCATAAGGTATTCCTCCGCTAATGGAAGTAGTGCGTCAATGTTGTCTGCTGTGATCGGATTGGTGGTCGATGGGTAAATGCACAGAAGCAGCTCTACCATGTCGTCGTATGTCTTCTCGGGTAGCGGAACTTCTAATAAGGTTTTCTCTTTGAATTCCCCAAAGAACATTTTTTCAAAGACTGGAGATGCAATCGAAAGTACTGTTTTGTTCACGTGCAGCTTTTTACCCTCGACTACAAGCGCCACATCACTGGTTAGGCATGCCTCGGAAAACATGTTCATTGACTTTTCCATGGCCGCTGTAATGAGAAAGTTTAGAAACATTTGAAAATTTCTTTTGCACAGCTCCATGTTCTTGTGGTGAAACAAAGCATAGCGATGACTTCAGACTTTCCCCAAGACCCTATCCACGACGAATTATTCAATGCTTGACAAAACGTAAGTTCTTTGAAATAATCACCAAATAACAGTTTGTTTGTTTTTTGTACATTTTACATTATATACACAGTACATGTGTAGCTGCTTCTTCCCGAAGCAAGGTGTCAACTGACTGTAAAAGCCTACCCGCGCCGAACTAGACTGGCATTTCTAGACTCGATCGTTGCGCCACCAGTGGCTATTACAAGTCTCGATCCTTCTATGTCCCTCCTATTGACCAATCATATTCCACCTCTCATATCACCTGCGTTTGCTTCATGCAAAATGACGGCGTGCAGTCGAGATGATCTGACCGATAATCAAAATTTATTGTGATAAAACGGGTCTTACTTCGCGAAGTGCATCAAATGGCATGAGTGCCTTGATTAAAAAACTTGAAAAAATTTGGAAAATATCTGTTGACGCCGATTTGGCGGTACACTTGCTTTACAAATCCTGCAATAGACCAAAATAATCCATAATTTCAGCCTAGTTCGGCGAGGGTGGAAACTGGACTTTTATAGTCAGTTAACTTCCTTGACTCGGGAAGATGGTGTAGCTGTAACGTTTACTATGCATTAGAACATAAATGGCCTGCGATACCTTGTGAGCTACTGTCAGTGACAATCGAGTGTATTATATGTCCCTGTGATTTCACACACTGAAGTGACAGCTGACATAAACGTACATGGAGATACAGACTGTAGTGTCTTCATACAAAGTAACTGTGAACTGTGAGACACGACAGTGGCCTGTGTAAAGAATATACACCCGGATAAAACCGAGAAACGTCTCCGGCAGTGAACAGTATTGTCCACTGTCACATGGTGTTGGTCAACTGTCATGTTATACTCACTGTGTGTTCTATCGTCTACCTTGTGTCTCTTCGGCAGGGTGGCCCTCCGTGTACTGTCAGTCAGCGGGTGGGCAGTCACCGAGACTACAGCGTAGCACGTGGGCACAACGTCGACACAACGTCGGCACAACGTAGGCACAACGTCGACACAACGTAGGCACAACGTAGTCTTCATCGCCGACGTACTATACACGTTGCCCTTTCAGCGTCCTATTTCAATCAGTTCTTGTTTAGATATGGTTAACCTGTAAACGGCTTGGTGTATTATATATTTTAATATAAGACAACATTGCTAAATCCAACGGAGGGAACACTGGCTTTGTACAGCTAGCAGGAGCTCTACCGAATAATTGAATCAACACTTGCGAATATTGTGTAGAGTTATGTGCTCTTGATATGAGTCAGGCGCTAAATCGATCTCTACGTGCAAACAACGTTTGATTTGTGAAATAACCAACTCGCCGTTTAGAAACACTAGTCGTGTTATGTTTTCAAAAGTATTATTCCAATGAAACAAACATCGTTGTTAATGTATGCATTTACTTTTTAACAAAAAACTTGTGTTCCATTCATTACTCAATGAATCGTCTGTAAAATGTTTGAGTGTGAGGACACGAGAACGGGGTGGTTATAAATAGCCCACGCCAGGCGGGGCTTGTTGTCCACATTGATAACATACATACCGAGTCCACACGTAGCTGTAACGTTGGCTGTTTGAACAAGATGATTCTGTTATATTAAAACTGGCTTTATATTTCTCTTCGAAACATACCGGTGAAGATACGGGTTTGAATTGATCTTCAGCAACCCATGCCTGCCGTAAAAAGCGACTTTCCTTGTTGTGAGAGTGAGTGAGTGTGTTAAAATGTAACGTCACATTGGCATTATTTTTAGCCAAGTGGTGACGAGCTTGTCGTAAGAGGCGACTAACAGGATCGGGTGGTCAGACTCGCTGACTTGGTTGATGCATGTCATCGTAAAACTATCCAAATTGCGTGGATCGATGATCATGATGCCAATCACTGGATTGTCTGCTCCAGACTCGATTATTTACAGACCGCCGTCAAATAGCTGAAATATTGCTTAGTGCGGCGTGAAACTCCTATGTATATGGACCGGGGATTTTTAACTATAATCTATATCTATAGTCTACCTTTGACACCACTGGGGTGAACTAAAGCTCAGATCGTCTTTGGTGCCACATGAATCTGAACTACTGTTATTGAATTATGTGATCTGCTGGACAAAAGAAAATGGTCCCTTGAAAATTGGATTTGACCAACAAATTACAAACGATAGGAAAACGTTGCAAGGCTTAAATCTGCCTGTTGTTGTCCATTTGTGTCCACCAGATAGATGCAGTTACTGTAAACTATGTTTATAACGAACACGCTCTTTAAAGAACTAATGATAACGAACGCATTGTTTGGTCCCGATCATTTGTCATATATATGCTGTGTATATTCTTATAACGAACTACGCTTATAACGAACTAAAATTTCTGGCCCCTTTGATTTCGTTATGCCCGTAGTTTACTGTACGCGGAAATCAAGGAAGAATGTGCACTTTTATGGAAGGCTGAGTGTCACGGTGCCTGTTTGTGCAGTTTGAGTCTCACACTATCAACCACTGGTTTGCTTGCTCCAGCACCCCGTAAACAGTCGATGACAGTTTGAAATCTATTCACTCACTTAATAGTTGTACAAAATGTTCTTGTTAAAATTATACACATCAATTTTCACACAACTACTGGTATATAGGTGTTCGGTTTGTATAGGTGAGGGAAGATATCCGCGCTGTAAGAAGTTCAACTGGTGATATCATTCAGCCGGAGTTGACGAAATATGGAGGACACAAAGAGCTCCAGAATACCAGAACAAAACAGAACAGCACTTTTCTCTCAGGCCGAGCCCATCGGCACATAAGGTACAATCAGTATTTTACATTGCGGTGGACAGAGGTTAACCGAGAGTTTTTACAATTTCGTTATAATGTTTACAAATTTACATAGTTAGTTTTGGAATAATAACTTATGGCAGTTAAATAATTGCTGGAGTTGTAACACGTTTGGTCTTTTTAAATAGTGTTTTGGATGTACATGTCCCTTTGTTCATTGAAATATTTACATTTGAGTGAGTGAGTGAGTGAGTGAGTATGGTTTTACGCCAATATTCCAGTAATATCAGGGCGGGGGACACCAGAAATGGGCTTCACGCGGGTTTCTCCCACATAAAGCTTGCACGCTGTGAAGTAAATGAAAAACCGTTCAAGGGCGTAAAACACTGCTCACTCACAAGACAATAACTCGTTCTCACTCATGTCAGGAAGTGTTGTGTATACGGAAAGCGAAATAAAGAAGAGTTTTTAATATTTCACAAGAACAGTGTACAAGGAAGAGAAGTTGTCACTCGACCACACCACCAACAAGAAGAGAAAACCCTTTCACAGGTGCAGCAAGAACACGCTCACTGCACAATCTTGTGTTTTATGCACAGAGCAAGACCCATGCGTTCCATGCATTTCCCCACGCTCGTAGCGGTTTGTACTGTTCACAGTCACCCAATTACATGTTGGACTACACTGTATTGTTTAGTAGATTATAATAACCGACCTTCATATATTAGTTTAATTAATAAGGTATGAGTTATCTTTAGTTTTTAAATAATAATTTACAGAGACATTCATCATCATCGGGGAACATGTCACTCGATGTTGAACCATAATCTATCACACTACACCCTAAATGCCCTTGGGTGGCCCAGTCGTCTAAGGCGCCGCGATTCGCTGTGCAGAGTTGCGTCCCTTGCGCACACCAGAGACTTATGATTGTGGGTTCGAATCCCGGATCGTCCCGATTATGTTTCTAGGTTTCTCAGCACCATACCTGTGATCATAGGCCAATTCGCTGTGCAGAGGCCTTCGAGAAACCTTTGATCACTGGTTGCACACCCCGATCCGCCCTGATTAGGTTTCTAGGTTTGTCGACACGATACTCATGTTCGTGGGTTTGACCAAGGCAATGAACATCTACGACCTGCATCACTTCGGATGTGCCTCCCACATTAAGCTGAGTCGCCGTGATATAACTCAAATATTGTCGAAAAGGTCACTCAACCACTCACTCACTCACTCACTCAACACCTAGTCCTGGTTGTCACTGTCAACATCATATGTAGAGGCGGACCCCACATCTTCCCAAACTACACGTTTTCAAACACGATTTAATGAAAATAAAAAGTCTTACTGACCAGAATCTCTCTATGGGCCAAGCTGAGCAAAATGGTTATACATGCCCACATATTTTCATAACGTTGAAATCAATCCGTTTTTTTTAACCAAATAGCAAAATAAGTGATGGTGATGGTCATATGGATCTATCTTTCCCGCCTATAGCATAATATCACAACCATGAAATTAGTGTGGGAATTTTGTTTCACATTATTAATTTTAATTTACACGTCAACAGCTGGTAGTGAGTGCGTATGGTTTTACGCCGCTTTTAGGAATATTCCAGCAATATCACACCTGGCATGGAATTCACACACTGTACCCACGCGGCAAATCGAGCCCCAGGACTTCGGCGTTACGATCTTACGCTTCAGCCACTAGGCTACTCCACCGCCCCGGTCTATAAATAGAAAACAAGTGTGTCTGTAAGCTTGTAGAATATGTGAAGTGTGTAAAACAGTTAAATATTGAATATTTCCCCATTCAATTACCCACCCGTAGCTTGTTGTGTATCGTAGCGTTGTTTTTGATATCGGGATGAATTGGTGAGTCGATGAATCTTAATAATAGAACCTGTTGTTTCGCTTTGCAGCCATCATTGTTAAGGAGGTGGGTATGACAGCTTCATGACTTAATTTACCATTTAAAAAGTTTTTTGATCTGTCCGGAAATATATATTTACATTGACGGATAATGATACAAATGTCTATTAACATGATGTACACACACGCACACACGCACATGCACACACACACACGCACACACATACGCGCGTATTATGTACATATACATAGAATGACGTAGATGGTATTTACACAACGAAAGGTGAAATAAATAGACAAGAACAAATCATCTACGTCTAGCCAGCTTTTGCAAAGCTGAGTTAAGCGTAAATCCGATTAGTCTACTGAAAGAAGCCGTTTCTAATCTACAATTCGTGGAGCTCTGCTACAGTGAGGTGACTTGATGTACGTGAGGTCATCACTAGCAGGAAGCAGAGCATTGTGGTACAGGGCTGAGATTGTACTTCCTGTCAGGTGTCCGCCATGTTCCGACCCTCGTGATCTCAGCACAGGGTCAAGCTAACGTTTTACTTCGAACCTCTACTTCTTTTGACGTTTGTATGTGTATCTGAGGGCTGAAGAGGGAGGGGGTGCAGCATGTATCTAGGCTCTATGAGGGGTGAAGGGTGGGGGTGGGGGGTGGGGAGAATGGGGTGCAACCTTGATCTAGGCTCTATGAGGGTGAATTCGAATGAGAATGGGGTGCAGCCTGGATCTAGGTTCTAGCGAGGGTGAAGGGGGCGGGGGGGGGGGGGGGGGGGGGGGGGGGGGGAACAGCCTGGATGTAGGCTCTATTAGGGGTGAAGGGGTGCAGAGCCTGGATCTAGGTTCGATGAGCGGTATAGAGCGGAAATCGAGGGATATTCTGGTCAAGGTTAGACTGATGGTTGAAAGGGGACAACAGTTTGGGCAACCATACCATTCTACGGCCAATCTAAAAGGAGAATACGGAAATCATTACTATTAGGTTCTGGGGGCGGTGAAGACGTTTGGTCGCCTGGGTCGCATAAAATCATGTAAGGGGCCGGGTGTGGCAACCCTGGGTCGCCTGATCTATGTTGGATGAGCTTTATAAAGGAGTGGCAACCTGCTCCAGGTTGTAGGAGCTGTATAAAGAGGGAGTGGCAACCTTCTCCAGGTTGTAGGAGCTGTATAAAGAGGGAGTGGCAACCTGCTCCAGGTTGTAGGAGCTGTATAAAGGGTGTGTGGAAATCGGCTCTAGGTGTTTTGAGCTGTATAAAGGGGGAGTGACAACCTGCTCCAGGCAGTAGGAGCTGTATAAAGGGGGAGTGGCAACCTTCTCCAGGTTGTAGGAGCTGTATAAAGAGGGAGTGGCAACCTGCTCCAGGTTGTAGGAGCTGTATAAAGGGTGCGTGGAAATCGGCTCTAGGTGTTTTGAGCTGTATAAAGGGGGAGTGGCAACTTGCTCCATGTTGTAGGAGCTGTATAAAGGGGGAGTGGCAACCTGCTCCAAGTTGTAGGAGCTGTATAAAGGGGGAGTGGCAACCTGCTCCAGGCAGTAGGAGCTGTATAAAGGGGGAGTGGCAACCTTCTCCAGGTTGTAGGAGCTGTATAAAGGGTGTGTGGAAATCGGCTCTAGGTGTTTTGAGCTGTATAAAGGGGGAGTGACAACCTGCTCCAGGCAGTAGGAGCTGTATAAAGGGGGAGTGGCAACCTGCTCCAGGTTGTAGGAGCTGTATAAAGGGTGTGTGGAAATCGGCTCTAGGTGTTTTGAGCTGTATAAAGGGGGAGTGACAACCTGCTCCAGGCAGTAGGAGCTGTATAAAGGGGGAGTGGCAACCTTCTCCAGGTTGTAGGAGCTGTATAAAGGGTGTGTGGAAATCGGCTCTAGGTGTTTTGAGCTGTATAAAGGGGGAGTGACAACCTGCTCCAGGCAGTAGGAGCTGTATAAAGGGGGAGTGGCAACCTTCTCCAGGTTGTAGGAGCTGTATAAAGGGGGAGTGGCAACCTGCTCCAGGTTGTAGGAGCTGTATAAAGGGGGAGCGGCAACCTGCTCCAGGTTGTAGGAGCTGTATATAGGGGGAGTGGCAACCTGCTCCAAGTTGTAGGAGCTGTATAAAGAGGGAGTGGCAACCTTCTCCAGGTTGTAGGAGCTGTATAAAGAGGGAGTGGCAACCTTCTCCAGGTTGTAGGAGCTGTATAAAGGGTGTGTGGAAATCGGCTCTAGGTGTTTTGAGCTGTATAAAGGGGGAGTGACAACCTGCTCCAGGCAGTAGGAGCTGTATAAAGGGGGAGTGGCAACCTGCTCCAGGTTGTAGGAGCTGTATAAAGGGGGAGTGGCAACCTGCTCCAGGTTGTAGGAGCTGTATAAAGGGTGCGTGGAAATCGGCTCTAGGTGTTTTGAGCTGTATAAAGGGGGAGTGGCAACCTGCTCCAGGTTGTAGGAGCTGTATAAAGGGGGAGTGGCAACCTGCTCCAAGTTGTAGGAGCTGTATAAAGGGGGAGTGGCAACCTGCTCCAGGCAGTAGGAGCTGTATAAAGGGGGAGTGGCAACCTTCTCCAGGTTGTAGGAGCTGTATAAAGGGTGTGTGGAAATCGGCTCTAGGTGTTTTGAGCTGTATAAAGGGGGAGTGACAACCTGCTCCAGGCAGTAGGAGCTGTATAAAGGGGGAGTGGCAACCTGCTCCAGGTTGTAGGAGCTGTATAAAGGGTGTGTGGAAATCGGCTCTAGGTGTTTTGAGCTGTATAAAGGGGGAGTGGCAACCTTCTCCAGGTTGTAGGAGCTGTATAAAGGGTGTGTGGAAATCGGCTCTAGGTGTTTTGAGCTGTATAAAGGGGGAGTGACAACCTGCTCCAGGCAGTAGGAGCTGTATAAAGGGGGAGTGGCAACCTTCTCCAGGTTGTAGGAGCTGTATAAAGGGGGAGTGGCAACCTGCTCCAGGTTGTAGGAGCTGTATAAAGGGGGAGCGGCAACCTGCTCCAGGTTGTAGGAGCTGTATAAAGGGGGAGCGGCAACCTGCTCCAGGTTGTAGGAGCTGTATATAGGGGGAGTGGCAACCTGCTCCGGGTTGTAGGAGCTGTATAAAGAGGGAGTGGCAACCTTCTCCAGGTTGTAGGAGCTGTATAAAGAGGGAGTGGCAACCTGCTCCAGGTTGTAGGAGCTGTATAAAGGGTGCGTGGAAATCGGCTCTAGGTGTTTTGAGCTGTATAAAGGGGGAGTGGCAACCTGCTCCAGGTTGTAGGAGCTGTATAAAGGGGGAGCGGCAACCTGCTCCAGGTTGTAGGAGCTGTACAACGGGTGTGTGGAAATCGGCTCTAGGTGTTTTGAGCTGTATAAAGGGGGAGTGGCAACCTGCTCCAGGTTGTAGGAGCTGTATAAAGGGGGAGCGGCAACCTGCTCCAGGTTGTAGGAGCTGTATAAAGGGGGAGCGGAAACCTGCTCCGGGTTGTAGGAGCTGTATATAGGGGGAGTGGCAACCTGCTCCAGGTAGTAGGAGCTGTATAAAGGGGGAGTGGCAACCTTCTCCAGGTTGTAGGAGCTGTATAAAGGGGGAGTGGCAACCTGCTCCAGGTTGTAGGAGCTGTATAAAGGGGGGGCGGCAACCTGCTCCAGGTTGTAGGAGCTGTATAAAGGGGGAGCGGCAACCTGCTCCAGGTTGTAGGAGCTGTATATAGGGGGAGTGGCAACCTGCTCCAAGTTGTAGGAGCTGTATAAAGAGGGAGTGGCAACCTTCTCCAGGTTGTAGGAGCTGTATAAAGGGGGAGCGGCAACCTGCTCCAGGTTGTAGGAGCTGTATAAAGGGGGAGCGGAAACCTGCTCCGGGTTGTAGGAGCTGTATAAAGGGGGAGTGGCAACCTGCTCCGGGTTGTAGGAGCTGTATATAGGGGGAGTGGCAACCTGCTCCAGGTAGTAGGAGCTGTATACAGGGGCACAATCTAATCTAGGCTCCTGTAGGAGCTGTACAACGGGTGTGTGGAAATCGGCTCTAGGTGTTTTGAGCTGTATAAAGGGGGAGTGGCAACCTGCTCAAGGTTGTAGGAGCTGTATAAAGGGGGAGTGGCAACCTGCTCCAGGTTGTAGGAGCTGTATAAAGGGGGAGCGGAAACCTGCTCCGGGTTGTAGGAGCTGTATATAGGGTGAGTGGCAACTTGCTCCAGGTAGTAGGAGCTGTATACAGGGGCACAATCTAATCTAGGCTCCATTAACCGTTGGACGGCATGGCTTCATGTTCTAAGGCTGTATAGCGAGGGCGGACCAGGAGCCTGGGTCTAGACAATCACGACAGTATAATGTATCAACATACAACAAACTGCACGTATGCACCACAAGAAAAAATTAATTATACATTGGCATAACAAACATGCAACAAATCTCATAGTACGAATGTTTTGCCCTCCAGTCGTACCTGGCGCCACCGTTACTGAGATCCTAACACCAGGAGTGTTGCTTGATTAGATAGGACAATACTAGCGTGCCGGGCCTGATGCCAGCTCAGCTTGTTCATTGAGCAGATTTAGGACGACGACACGATAAGCCAGAAATGCATTTTGCTGAGGTTTCTCAAATTTGAGTAAAAACTCAAGAATTAAGTCAGTTTTGAACTTAAGTTTGCTTCGAGAAATCGGGGCCTGGTCATAATCCAGCTTATTATAGAAGGATATCAATCACTGGATTGTCTGGTCCTGACTCGATTATTTACAGACCGCCGTCATATTGCTGGACTATAGCTGAGTCTGGCGTTAAACAACAAATAAAACAAAAAAATAAGGCTAAGTTTCTCTGAAATCCTTTCTTGTCCCATCTATCAACGTAAAGACGTTTTGAAGGAAGGCAGAGATACGACAAACAAACAAACAAACAAAACATAATGTTACCCTTTACTTTGTGAAAATCTTGAACATGAGAAGGCAAAGTGATTGTAACTTACTCAGCCATATCAAGCTACGATGGGTTGAAATAGAAAAAAAACTTGATGAATGGAAATTGGTTCTAACATACATTGTGATCATTGTGATTAGACGTTCTGTGAAATAACTTTTAATATACATAAGCAACAGAGAAGTGGAACATATTCGATGTCAACAGTTTCACTCAGACCTTTTGTCAAAGAACCACTTATATAGTTGTATACAATTTGTCTTTAATACCTCCTTGTGTATGTCCCTAGTAACACAGGATTGTTGTTAGAAACGAGTTAAATTAAGATCCGGTGTCTACTGTTTGAGCATGTCTAGGACTCGATTATTTACAGGTCGCCTTGATATAGCTATTATGCTACTGACTGAAGCGAAACACACTTTATTCGCCAATTCACTACTGATATTCTCTTTTGGGGCGTGTCACTAACGTAAATGTCTATATCCAAAATAACAATTGATCAAAATCTCTGATTTACGCCAGCTATTTAGGCTTTTTGAAAGCAGACAGCATTTCCGGGATAACACGAGCCAAATGGTTTATAGCTTTAGTGCCGAGCTTCCGACATTCCTTGCAACAGGCAGCTTCACATTCTCCACATTTATGCTGTCTATGAAAGTATCCCCCCGATTTACATCTGTCGCCGATGATAGCCTGTAAGTCATCGTGAAGCTCTCCAGAAGGATTGGTGGCTATTTGCAACACCGGTCTGACAAGTCCCCCCACCAACACCAATCGTCGCTTAAAGAACTGGACAGCCGCCTCGTCACTGAGATCTTGGAACTCCTCCTTGTGTTGTAGCCCATTGGTGCCACTGTATTCAATGTACACAGCCCGAGCTAGACAATCCTCAAGGACATCATCAAAGTCATATTTGTCTGCTAGATGCATGAAATGTACCAGCTGAGACTTAGATAAAGTTTTCACGTTTAGTTTCAGGTAGGTCGTGACAAACGTGCGACAGCGTTGTTTTAGAGACGTCATAACGTATTCCTCCGCTAGTGGAAGTAGTGCGTCAATGTTGTCTGCTGTGACCGGATTGGCGGTCGATGGGTAGATGCACAGTAACAGCTCTACCATGTCGTCGTATGTCTTCCCGGGTAGGGGAACTTCTAATAAGGTTTTCTCTTTGAATTCCCCAAAGAACATATTTTCAAAGACTGGAGATGCAAGCGAAAGTACTGTTTTGTTCACGTGCAGCTTTTGGCCCTCGACTACAAGCGCCACATCACTTGTCAGGGATTCCTCGGAAAACATGTTCTCAGAATTTTCCATGACCGCTTCTGTAATAAGAAATTCTATATCAGGAGCATGAGACGACGGTATCATACGATCACATACGCGCCACTGAGAGTTTGTTTTTGGACTGTTAATTTCCTTTTCGTGATTTTTTTACGTTTCAGTTTTGGCCAAATACACTCATCTCGACGGGTAATGTGACTGAATATTGGTAAAATGTAGTATGTTGGCATTGAGTTGCACACGACAACGGACTTTTGTTTATTAATCATGTCTTCCCGCTAATATTGTCTTCGGCTTTTGAACAGATGCACAAAAATTTGACGTATTGCCTTTCATAATTTGTATTCTTAGCACACTTTGAGCTTTATATCATGAGGGTCAAGATTTGTAAAGCACATTCTCAAATTGATCAAGACATCTATTTCGGAATTGTCGCATGACTGCATGTTCGGCGTCAAGCAATAACTATTTACTGCAGTAAAATAAGTTGTCAAGAAAGTGAGGGGATATAACTCTAAATATTATTCTCTGGGGTCGCTATATAATGAAGACCAAGTCATTCATTAATAGTTGTAAGGAAATATCATATTTGGGTGTAGCAGACGCCCATGGGCTCCACACAGTGGTGGACCATTTACTTGTTTGGGAAGAGTCTGGTGTTTTTTCATAATTTTTAAAACAATGCTTTATCATTATTCAAACTATTTCTTATTGTATACTGAGGTGAAAACATATTTTATGAAAATATTAACTGCATTAGTTCGGTACTTAAACGTGTGTTTTTTTGTTTTTTTAGGTGAGTGAATAAGTGAGTTTTATTCAATTAACAGTTAACACCTGTGAAACTATATTTTGATCATTTGTTTTGAATCAAACCTTTTTTTAATGGTAGATCTAATAGTGGTTTTCTTTTTATTCATCAGACGGAAACATTACGCAATCGTCTAGGATCCCTACTTGTATGTTATCTAGGCTTTAGGAACTGTATTGTAATGCATACTAATGTACCACCGATTGTGTTTTTTTCTGAGAAAATCCGAGATACGAGAATCCGAATCCGTTTATTCATAGAAACCGCCAGGGTGTCAAAACAATAGAGTGAGTGAGTGAGTGAGTATGGTTTTACACCGCTTTTAGCAATATTCCAGCAATATCACGGCGGGGGGACACCAGAAATGGGCTTCACACATTGTGTCTTCGGCTTGACGAGCGAACGCTTTAACCACTAGGTTACCCGACCGCCCCTCAAAACAATAGAATATACTTCCGGATAAAACTGAGGAAGCGTCTCCGGCAGTGAACAGTATTGTACACTAGTCACATGGTGCCAGGCCACTGTCATGTTATACTCACTATCGTCAACCTTGTATCTCTTGAGCAGGGGGGCGAGTAGACAGTCACCAAGGCCACAGACCACAACGCAGACACCAGGCACTTTCTCTTTACAGCAGGAAATTGAATTTGAATCAAAACTGTGGCGAATAATGTTCAGAGTTATCTGCTCTTGAATCTATTTCTATTAAAAAAGAGTACCTGCAACGTTTGACTGTTGTGAAATAACCAGCTCACCATATAAAAAAACATCAGTCGTCTTACATTTAAAAAAATGTTATTAGAATGAATCAAACATCGTTGTTTATGCATGCATTTAAAGAGTACGTTTGTCGGTAGTGTCACGTGTGTCCCATTCAATACCAGTGATTCGTCTGTATACAGGTTTAAGCATGACAACACTAGTACGAGGTCGCTATAAATAGCCAATGTCGTGAGGTGTTTTTTGTACACATACATTACATACACAAAGAGTCCTTGCGAAGCTGTAGCGTCGGCTGTTTGAACAAGATGATTCTGTCACAGTAAAACTGTTCATATCATGAACACCTGATGCCTATTCTTTGACGCTGACGTTTGATATTTATATGTCAAACATTCTATTTATCAGAGATATGAACTGCTAAAAATCAAGATTTATCCGAATTTGTAAAACTCTGGCATATGTATGTGGACCGGAGGACTTAGTTGCATGACATCCCTGGGCTGAAGTATAGCTCACATGGTCTCTGATACAACGTGAAACTAAACTGTTGCTATTGCTTAGTGTAAACTGCCGGGCAAAAGACACTTGCAAAATGGATTTTGCCGAAATATTACAAACGTTATCAAAACGTTACTAGGTTGAAAACAGTCGCCGAAACACTGCAAACGTAAGGCCCAAAACACAACTGTGATACCCGTATCAAATACATCACTATCGAATAACCAGTTCTTGTTTTTTCAATTAAGCCACCATCAACCATAAGTATACTTTCTTTTGCCCGGCAGTGTAGTATAATTCAATGTGATGCCACCGACGTAGTGGCACAAGTCGTGTACGCAGATCCAAAGTACTGCCTATATACTACTGCCGTCCCGTTATTTCATGTACACATTACAATATAAGACTGAACGTTCTAGAAGGTAATGGTACTGAAGCTTTGAAGACAGCTAGCATTTCAACATTTGACCTGGCATATTACAAAAACAAGAACACCTATTTCTTTTTTCAGTTAAATACATGTATAATGTGATTCACGCGTGTATCAAACTTTAAGTTCTCAAAACATCGTAAACGACTATATAAAACATACTACCGTCAAACTGATGATTATGCACGATGACAATACACGAGGATTAACAACATTCAAGTGTCCAACAATTTGTCTTTAACAAAGTCCTCGTTGTGGACGTCCCAAATAAACAGGATTGGTGTAAAAGACGACTTAAATGAGGATCCGGTGTCAACTGTTTGAGTATGTACATGGAAACTATGGATCGGTGTTAAGCCAATGGTTGGCCAGGTCTCGTTTATTTACAGGTGGCCTTGATTTTGCTTTTGTGCTATTGACTGAGGCGAAACATGATTTATTCTCCAATTCATTACTGATATTCTCAATTTTTTGGTGAATGTCCGTATCCTAAGATCAAAATGTACGTCTCACTTGTAAAACGATCACATTTCAGACTCTTTGAAAGCAGGCAGCATATTCTTGATAACGTGAGCTAAATCTTCCATCGCTTCAGTGCCGAGATTCCGACATCGCCCGCAACACACAGCCTTACATTCTCGACATTCGTGCCTGGCATGGCGGTGGGAGAACTCGTTACACTTGCCGCTGATGATAGTCTGGAAGTCCTCTTGGAGGTTCCCGGAAGCAGTGGTGGAGCTCTCCAAAACCGGTCTGACAAGTCCCTCCACCAACACCAATCGTCGCTTAAAGAACTGGACAGCTGTCTTGTCGCAGAGATCTTGGAACCCCTCCTGGTGTTGTAGCCCATTGACATCACTGTATTCAATGTACACAGCCTGGGTCAGACAATCCTCAAGAACATCATCAAAGTCATATTTGTCTGCTAGATGCATGAAATGTACCAGCTGAGACTTAGATAAAGTTTTCACGTTTAGTTTCAGGTAGGTCGTGACAAACGTGCGACAGCGTTGTTTTAGTGACGTCATAACGTATTCCTCCGCTAATGGAAGTAGTGCGTCAATGTTGTCTGCTGTGATCGGATTGGTGGTCGATGGGTAAATGCACAGAAGCAGCTGTACCATGTCGTCGTATGTCTTCCCGGGTAGGGGAACTTCTAATAAGGTTTTCTCTTTGAATTCCCCAAAGAACATTTTTTCAAAGACTGGTGACGCAAGCGAAAGTACTGTTTTGTTCACGTGCAGCTTTTTACCCTCGACTACAAGCGCCACATCACTTGTCAGGCATGCCTCGGAAAACATGTTCTTTGACTTTTCCATGGCCGCTTCTGTAATGAGAAAGTTTAGAAACATTTGAAAATTTCTTTCGCACAGCTCCGTGTTCTTGTCGTGAAACAAGCATAGCGATGACTTCAGACTTTCTCCAAGACCCTATCCACGACGAATTATTCAATGCCTGACAAAATAATCTTTGAAATAATCACCAAATAACAGTTTGTTTGTTTTTTGTACATTTACATTTATTTATATGCACAGTACATGTATAGCTGCTTCCTCCCGAAGCAAGGTGTCAACTGACTGTAAAAACCTACCCTCGCCGAACTAGAGTGGCATTTCTCGATCGTTGCGCCACCAGTGGCTATTACGAGTTACGTTCCTTCTATAACCCTCCTATTAACCAATCAGATTCCACCTCTCATATCACTTGCGTTTGCTTCAAACAAAATGACGGCGCCAGTCGAAATAATCTGATCGATAATCAAATGTATATTGTGATAAAACGGGGCTTACATCGCGAAGTGCATCAAATGACATGAGTACCATGATTAAAAACTTGAAAAGATTTGGAAAATACCTGTTGACTCCGAGTTGGCTGTACACATGCTTTACAAATCCTGCAATCGACCAAAATATAACTCCATAATTCCAGCCTAGTTCAGCGAGGGTGGAAACTGGACTTTTATAGTCAGTTAACTTCCTTGACTCGGGAAGATGGTGTAGCTGTAACGTTTACTATGCATTAGAACATAAATGGCATCCGATACCTTGTGAACTACTGTCAGTGACAATCGAGTGTATTATATGTCCCTGTGATTTCACACACTGAAGTGACAGCTGACATAAACGTACATGGAGAAACAGACTGTCGTGTCTTCATACAAAGTAACGGTGAACTGTGAGACAGGACAGTGGGCTGTGTAAAGAATATACACCCGGATAAAACAGAGAATCGTCTCCGGCAGTGAACAGTATTGTCCACTGTCACATGGTGTTGGTCAACTGTCATGTTATACTCACTGTGTGTTCTATCGTCTACCTTGTGTCTCTTCGGCAGGGTGGCCCTCCGAGTACTGTCAGTCAGCGGGTGGGCAGTCACCGAGACTACAGCGTAGCACGTGGGCACAACGTCGACACAACGTAGGCACAACGTCGACACAACGTAGGCACAACGTAGGCACAACGTCGACACAACGTAGTCACAACGTAGTCTTCATCGCCGACGTACTATACACGTTGTACTTTCAGCTTCCTATTTCAATCAGTTCTTGTTTAGATATGGTTAACCTTAACGGCTTGATGTATTACATATTTTAATTTAAGACACCATTGCTAAATCCAACGGAGGGAACACTGGCTTTGTACAGCTAGCAGGAGCTCTACCGAATAACTGAATCAACACTTGCGAATATTGTGTAGAGTTATGTGCTCTTGATATGAGTCAGGCGCTAAATCGATCTCTACGTGCAAACAACGTTTGACTTGTGAAATAACCAACTCGCCGTTTAGAAACACTAGTCGTGTTATGTTTTCAAAAGTATTATTCCAATGAAACAAACATCGTTGTTAATATATGCATTTACTTTTCAACAAAAAACTTGTGTTCCATTCAATACTCAATGAATCGTCTGTAAAATGTTAGAGTGTGAGGACACGAGAACGGGGTGGTTATAAATAGCCAACGCCATGCGTGGGTTGTTGTCCACATTGATAACATACATACCGAGTCCACACGTAGCTGTAACGTTGGCGGTTTGAACAAGATGATTCAGTTATATTAAAACTGGCTTCATATTTCTCTTCGAAACATACCGGTGAAGATACGGGTTAGAATGGGTCTTCAGCAACCCATGCCTGCCGTAAAAAGCGACTTTCCTTGTTGTGAGAGTGAGTGAGTGTGTTAAAATGTAACGTCACATCGGCATTATTTTTAGCCAAGTGGTGACGAGCTTGTCGTAATAGGCGACTAACAGGATCGGGTGGTCAGACTCGCTGACTTGGTTGATGCATGTCATCGTATCCAAATTGCGTGGATCGATGATCATGATGCCAATCACTGGATTGTCTGCTCCAGACTCGATTATTTACAGACCGCCGTCAAATAGCTGGAATATTGCTAAGTGCGGCGTGAAGCTCCTATATATATGGACCGGGGATTTTTAACTATAATCTATATCTATAGTCTACCTTTGACACCACTGGGGTGAACTAAAGCTCAGATCGTCTTTGGTGCCACATGAATCTGAACTACTGTTATTGATTTATGTGAACTGGTGGACAAAAGAAAATGGTCCCTTGAAAATTGGATTTGACCAACAAATTACAAACGATAGGAAAACGTTGCGAGGCTTAAATCTGCCTGTTGTTGTCCATTTGTGTCCACGAGGTAGATGCAGTTGCTGTAAACTATGTCTATAACGAACACGCTCTTAAAGGGACTAATGATAACGAACGTATTGTTTGGTCCCGATCATTTGTCATATATATGCTGTGTATATTCTTATAACGAACTACGCTTGTAACAAACTAAAATGTCTTTCGTTATAACCGTAGCTTACTGTACGCGGATATCAAGGAAGAATGTGCACTTTTATGGAAGGCTGAGTGTCACGGTGCCTGTTTGTGCAGTTTGACTCTCACACTATCAACCGCTAGTTTGCCTGCTCCAGCACCCCGTAAACAGTCGATGGCAGATTGAAATCTATTCACTCACTTGATAGTTGTAAAAAATGTTCTTGTTAAAATTATACACATCAATTTTCACACAACTACCAGTATATAGGTGTTCGGTTTGTATAGGTGAGGGAAGATATCCGCGCTGTAAGAAGTACAACTTGTGATATCCTTCAGCCGGAGTTGACGAAATATGGAGGACACAAAGTGCTCCCGAATACCACAGAACAGCACTTTATTTCTCTCAGGCCGAGCGCATCGGCACATAAGGTACAAACAGTATTTTACATTGCGGTGGACAGAGGTTAACCGAGAGTTTTTACAATTTCGTTATAATGTTTACAAATTTACATAGTTAGTTTTGGAATGATAACTTATGGCAGTTAAATAATTGCTGGAGTTGTAACACGTTTGGTCTTTTTAAATAGTGTTTTGGATGTACATGTCCCTTTGTTCATTGAAATATTTACATTTTAGTGAGTGGGTGAGTATGGTTTTACGCCACTTTTAGCAATATTCCAGTAATATCAGTGCGGGGGACACCAGAAATGGGCTTCACACATTGTACCCATGGCGGGAATCGAACCCGTCTTCGGCGTGACGAGCGAACGCTTTAGCCACTAGGCTACCCGACCGCCCCTATTTACATTTGAAAATATAGTGGAATTCATCTCCAATGTCAAAACTATCCCACAACCTGCATTTTTCGAATGTCCTCCTTTACCCTCCCTCGTCATGTCAGACAGGTGGTACGAGCGGCCTAGTCGTCTGAGGCGCTAGGCAGAGTTCTGTCAGAAACACAAGATCGTGCGTCGAAAGAGAGATGGTCATTCGATGGTCAGTTAGTCAATATAGTAGATCACTACACATATTTAGGAATCTGGTTCTCACACACACTGAATTGGAAAAAATGTGCCCTTGACTTGTCCTTGCGTGCAAAGAAAGCTTTAATAAGTGTAATGTCTATTTCTCATAAAGTGGGATCGATGTCACCTAATATCTTCTTTAAGCTTTTTGATACCCAGATACAACCAATTTTATTGTATGGTTCTGAAGTATGGGGATTTCAACGTTATGACTGTTTAGAGAAGGTTCATTTATTAGCATGTAAAAAGTTTCTTTGTGTCGGATCTTCTACACCAAATTGCATGGTTTATGGTGAATGTGGTAGATACCCATTATATATTAATTCTCAGATCAGATGTTTAAAATACTGGTTTAAAATTCTTCATATGCATGAACAACGTCTCCCCAAATTAGTTTATAACATGCTTCTACATTTAGATAACACGGGAAAGAATACTTGGACATCGCATATAAGAAATCTTTTATTTTCGCATGGTTTTGGTTTTATATGGTTATGTCAGTCAGTTGGAAATGTAAATATGTTTCTTAATGAATTTCGGAATCGGTCTATAAATATGTTCTACCAAGAATGGCACTCCACTTTAGAGGATAGTTCGCGTTATGAATATTACAAAACTTTCAAGACTTTACTTCAACCAGAAATATATTTATCAGTACTCACTACGGAAAACTTAAGAAAACAGTTAATTAGATATCGACTTGGTTTGCTAGACCTATTTGTAAATGAAGGAAGAAAACTGTCCATTGAAAAAATGAAAAGAATGTGTCCATTGTGTAAGCTAGAGATAGAAAATGAAATTCATTTTGTGTTTGTCTGTCCATTTTACAATGATCTCCGAAAGAAATATATAAAAGATTATTTAATAGCAATGTCACCGATAAACGCCTTTGTAGTTATGCTGACGACAAAGAACGAATCAAATATATTAAATCTTTCTCTTTATATTAAGCATGCATTAGCCAAAAGAAATGAATTAATCAAACAACGTGTATATCCCAATGTGTAACAAATGTAATTGTATCTACATGCGTAACTCTTTCTTGTATATGGGCCGGTGGCCTTTTGTACAATAAACTTCTTTGACTGACTTGAACCCAGATGGACCCTGATCATGTTTCTGGGTGTGCCAGCTCCATGCCCGAGTTGGTGGGTTTCACCCAATTAGTAACAGTCACCAACTGGGGTTTTCCTCCCACATAAAACTGGCACGTCGTGAAGTAAATGAAACACAGTTCAAGGGCGTAAAACATTGCTCACTCACAAGACATAAACTCGTCCTCACTCATGTCAGGAAGTGTTGTGTATACGGAAAGCGAAATAAAGAAGAGCTTTTAATATTTCACAAGACCAGTGTACAAGGAGAGAAGTTGTCACTCGACCACCCCACCAAAAGGAAGAGAAAACCCTTGCACAGGTGCATCAAGAACACGCTCACTGCACAATCTTATGTTTTATGCACAGAACAAGACCCATGCTGGCGTTCCATGCATTTCCCCACGCTCGTAGCGGTTTGTACTGTTCACAGTCACCCAAATACATGTTAGACTACACTGTTATGTTTAGTAGATTATTATAACCGACCTTCATATATTAGTGTAATTAATAAGGTATGAGTTATTTTTAGTTTCTTCTGAACGCATTTAAATAATAATTTACAGAGACATTTATCATCGGGGAACATGTCACTCGATGTTGAACCATAATCTATCACACTACACTCTAAATGCCCTATAGGTTTCTAGGTTTGTCGACACGATACTCATGTTCGTGGGTTTGACCAAGGCAATGAACATCTACGACCTGCATCACTTCGGGTGTGCCTCCCACATTAAGCTGAGTCGCCGTGATATAACTGAAATATTGTCGAAAAGGTCACTCAACCACTCACTCACTCACTCACTCAACACCTAGTCCTGGTTGTCACTGTCAACATCATATGTAGAGACGGACCCCACATCTTCCCAAACTACACGTTTTCAAACACGATTTAATGAAAATATAAAGTCTTACTGACCAGAATCTCTCTGTGGGCCCAGCTGAGCAAACTGTTATACATGCCCACATATTTTCATAACGTTGAAATCAATCCGGATTTTAAACCAAATAGCAAAATAAGTGATGGTGATGGTCACATGGATCTATCTTTCCCGCCTATAGCATAATATCATGATCATGCAATGAGAGTGGGGATTTTGTTTCACATTTTAATTTTAATTTAAACGTCAACACCTTAGATGTGATTATGATTGTATCTCTATCACATGCAAACAAATCAATTTCTGTACCCACGAAATAATGTTATTGTTGTATCAATATGATAGCCTACCCATAAACAATGTGTGAAAAATTCATAACCACTTTTCATTTGGTAAATAAATACAACCTTGGATAAGTGATATGACACAATACATACATGCCGATATTTCAGATAGATATATACAAACACACGAACGATTATATTGATATTGTTTTATTCGATTATTAGAACGATGAAGACATGATGTTATATACACAGAACATTATGTACAAATGGATGAAGCGTACGTACATGTACCAGATACATCACTATGTACATGTTTACAATGACAAACTATTAATTACAGTGAACGAGCCGACTAAACAGTATTTCAGTTATATCACGGCTTCACGGCTTCACGGCTTCACTGCTTAAAGGTAGTCATCAACGATTTGAGTGTAAGCTTTATATAACAAGACACAAGGAAAATACGTTGATTACACTAGTTTGATTGTTGTAATGCGAGATACGTTTAAACAAGATGTCGTGCTGCTTATGTGTGAAGAAGGACAATTCATTTGTGAAGTATTTAGGACCCCTGCAAAGTTAGGTCTTCTAACCTTTTAAAATGACTTGATGACTATCTCTTATTTTGGAGAGAAAAACATGAAAGTAGGAAGGCGTTTACGTTAAGTGAATAGAGGAGCTGGAACGATTCACTGACGTCGCAATTCGTACCCTTTTACACAACTCCAGAGTAAACCTGTACGCACGGAGTGCTAGTTTGATACAGAAGCGAATCCCTATTAATCCCAATGCAGCCCCAAACTGCATGGAAGTGAGTGCGTATGGTTTTACGCCGCTTTTAGGAATATTCCAGCAATATCACACCTGGCATGGAATTCACACACTGTACCCATGTGGCAAATCGAGCCCCAGGACTTCGGCGTGACGATCTTACGCTTCAGCCACTAGGCTACCCCACCGCCCCGGTCTATAAAATAGAAAACAAGTGTGTCGGTCAGCTTGTAGAATATGTGAAGTGTGAACAGTTAAATATTGAGTATTTCCCGTTCAATTATCCACCCGTAACTTGTTGTGTATCGTAGCGTTGGTTTTGATATCGGGATGAATTAGTGAGTCGATGAATCGTTTCAACACTACTGAACACAGTTACATGAAATTATTTATCTTGATGATAGAACCTTTTGTTTCGCTATGCAGCCATCATTGTCAAGGGGGTTGGTATGGCAGTTTCATGACCTTCAATTTACCATTTAAAACGTTTTTTGATCTGTCCGGAAATATATATTTACATTGACGGATAATTATACAAATGTCTAATAACATGATGTACACACACGCACACATGAACGCACACACGCACATGCACACACACACAGACACACACACGCACACACATACGCGCGTATTATGTACATATACATAGAATGACGTAGATGTATTTACACAACGAAAGGTGAAATAAATAGACAAGAACAAATCATCTACGTCTAACCTGCTTTTGCAAAGCTGAGTTAAGCGTAAATCCGATTAGTCTACTGAAAGAAGCCGTTTCTAATCTACAATTCGTGGAGCTCTGCTACAGTGAGGTGACTTCATGTACGTGACCTCATCACTAGCAGGAAGCAGAGCATTGTGGTACAGGGCTGAGATTGTACTTCCTGTCAGGTGTTCGCCAAGTTCCGACCCTCGTGATCTCAGCACAGGATCAAGCTCACGTTTTACTTCGAACCTCTACTTCTTTTGACGTTTGTATGTGTATCTGAGGGCGGAAGGGGGAGGGGGTGCAGCATGTATCTAGGCTCTAAGAGGGGTGAAGGGGGGGGGGGGGGGGGGGGGGGGGGGATGGAGTTCAACCTGGATCTAGGCTCTATGAGGGTGAATTGGAGAGGAGAATGGGGTGCAACCTGGATCTAGGCTCTATTAGGGGTGAAGGGGGCTGCAGCCTGGATCTAGGCTCTATGAGGGGTGAAGGGGGAGGGGGTACAGCCTTGATCTAAGCTGTCAGGGGTGGAGGGAGAGGGGGCGCAGCCTTGATCTAGGCTGTGAGGGGTGAAGGGGGAGGGGGTGCAGCCTTGATCTAGGCTCTATGAGGGATGAAGGGAGAGGGGTTGCAGCCTTGATCTAGGCTCTATGAGGGGTGAAGGGAGAGAGGGTGCAGCCTAGATCTAGGCTCTATGAGGGGTGAAGGGAAAGGGGGTGAAGGGAGAGGGGGTGCAGCCTAGATCTAGGCTCTATGAGGGGTGAAGGGAGAGGGGGTGAAGGGAGAGGGGGTGCAGCCTGCATCTAGGCTCTATGAGGGCCGAAGGGAGAGGGGTGCAGCCTGGATCTAGGCTCTACGAGGGGTGAAGGGGGAGGAGGTGCAGCCAGGATCTAGGTTCGATGAGCGGTATAGAGCAGAAATCTTGTGATATTCTGGTCCAGGTTACACTGATGGTTGAAAGGGGACAACAGTCTGGACAACCATACCATTCTACGGCCAATCTAAAAGGGGAATACGGAAATCATTACTGTTAGGTTCTGTGGGCGGTGAAGACGTTTGGGTCGCATAAAATCGTGTAAGGGTGTGTGGCAACCCTGGGTAGCCTGATCTATGTTGGATGAGCTTTATAAAGGAGGAGTGGCAACCTGCTCCAAGTTGTAGGAGCTGTATAAAGGGGATGTGGCAACCTGATCCAGGTAGTAGGAGTTGTATAAAGGGTGTGTGGAAATCGGCTCTAGGTGTTTTCAGCTGTATAAAGGGGGTGTGGCAACCTGCTAAGTCGTAGTAGCTGTATAAAGGGTATGTGGAAATCGGCTCTAGGTGTTTTGAGCTGTATAAAGGGGAGTGGCAACCTGCTCCAGGTAGTAGGAGCTGTATAACGGGTGTGTGGAAACCGGCTCTAGGTGTTTTGAGCTGTATAAAGGGGGAGTGGCAACCTGCTCCAGGTAGTAGGAGCTGTATAACAGGTGTGTGGAAACCGGCTCCAGGTGTTTTGAGCTGTATAAAGGGGGAGTGGCAACCAGCTCCAAGTTATAGGAGCTGTATAAAGGGGGAGTGGCAACCTGCTCCAGGTTGTAGGAGCTGTATAAAGGGGGAGTGGCAACCAGCTCCAAGTTATAGGAGCTGTATAAAGGGGGAGTGGCAACTTGCTCCAGGTTGTAGGAGCTGTATAAAGGGGGAGTGGCAACTTGCTCCAGGTTGTAGGAGCTGTATAAAGGGGGAGTGGCAACTTGCTCCAAGTTATAGGAGCTGTATAAAGGGGGAGTGGCAACTTGCTCCAAGTTATAGGAGCTGTATAAAGGGGGAGTGGCAACCTGCTACAGGTTGTAGGAGCTGTATAAAGGGGATGTGGCAACCTGCTCCAGGTAGTAGGAGCTGTATATAGGGGGAGTGGCAACCTGCTCCAGGTAGTAGGAGCTGTATATAGGGAGAGTGGCAACCTGCTCCAGGTAGTAGGAGCTGTATATAGGGGCACAATCTAATCTAGGCTCCATTAGCCGTTGGACGGCATGGCTTCATGTTCTAAGGCTGTATAGCGAGGGCGGGCCACGAGCCTGGGTCTTGACAATCACGACAGTATACTGTATCAACATACAACAAACTGCACGTATGCACCACAAGAAAAAAATAATTATACATTGGCATAACAAACATGCAACAAATCTCACTGAACGAATGTTTTGCCCTCCAGTCGTACCTGGCGCCACCGTTACTGAGATCCTAACACCAGGACTGTTGCTGAATGAATAATGTTTATTCTCGTAAATAACGGCAGTGATACAGAGATGTAATTGGACACAGGAATTAGATACAATGAAGAAAACATTTCAGTGGAACATTTCCATACATGATCTTATATAACTTGCCAGTTTTAATAGAATTGGCTTATAAGTAATGGACATCAAATGGGAGAATTTTACGGCAGAAGGATACATACAGTAGTACTGAGGCAAAAACTTGTTTCTAATTTCTGAGAGTTTTGGATATTCTAATAAAAAGTGCATTTCATCACATATAAAAATTTTACACAATGTACATTTTCTTTCCTCTCTCACAATATTATACCATCTTCCTGTTTCAATAGGTAATCTATGATTTGCTGTTCTAAAACGAGCAAGAGAGATGCGTTGGGTGATTGGTAGTTCTAGTAAATAAGGTTCTAGAGATGGTAACTCTTTAAACATGTTATAATAGTAACCTTTAGATGAATTTTCCTTTGATTCTCGCCATCTTTGCAGAAAATTATCAATGAGAACATGTTTCACATTTTGTTTCAACCATGCGGCACTAATAAAGGTTTGAGACAGCCAAATGTAATTAAAGCCTATATTTTGAAGAATGCATTTTACTTCTTTTAATAGTGGGAAATGGTAATCTGGATTTGCAATGGACACTTGAAACATAAGTTTATATACTATACTAGAAAGGCTAGTTTGTGATGATGTTAGCTTGCACCAATATGAAATCATTCTTATCTTAATGAAAATGCTGAGAGGATACCTCCCTAGTTCACCATATACCATGTAATCGGGTGTTGACTGTTTTAACTTGAGAATATATTTACAAAATTTAAGATGTACACGTTCAATGAAAACAGCATTTTCAAAACCCCACACCTCAGATCCATATAACAATACAGGCTGAACAAGTTAATCAAATAATTTCAGTTGACAGTCAATAGGAATTTCTAATATTCTAATTTTACGAAATACAGCGTACATTGCTCTAGATGCCTGATCTGTCAGTCTCTTTAGTGCCCTACAGAATCTACCAGTGTTTGTAAATAAAATACCAAGGTAAACATATTCTTTAACAACATGAAGAATCGAGTCATTTAACATAAAACTGACTCTATTTGTGGAGCGCTTGGCAAAAATAACAACTTTCGATTTGTCAACATTGACTTTAAGTTTCCAGATAGTACAATATTCTTCAAATATAGTGAGACACTTTCTTAAATCTTCTGGGCTTTCGGCCATTAAAACAGTATCATCGGCATACAGAATGATAAAAAGTTTTATGTACAGTTCAAGTGAATCTATTAAAAGGTTATTTACATTATGCAGTCCTTCAAAGTCATTTTCAGATAAAAATTGTTCAAGGTCATTAAGGTACAAAGCAAACAGGAAAGGTGACAAATTTTCACCTTGTCTTACACCAGTTTGACATGGGAAGAAACCTGACACCTTGTTATTATGTGAAACACAAGATTTGATATTTTGATACATATTATATATGACATTAAAACATTTTCCTTTGATATTAGACTTTATCATTTTTGTCCACAGACCACACCTCCATACTGTATCGAAAGCTTTGCTAAAATCGACGAAAACACAATACAACTTCTTATTAAGATTTCTATAGATATCAATGAGAGCTTTAAGAATAAACATATTGTCAATTGTTGAGTATTTTTTCCTTAATCCTGCTTGCGCTTCGCTTATCAGATTAGTCTGAACTGAGTAAGCTTGTAAACGATTATTCAATAGTGTAGTGAACAATTTACCTAAACAGCTTAGGATAGAAATACCTCTGTAATTGTCTGGGTCAGCTTGGTTTCCTTTGTTTTTGTAGATTGGTTTTATTTTGCCAACAAGCCAAGCTTCAGGTAAAACTCCAGTGTCAAAAACGAGGTTAAAAAACTCACGTAAACCGGCATCATAACTTGAATAGAGCTTTTAATGTACTCATTGTAAATACCATCCAACCCACAAGCCTTATTGTTCTTCAATGCACGGACAGCTGACATAATTTCTTCTTCTGTAATCCTACAATCTAAGATATCATCATGATTATCATAATATGTGTTATTGGCAAAAACATCGTCATTATCATCAGAACTTTGATTAAGGTCTTTAAAAAATTCGAAAAATTTGTCAATACTGATTATTTCTGCTGTTTTCTTTGGTTCAAATGATTTTAAAATTTCCCAAAAATTCTTAGGGTTACTATCCTTACATTCCCTCAGTTGTTGGACACATTTGTTTTGATATGTCTTAAATGCCTTCTATAGGGTTTTACTATAAGCTCTACTAGCTGAAATGTACATAGCTTTGCTATTACTGTCTTTAGTCCTTCCATATATACGTTTACGCTTGTGGTAAAATCTACGTGATGATTTACATTTTTCATCAAACCAGGGTTTATGCTTGTGCTTATGTACAGAGTGTCTAGAATTTCTTACAGTACCTAGAGTAGTTTCAGCCGCAGTAACCAGCGTCTGAGAGAGTTTATTTACAATTTGGTTAATGTCATTTGGCTCTATTTGGTCTTTACATGCATCTAATTCTGTACACTGATGGGTAATGGCAACCTTATCGATACATAAAAATGTTTCACTTTTATCAGGAACCCATCTTTTTACAACTTTTTGTACATGTACATCTTTGTCATCATCTATAACTGGAGACAGTTGTGCTGTACAATCTAACGTTAACGATAAGCCACAGTGTGCATCGGACGAGATCGGGTCAAACTCCTGCACCTCAAAATCTATTAATAATGGGAATGTTTCTGCTGATGCAATACAATAATCGACAACACTGGCATTTCTGCATGTCAGTTTACCAATACCCTTGTCTTTGCCTAATCTTCCATTCACAATATACAGCCGGTTATTTTTACATAAATCTAGGAGTTTATACCCGTTACAGTTTGTTTCAGTATCCATTGATATTCTATCTAATTTTACACCGTTGTCAACTAGAAGTTGTACATTTGAAAACAATAATTCCTCGTCAGTAATATCATTGTCACATAAAAATTCGTCCAAAATGATAAAATCCGGAAGATTTTTAGTACGACAATTCATATCACCAACAATACACATGTACTGTGAGCAGTTTGACATACGAATGATATCATTTTCTAGTGTAGTAAATATTTCCGGTGAATGAAATCTACTTTGCTCTGGTGGTATATAGACAGTTCCTAGGATAAGGTCATCGTTAACATGCAGGTAATCACTTGGTATCTTACACCATAAAACAATATCATGTATCTTTTCGATGACGCTCACCTTGACATGTCAAATAGTGTCTCTTTGATGGCTACAATGATCCCGCCAGACACACGTGTGTTCAGTGCGTTAGTTCTGTTATTCATATGAACTGAGAATCCTGGGATGTTCACAGCATCTAAATCACACGTTTTAGTTTCAGTCAGACACAGTATATCGTATCTGGACACATCGTTCACAAAATCGGGGTTCAACATCTTTGTCCTAATACCACACACATTAAGAGACAGTATCTTAAGTTTCTCGTGGGAAGTTACGTTTTCACTGTTAGGCGACTCACGTATTTGCTGACCTCCGTTATTCTCCTACCGCGGCCTGTTTTCTCCCGTGTCCTCAGTCCTGGCCATCTTGTTTGGTTGTCTGTTGTCTGACCGACCGACGCCACTCGCGTATGATCTCCTGCTGGGGGGAGGGCCTCGTGGGGTGAGATCTATAAACGGGTCGTCTCCTGGGTACACACGTCTCCCGTCTATATACAGTCTGTCTACAGTGAGGTTAGACTTCAAACCACGCCTCCTTGCTTCCTTGAAAATGGGGAGTAGATCTCTTCGTCTCTGCACAATCTCTTGAGGAAATTGTTCACTAACACCGAATTGCGTTTCTCTCAGCTGTCTTGTGTTAGTCAGGATTTCCCACCGTTCGTCTGGATTTGCAAATTTTGCCACTATAGTACGTGGTCTGTTAGATAAGTGAGGGCCAATCCTATGTACACGTAAGAGGTGAATGTCTGTGTCACACTTCATTTCTTTCTTTAAGAAACATTTAATTACCTCTTTAGGTTCTTCTCCAGGCATTTTCGGGATCCCGTGAAAGAGTAGATTATCTCTCATAGAGCGTGCTCCCGTACCTGTTGTTTCAGCTTTTTGTTTTCTGATGCAGTCTCTCTCACACAGGCTTCAAGCTTATCAACGCGAAGTGTTGTCTCTATCATTGTAATGTCGAGAGATGTCAGCTTATTGTCAATCATAGTTAATTTACTGTCAATGCTATCAACACATTGCATCCTCTGGTTTATGGAATTAATTTATGGAGAAATCGGGGTCTGGTCATAAGCCAGCTTATTATAGAAGGAACACGTGAAGATCTGGGGAAGAATAGGTCTTCAGCAACCCATGCTTGTCTCACCCCGTGAAGATCCGAGTTCGAATAGGTCTTCAGCAGCCCATGCTTGTCTCACCCCGTGAAGATCCGAGTTCGAATAGGTCTTCAGCAACCCATGCTTTCCGTAACAGGCGATTATGCTTGTCGTAAGAGGCGACTAACGAGATCGGGTGGTCAGGCTCGCTGACTTGGTTGATGCATGTCATCGTATCCCAATTGCGTGGATCGATACTCATGATATCAATCCTTGGATTGTCTGGTCCTGACTCGATTATTTACAGACCGCCGTCATATAGCTGGACTATTGCTGAGTCCGGCGTTAAACAACAAACAAAACAAAAAAATAAGGCTAAGTTTCTCTGAAATCCTTTCTTGTCCCATCTATCAACGTAAAGACGTTTTGAAGTAAGGCAGAGATACGACAAATAAACAATCAAACAACACATAATTTTACCCTTTACTTTGTGAAAATCTTGAACATGAGAAGGCAAAGTGATTGTAACTTAGATAAAAAAAAACTTGATGAAGGGAAATTGGTTCTAACATACATTGTGATCCTTGTGATTAGACGTTCTGTGAAATAACTTTTAATATACATAAGCAACAGAGAACTGAAACATATTCGATGTCAACAGTTTCACTCAGACCTATTGTCAAAGAACCTCTTATATAGTTGTATACAATTTGTCTTTAATGCCTCCTTATGTATGTGCCTAGTAACACAGGATTGTTGTTAGAGACGAGTTAAATTAAGATCCGGTGTCTACTGTTTGAGCATGTCCAGGACTCGATTATTTACAGGTCGCCTTGATATAGCTATTATGCTACTGACTGCAGCGAAACACACTTCATTCATCAATTCACTACTGGTTTTGGGTATCTCATAAACGCAGTAGGGGCGGCTTTTGCCACCACCGGTCTGTCAGGTCCCTCCATCAACACCAATCGCCGCTTAAAGAACTGGACAGCCGCCTTGTCACTGAGATCTTGGAACTCCTCCTGGTGTTGTAGCCCATTAGTGCCACTGTATTCAATGTGCACAGCCCGAGCTAGACAATCCTCAAGGACATCATCAAAGTCATATTGGTCTGCTAGATGCATGAAATGTACCAGCTGAGACTTGGATAAAGTTCGCACGTGTAGTTTCAGGTAGGTCTTTACAAACCTGCGACAGCGTTGCATTAGAGACATCATTGCATATTCCTCCGCTAGTGGAAGTAGTGCGTCAATGTTGTCTACTGTGACCGGATTGGCGGTCGATGGGTAGATGCACAGTAGCAGCTCTACCATGTCGTCGTATGTCTTCCCGGGTAGCGGAACTTCTAATAAGGTTTTCTCTTTGAACTCCCCAAAGAACATTTTTTCAAAGACTGGAGATGCAAGCGAAAGTACCGTTTTGTTCACGTGCAGCTTTTGGTCCTCGACTACAAGCGCCACATCACTTGTCAGGGATTCCTCGGAAAACATGTTCTCAGAATTTTCCATGACCGCTTCTGTAATAAGAAATTCTATATTAGGAGCATGAGACGACGGTGTCATGCGATCACATACGCGCCACTGAGAGTTGGTTTTTGGACAGTTAATTTCCTTTTCGTGTTTTTTTGACGTTTCAGCTTTGGCCAAATACACTCATCTCGACAGGTAATGTGACTGAATATTGGTAAAAAGTGGTTTGTTGGCATTGAGTTGCACACGAAAAACAGACTTTTGTTTATTAATCATGTCTTCCCGCTAATATTGTCTTCGGCTTTTGAACAGATGCACACAATTTGACGTATTACCTTTCATAATTTGTATTCTTAGCACACTTTGAGCTTTATATTATGGGGGTCAAGATTCGTAAAGCACATTCTCAAATTGATCAAGACATCTACTTCGGAGTTGTCGCATGACTGCATGTTCGGCGTCAGGCAATAACTATGTACTGCTGAAAAACAAGTTGTCAAGAAAGTGAGGGGATATAACTCTAAATACTATTCTCTGGGGTAGCTATATCATGAAGACCAAGTCATTTATTAATAGTTGTAAGGAAATATCATATTTTGGTGTAGCAGACGCCCATGAGCTCCACACACTGGTGGACCATTTACTTGTTTGGGCAGAGTCTGGTGTTTTTTCATTATTCTTAAATACTTTATCATTATTCATACTATTTCTTATTGTATACTGAGGTGAAAACATATTTTATGAAAATATTAACTGCATTAGTTCGGTACTTAAATGTGTTTTCGTTGTTTTTTTAGGTGAGTGAATAAGCCAGCTGTCACAGACAGATATAATAGTTTTATTCAATTAACAGTTAATTCACACCTGTGAAACTATTTTTTCCCGTAATGTGTGTATATTTTGATACTTTGTTTAGAATCAAACCCTTTTTTAATGGTAGATCTAATAGTAGTTTTCTTTTTTTTCATCAGACGGCAACATTACGCAATCGTCTAGGATCCCTACTTGTATGTTATTTAGGCCTTAGGAACTGTATTGTAATGTATACTCATGTACCACCGATGGTGTTTTTTCTGAGAATACACAGCATACGAGAATCCGAATCCGTTTATTCATAAAAACCGCCAGGGTGTCGAAACAATAGAGTGAGTGAGTGAGTGAGTATGGTTTTACGTCGCTTTAAGCAATATTCCAGCAATATCACGGCAGGAGACAACAGAAATGGGCTTCACACATTGTACCCTTGTCGGGAATCGAACCAGGGTCTACGGCGTGACGAGCGAACGCTTTAACCACTAGGTTACCCGACCGCCCCTCAAAACAATAGAATATACTTCCGGATAAAACTGAGGAAGCGTCTCCGGCAGTGAACAGTATTGTACACTAGTCACATGGTGCCAGGCCACTGTCATGTTATACTCACTATCGTCAACCTTGTATCTCTTGAGCAGGGTGGCGAGTAGGCAGTCACCAAGGCCACAGACCACAACGCAGACACCAGGCACTTTACAGCAGGAAGTGGAATTTGCATCAAAACTGTGGCGAATAATGTTCAGAGTTATCTGCTCTTGAATGTATGCACTTAAAGAGTACGTTCGTCGATAGTGTCACGTGTTTATACAGGTTTAAGCATGACAACACTAGTACGAGGTCGCTATAAATAGCCAATGTCGTGAGGTGTTTTTTGTACATATACATTACATACACAAAGAGTCCTTGCGAAGCTGTAGCGTCGGCTGTTTGAACAAGATGATTCTGTCACAGTAAAACTGTTCATATCATGAACACCTGGTGCCATCACTGATTTACAGTGATCCATTCATATCATTTTCACACCGATTTTGCTTTTTACGCCCAAAGGAATCTGTTTCCTCAGACAATCGACGCTGACTATTCTTTGACGCTGACGTTTGATAATTATATGTCAAACATTCTATTTACAAGAGATATGAACTGCTAAAAATCAAGATTTATGCGAATTTGTAAAACTCTGGCATATGTATGTGGACCGGAGGACTTAGTTGCATGACATCCCTGGGCTGAAGCATAGCTCACATGGTCTCTGACACAACGTGAAACTAAACTGTTGTTATTGCTTAGTGTAAACTGCCGGGCAAAAGACACCTGCAAAATGGATTTTGCCGAAATATTACAAACGTTATCAAAACGTTACTAGGCTGAAAACAGTCGCCGAAACACTGCAAACTTAAGGCCCAAAACACAACTGTGATACCCGTTTCAAATACATCACTATCGAATAACCAGTTCTTGTTTTTTCAATTAAGCCACCATCAACCATAAGTATACTTTCTTTTGCCCGGCAGTGTAGTATAATTCAATGTGATGCCACCGACGTAGTGGCACAAGTCGTGTACGCAGATCCAAAGTACTGCCTACATACTACTGCCGTCCTGTTATTTCACGTACACAGTACAATATAAGACTGAACGTTCCTGAAGGTAATGGTGCTGAAGCTTAGAAGACAGCTAGCATTTCAACATTTGACCTGGCATATTACAAAAACAAGAACACCTATTTCTTTTTCAGATGCATACATGTATAATATGATTCACGCGTGTATCAAACATAAAGTTCTCAAAACATCGTATAGGACTAAATAAAACATACTGCCGTCAAACTGATGATTATGCACGATGACAATACACGAGGATTAACAACATTCACGTGTCCCACAATTTGTCTTTAACAAAGTCCTCGTTGTGGACGTCCCAAATAAACAGGATTGGTGTAAAAGACGACTTAAATGAGGATCCGGTGTCAACTGTTTGAGTATGTACATGGAAACTATGGATCGGTGTTAAGCCAATGGTTGGCCAGGTCTCGTTTATTTACAGGTCGCCTTGATTTTGCTTTTGTGCTATTGATGAGGCGATACATGATTTATTCTCCAATTCATTACTGACATTCTCAATTGTTCGGTGAATGTCCGTATCCTAAGATCAAAATGTACGTCTGACTTGTAAAACGATCACTTTTCAGACTCTTTGAAAGCAGGCAGCATATTCTTGATAACGTGAGCTAAATCTTCCATCGCTTCAGTGCCGAGCTTCCGACATCGCCCGCAACACACAGCCTTACATTCTCGACATTCGTGCCTTGCATGGCGGTGGGAGAACTCGTTACACTTGCCGCTGATGATAGTCTGGAAGTCCTCTTGGAGGTTCCCGGAAGCAGTGGTGGAGCTCTCCAAAACCGGTCTGACAAGTCCCTCCACCAACACCAATCGTCGCTTAAAGAACTGGACAGCTGTCTTGTCGCAGAGATCTTGGAACCCCTCCTGGTTTTGTAGCCCATTGACATCACTGTATTCAATGTACACAGCCTGGGTCAGACAATCCTCAAGGACATCATCAAAGTCATATTTGTCTGCTAGATGCATGAAATGTACCAGCTGAGACTTAGATAGAGTTTTCACATTTAGTTTCAGGTAGGTTGTGACAAACGTGCGACAGCGTTGTTTTAGTGACGTCAAAAGGTATTCCTCCGCTAATGGAAGTAGTGCGTCAATGTTGTCTGCTGTGATCGGATGGGTGGTCGATGGGTAAATGCACAGAAGCAGCTCTACCATGTCGTCGTATGTCTTCTCGGGTAGGGGAACTTCTAATAAGGTTTTCTCTTTGAATTCCCCAAAGAACATTTTTTCAAAGACTGGAGATGCAATCGAAAGTACTGTTTTGTTCACGTGCAGCTTTTTACCCTCGACTACAAGCGCCACATCACTGGTCAGGCATGCCTCGGAAAACATGTTCATTGACTTTTCCATGGCCGCTGTAATGAGAAAGTTTAGAAACATTTGAAAATTTCTTATGCACAGCTCCGTGTTCTTGTGGTGAAACAAAGCATAGCGATGACTTCAGACTTTCCCCAAGACCCTATCCACGACGAATTATTCAATGCTTGACAAAACGTAAGTTCTTTGAAATAATCACCAAATAACAGTTTGGTTTTTTTTGTACATTTACATTTTATACACAGTGCATGTGTAGCTGCTTCTTCCCGAAGCAAGGTGTCAACTGACTGTAAAAGCCTACCCGCGCCGAACTAGACTGGCATTTCTGGACTCGATCGTTGCGCCACCAGTGGCTATTACAAGTATCGATCCTTCTATGTCCCTCCTATTGACCAATCATATTCCACCTCTCATATCACTTGCGTTTGCTTCATGCAAAAGGACGGCGTGCAGTCGAGATGATCTGACCGATAATCAAAATTTATTGTGATAAAACGGGTCTTACTTCGCGAAGTGCATCAAATGGCATGAGTGCCTTGATTAAAAAACTTGAAAAAAATTGGAAAATATCTGTTGACGCCGATTTGGCGGTACACTTGCTTTACAAATCCTGCAATAGACCAAAATAATCCATAATTTCAGCCTAGTTCGGCGAGGGTGGAAACTGGACTTTTATAGTCAGTTAACTTCCTTGACTCGGGAAGACGGTGTAGCTGTAACGTTTACTATGCATTAGAACATAAATGGCCTGCGATACCTTGTGAGCTACTGTCAGTGACAATCGAGTGTATTACATGCCCCTGTGATTTCACACACTGAAGTGACAGCTACTATAAACGTACATGGAGATACAGACTGTAGTGTTTTCATACAAAGTAACTGTGAACTGTGAGACACGACAGTGGGCTGTGTAAAGAATATACACCCAGATAAAATCGAGAATCGTCTCCGGCAGTGAACAGTATTGTCCACTGTCACATGGTGTTGGTCAACTGTCATGTTATACTCACTGTGTGTTCTGTCGTCTACCTTGTGTCTCTTCGGCAGGGAGGCCCTCCGAGTACTGTCAGTCAGCGGGTGGGCAGTCACCGAGACTACAGCGTAGCACGTAGGTACAACGTCGACACAACGTAGGCACAACGTCGAAACAACGTAGGCACAACGTCGACACAACGTAGGCACAACGTAGTCTTCATCGCCGACGTACTATACACGTTGAGCTTTCAGCTTCCTATTTCAATCAGTTCTTGTTTAGATATGGTTAACCTGTAAACGGCTTGGTGTATTATATATTTTAATATAAGACAACGTTGCTAAATCCAACGGAGGGAACACTGGCTTTGTACAGCTAGCAGGAGCTCTACCGAATAATTGAATCAACACTTGCGAATATTGTGTAGAGTTATGTGCTCTTGATATGAGTCAGGCGCTAAATCGATCTCTGCGTGCAAACAACGTTTGACTTGTGGAATAAGTAGTAAGTCAAAAGTAGTATTCCAATGAAACAAACATCGTTGTTAATGTATGCATTTACTTTTTTTAACAAAAAACTTGTGTTCCATTCATTACTCAATGAATCGACTGTAACATGTTTGAGTGTGAGGACACGAGAACGGGGTGGTTATAAATAGCCCAAGCCATGCGTGGGTTGTTGTCCACATTGATAACATACATACCGAGTCCACACGTAGCTGTTACGTTGGCTGTTTGTACAAGATGATTCTGTTATATTAAAACTGGCTTTATATTTCTCTTCGAAACAGACCCGTGAAGGTACGGGTTAGAATGGGTCTTCAGCAACCCATGCCTGCCGTAAAAAGCGACTTTGCTTGTTGTGAGAGTGAGTGAGTGAGTGAGTGGGTTAAAATTTAACGTCACTTCGGCATAATTTCAGCCATATGGTGACGAGCTTGTCGTAAGAGGCGACTAACAGGATTGCTGGTCAGACTCGCTGACTTGGTTGATGCATGTCATCGTATCCAAATTGCGTGGATCGATGCTCATGATGCCAATCACTGGATTGTATGGTCCAGACTCGATTATTTACAGACCGCCGTCAAATAGCTGGAATATTGCTAAGTGCGGCGTGAAACACCTGTGTAAATGGACTGGAGATTTTTAACTATAATAGACCTTGGACAACCCTGGGCTGAACTAAAGCTCAGATCGTCTTTGATCCCACGTGAAACTGACTGCTGTTATTGATTTGTGTGAACTGCTCGGCAAAAGAAAATGGTCCCTTGAAAATTGGATTTGACCAACAAATTACAAACGATAGGAAAACGTTGCGAGGCTTAAATCTGCCTGTTGTTGTTCATTTGCAGTTTGACTCTCACACTATCAACCACTGGTTTGCTTGCTCCAGCAGCCGTAAACAGATTGAAATCTATTTCCTCATTTGATAGTTGTAAAAAATGTTCGTGTTAAAATTATACAAATCAATTTTCACACAACTACTAATACATAGGTGTTCGGTTTGTATAGGTTAGGGAAGATATCCGCGCTGTAAGAAGTACAACTGGTGATATCATTCAGCCGGAGTTGACGAAATATGGATGACAGAAAGAGACCCAGAATACCAGAACAAAACAGAACAGCACTTTTTTCTCAGGCCGAGCCCATCGGCATGTAAGGTACAAACAGTATTTTACATTGCGGTGGACAGGGGTTAATCGGGAGTTTTTACAACTTTGGTTATAATGTTTACAAATTTACATAGTTTGTTTTGGACAGATATCTTATGGCAGTTAAATAATTGCTGGAGTTGTAACATGTTTGGTTTTGGATGTACATGTCCCTATGTTCATTGAAATATTTACATTTGAGGGAGTGAGTGAGTATGGTTTTACGCCACTTTTAGCAATATTCCAGTAATATCACGGCGGGGGACACCAGAAATGGGCTTCACACATTGTACCCATGGTGGGAATCGAACCCGTCTTCGGCGTGACGAGCGAACGCTTTAACCACTATGCCACCCGACCGCCCCTATTTTCATCTGAAAATAAAGGGGAATTCATCTCCAATGTCAAAACTATCACACAACCTGCATTTTTCAAATGCCCTCCGTTCCCCTCCCTCGTCATGTCAGACAGGTGGTACGGGTGACCCAGTCGTCTGAGGCGCTAGGCAGGGTTCTGTCAGAAACAAGATCGTGGGTTGGAACCCAAAATGGACCGTGATCATGTTTCTGGGTGTGCGAGCTCCATACCCGAGTTGGTGGGTTTCACCCAATTAGTAACAGTCATCAACTGGGCTTTCCTCCCACATAAAGCTGGCACGCCGTGAAGTAAATGAAATACCGCTCAAGGGCGTAAAACATTGCTCACTCACAAGACAATAACTCGTAATAAAAAAAGAGTTTTTAATATTTCACAAGAACTGTGTACAAGGAAGAGAAGTTGTCACTCGACCACTCCACCAACAAGAAGAGAAAACCCTTGCACAGGTGCAGCAAGAACACGCTCACTACACAATCTTATGTTTTATGCACAGAACAAGACTCATGCTGGCGTTCCGTGCATTTCCCCACGCTCGTAGCGGTTTGTACTGTTCACAGTCACCCAAATACATGTTGTACTACACTGTATTGTTTCGTAGATTATAATAACCGACCTTCATATATTAGTGTAATAAATAAGGTATGAGTTATCTTGAGTTTCTTCTGAACGCATTTAAAAAATAATTTACAGAGACATTCATCATCATCGGGGAACATGTCACTCGATGTTGAACCATAATCTATCACACTACACTCTAAATGCCCTATAGGGGGCACGGGCGGCCCAGTCGTCTAAGGCGCCGCGATTCGCTGTGCAGAGTTGCGTTCCTTGGGCACGCCAGAGACTTATGATTGTGGGTTCGAATCCCGGATCGCCCCGATTATGTTTCTAGGTTTGTCAGCACCATACCCGTGCTCATAGGCCAATTCGCTGTGCAGAGGCCTTCGAGAAACCTTTGATCACTGGTTGCACACCCCGATTCGCCCTGATTAGGTTTCTAGGTTTGTCGACACGATACTCATGCTCGTGGGTTTCACCACGGCAATGGACATCTACGACCTGCATCACTCATTCACTAACTAACTCACTCACCAGCCCACCCACTCACTCACTCACTCACTCACCAGCCTACCCACTCACTCATTCACTCACTCACCAGCCCACCCACTCACTCACTCACCAGCCCACCCACTCACTCACCCACTCACCAGCCCACCCACTAACTCACTCACTCACTCACTCACTCAACACCTAGTCCTGGTTGTCACTGTCAACTTCATATGTAGAGACGGACCCCACATCTTTCCAAACTACACGTTTTCAAACACGATTTAATGAAAATATAAAGTCTTACTGACCAGACTCTCTCTATGGGCCAAGCTGAGCAAAATGGTTAATAATATACATGCCCACATATTTCCATAACGTTGAAATCAATCCGGATTTTTAAACAAAATAGCAAAATAAGTGATGGTGATGGTCATATGGATCTATCTTTCCCGCCTATAGCATAATATCATGACCATGCAATAAGAGTGGGGATTTTGTTTCACATTTTAATTCTAATTTAAACGTCAACACCTTAGATGTGATTATGATTGTATCTCTATCACATGCAAACAAATCAATTTCTGTACCCACGAAATAATGTTATTTTTGTATGAATATGATAGCCTGCCCATAAACAATGTGTGAAAAATTCATAACCACTTTTCATTTGGTAAATAAATACAACCTTGGATAAGTGATATGCGACAATACCTACATGCCGATATTTCAGATAAATATATACAAACACACGAACGGTTATATTGATATTGTTTTATTCGATTATTAGAACGATGAAGACATGATGTTATATACACAGAACATTATGTACAAATGGATGAAGCGTACGTACATGTACCAGATACATCACTATGTACATGTTTACAATGACAAACTATTAATTACAGTGAACGAGCCGACTAAACAGTATTTCAGTTATATCACGGCTTCACGGCTTCACGGCTTCACTGCTTAAAGGTAGTCATCAACGATTTGAGTGTAAACTTTATATAACAAGACACAAGGAAAATACGATTACTAGTTTGATTGTTGTAATGCGAGATACGTTTAAACAAGATGTCGTGCCGATTATGTGTGAAGAAGGACAATTCATTTGTGAAGTATTTAGGACTCATGCAAAGTTAGGTCTTCTAACCTTTTAAAATGACTTGATGACTACCTCTAATTTTGGGGAGAAAAGCATGAAAGTAGGAAGGCGTTTACATTAAGTGAATAGAGGAGCTGGAACGATTCACTGACGTCACAATCCGTACCCGTTTACACAACTCCAGAGTAAAGCTGTACGCACGGAGTGCTAGTTTGATACAGCAGCGAATCCATGATAATCCCAATGCAGCCCCAAACTGCATGGTAGTGAGTGGGTATGGTTTTACGCCGCTTTTAGGAATATTCCAGCAATATCACACCTGGCATGGAATTCACACACTGTACCCATGTGGCAAATCGAGCCCCAGGACTTCGGCGTGACGATCTTACGCTTCAGCCACTAGGCTACCCCACTGCCCCGGTCTATAAATAGAAAACAAGTGTGTCGGTCAGCTTGTAGAATATGAGAAGTGTGTAAAACAGTTATATATTGAATATTTCCCGTTTAAACACCCAACCGTAACTTGTTGTGTATCGTAGCGTTGGTTTTGATATCGGGATGAATTGATGAGTCGATGAATCGTTTCAACACTACTGAACACAGTCACGTGAAAAATAATCTTGATAATATAACCTGTTGTTTAGCTATGCAGCCATCATTGTCAAGGAGGTTGGTATGACAGCTTCATGACTTTCAATTTACCAATTTGATCTGTCCGGAAATATATATTTACAGTGACGGATTATTAATATACAAATGTCTATTAACATGATGTACACACACGCACACACACGCACACACGCACACACGCACATGCACACACACACGCACACGCACACACACGCACACACATACGCGCGTATTATGTACATATACATAGAATGACGTAGATGGTATTTACACAACGAAAGGTGAAATAAATAGACAAGAACAAATCATATACGTCTAGCCTGCTTTTGCAAAGCTGAGTTAAGCGTAAATCCGATTAGTCTACTGAAAGAAGCCGTTTCTAATCTACAATTCGTAGAGCTCTGCTACAGTGAGGTGACTTGATGTACGTGACGTCATCACTAGCAGGAAGCAGAGCATTGTGGTACAGGACTGAGATTGTACTTCCTGTCAGGTGTCCGCCAAGTTCCGACCCTCGTGATCTCAGCACAGGATCAAGCTCACGTTTTACTTCGAACGTCTACTTCTTTTGACGTTTGTATGTATATCTGAGGGCTGAAGGGGGAGGGGGTGCAGCATGTATCTAGGCTCAATGAGGGGTGAAGGGGGAGGAGAATGGGGTGCAACCTGGATCTAGGCTCTATGAGGGTGAATTGGAGAGGAGAATGGGGTGCAGCCTGAATCAAGGCTCTATGAGGGGTGAAGGGGGGGGGGGGGGGGGGGGGTGCATCCTGGATCTAGGCTCAATGAGGGATGAAGGGGGGTGCAGCCTTGATCTAGGCTCTATGAGGGGTGAAGGGGATGCAGCCTTGATCTAAGCTCTATGAGGGGTGAAGGGAGAGGGGGTGCAGCCTGGATCTAGGTTCGATGAGCGGTATAGCACAGAAATCATGGGATATTCTGGTCCAGGTTACACTGATGGTTGAAAGGGGACAACAGTCTGGACAACCATACCATTCTACGGCCAATCTAAAAGGAGAATACGGAAATCATTACTGATAGGTTCTGTGGGCGGTGAAGACGTTTTGGTCGCCTGGGTCGTATAAAATCGTGTAAGGGGGAGTGGCAACCTGCTCCAGGTTGTAGGAGCTGTATATAGGGGGAGTGGCAACCTGCTCCAGGTTGTAGGAGCTGTATAAAGGGGGAGTGGCAACCTGCTCCAGGTTGTAGGAGCTGAATATAGGGGGAGTGGCAACCTGCTCCAGGTTGTAGGAGCTGTATAAAGGGGGAGTGGCAACCTGCTCCAGGTTGTAGGAGCTGTATAAAGGGGGAGAGGCAACCTGCTCCAGGTTGTAGGAGCTGTATATAGGGGGAGTGGCTACCTGCTCCAGGTTGTAGGAGCTGTATAAAGGGGGAATGGGAACCTGCTCCAGGTTGTAGGAGCTGTATAAAGGGGGAGTGGCTACCTGCTCCAGGTTGTAGGAGCTGTATAAAGGGGGAGTGGGAACCTGCTCCAGGTTGTAGGAGCTGTATAAAGGGGGAGTGGCAACCTGCTCCAGGTTGTAGGAGCTGTATAAAGGGGGAGTGGCAACCTGCTCCAGGTTGTAGGAGCTGTATAATGGGGGAGTGGCAACCTGCTCCAGGTTGTAGGAGCTGTATATAGGGAGAGTGGCAACCTGCTCCAGGTTGTAGGAGCTGTATAAAGGGGGAGTGGCAACCTGCTCCAGGTTGTAGGAGCTGTATATAGGGGGAGTGGCAACTTGCTCCAGGTTGTAGGAGCTGTATACAGGGGCACAATCTAATCTAGGCTCCATTAGCCGTTGGACGGCATGGCTTCATGTTCTAAGGCTGTATAGCGAGGGCGGGCCATGAGCCTGGGTCTTGACAATCACGACAGTATAATGTATCAACTTACAACAAACTGCACGTATGCACCACAAGAAAAAAATAATTATACATTGGCATAACAAACATGCAACAAATCTCACTGTACGAATGTTTTGCCCTCCAGTCGTACCTGGCGCCACCGTTACTGAGATCCTAACACCAGGACTGTTGCTTGATAAGATAGGACAATACTAGCGTGCCGGGCCTGATGCCAGCTCAAGCACCAGGCCAGCTTCTTCATTGAGCAGATTTAGGACGACGACACGATAAGCCAAAAGCGTTTTGAATTTACATGCACACTGACCGTTCAGACATCACAACACAACAACAATATTACATACACCATTTACACACCAAAGTATAAAAATATCAAAATTATTTAAAATTTTGAGAATTTCGTGTTTGGAATCACACATAGCTTTCAGAACGCTCTTGGCTTATCGGAGAATGTCAAACATCAATTGAATGCCGGTGGTGGTGCCCGCCTAAATAAAATGCTCGGCTGGTGTCGATTTTCCTGAAAGAAAGCAAAATAAAACTATTAGCACGGACATAGTAGCAGGCAGTCGCTAGTGTACATAAGTAGCAACCTACTATTATGATTATTCATAAACTTTGTATATTCAATATGACACTTACCTCACTATATCGAATACTGATCAGGGTATTTGCATTGAGTGTAAATATGGGTTGTATTTTATTTTTTAAAGCTGTTCATTGAAAGCTCATTTCAAACGCTGCTTAATCCAATAAGCTGCATACTCGTTCAAAACTAGAAACTCAGTTACGGACTGCAATAGGTATATCGTATAATTAGTAACCTGCTGTAATCTACCATACCTCTACGGCACTTGTCAAAACGTGTCTACCTCTACGGCACTTGTCAAAACGTGTCTACCTCTACGGCACTTGTCAAAACGCGTCTACCTCTACGACACTTGTCAAAACGTGTCTACCTCTATGGCATTTGTCAAAACGCGTCTACCTCTACGGCACTTGTCACAACGCGTCTACCTCTACGGCACTTGTCACAACGCGTCTCACTCGTAGTTACTCGCCGCGAATAGCTGCAAAATTGCTGATGCGGCGTTAAGCAATATTCACTCACTCACTCACTCACTCGTAGTTAACATAAAATAGTTCTTGATGTATTCAACTGGTGGTTCAACTGGTGGTTCGTACAAACATGATTTTCAAAACATGTTCTCATAATGAAAAACAACACTATTATTACTTTTTAAAATTAAGCTAGCTTATTCACTTAAAATAAGCACGAAGTTTGGAGGTATACTTTCGCTTTATACGTTCGAATTTTAATACTGACAGTCTTTTTAATTCTATTTTTAAATGTTTTCATTATGCAACCTGAAACATGGCAGTGGCAATAAGTACTTCAGCAGTTATCTATCCAATTAGAGTGTACTTGTTTTAAGTGAGTGCCCGCTGCCCGGGTTTACTTTCGTTTCATTACCAACATTCTTTTAATTATATAATCACACATATCTTTATATTAAATTATGTTCTCGTAAAACTGACAAGTAATATTTCAGCGTCAAGCTATCTAATTCAATTTTACATGTTTTTGAGAGAGTGCGAGCTTCACAGGTTCACCTTGTGACTGGCAATATATTTAAGATATTTAAGCAATTTCCCGTTCAGTACTGAGGTACACATGTAACACATTGTTTCTGAGATGTTGTATCCTTTGTGCGAACAGCCATGCATTGTAACGAGGCGCACTGCAGTGTGTACACACAATGAGGTTAAACCGTACGAACGTGCCAAATCTTCACATCCTAACCTGTGGCTATCTGAAAACTTCTCACACAATGAAATGACTTTATCACGTGACCCGAGGCTTTGTTCTCAGAAGACGATAGGTTGTGTTAATACAAGATTTGTACCTCATTAGTGTCCTCCTCTCTCTCTCTCTCTCTCTCTCTCTCTCTCTCTCTCTCTCTCTCTCTCTCTCTCTCTCTCTCTCTCTCTCTCTCTCTCTCTCTCAAGGAGCCGTCAAGACATGACATCACACGAACACATTCTAGGGTCGTTGTGAGGGTACTTGCGATGTTTATAGCTTACATAAGATAACCGTCTTGACGAGTGCACAGGGCTGCCAAGCCACGTCAACAGGACATACCTCGAGGTCGTCCTGAGGTCTTGCATTTAGACGCTGACTGATGGCGACAGAGTTTACATGTTATGTTTTTCTATCGGAATTATCCAGGAGTCAAAAGGAAAAGCGGATGACTCAGGTTAACATTAACTACCTTTTGAATTCTTTGGTTTTTTTCAACTTTGTTCCTGAACTAGGTAGTCGAAAAGACAGTCAGTGTTCCATATGTCAAATGTGTTTTTACGAGCTAAAGTATGGGAATTCTATTTTAATTTACATAAATGTATCGCGACAACGGAAACAGGGAAGCTCTAGTCACTTGGGACACCAAGCAGGTGTTGATTCACGCCATTCTTATAACACAGATGCAATGTTACAGTTGACTCAATGTACTGACTCTAAACATAGACTGAAACTAGACAATAGTCTTCCCCGGTCATATTTAAAAGGAGACTATGCTTCACTGTCTTGTGTCCATTTTCAGTCTAGTTCTAGACGCAATAACTAATACCATGTATGACACTTTGACATTGTCTCTGGGTAATTTGGACACTTACTAACTGTTACCAAATGACAAAAACTAGCAACAGACGAAGGGTGTTTAAGAAACTTGAATCAAAGTTGCTGGGAATGCCAGAAAGCTGGAGCCAACTCCCCTTTAAAGTCATATGTGCAACTGGCTGATACAGTATGTGTGCATTGTACGACGCCGGGTAGTTAAAACATATAACTTCCTCTACAGAACTGGGTGACCTACTGCATGCAGTGCAAGTGCAGAGATCTATACATGATACATGGGGGTACAATACATGCTGTTAGTCAGGTGAATACTAATACTGGTTGCTATATAGTGGTAATGCATTATGTAAAGGGAGTGAAAGTCAAGGTCACTGCACAGGATATGCTCACTGCGCATGCCTACCTTGACTTGTGGGTGCTGGGGTGAAGCGTGACGTGCGCACTAAAGCGATGGGTACGTGGACTGTGATCTAAAACGAGTAGGGTGGCCTAACCTCCTTTTATGTATAACAGTTATAGCTATTCCAAACACGATGATCGACGGTATCCCAATCACCAGTGCTGCCACGACAGGCCAGAAAGTGTCGTCATTTTCCGGATCTCCCGAAACGGAAACAGAAAGTCCTCCAGCTTTGGACTCACTGCTGGTAGCTAGCAGTGGGCCTGGCGTGTGTCCTGATGACAGATCTTCAAAAGGAGTTGTTATCACGGTAGTAGTGCTGGGCGGTGCCTGTGTTGATGTTGACGAGGAATTGATTCCAGGTGACACAGGTGTAGTTGCTTTCAAAGCTGGTGACGTTTTTGTGACGTTAATCGTTGTGGTGGTTGGGGTGGTGGAAGTTGTCGTTGCGGTAGCTGTTGATGGAGGATTAGGTTTATTGTTGCGAGTGGATGGACTCGGGTTAATTGTTGTTGTTGTTGTTGTTGTTGCAGTCGTACTTGGTGTTGGAGTAGTTGACCGTGTAGTCGATGTAGTGGCTGATTTCTTTGCCGTTGTTGCCTCTGTCGTTGTAATAGTTGTCGTAGTCGGTGTTGTGGTTGGTGTAGTAGTTGTTCTTGTTGTTGATGATGATGATGATGATGATGCTTCTAGGGTCGTAGACGTAGGGGTTTGTGTTGTGCCTATAGATTTGTCAGTTGTTGTCCCTGCCCTGATGACATCGTTACGAGTGTTCCCAGAGTCGGTTGTTGTGTCTATCAACTTCAACTCTCTAAGTTTGTTATTAGATGTAGTGACTGGCGACACGGTTTCACCTGCGGGTGTTGATGCCGTAGATGTTGATACCACTGTAGTTGTGTCAGGGGTTCTCGGAGAAATTTCTTCTTTTGGTGCTTGTTTTGTCACTCTAGCGATTGGTGGGTTGTCTGGTACGAAACGGTTTGTCGTCCCGGCCCTTGTTGTGGAGTCTGTCGTCTTTGATGAGAATGTTTCTTGCAACCCACTACTTGTCAAATCTGGAGTTGTGGTTGCAGATGTTGTCGCTGTTGTCGATGTTGTTGATGCTGTAGTTGGGCTTGGACGTGGTAGAGTAATTGAACTCGTCGCTGCATCATCTGCGTTTACCACTGGCTTCCCTGTTGGCACACCTACAAGAGGGTTCAGATCATCGTTTGTCTCGCCATCACCCACACCGATATTTAACTTTACTTTCTCATCACTTGGACTTCCATCGGTGCCGTTGGTTGATTTTGGGTTGATTATTTCTGACCATGGGTTGAAGTCTACTCCTCGAGCTGATGGTGTTTTTACTGAAGACGAAACGCCAGGCGTAGTTCTTGTAGGCACTGGTGGTGGGACAGTAGTTGTTGTCGACAAAGTAGTTGTTGGAACATGCGGTTTAGAGAAAGATAGAGGTGTAGGAGGGCCTCTGACAGGATTAACATTGGCACCGTCACGGAGAGAGTCCAAAAGCTGATCAAGAAAATCCTGATCATTTATCTGTTTTATGACACGAGGTTCTTGTTCATCAGCTGCCCATTTAAATTCCTCATCTTCCATTAAACCTGGCTTTCTATTGACTGGTTTGGGTTCTATATCCCTCTCAACTTCAGCAGTCTTCTTTGTGGGTGGGGCTGATGAAACTCGGGTAGTCTCAGTGGTTGTATATGGTGTCGATGTAGTTGTTGCATCCGAAACTGTTTGTGTTTTTGACATTGTTGCATATTCAGTAGATGTTGGTGAAGTCGAAGGCGTCGTCGCTTGTGTTTCCGTTTCCGTCTGCACAGAGGTAGATCCTGGAGTATCAGAAGCCGTAGCAATGCTGGAAGAAACCGAATTCATTGCGTCTGTCATCCGCTCCTGGAGCCGATGGAGAGAGTCCTTCACAAGGTCGTCCAAAGATGAAGTCCACTGCTCGCCTTCTCCGGAGAAGATACTCTCTTCTCTCGCTGAACTACTCGACAAGCGGTCTGTGATACTGATCTGAACAGGTCCATTACCCAGTTTGTTTTCTCTCCTAGACCGGTCTAGAACCATCATGCTAGGTGAGATACAGGTTCGGTGAAGGGCAATTTGGATCCTGGAAAGAAAAATAATATCCTTTAACAATAATGTGTTTACATTATGTTTCATAAATTATGACCTTTACATTACCCATTTTGCTTCCTTACAATTTATCCCCCAAACACCAACATATGGGTCTGCATTATTTGCATTTTGAAAGGTGTGAAACCAATTATCATTACACACAGACACAAATCTTTTATTACGATGACATCGTTGAGTATAGCCCCTCCTTGCACCACCCCTCCCCTTTAATTTATCACCCTTATCGTAATCACCTGGTCTGTCTGTCTCTGCCAATAGCCTCGAGTCTCGTGACCCCCTCGCTGGTGGACTGGAGACTTGAGTGAACTTGAAACACGTCCAAGACCTCGGCAACGTCATCGTCATGTACCACCAGTGACAACTCCACCGATAGGCTACCCCCCTGCAACATCGTCAACATACGTGTACAGTGGAAGCAAACAATGGTGGACCATGTTAGACATATAACTTATTAATATCTAAAACAAGGACAATAGACTTTTTATGATTGTATAAATTGTTTTTCCCCTATTCTTGAAATAATGTTGCACCTGCAAAGAGGTTTGGACAGTCTCCCCAAACTGCATGCCCGCACAACCAGTCATCGTGTTCAACTTGGTGCATACTTCTGATTTTAAGATTTCTAAAATTGCAATATTATCTCAACGAGCAATGCAATTGGTTAAGTGCCAATCGTTACAGGGCGAACGTCTTCTGATTCTAAGATTTCTAAAATTGCAATATTATCTCAACGAGAAATGCAATTGGTTAAGTGTCAATTGTTATAGGGCGAACGTCTTCTGATTCTAAGATTTCTAAAATTGCAATATTATCTCAACGAGCAATGCAATTGGTTAAGTGTCAATTGTTATAGGGCGAACGTCTTCTTATTCTAAGATTTCTAAAATTGCAATATTATCTCAACGAGCAATGCAATTGGTTAAGTGTCAATCGTTATAGGGCAAACGTCTTCTGATTCTAATATTTCTAAAATTGCAATATTATCTCAACGAGCTATGCAATTGGTTAAGTGTCAAACGTTATAGGGTGAACTTGAGCACTCTAGATATTATCATACAAAAGTGAGTGAATAGGTAAGTTTGATTTTACGCAGCTTTTAGCAATATTCCAGCAATATCACGGCGGGGGACACCAGAAATGGGTGTCACACGTTGTACCCATGTCGTGAATAGAACCCGGGTCTTCGGCGTGACGAGCGAACGCAAGACAAAAGTAATCTACAGACATTATCAGAAGTCATCGCAGCACCAATATCTATCATGTTTTGAAATGTATACATGTTTAATGTATGTTGATAAGCACTTTACTGGTTCTGTTCCATGGTCTCGGTGTCCCAGTGTGTCAACATGAACTAATTTACTAAAGTAATCAATACAACTCTGGGCAAACATCATGATCGTCATCATCACGCACGACGTGTCAACTACTGTAACTATGACACGGTCAATCCTGTTTCCTTTCTCCAGCATAGCACACATCCTAACACCGGGGATGTAACAGAACCCAAGACCAAGTCTCTGATCAATGGTGACAAACAATGGGACCTTCTATCTGGTGGACGGACACACGTGGTAATGATTAAATTAATGTCAGATTTGCTCAACTCACATGTTGCTTGCTACTGGACATGGAGATAGCGACGACCTTGGAGAGCTTGTTTTCTTCCTGACATACGTCCAACACAATGGGGTCGATAGGCTGGAGACATTTGAAACTGGAAGGAGAGGGAGAAAAAATATACAACTGTCGACGTGTCACATGTCCTGTTCAATTAGCTGTGTGATTTATATTTGTTTTTAGACGAGGACAATAAGTAAATGTCAATGCAAGAGAATAACCAGTCTAGATCATCTGCCGTAACAGATTCCATTTTGGTGTGCAAAATGGTTTTGAAAATAATATGAATGGACAACTGTTAGCGGAAAGGGTAGGCAGATCATGCCGAACCGGTAATGCCAAGGAAACAGACCGCCTCCGTGGTCTAGTGGTAGAGCGTCCGCCCGGAGAGCGGAGGTTCCGAGGTTCGATCCCCGGCCGCGTTATATTGAAAGTCGTTAAAAGATGGTACTTGTTGTTACCCTGTCTGGCGCTCGGCATTAAGAGGCTAAAAGAAGGACTGTTCGATGCGGAATCAGTATGCTGTGTCTGAGTGGGGTATGCATGTTAAACTGCGGCGTGGTATCTCTGTGAGCTAGCACTATAAATCGGCATCAGTCCGGACTAGTCCAAGCAGCCACACACATTATAATCTTGGACGCGACGTTAAACTCAATTTCACTTCACTCACCTCTAGGAAACAAGTCGACCTTGAAGAACATTACATTGAGGTAGAGAATCAGCGTTTGAGACAATTACCTACAGCAGATATTTCCCAATAATAAACGAAATCATGCTTATCTTGTTTATGCTCAAACATCAATGAGGTATGACTTTCGGGCCTTTCCGTTCAGCATGCTTTCAAATCTTTCTTCAGCTTTCATTCAATATGATAATTTGACACGCTATTATATCACTATTTCTAGTCCACAGTTGGCAAACACATTGGCCATAGGCATTGCATTAAGAAAAATGTGTTTACATTATTTTAATCGTGTTTCTCGATTACGCCCTAAACGAATGTATCTCTCCTTTTGTTATATTCCTTACATTTTTGTTATAAAGAGAGAATGCTACGACTCCGATCTACGGTCGTGATTATTCGTATGTTGTTTGTTCAACTGGGTGTTACACGTAGTTCTATTGAAGCCGTAAAGAGAGAAGTGTTGAATAAATTTGTCTGCCCAATGTCTCCAAACAACTGCATGTACACCGCGATGGGCTGGAATTCATATCAAGGAAATCTGTAGCGAAACTATTTCTCATCATTCAACGACTTAAAATGCACAATCATTAAATACCACCACATTTACCACCAGAGGTTCATCAATTGCCGAAATTGCTGAGTCAGTAAGAAAGAAGGTCGCTCACTGAACCAGTAAAGCATGACATTACGGGCGGTGTTGGAGAAGTGGTGTAAGCAGTTCTGGACTAACAGAGAGATATTGACTTTAAATATTATGATAGGCTTTGTATTGTCATCACAATTGGTGACAAACGCTGGGGATGAGAGGACCTGTGTTACCTTGGCATGCAGGTGTGGGTCTCGCGTAAGGTGTCAAATTTCTGCGCTGAATAATTAACATTTCCGACCATTGATGAAGTGCAAATCAGCATGTCAGGAAGGGGCATGAGTGTGTTCAGGACTTAGTATTGTGTGAGATAGAGTTTCGGGCTTGGGCTGCTTTGTCATCATGTCAGGGACAAATCGGCTTCTTTGCAAAAAGGGATTGGGGTCAAATATTGAGCACTCTGACACCATTTAGCCTTCTGAATAAACGAGACAAATATTGGAAGATGCTCCAAACTATTGTTTCCAACCAGCAACAACAAAAATAATAAATTTCTCAAATATTTTAATAAACACCAGTTTCAAGAAGTGTGTAAATCATTTTGATAATGTTCATAATGTAATGTTTAAATCCTATAAGCCTCGTGCAAAGAAGGTTGAATAATTGTTTTTCACTGCATCTCTTATGGGTATTCTTAGTTATATGAATGAAATGGCTTATTTTTGTCATTAACACCCATACAATCTTTATGTCTCTAAAAGACTACAAACGAACTACCTGAGACAATTCCCATTCCCACTATGCATTACCACGTATGCTCTATAGTAAAAGTATCGTCATTACTATGAATTCAGAAAATACCCCTCCCCAATATTTGCATAAACATATTTATCGTAAAATATGAGTATGACCTTCTACATTATAAGCACGATATTCATTGATTTGGGGGGGGGGGGGGGGGGGGGGGGGTATTTTTGGTTACAAATACCTTGTTGAAAGATTCCTAAACTGCAGCTGTCCGAGAATTTCGTATGTTTATGTTTATGGAAATAATTTTGTCGCTTATATATTGATATCATCTTGCACCTTGTGGTAATAGTTTGTGGAACCTATGAACAACGTTAACTGCAGTACATTGGGCAACAAACAGGTGCGTTATGTGAACTGTGAACGGTGCAGTTATTTTCATCACTTGAGCGAGAATATTCTGTGTGAAGAATCTTGGAATGCACGTAAGCAATGATGACTTTCCTCTTCAAGTCTCTGTAAACATGTTAGTTAAAGTGAGTGAGTATGGTTCTACGCCGCTTTTAGTAATATTCCAGCAATATCACGGCGGCGTGAGATAAAGCAAGGTACATACATATGCCATCGTAACTTAACTCCTCATTTGTGGTGGTGCCTATTTCTTCAGTTGTACTTTAGTAGTAACTCCTACAAGATCTGATGTTATCTGTTAATAGTACAACATAAAGTATGTTTAGTTTGACTGCATGAGAATCCGACATTCTAGGAAGATGGTACCACTATCAATTTAAGGAGTTCTGTCTCGCGAACTTTATTTGCAATTAACTGCTTACGTTAGTGTTTAAAATAATGACAAAGATGGCGATATATGTAAACAATAAGAGCTACGTGCATTGCGATTCAGAGAACGACGATCGAGACATTTCTCAATTTTAGCTAACATTAACGTTGATTGCCGCTGTGAATGAACACTAGCAAAATATTTTTATAGTGAGTCATTTAGTTTTTCATGTTTGATTTGAAATAGCCTTAATCACATGTACTCATATTGTAACAATTATAAAAACGTCCGCATCATGTAACACAAATACGGGGGCAATGAGAACAAACCTAATATTTAGACTGTATGTTCTGTTTAAACAATGCCAACGTTGGAACTAACGCTGTCATAAATCAAACACCATGTAATGACGACAGCTACACGTCCCGAAAGAACACAAGAAGCAATGGCCTGTTGTCTGTTTAAACGAGTCCCTTTAATTTGCAAACTTGGCTTTTCAGCGTGGTCTGTCAGTATGAGATACATGGACTATTTGCCAAGATGGGTTTTTTCTAAACCCTTGGTCACAATAGCTGAAACATAAAGAAACGTAACATTTTCTCAGCGCATTCGGAGAAAAAAATCGGGAACAGAAGTTGAAATGTGGTGTGAATGAAAACCCCGTAATTGGCCATTTGCTGCAGCGGCATACCCAGGGAATCTTTGACTGATCTTTGACCTTCCATGACACTGCGTCACCTTCTATCAAGGTGTACGAGAGTTTTTCATATTCATTTCCACTTACAAAGACTAACTGTTATCGAACTTTCAAGAATTTCCCTTTTTTATTTCCTTCTGCGTGTCAGCAATATTAAAAACATATGTCTTTCCAGTTCATACGATATTGCTAATATCTAATTGACACACTTCTTCAGGACTATGAGTACCTTGAAGTCAATGGTTCCATCCCTTGATCGCGTCACACGAAAAGACGTAAATAGACGTCAATGGCCCTCTGCGTTAATGGGATACAACGTTTAACAATCAGCGGTTGGTTCGGAGTTAGTATACTGTGTCTAATGGAGGCATAGTATATCAGTGGGCCAGCACTCCACCCCTTGATCGCGTCACACCAAAAGACGTTAATAGACGTTTATGGCCCTCTGCGTTAATGGGATACAACGATTAACAATCAGCGGTTGGCTCGGAGTTAGTATACTGTGTCTAATGGAGGCATGGTATATCAGTGGGCCAGCATTAAAAAACCGACTTCATTCCTCACTAGCACAATCAGCCACACACACTTGCACGCATGTCGCTATAAACATGAACCAATCTTGAATGCGACGTTAAATGCATAACATCGACCTCTGAAAACGACTGTACATATACACACGGAGAGTTATACTTTTTGGACAGCCAAGGTCTTAATACTCCAACCAGTCTTTGTCCGAAACGCGAAACAAGCTTAATGTCACCCTGAACCTGAAGTATCCTTTGGTTGTGTACAAGAATTACGTTTCAGTTTCTTCACAAATTGTTAGTGAATGTGTGATATCAGCTGTGAAATCTCTGTTCTCTCAACTATGGTGGTTATGCCCAAACGCTCACCTCTCTTGATCTTTGCACGTGAGAACGAGGCTGACCCCGGGGGTCGAGGTCAGAGAACAGAGGTCATGGAGGACATCCCCTTGTATTCCGTCAACTGAGAGCTCGGTCTTACATACACCTGCACCCTGAAAATAATAGTGACATTTGATTAGTGTCAAGCACACATATATTTACATAATCTAGATTTGTGGTGCAAACAGCGAGCGCTTGTGTGTATTTACTTCATCTATGCAAGTAAGGTCACCATCAGTGTTAAAACGTCAGTTCATACAATATATCTGTCACAAGACCACAAAAATATTCTTTGTTCTTGGAATAATCTTAAAGTCTGGTTGCATAAAATAATGGAATACAGCTGGTTATATATTTAAGATTTCATATTTTAGGCATTTGCTTTAAGCTCCAAGTCAAAGCTTTAAGTCAAAACAGCCCTGTATTCGTGGCTGCTGAGTATGTATTACAAGGTAGTTTTATACATAGTAATTTGATAATGATCACAGTATCACTATAAAAAATAAGGTTACTTAGGAGTGAATGAGTATATTAGCAATATTCCAGCAATATCATGGCAGTTGACATCAGAAATGGGCTTCACATATTGAACCCAGGTTACTTAGGAAGAACAACTGATTTCATTATGATATAAATTATATCATCAAGTCAGACAACTACCTGTGTTCGTAATGTCAATTTACAATACAACGATATTCTTCCAGATAGTTAAATGGAACAGACATATCATTTATGGCGTGAGGGTCAGTTGGGGTTTAACAAGTACACGTGTGGCCCAATGATGAGGGTATGTCAAGTTCAAGGGAAATCGGAGTTAGAAGTTTGACCTCTTCTTTAATTCCGTAACATTCTGCTAATGTTAGGTCAGTGGAAGATGGTAGCCACATTCGTCGGTGTAGCCACCCATTTATTGAATCTTGGCATAACTGGGATGTAACACGTGTTGGAGAAATGTGATTGGTTGTCACATGGACCTGCCTCTGACACAGGAATGGTTAGCGGGTTATGGTGGCAGTGTCACGTTCACGTAGAGGTTACACAGAGCTGAACTTGCTGAAATTTCACATAGACAGGTTTCGATTTGTTAACCTCAGTTGACCCCGCATGTGGAGCAAAGGGGAGCAGGCGAAAGGAGTGGAGTTCTGCTGTCATCATTTACGTTTGGTCTTAACACCTTCCATTGTGTGGAGCCCGCGGCACCGAACAACGCTGAGGTCTGTGTTGACTGTGGGTATCCTACTCATGTTGTCATATTACAAAGAGACTTAGTTGAGAGAGTCACCACTTCCATTCCTGGAATGACATCATCTGATATTTCAGATGTCACCCTTCACTATAGGAACGCCTGAACACAATGAATAACTCTGAACGGACATGCTATGTTCATATAATGTTGCAAAGTTCTTTAGTTCTTAGTTCTCACAATGCAATATGGAATAACTGGCTTTAATGCCTATCTGTGCCTTCAAGACCGAAATTAAAACATGGCTACCTTATATAATACCAACCTGTGTCACACAAAGGAACATAATCTTTTGGAAACTTAAAAGACTTGAATGCTCATTCAGTTGAATATCAAATTGCATCGCTCAAAAATGTCAATCAACCATGGGCAGTATAACCTCATATTTTGTATGAACAACATATTCCTCACCCTGGTGTACCTGCATGTCATGCACACTTTTGTATGATTGTGTATCTACAGTATCCGAAGTTTTCCAAGTATGATTAAAAACATTGTTGTGATATCAAAATAGGAGATTCTAGTACTATCTGACAATGATTCCAAACGCTATCTAACAATGATACTCAAATATTTTCTGACAATGATTCCCAAACACTACCTGACAATAATACTCTAACACTGACACTGATACTCAAACGCTATATGACACTGATTCTCAAACACTATATGACACTGATTCTCAAACACTATCTGACAATGATTCTCAAACACTCTCTGACAAGCCTAGTCACTCGCTCGTCACTCAGAAGACCCGGGTTCGATTCCCGACATGGGTACAATTCTGTGAAGCCCATTTCTGGTGTCCCCCGCCGTGATATTGCTGGAATATTGCTAAAAGCGGCGTAAAACCATACTCACTCACTATCTGACAATGATGCTTAAACACGATATGATAAAAATGCTCAAACACTATATGACAATTATGCGCAAACACTCTCGAACTATGAATACAAATATAAAAGTTATAGCTGCGGTTACATTTTTATGTATTCTTTTTCAGAAACAACTGTTCATCTTTCCAAAGGGTGCGATGTAGTTGAAACGACAGACCCAAAGTAGAACTTTTCTGTTTTCTTTAAATTAATGCAAGCCTAATGACATAGTGCTTGAGGTCGCTTTAACCTGCAGCTGTCATTCATCCCAGTCGCTCAATTATGTGCACCGCAGGTCGGTAATGAAGGCAATGTTGGCTCATGGGGGAACACGTGAACAGACATTGTGATTTGATTCCAACACGGATTACACAAGTAAAACATTTCACGCAACGGTATTGCAGACATACTTAGCGATGTATTTTTGTCCAGTAGGAACTTGCCTCTGTTTGGTATTCACGTAATGCCTGACAGGTCTGTTTACAGCCTCACCTACAGATTCGCGGGAAAAACTACACTGAGGCAGGACCTTGACGGTGAACGTTCAACATGTAGGATTTGACGACGGAGACGTGTCCGCTGAAATTAAACCTCCTCATTTGGGGATGCTGAGTGGTGTTTATAACTGTCATACTGATTAGTACATCATTGTACGCCGCGAGTCCGCGGCAAGGGAGGAGGACACATGGATAATGCAGCAATTAGTGCCTAGTTTTTACAAATATATTTGCTTAATGAAATCTTTCGTTTTCGGTTTCCGTCCATGTAATTTCACATCCCATTCTACTTGCCTTCTCAGACACATCATTTCTGCACATTGGTCATCGTATGTCAAACAGTTAATTAATTTATCTGGGACTGAACAAAATGAAGATATGCCAGAGCCATTTATTGACTTCACACAGACTTTAAAAGACATGTTGTTCCAAAAATGGTCATTTTCTCTACCTTTGTCCATTAAATTAGATCACTATTCTGATATCAAAACAAACTTAAATAGAGAGCACTATTTGTTTGATTTTTTTTTAAATGCCGAGTGGCGTTTGCAGCTCTCGCGATCTCCTTATTGAATCATATCGACAATTCAGCTATTTGCGTGTAATTTCACATCCCATTCTACTTGCCTTCCCAGACACATCATTTCTGCACACGGTAAATATTGTTACTGTTATCTTTACTTCATTGGTATGAAACATATATAACACATATATGTTACTGAGTTTGATTTCCTTAGTTTATAGAAAAAGGGAAGTTGTCCTGCTTGAATGTCCCTTATGTAACATCTTGAGCCAGCATTCTTATGGCATTTTAGTATAATTTACGAAAAAAGGAAGCATTGATCATTTGTTAACATCGAAACATTGTTATTTTCTTAATATGAACTACTCATATCCCTAATATTTTCATCAACTATTGAAGTGTTCTTATACATACAGAATACACCGATATGTAATTTCCTTTCAGTATTTCAAAATTATCATAAATATTATAATAATTAATGCCATTTTAAATATATGTTCATATATTTTATATTCATGTATTCCTATTGTCATATGTCTTCAAAGAAATACAGAAACTTACACACTTTCTACACACTACAAACACACACAACACCAATTGTCCTCCATTCACCAGACCCATAGAGCCACAGTGTTTCTAAACTCTCACCAGAACTGCAAACGCTGTGATTCTGTATTCCACCAAGACACTGAACAGTGCTTGATTCTGATCTGTCAAAATATGATTAGGTATCTAATTCCATCTGATACCTCGAAATTACCATGATACCTTTTCAAACAAAGAACTCGCGTATGAAAAGTTTCGATAGACTACGCATCGATCCAGCAATGCCGACTCGTCTTCAGCTAAACACTGCGGTATTCAGTCATACTTCAAGAGTGTTCCGTTGGCAGTGAGGTTGTGTCAGTTGTGATACCAGCACATCATCGCTGTAATTGTGAACATGATTACAACGCTCGCTTCTAACTTAATGTATGAGGTGTCTAATCTTTACACAACCTCAAATTTCAAAACACAGAAATGTAGATAGAACCTTTCTTAAAAACAGATCAAACCAGATGTAGTGTACGGTTCTGATGAAGCCGAAATGTGAGGATTCAGAAATATAGATGGTATAGTACAGAACTTTCTCCCAGTGTTAAACCTAGCTCTCCAAATGTTATGGTTTATGGTGAATGTGGAAGATGCCCATTGTACATAGACGCTCATATAAAGGTTATTAAATACTGGTCAAAATTGCTACAGATGCCAAATTCACGATTTCAAAAGAAATGATACAATACCATGTGACTTTACGATCGTCAGGGTAAACCAAACTGGTCATCGTATGTCAAAAGGTTTATTAATTTAACTGGGACTGAACAAAATGCAGATATGCCAGAGCCATTTATTGACTTCCCACAGACTTTAAAAGACATGTTGTTCCAAAAATGGTCATTTTCTCTACCTTTGTCCATTAAATTAAATCACTATTCTGATATCAAAACAAACTTAAATAGAGAGCACTATTTGTTTGATATTTTTTTTAAGTGCCGACTGGCGTTAGCAGCTCTCGCGATCTTCTTATTGAATCATATCGACAATTCAGCTATTTGCGTTTTGTGTTATTGACACGATCTTTTTTTGCTTTTAATTAACATGTGTAGTGAGACAACCAACAGGTTGTTAACCCATCGACAGAAGAATAACATACGCCCTAATTAAACCACAGAAGGGGGAGCAAAAACGAGACCCAGATCTTGGTGGCATAGTTTGTGTTTGTTGTTAATTTACTTCCGTCTTTTAATTTGACCACCAGCCAACAGACAAAGACCCGTGCTTAAGCACACTGTGTCTGTGTGGCAAGGCGCCCGGGGAATCAGTGCTGTGGCGATTGTCGTACCGTTTAGAAGAAGGCCGCGGATTCAACGCGTGCACAAGACACGCACCGTGAGCATCTGTCTCGGAATAAACACGGGTTCAGTAAACACACTCTTGTGAATGGCAGTTGATATAAGAACGTCCTGTCATACATTGGCAACTCACTGAAGATAGGTTATTTAGATGAATTACATGCATTGCATGCATAAGCGGTTCCAGATTGGGTCCAGGGGGTCCAAATGTAGACTGTTGAAGGCTGTAAAATTGACTTAGAGAGGATTTTGATGTTTTGGATCCCTCCCTTTTAAAAAGGCTGGATCCACCCTTGCTTGTACGTATATCGAGGAACTTAGGAGACAGATCCTAAATGAAAACTATGTTTGAATTTACTACCCAGTGTACATCTATATTTCCATTTAAACAATATAATTATAATCTAATCACCATAGCTGTTTCACAGACACAAATTCGATTTTATAGATGCTGTAAATTCCCCCCACAATGGGTGTTATATGTAAAAAAGGGACCTTCTCACCACTTCGCCAGCACCGAGGGCAGTGTCACATCACAGTGACTGGAGCGTTTAGTTTTATTCCTCAGCTGTGATTCGAGTCGGGATAGCCAAGAGATGGTGAGTTTTGAATAATGAAACATCGTTAACGCCTTAACTGGATACATCATTTGAGACAATATTACTTTGCGGAACAGGTAGAATCTATATCGACGCTTAGCCCCGATTATAGGTCTATCTATCTAGCCCAAGCTGTGCTTGTGGATTTCACCAAGTGGTAAACGTCTGTCATCTGCATTACTTCGGCCTTTCCTCCCACATCAAACTGACATGCCGTGACATAACTGCAGCACTATTCAAAGAGGCATAAACCCACACTCACATCATTGTGCTTGCCTTTCACGACGGCGAACTCGACTGAAGGAGAGGTTTGATGTGTGTTTGTAATACATACTGGTATCAATATAGACAAATGAAGTTATGGCCATCAAGATGACGTGGTAGGCGTAGTCTTGGTTCGATTCCAGATGTGAAATATTTGCTTCGGTTATAAAACATACGAAAACCTAATCTGCTGTCACAAGTGAAATGCTTGTAATCTCATTCATTATATGCGTGGTGACGTCTTCAGTAAACTATCTCTATTAAACAGTTCAGTTAATACAAACATGTATTAGTTAGAATGTAATGTTTCCAAGCTGAGGAGAAATTGTTCAGATGTCCGACTAATACAACCGAACACATACGCATATCGGGGATAGTTTGCCCAGTTAAAGCTAAAACTAACACTGTCTGTCTGAATTCGGGGAATGAGACTGCCTCCTTGGGTAAACGCAATGTAGATAACGGTACAGGAGCCTCTCTTAACTGACTTACCGCGACAGCTACTACCCTCTGGATTTGCTGTGTTTGACGGGATTTAGTCAGTAAATACCCTCACAAAACGAAGACTTTGTGTGAGAAAGCAGAGGATTTGGGGATTTACTTGAGCGAAAGGCACAAGTTGCAGTGTTACATGAAGGAAAAATTGAGTAACAGAATTATAAGGATTAGAATGGCATTCACAATGTTCAAGACACACTCAAACTAACTTGAAAGATTTTATCATTCTTTCTTGTTCTTGTAGCATTCTTAATGCAAGGGGCGTGGTGTGGCTGCACAATATCCTTGCACAAGCATAAACGTTTAATGAAATCCTAGAATCTATATTTGTCTTTTCATAAAGAGATTTTGCTTCTAAATATCAAGAGGAAATATCAAATTTGTGAAGGAAGCCTGACTGAATTGTCCGTCATTTTCTGTACATTTTCTGTATGAACACAGCATGAAACCAACCACACCACTGACAAACACATTGCTACATCATACAAACATATCATTATTGTGTACATGTCACATAGTTCATGTCGTTAGTTTCCTCATGATCATTCTTTGGCCTGGAGGGAAACGAGCAGATAGTATTAAGAACGGAATGCCAATGGTGGAATAGTCAGACTCGGTTTGTGTTTCCCAAATTAACACCTTTGACTTATCAGGTAGTTTTCCTCCGATCCTGTCGTCAGTGATGTAGGCATGTGCGTGTGACGATTTGCTAGTTAGGACGTTGTCCATGATAGCTAAACTCAAGACCAAATGTTGCCTTTGAACTTTAATACATCATTTCATCCATGATGTCACTAACAGATGACACGCGTATGATCAAGATACTGTTACAATACTTTGCTATATCACACATGAATCCAGCTATAAAATGGTAGTGCATATTATTAATAGCCTGGCCTAATTTCCCTATGCTTAAAAAGGTATTTCATCTACATGTAATTAGAAACATGTTTTATAGGAAAGCCATTAAACCTCTCGTGAATATGTAAATTAAAGTAGTAGTAGTAGTAGTCGTCGTAGTAGTAGTCGTAGTCGTCGTCGTCGTAGTAGTAGTAGTAGTAGTAGTAGTAGTAGTAGTAGTAGTAGCAGCAGTAGCAGCAGCAGCAGTAGTAGCAACAGCAGCAGTAGTAGTATTAGTGGTGGTGGTAGTAGTGGTAGTGGTAGTGGTAGCGGTATCATTATTTATACCCAAAATATATGTAACGAATTTGGGTAGATTGATAATTATCAATGTGAGCATGCCAAGCTTTCATATCTAAGATGAACATTGAACACAAAGCGACAAAACCCTTTCCACACTTAAGCGTCTCGTACGACTGACATGCCATACATATAGTGCACACGTATCGAAGAGGTCTTCCCAGTCAACTGAAGCATCCTAATTCATGTAACACTTGTGCCCGCTTTGCTAGCACTGTCTCAGATCAAACTAAGCTCTCATCATACTTTATCTGAGCATCAGTCATTTCATCCACACGATGTAACAAGCCACACTGAGCTCCACAAACACAAGATTGACTAATCCCTATTGAATTGTGTGTCGTGTATGTGTGCTCCATAGATTGCAAGCTTAATGCCAAACTTCAACACCGTCAAATCCCAAAGCACGTCATTTACTGTGCCAGCTCAGCCAATAAACAGAACTTGCCAAGGACATTTGGAATTGATGGAACACGATAAACACATGAGTAGTGTAATTAAACATGAATCATGCTTCATTTTGGGCATTAAGCAAACACATAAGACTCCGGTGCAAATGTGTGCCTTTAACAAGGAAATGTGCTGCATCTCTGAAACTGTAGAATGAACTTGGGGTTTTTTTATTTGTCAACCGAATGTCTGTTATGTCGATTTTAGTCAATAAATGAACATCATCAAATGTTTCGTACATTCTTGAAAAAGGGAGTACTCTAAAGCCAGGATCATCACAATTTTGAAAATAATTTTGCCCTTAATTGTATAAATGAGCAGTCGAAGGGTTGAAGGTTATAGTTGTTGATATATGCACGGCATGGAGGCTTCAAATATAAACATTCCTTGGCATAAAATGCTCAAGAACAGTCTCAAATCTGAATTATGACTCAAGTTATCCGTATTTTCCGTCAACACACACAACCGCAAGACAAGGACAACGTCAATCAGGAGTGCAATAGCATTATTATACAGTGGATGACCTTATGTATTTCCATGCCATCAAACCCGCTTAATATATAATTAATGTGTTTCACATTTTGTTTTGAAAAAAAGAAACGAATATTATCAAGAAAAATATTCATTTGCCGTGAAAAACCTACAAGATTTACAGGTTTTTTTTACAAAATTGATATATTCATTTAATTGATATATTCAATTCATTGATATGAGTGAGTGAGTTAAGCCTCTTTTAGCAATATTCCAGCAATATCACGGCGGTGACAACATAAATGGGCTTCACATATTGTACCCATGTTGGGAATCGAACCCGAGTCTTCGGGGTGGCGAGCTAACACTTTCACCACTACACTACCTCACCGCCCCTCATTGATATAGGGATGCAATAATTAGTCATATAGCCAATCTAAAAGTATCCTATTCTAAATGGTTATAAGCATTCCAATGATGATTCTTTTCAATATAAATGCAGTGCAAGAGTTGTCCATGACTGAAGCCTCTTAATGACATGACCATCTCCAAGATTAAAAGATGGTTCATCAACTGACATATGCAGTCTACAAATGGAAAAATAACGCACAGTGGCTATGGCTATGGTTAGATGGAAAACGTTTTGATATCAGAACTTTTATGACACAAATTCCCATGGAAATTCGTAATCGAGCATATACAGAAAGCAATTTCTTTCCCATAACCGGAACCCGACAGATTAATGAACCAGGGAGGTGTAGCTGACTAAATAAGCTTCATTGCAAATGGCAGACCGCATCACATGTGCCATGGAGTCACCACCAACTAATCACACAAACTAAAAACTTACACTGCTAAATGAGTTCCCGATTTTTCTGTGTAATGACATTTGTGCTAATGGATACGTATCCTGGTGATAATCTTGCCGAAAAGGTCCATTACACATCAAAGTACTTGACCTTTCCGTGGCTGTTTCGTAAGTGGTTGATGTCAGCACGTTAGGTCACCAGGCATGACTTAACGCCTCACTAACAATGAAACCCATTTCTTTTTCAATTTCCATGACAACGTTAAATGTGGGCGTGGTTTCTAAGATACAAGGCTACAACCTAACAAATTTGGATGAACAGAAAAATTGGGGTCATGCATCAGATTGAAGGACAACGAACTCAAACGCAGCATGCACCTGCGGTATACGGTAACTGATTGGACACGCCACATGGCTGGATATGAATCAGTCAATAACATGCCATCATGCTCGTTAAGCTTCTGTCGACACACAAGTCATCTTCCTATGTCATGCAACATAGAGTGAATATCCTACTAATCTACGACCGCCGTCATATAGCTGAAATATTGCTGAGCGCGGCGTTAAACAACAGAAAAACAAAATAATGTATGATCAAATGCCATATCAGAGGGCTTATCAGTGGCGACACACATGTGAGAGTGCTCCCGTCAGTATATACCTTATTGTACTGTGTTTCTATGTTTGTATTCTAGGCAATGTAGGCCCTTTTTACACTCAACTTGGAACAAATTGCAACAGAATTAATTTCACCACAGTGCATTTGTACAAGGTCCTAAAACCAACATACTAAAAGTCCCAAGCAATCCCAATTTGAGAAATGTGTCTTATTTGCATAATACAATATGGTCACCAATTGGCAATATGTTTTCCATATTTCACATGAGGTTCAATCTTTTGATGAAAAAAACATATGCTGTATTGCAAAATAGCTATATTATGTTATTCACAACTATTGACAATTTATCGTTTGTTTGTGACTGTGATGTATGCGAGAGTGTTCCTTGTTATCAGTGTTTTTTCCTTGTGTATCATATGTTTCCATATGTTTTATACAAACCCTAAAGTTGTATATTACGTACTTATACAATCAATTTCACTTCTTAAAAAGAATTCGGTTGTGGGGAAAGGAAAGTTTTGCCAAATGTCAGTTTTAGAACAGCGAAATATCAGTTTTTCGCGAACACCTGGTATCATCACATATGTGATACTGATTCATAAACACAAAATCCTGATATAGTCGGAATCAAGTCATTGAAAGGCATTTATATAATTAGAAGTGATACACATAGGGAATTTATGGATGTCAACTACTTTATTATAAGGAACATAATAAAGAAGTTGACATCCATCTCTTCCTTATAGTCGGAATCGTACAAGGGACTCTGCTTTTAGTAGAGATGTCTTATGATTATGAAAATGTTTTTGTCGGTTTTTTTATCATTGAGTAATCATGCTCATAATTTTGTCATGATGACGTATCTCGCCTTAGCGTGTCTTTCTACGTCAACAGTATCTACCTCTGTTTACCAAGACAAGCAGAGTACTACTTGTGTTAAGTAAAACATATACACATTAGTAGCTCCAACACAAATGTTAAATGATTTGCCAAACAAAAGGGCAAAGGGACAAATGTTCTCGACATGCTTAAGTGATTTACTTGAAAGAACATTGTAAGTCTATGAACAAGATGCCACGTGAAGAGGTGATATATTCTATTTGTTTGGTGAGTTTACCTGGGCAGGTACCGTCTTCCCGGTCCTAGGCATACGTGCTGAGGTATCAAGACACGTTGGAAAGAGGTCATATTACGTGGTTACTGTCATCCCACTAATTCGAAGTGTTACACTTTTCTTGTGAACATTCTTAAGTTCGCAAACATATAAATGGTCCGAGAAGATTATGCAAGCTATCACTGCAACAGGGTTCCCGAAACGTTTCTTGTCAACAGTCAAGTGATTCCCTCCTGCAAATTTTCTCAGCATATCCGGAACAAATATTAACAATATTATCAGGTTTTAACACTAAGCGATCTGTCGTAAAACAGCCTGTTTAATAGCCATGTGCAGCTATATCCTCAGAGAACGAGAAGATAAACAAAGGCTTAAAGTACATACAGAGGTTTTCACACATCATGAAAAGATAACTTTACAAGAATATTTCATGATCAAAAGTGTGTGCTCAGTATTATTTCTGTTTGGAGTTCTACCAGATCTTTACTGGAATGCTCAAAAACATCGTCACCCTTCTTAGCGTGTTACTATGAAAAGTCTTGTAACTACCTGACTTTGACATTGACATAGCCATTCTAATACGATCAAGGTCATGCTCTTATGAGAAGGTAATTACAACGCTTTTAAACGTTAAGCTTCATTTATTCTTTTGAAGCTTCACAACTCTGGACAAAAAATAAGAAAACGGGATTAATGTATTAAATCCGATGTACGTGAACCCATGGCGCGTGTGACCCTGACTCACTGATCACAATGTGCAGACAATACAAGCTAATTTTCATGGCACTAGAACTGAAGTGGAGGGGGAGGTAATATCGGGTTAATGTTGCGTTCAAGATGTGTGTGTGTGTGTGTGTGTGTGTGTGTGTGTGTGTGTGTGTGTGTGTGTGTGTGTGTGTGTGTGTGTGTGTGTGTGTGTGTGTGCAGTGTGTGTGTGTGTGCAGTGTGTGTGTGTGTGTGTGTGTGTGTGTGTGTGTGTGTGTGTGTGCGTGCGTGTGCAGTGTGTGTGTGTGTGCAGTGTGTGTGTGTGTGTGTGTGTGTGTGTGTGTGTGTGTGTGTGTGTGTGTGTGCGTGTGCAGTGTGTGTGTGTGTGCAGTGTGTGTGTGTGTGTGTGTGTGTGTGTGTGTGTGTGTGTGTGTGTGTGTGTGTGTGTGTGTGTGTGTGTGCGTGTGCAGTGTGTGTGTGTGTGCAGTGTGTGTGTGTGTGTGTGTGTGTGTGTGTGTGTGTGTGTGTGTGTGTGTGTGTGTGTGTGTGTGTGTAGTGCCGATTGTATAGTGCCAGCCCACTGATATACCATGCCGCAGTTTAACATGAATACCCCACTCAGTCACAGTATACTGACGTCACCGTTGATTATTCGTCACGTACACTGTTATGACGTCATTAGACAAGATACATATCATAACTATCAACTAATTGAACAACTGACATGGACTTTCCAAGCAATAGGAGCTTTGTAGTATAAACCCAATCACACCGAGACCCTGGTCGTACTTTTGGATTCCCTGTCAGTCTGCCAGTGTAATACACAGCTATAGCACAACGTGAGTTTTCATGACCTGGGGACAGCTAACAAGACGCTAGTCCTTCTCATATTTAACAAAGGGATCGACATATAAACGTTGTATCGGACAATGTCCGTGCAACATCACTGACCAAAACTCGCCCTTATTAATATAGAGATAGCCAACAGTTTCAATTTGACTTCCCGTTCATAAATATATAGTAACGTCAGCACACGTGATGACCTGAGGCTATGCGACATGATGCTGGCCACGCCGTTAAGGTGGCCTAGTGTCCCGCTACCTCACGTACATGCTCTGATCACAGACATTACACTGGTCAGTTGAATAGCAAAGGGCATCTCATTAACAAGCTCGCGACATTCTCTTCTCCACGCCTTTCGACCATGAAAAACAGTGTTAGAAGAATCAGAACATCTTCTGTTATAGAGACAGGATTGGGCGGTTGCTGTGAAAGAAATGTTCACAGGTGTGGACATGAGATACTCGACATATTCAGTGATGTAAAGGGTGCCTCGAGTAAACACGAGAACAAATGAATAATAAACAGGTTCGCGAACACCTGGTATCATCCCTATGATTATCATCACATGCTTACGATATAGTCAGAATCGTACAATGGACTACTTTTGGTAGAGATATCTTATGATTATGGAAATGGTTTTGTCGGTTTTATAGTGATGGTGTAGCCAATTCGCCACTGAATAATCAGAGTATTTGATCCAGTGAGTGAGTAAGTGTGTATGGTTTTACGCCGCTTTCAGCAATATTCCAGCAATATCATATGGGCTTCACACATTGTACCCATGTCGAGAATCGAACCCGGGCCTTCAGCATGACGAGCGAACGTTTTAACCACTAGGCTACCCGACCGCCCCCGTATTTGATCAAGGGGTACCTGGAATGCGTAACCTGTCACAAAGAAATCCCATATCATTTAAGGATTAACATAGTCTGACATAACTAAATGAGGAGTGGAGTAGTGAAGATATATTTAAGCAGTGTGTATTTTTGCAAGCATTGTGGACTGCAAATAATCGGGTGTGAGGTGGTTGATGGCATGAGGGAAGACCCATGCCGTTTGGTTAAGATTCGATTCCCGTTGGAGTCTTCATATGAGCACCTGTTGTGACCTGCGCACCGTTCCACAAGGCGATATTAGCGCTACGACGATAGTAACTTCCATACTCTCACATATATACTACTCAAAAGAAGTTAAGGATTACCTGATTCTTTCATATTACAATAGTTAATCTCTCATGCCATGGCAGATTAACATTACCAATATGAAAGAATCGGGTGATCCTTAACTTCTTTTGAGTAGTGGAACGGACCCCTGATCTCCATTGTTGAGTGACTAAATAATACCTCTACAGTTTCAGGAAAATATATTGTCAAAATGTTACAAATGCATTCTTGGCCAGATCATAATACAGCAATGTGTTAAGTCAAAGCAAGGGATTATGTAAAGAAATACAGCATAGTTAACTCTACATGTCTGTAGAGGATCTAATTTCCTGCTACTTAATCTCGTATACGCCACAATGAGAATAACGAAGACATATCTTATATTCTGTCACATTGTCAAAATCTTATATGTTACAAAGTCAACGATGCCCGTACTAGTTGCCTAACAGCTTAGACGGCACATATTGCACCGAAGTAAAGATTACATTGGTCCTAAGCCAGAAAGTTGTTGACGTCAAAGGTGAAAAGTTGGTATATCCTCAAAGATAAACCTAGGCTGGGGATACAGGGATCAGGAAACATCCCCAATGCAGTATGTTATGCTGGGAATGACTGCTTGATAACCAAACCACCCACCACACCTTGGTCGAAGATACCTCCCGCCCAAACTACGACTGACTCGAACAGCCCCTTCTTCAAAGAGCCAACACAACACTGGCATTTCCTGGTCACTTCAGAAAGTGTGAACTGGGAATTCTCTCTTCCCTTTCTATATCAAGTTTGTATGCATTCACTTTTCATAGCATGGTGTATGTTTGGGAAGGCTTTGTTCAGATATTTCTTATATAGATTGAGCAACTGTGCTTCACTCATTGTCTACTCTATGAGCTGTTGGCCTTAGAGGTTCTGCTTCGTGTTTGTCATTCCTTGCATAGCTCGGTAAAGCTTGTTATCAACAAATGGTCAAGCGGTCAAAGATGGTCATTTAAATGACATTTAGGATCTATGATCCAATTTTGTGAAGGGTTAACAATGGGTCAGATTTATCTCTTTTGTAAAACATAAAACAAAGGACATCAGATTACCGGACAATCAAAGACGAGCCATTGCGAGGAAGGTCAGGGTATTGATTTTGACGTTTGTACGAATAGACAATGACTGCCTCTGTTTATGACGTCTTTATTTGAGGTGAAGGTTACCCTATTGATTAGAATGAAGAAACGAGTTTATAATTTGCTGAAAACTGTTTACTGACAAACAGTTTGAAATGGAATGATTAAACACAGCAAAAGAAGATGTATTTACTCAGGAATATTTAGTTAGACAGTTAACGAAAATAACTAACACTTTTCTTCTCCAAGTTATACCAAGGCGTGATATGTTCTCAATCATTTGTGATTATATTACACTTTTTTATTTGTTAATAAAGCGTGATGTATAACATGTGAACACATATTCTTCCTTATACAAATATTCGTACGCGTTTCCAAAAACGACACATTCATATCTTCATAATACACAATCACAATGTAATTAGTTGTGGGTTTATGTAATAGTACATGTCTGGTACACAAGTGAAACCAGCCCATGTGACTCTTGGTGTGACGGCAACAATGCAACATCACCGAGAACATATTTCTTATGAGGCTTTTATGGCAAATGCCACATCGGAAAACCTGATATTCATGCAAATTCCAAGTTATGAAGACCATAATCTAACGGATAAAGAACGGGAAATTCACTAAGTTCAACTGTTAATTTCTTCCCTGGACCCTGGACCCGGGATGTAAACGTGAAACCTGCACAATACTGGTTCGGATTAGAAAAACATAAGTTCGTTGACATGTTTCACAAATGAGCAGAAGATATGTGCAACTCCCCTTAATCAAAAAGTGCTGGGATAAATAATTTGCTGTACAAAAGGTTTACTGATTCCCTATTCCATTGACGTATCACAGACTTCATAAGACGTGGAAAGGTAGGTAGCTGCAAATATATACAATAAATAAATCATAACAGTGTGGAAGTTCCAGATCTTCCTGTTAAGGCCAGGATTAAATAGAATCACAGCTTGAATGTGATGTGTGTGTGTGAAGTTGTTGTTTTTATGATATGTAATGTTGTTATCACGTCAGTTACCTATTTTATACCAGTAGGTACAGAGTATCTTAAAGTGGCATCAAGCATTGCTAGATACAGGAAGGTACAAACATCTGTATAAAGACAACTCTAACTTAAGAGCAGTGGATAAAGTGGATAAACTGGTATATGTTCAAGCTAGATAATTTGTGTACGTGAAAGTAAAACAACGTTTAATGTTACGTCGACATCGTTTCTGCCGTTAAGCGACGGAATTTAGCAAAGTGGCACCCAAGGTTATCATCCATTGTGAGGTTGGTGGCGATTTTGAATAAACTTCAGTTTTATTTTCTGTCAAATATAACCAAACAGCAATGGTAAATGCATATTTTATTGCAATTGAAGAATTAAAAAACAAGAAAATAATCTCAAACATGTATCTTGCCCATGTGAAACAAACTATTTATTAAAACGGTTCACTCCCTTATCTGTTAACAGAGATGTTTAAAGCTGCTTTTTGTTGCCATATTTGCATTGCTTGGAACAACCCTGTGCCCCGTTGCATATTTTGTGTACGTATTGTTCCGCTAATTAGGTTGATGTATGGTTAAACAAGTGCTGGTTACATTAGCGTAGTGTTGTGCCGCGGTAACGAAGCAGCCTGTATTTACCTAAGGCCCATCTTTACATTACAGGAAGCGACAATGTACCAGGGACATACTTAGAAAATAGTTTCCGGCATGCTCATTCTTGTTGACGTCATTAAGCATTGTCATGCTCATTTAAATGACATTAATTACAACAAACCAAATGCTCCATGTACTGACGGAAGAGCTCGTAGGTTGAAGCTACAGTCAATCAAAGGGGACTGTCCATATTATTCATTTTGAGTGCTGAAATATGGCGAGAAACAGCTGACTCCACTACACAAATTGAATGCATTCCGACACAAGACATCACCATCAATTCATAAGTGGAACAGTTATTGGCTACTGAAAATTATATGTTTTCTTAAAAGTATTTTATGAAGAATAATGATCAAGAAATAAACTCATTGAATAGAAACTTAATTAATCCGAGCCAGACCCTCACTCACGTAACATGCTACCTGTAGGACAGACGCTCACTCACGTAACATGCTACCTGTAGGACAGACCCTCACTCACGTAACATGCTACCTGTAGGACAGACGCTCACTCACGTAACATGCTACCTGTAGGACAGACCCTCACTCACGTAACATGCTACCTGTAGGACAGACGCTCACTCACGTAACTTGCTACCTGTAGGAAAGACCCTCACTCACCCCGGGTGCTACCTGTAGGACAGACCCTCACTCACACCAGGTGTTACCTGTAGGACAGACCCTCACTCACGCCAGGTACTACCTGCAGGACAGACCCTCACTCACGCCAGGTGCTACCTGTAGGACAGACCCTCACTCACACCAGGTGCTACCTGTAGGACAGACCCTCACTCACGCCAGGTGCTACCTGTAGGACAGACCCTCACTCGCGCCAGGAGCTACCTGTAGGACAGACCCTCACTTACGTCAGGTGCTACCTGCAGGACATACCCTCACTCACGCCAGGTGCTACCTGTAGGACGGACCCTCACTCACGCCAGGTGCTACCTGTAGGACAGACCCTCACTCACGTCAGGTACTACCTGCAGGACAGACCCTCACTCACGCCAGGTGCTACCTGTAGGACAGACCCTCACTCACGCCAGGTGCTACCTGTAGGACAGACCCTCATTCACGTCAGGTGCTACCTGCAGGACAGACCCTCACTCACGCCAGGTGCTACCTTTACGACAGACCCTAACTCACACAAGGTGATACCTGTAGGGCAGACCCTCACTCACGCCAGGTGCTACCTTTACGACAGACCCTAACTCACACAAGGTGATACCTGCAGGACAGACCCTCACTCACGCCAGGTGCTACCTGTAGAACAGACCCTCACTCACGCCAGGTGCTACCTGCAGGACAGACCCTCACTCACGCCAGGTGCTACCTGCAGGACAGACCCTCACTCACGCCAGGTGCTACCTGTAGGACAGACCCTCACTCACGCCAGGTGCTACCTGTAGGACAGACCCTCATTCACGTCAGGTGCTACCTGCAGGACAGACCCTCACTCACGCCAGGTGCTACCTTTACGACAGACCCTAACTCACACAAGGTGATACCTGTAGGGCAGACCCTCACTTACGTCAGGTGCTACCTTTACGACAGACCCTAACTCACACAAGGTGATACCTGCAGGACAGACCCTCACTCACGCCAGGTGCTACCTGTAGAACAGACCCTCACTCACGCCAGGTGCTACCTGCAGGACAGACCCTCACTCACGCCAGGTGCTACCTGCAGGACAGACCCTCACTCACGCCAGGTGCTACCTGTAGGACAGACCCTCACTCACGTCAGGTGCTACCTGCAGGACAGACCCTCACTCACGCCAGGTGCTACCTGCAGGACAGACCCTCACTCACGTCAGGTGCTACCTGCAGGACAGACCCTCACTCACGCCAGGTGCTACCTGTAGGACAGACCCTCACTCACGTCAGGTGCTACCTGCAGGACAGACCCTCACTCACGCCAGGTGCTACCTGTAGGACAGACCCTCACTCACGCCAGGTGCTACCTGTAGAACAGACCCTTACTCGCGCCAGGTGCTACCTGCAGGACAGACCCTCACTCACGTCAGGTGCTACCTGCAGGACAGACCCTCACTCACGCCAGGTGCTACCTGTAGGACAGACCCTCACTCACGCCAGGTGCTACCTGTAGGACAGACCCTCACTCACGTCAGGTGCTACCTGTAGGACAGACCCTCACTCACGTCAGGTGCTACCTTTACGACAGACCCTAACTCACACAAGGTGATACCTGTAGGACAGACCCTCACTCACGCTATGTAATACCTGTCGGACAGACCCTCACATACGTAACATGCAACCTGTAGAACAGACCCTCACTCACGCCAGGTGCTACCTGTAGGACAGACCCTCACTTGTGCCAGGTGCTACCTGCAGGACAGACCCTCACTCACGCCAGGTGCTACCTGTAGGACAGACCCTCACTTGTGCCAGGTGCTACCTGTAGGACAGACCCTCACTCACGCCAAGTGATACCTGTAGGACAGACCTTCACTTGTGCCTGGTGATATCTGCAGGACAGAACCTCACTAGTACTGACACTAGGTGCTACCTAGTGAGACGACCCTAACTCACGTAACATGCTACCTGTCGGACAGACCCCCACTCTCGCCAAGTGCTTCCTGTCGGACAGGGCATTTTTATCTCTTCATACAATGATTTAGGAGCATAGATCCCACTTTGTTTGAATAAACGTAAACATCGAAGTATGAACAACTCTCCGGCTTATGCCTATATTGTGTTACATATGCATGTAATTTACCTAATGAAAACTGTTTTATGTCATGAGAAGGACGTTAGGATAAAGAATGTTATTTGAAAAAAAACTATTCTATATATTATGTATTTTCTTAATTATCTTCATGATCTTACTCTGAAAAACATGTCAATGAGGCAGACTGAAAGAATTTCTGTTGAACAGTGAGTGAGTGAGTGAATATAGTTTTACGCCGCTTTTAGCAATATTCCAGCAATATCACGGCGGGGGACACCAGAAATGGGCTTCACATCTGTTGAACAGCTGAGTCACTCAAGTGAACAGTCAACATGTTTTTTAATTCGAGGTAAAGACTGTTTCCCAGCATATACAGTATTTGATCCCCATATACATGATAACATGACTTGTCTTCAAGGAGGGTTGTTTCGTTCTTCATTAAATAAGTACAAAGAATTAGGAATAGGATCGCATATATGTTGAACATATGTCACATCAGCCTCCCTATTAGAAAAAAATATTCAGCATTACATATATTTCTAACCAATAATACCTTGACTTGCTTTGGGTGTCTCATACAGGTCGTGTTAAGTAATAACCGTATTGAGATCATACGACACTATCGAATGACAAAAAGTGACTCAACATCACAATAACGACACACCTGAGATTCAGGTACTACTTTTAAGGGCTATACCAAGTAACGTTTCTTTTACCTAGACTGACAATACCTTGGGGTGTACGTACATCGGCGTTAGTAAGACAGGTGGATGGGACGTGGTATCAGGGTGGTGACAGGATGGACAAATGTGTGCCCAGCCCTGTAGCTAAACACAGACGGCCACTGTGTTCGGGTCACATCTCGTCCACATCTCCAAACCACATAAGTAGGGGAGAGGGGTCAATTAAAGCTACTGAAATGTACCTGAGCCTCTTTGCGACATAAAGTAGTATGAACAGAGACATGATGTAAAGCTGTTAAACTATAGCCTTCTTTTTGCCTACCCTCATTATGCATCACGTTTAGCTCCGTTTTCCTTCGTCCAGTAAGCGTTGATTGTCATGCATTGTTAGTTCATCATTACCCTACCTTACAAGCTGAAGATTCCATCACGTATCTATGTGCGTGCTGTCCTTTCAAAACACTTTGTCCTTTGCTCCATACGCGTCAATAGTTTCAAAAGCAATTATGTGTCTGAGGTCACCTTTACAATTAATTGTTTCTCTGATGTTGGTAGTACAATATCATCTATATCATAAAAACGCATAAATGTAGACAGAAGATAGTGTTATCGTATCAGTATTGACAATATTCATCGAATAAGTTTCGAAAAGTCCAACTGACAACTTTGGGGGCTCTGAATAAAAAGCGAAACATATTTCCCAAACATGAGATTTAAGGACTGCAAGTATGCAAGTAAAAATATCTGACATCTATGAAAGAGTATATTATGTTATTGCATGATGACATGTTTCAATCGTGAACAATTCTAAACACAAAATATAAAAATGATATCACGTATTTGATGTTATTCTAAATGAGAACATGTTCAGAACATGAGATAAGATATTAATGTACATCCTTTATGAGGAGCAATGATGTCGCTTATGAATAATAAGATGATAGCGTTAGCCATTGTCACAACCGAATACCTTTATCAGTGCATAATGAAGTCATGCAATAAATGTTTTCAAACCTTCCTATTTTTGACTTGGATCATTCTTGACATGATTAACCCCTTAGCTTATAATGTGCCTATTGTGTCTTTTAAAACTAAAGTCATATTTCACCTTATTAACCTTTCGTAGAAACAATGTTCGTGTAAAACGAACATAGCTGGACCACGACATTGCTGTGAACAAACATAACTGGAATCAACACGAGTCAGAGCCAGCATGGACCCACATACCATTATGTTGAACCAGAGTAGGAGTGCGACAGGGGGATACTCTAGCCCTTACTTTGTTCTTGAGTTATGCGTATTTATTTAAGCATGTGCTCAACGACGGTGCCAAACAAAGATTTAAAGTCTACCTATTGTTTCGGGCCTTGTTTTTCGCAAATCCGTTTACTCACATATCTCTCCCAGCCATATTGATATAGAATCTCAACAATTCTTTCCGAAGAACTACAGTATGTGAATATGTTATAATATTCTAAAACGGAAAATCATTCTTATTTTTATGCACTCTCTTGTTTGCATCAGTTTGATATCCAACTTCACTTGTTGACAAAAGGTCTTACATGCACTGGTTATGCACGTATGTGTATATACCATATTCCATCAACACCCATCACAAAAGGTGTGAGAACTTAAGGGTATTTACATCATCCTTGAAACAATATTATTCATATTTGTCTTTTATTTGTACCTCAAATGGGTGTATTATGTATTTAATGCATGAAAGTATTTAGCGCTTCGATTGAACATAGCATAAATTTCAAAGCAAGCATTATGAAACATAAAGCTTCAAATCAAATTTATCTGGCCTTATCGTTTTGAAAGAAGCATATATCATATACATACCATCATATGAAAACACTACTACAGATTTCTTGACGAAGTATGCATATTTTCATCGTCCTATATGACAAATAGCTCTTTATGTACAAATTGTTTTTAATGCTAGCATTTCTCTGTAAGGTCACCGTTGGATATTTGTATCGACATTGGAGAAAACATTCAAGTGGTTTTACATCATACATGTATATATCTCACTCTCGATGAGTCTTCTGCTCGATCTCCATTTGTAATTTGACAAATTAATTGATTCATCTATGATCAAATTACAGTTACTTAGTTATTGCCAGTATAATAATATATCTAATTAGTATTATACATGACAAATGTTATGAATGTTTACGTGATCTGACACGTATAAAAGTTTGGTAGATAATTCATCATGAAACTACATACACAAACAACATATTCTCCAATGACTGGACATTGGAACAGTATTCAATTTCTGCTTATGTATGTATTTTAAATTAAATATATTTATCAAATAACGAAAATGCTGTTGAAATATGCCTGTTATATCAACAGGCACACATGTGTTATCAGATACGATGTTCTACATTTGCTAGGAAATAATCTTTGAAGTCGAGTGAACCAGATTTCTGAGTTTCTAATATTATGGTATACACTGTGTCAAACAAAATAATTCAGAAGAGATTAAGTTTACAGAGATTGCGATAGCTATAAGCGAAGGAGGTATGTCCTCTAAAGTATGTCAAACACTTGCTGTGGACATATGTATGATTAAACACCGATTTAGCGCGAAGAACGAAGTTCTGGGTGTATTATAAAATATACATCCCTTTTTTTTCCCTTCCCACTAATATTAAACAGATATAACTGATAAAAAAATTGTCATCGTATCTCAAGAAAATAAAATCCATTGGGAATATTTCTCTACATTAACTATACGAAGAATACACATGGATACGGTTATGTGTCAGTCTTAATATGTCGACATTTGTCTAAGTATACCATCTGTGGAGTATGATCAAATTCCTTTAATAATTCTAAATAAAGTATTTTAAAGTTTACAAAATCACACTACATTATAATGTTCACAGATATTGTTCATAAATACTTACCTTTGTAGGTGTGATCGCCAGAACGGAACATAGAACACTCCAAGAACCGATCAGTATCGCCAATATATGCCGCATCGCCGCTTTCAGTTCTGCGTTAATCACAGTTAATGAACGACGGACTAAAATGTTAAAATATCGAAGCCCAACACGAAAAACGAAAGTTCTCACAACAGTTCAGTAAGACGCCTGCTGGTACTGTCCGTGATATAACGTGTATGCGTTATCTCTATGTCTATGTGGAACTCATCCTTGATTAATTGTCCTCCTCTTTCTCTGCCAGATGCCTGAATCTCTGTGCTGCTGTTACTGCACACACATCCGACGTGATGTCGTTACACCTATGAACATCGTCATCCCTTTGCTCTCCTCGACGCTCATTGGCTGACTGTTTTGTTTGACGCTCGCCAACACTAACAAGCAGGTATCGTCTGCCTGTACAATCGTCTGCTCCTGTTGTCGTCTGCTCGCACCACAGCCCTAGGATTGTCTTTTTTCACTGAGATTAAGGTTTCACCCTTTGGATATATTTACTGTTAATAGTGGTCAGAGGACACTTCCTTTAAAATATTGATGTCGGGTGTGATTTGAAGCATACTACTCCTGATCAGGCAGTTGGGCAGGTTCTGATTTGGCGGACCAATTTTGCGTGTGCGTCACAGTGAGGAATTCTAAGGTGTACTTGGACATTGTACTCTTTATATATTAGGTTTGGGATAAAGGAGTGTGCTTTGGTCAGCCTTTAAAGTGATTTAAATCTGAGGGTTTAGCCAGCATGGCTCATCGTTTGTCTTGATGTTAACAAGTTAATGACGTCCGATATCACAACTTGCGGGGTATTTTGTATTGGTCAGTATCAACAGAATGTGAGCTTAATGATCCCAAAAAGGCCTAAAAGATTAGGGCGGATTTTTGCAGGTGTTATAGCCCAACAGTGCAAAGCCCAACAACATGTTGACATCTTGTTTCATGATTAGACTCTTACTTGTGGAGAGAGTATGTAAATACCACTGAAACGTATTTCTCCCTATATGCAATTAATAAATCCATACATATATACTGTCTTACAAGTGTTAAGTTTTGCAAATATGGAATGGAAGTTATTTTGACATTTGCATGGTAGTGATTCTAAGTGTATCCCTTATCAAAGAGACTCAAACAAACAAAATGAAACAAAAGATGAAATGACATCATCTACTGACGTAATAAATGTTAATATGAAGTCGTTACAAGGAACAAACAGTGTATTGATTTATTTCTCAAGATATCAATGAGTACTATATAGAAACATTCAAATACTTCAAATTAAAAATTAAAAACAATTTGTTCCTCGTGAATCATGAATATATTTCTTAATTTCACTCAGAGCAGACAATCCGTATTTCAGTTAAGCTCATAAATATTCTCTAATCAAAATCCCCTTCTCCTGCATATTGCTATCACTATACATAACATATCCTCATGAAACATTGGCTACTCTACACATGTACCAGTGCACGCTCTGGATACACCCAGCCAGACACTGAGATAAGACCGTGTCTACTTAACAGGAGTGAAAACACGGGTTTCCTCAATTGCTCTGCTACCTGTTTCAACCTGACCCAATTAGCATGCTACGTGGCAGGTAAATATACCACGTTCGTGTGCCCTGGACCCGACAAACAAAGCTTCCACCACTTCACTGGACCTTTCATTCATTTCACCAATTCGGGTTGCGTTTCGGCGATTTTTTCTTTAGCCGCGTGCTAATATTTGTAAGAGAGCAACGTCCACGGATACATACAGAAATAGTTTAAAATGTGGACGTTCTACTTATAGTCTACCGTAGAAGGGTTGATCTCTAATGTATAGCATTGTTATTCTGCAACTAGCATTGGCAGATAAATCAGAGTAGTGCTTCCTCCACACCGCATTAACATATGTATTCAATAAGGCTGTTATCGTACCGAATCGTCCGGTTTTCTGCATCCGTAGACAAAGCATTTCATCATAAATGCGCTAGAGCACCTGTTCGCGAACACTTGGTATCATCACTATAAAAAAAAGATCCGTGAGATGCGCAATTTTGCCTTTATGCAAATTCCGTCCAACACTCACAGATCAATGTAGACACATTCCAATTTGAAGTTGACTTAAGGCACATATAACACGCGACTGAGCGACACTTTAATTGACTTTTGTCGACCGGATGAAAATATTTGTAATGCAAAACCTGGGGATCTCGATGGAGGTGGAGAAACGTCTTTTTCAAGTTCTTCCGGATTTGCAACTGTCAAATTTCCAGAGATGGCCGTGGAGAACCTTGCTTGTTTTTCTTTTCACACTTCATTCCAATATTTGAGTGAATTATTTTTTGGGTACATTGCATGACACATACAAGGGTTCATGTGTTAATTGATACAATGTCGTGTTTGTATACGTTTTGAGGGAATTTACATTTCAAAAAAGTTTGGATCAAGATTTGTTATGCGTGACGTGTCATTTGTTCTCACAGAAAGCCGCTGCTTTCACAACTGAATCATATTTCGCAAATATTATTATGAATTACAATTAAACCAACAATAACAATGAGTGATTTGAAATCGAAGGTCTCGTCAATTTCTGGGTAAATTTGATGTGTTTCAAACTAACATTAGCATGGTTTGTATTTCTTCTGGGTCATAAAATCAAATCATTAAAAGAGCAGGAAAACCTGTCATTATTGTTCACATGTTGCAAATAAAAGCCACAAAACCCTTTCTATAATCAAAAGAAACCTCTTCTAAAGGTACAATGTACTATTCCGGTTATTTCATGAGCTGCTGGAACATTTTTATTGGAATAACAAGGTATACATTTAACGTGGCTGATCAATGCAAATTTATATCTACACATTTTAGAAAAATCAGTAGCAGTAACATATAGTATTACGCTATTCACAAGAACAAGATTTAATAGTAAAAATGCATAAATGGCGACACATTAACTAATCTCTGATAAAGATTTCAATATTGCCATGCATATAATTGATTGTTGCTGACCCATTTAGTAGTATATTTCCCTGTGCTCTGTAGACATAATGAAGGCGTGTTTATTCTTTTGATATCAGACCGATTGAGCACAAAACATACATGCTATATGTAATTATGACGTCTTTTACAGTGACGTCTTTGCACCATTATGTCGTTCTGAAAACAAACTAATTTTCATACTTTTGTTGTTTACCCATGACACAAGTCATAATCATGGGACCAGTGTGGGGATTCCGGGTTAGAATTGCCCCCAACAACATATGCTTGTGATAAGAGGTGACTTAATGGACTCGGTGACTTGGTTGAACGCGTGTGATCGCACCCAATGGATTGTTTCTCATAATATCAATCACTAGTCCGTCTAGACTCGATTATTAACAGGGAACCGTCATGTAGCTTGACAACTGCTGAGTCTGAAGTAAATTCATATGAGTAAATGTTATAAATATTTTCGATGTACAATTGGTCATACTTGTTCCTCTACCAAAAGAAACACATCGAACGGAGATCCACAACCCCACGCAACCACAAATAGGTGGGAGTTTGTATTTTGGGTACAAGTAAATCTTCCATATGGCAACATAAACATGACACAAATCAAATCTTAAACAATATTTAATCAACTTTACAATTCATTAACGAGGATTACGTTATCGATTGAAATACAAATATTAAATGGTTCTTATGGACGCGGAACTAACACATGTCCAGAACTGTCTAATCAATACATCCAGTAATGAGGTTAACGTAATTGTCAATACACTATGTCGGTTTAACTGCCCACGACCAAAACGTCTGTCTGTCCACACCGCCTCCATCAATGTGTAGACATGGGCCGTGGTATTCAAGTCTGCACATGTACCTGTTGGGGTAATTAGTCGTAGGTTTTCAAGGCCCGATGTATTATTTCCAATGAAGACAAAAGAAGCTTTTCACCTGCAAAATTACATAGACTGGACAGGTTACTGTCTTGTTATGAATTGACATTTTGCAAAAGTTAGAAAAAAAACAGTTCTTAATTTATGATGATTTTACCCTCAGACACCAGAATTTCGTGTGCGGTTTGAAAGAAACTGCAGGCAAAAAACATTATACGCTTTGAAGGTGGATTGGACCAACACAGCGTAGAAACGTTATCAAAACATTTCTGGGCTGAAAACATATATATCGATGTTATTCCTGTCCTCGGTATGGTAAGCCAGATATCATTGCACTTTTTATAAATGGTATCATAAGTTGCTCATTGTCGGTTTATTTTTTTAATTTAATTTATTTTAGATATCGTAACTTTTTCATTATGTTTCTTTTTTCATATCCTGGAAACTGTTTTACTGGCATTTGATAACGGTTTCTATCAATATACGTGCCGATACCACATAACAGTTGCACGTTTGAAAATCCTGACGTTAAAGGCGATAATAATTTCAAAGTTTTCCACAATCCGCTTTCGTTCAAATGTTTGTTAATATTATGTAAACTGAACTTTCATGTTCCATCCGCTTCTGATTGTTCAGTGGTGTAGTATTGCACAGTCAGGCGTCACATACCCAGAATGATGTTGGTATTAGTCATCCTTTGAATTGAAATTGAAACCACGAAGTCAACTGTGAGTTGGACAAAGAGACTACTATAGTTTCACGACTGATGTTATCTGTGTGTAACTTTCAGCTGTCAATTCATTCACTCTCAAACGAAGTTTTAAATTCGGCGAAGCCTTCATTTGAATGTGCGTAGATGATAGTGACCTTGAAAAGGCACATCTAGTCCCTTAAGCCAGTCGTCATCCCTTTCATCTGAGATTCCGCTATTTAGTCGTTCTAGTCTGACCCAACACTCGGCCTAATTTGAAGAACATCAAAACAAAGAGATGTCTGCCATTACAATGTGGGCAACAGCGCTGGGTAATGGTAGGGAAGGTTGTAAGAAATGACATCCTATCCCATACTCACACTGACTAGATTTGTATAATGCTTTGTTTTTTCTGTGGATAAAAATACATATCACTATGACTTAACGTGATGGCATTCCGTATAGGAGGGGCTATGTACAAAGTTTGGCATAGCTGCCTGCATGTCGAGGCAGGGGAGTGTAGGTGGTAGTGTTGCATAGTTTTGTAAGCTTGTCATTATTTATTGTACATTAAACTTCAGATGCTCAGTGCTCTTCTTTTGCCCTGGCCTTCACAAGCCCCACCACAATGTACAATACAGACTTGTGTGTAAATGTGCATACTCCCTTTGTAAAACCATTCGTCTTTTAGTAACAAATATCTCGATTGAAAATGTCTTTTGTCAAGTATTTTAAAAACAGCGGCCGCGGCAATAAACGCGATCCCTTCGTATTTTTAGACTCATAACTCATAAAACAATATAAACTAAGTACGTTTGACTTGTGCCTGATCTACTACTGTTTTTTCCAATCACTCGGTGGTCGAAATAAAGAAACAAATGACAAGATTGTGATCAGAGTGATCAAACAAACATTGTTGGTCGGGTGTAAAAAGAAAAAGTGGTTTGGGGTAGAGACGTCGAAAGTGGTTCTTACTTTTTTCCTACGCTGGCCATCCAATTACTGAAATCAGCTAAAAGACTCGGCTGGAAGGAAAGGATGGTTCTCAAAATGGTTATTGTATTTACAGTAAAAGTGTCCAAGAAACACCTTCCTGTGTGACTGTATCTCACCTGCTCCTTCACCGATCTTCATCATTACACGATTGCAATGTATTGTTACCTTGCGAAGTGAGGTGAGCTAAAATAGGGTTTAGCGTCGTGTTGAAGATAATTTCACTCATATAGCGACGTGTACTCATTTGTAAGACGTTTATATAGTCTATATTTATGCCGGTTATATAGTGCTAGCCCATTGACATAACATCCTGCAGTTTTAACATGAATATCCAGCTCAGACACAGTATATCGACGACGAGCCGACAGGTCTTTGATTTATCCCCTTCATTTCCAGGGCCAGGAAGAGTAACAAGATACACCATCTTTTAAGGTATTTTGGTAAAAACGATCGAACCACCGACCTTCCGCTCTCCGGGCAGATGCTCTATCCACTGCACAACGAAGTCGGTGCACATTGCAGAGTGCAATACGAGTGCATTTAGCTGTGGTATGTAACCACCATCTGTATGTTACAACAATTTTAGTTCATCAAGTCATAACATAACGCTTTTTAGAATATAATACTTGTCATACACTCGGTATAAATCAACAACGGTTATCAACGTGCCGTTTTCTAACTTACTTATAGTATGTATGTTTCTTGGTAATAAAAAGACTTGCCAATGTGCAGTGCTATATATATCTGCGTGCAAACACGGTATCAAGGGGAATTGAAGTATGATGGAGAAGAATGTCCACTTGACAAAAACTGGTGCGAATGGTTTGTTCTGGTATTGGAAGCCTTCACGCGCATTTAAAACAGATTGTAGAGCTGTATTTGATAATGCCGACAGTCCACAGAAAGTTTTTTTAAGGAACGAATTTCATCCATTTTAAAGTGTTGTTTGTCTTAATGAAGGGCTCGAGTTTTACCACATTTTCGGGATGTGCAATGTTGCAAGGCACCAGATGTTGATTTAAACGTCAATTCAATATGCGAACTCAAATCTTTGTCACACGTGACACAAACACTCAAATTGCTCCCAATTACTACTGCAGTCCAAGTTGTATTTGCCAGACGTGATGGCCCCACTCACAATTCAGATGCATAAGACATTGTATCACATATTTAAAAATAATCACGGGTTCCATTTAGAAACATTTGCTACATTTGACAACGAACTCGTCGATTGTCTTTTAGTCTTTGTCAATACCTTATACAGTGACGGAACGGAACCAGAGCATTAATAATCTGCAGCAATTTGAGAAGAATAAGATTGGCATGTTGAATAGGCACCTACCCTATTGAGCGTTTGTTGTGATCATCAAGTTTTCTAGGCATTGAGTTTTGTAATCAGAGGCACGTCAATTATGTCAGTAGCATTTCCTATCGCTTACTTTTGTCAAGATGTGAGGTGAAAGCGCGTTCAGGATTATTTCACTCACATGGCGGCGTGCATTTATTGTTTGTATAAGTCCGGAATACATAGTTCTAGCCCACTGAGATATCATGCCGCATTTTAACGTGGATACCTCACCCAAATAATAGCGCTGACTCTGAGCCGACAAGTGCTTGGTTTATCCCCATAATCCCGAGCGGCAGGCAGAGTAACAAAAAGCATGACGGTGGTGTGACGCGTCCAGATGAACGAACCACCGACCACACCGCTCTCCGACGCCTTTCTGAAAAACTGATTGATGTCACCATTGATAATTTTCTCAACAAGGTCTGTGGGAAAATGTATTAATCTTATACAATGAGTATATCATTCTTCCCACCGAAAATAGTATCGAACATTATAGTAATGATATACAAAGAAGACTCACCATTACATCAGCTGCCTCGCCAAGGACCGTGGCATTAGCTATAGCTAAAACTCCTAATAAATTCTTGCATGTCCATGTGTCATACAGTTTCGTTTGTGAACTGTTTAAAATTGACTGCGTTTTCCGCTGTTGTGGTGAGGGACACCAACAATTGGCTTCACACATTGTATCCATGTGGGGAATCGAAGCCAAATATTCGATGTGACGAAGTAACGATTTGGGTAATAGGCTACCCTACCGCGCCCTAGTTAACAAGAAACGGACTGATTCTAAACTCCACATAAAATGAGACTTACATTAAAGAGTTCAACAAATGAACCACATAACGTTTGTTTCCTGAATTGTACATCTCTTTTTAACACAATAAGAATGGTCTTCTTGTTCACAATGCACCTTCTGTCGCGTTATTTTGTGAAGAGTGGAATAAATCAATGAGAAATAAAACATTTTGAAATCATGATCCTGAAAGTAATTTACTCTTCTATTAGCACAACAATTCCCTTATCATATCATGTTGTGTTTCTACATCGCCATGGACCCGTGAAGATCCGGGAAGGAATAGGTCTTCAGCAACCTATACTTGCCGTAAAAGGCGACTATGCTTGTCGTAAGAGGCGACTAACGGGATCGGGTGGTAAGGCATGTCATCAATTGCGTGGATCGATGCTCATGATATTAATTACTGGATTGTCTGGTCCAAACTCGATTATTTACAGACCGCCGTCATATAGTTGGAATATTGCTGAGTGTGGCGTTAAACAACAAACCAACAACAACCAACAACTACATCGCCATGATCAAAATGCATAGGCGCCTGTCTGCAACTAAACAAGAATCGATGAGAATCGCGGTCAACACCATCCCATATGAAACCGGTAACACTATCTTTACAAATGTTCAGGACTTGTTGTCAACCTGTCACAATATGTGAAATGCTGGGCTTCTTTATAGATAACATCTGTGTAAAAAATTGGAGCGGAATTTAACGCATATAAAATCGTGAATCGCTTTTCCATGATCTTAAGAAATCTCTACTAAAGCAGAGTTCATTATACGATTCCGATTACCTTCTGATGTCATTCAATAATTTTATAAAGCCAATTCCCTTCTTCTGATTTACACTTGAAATAAAAACAAAAAGACCATCATCTGTTTCATATTTAGAGCTATGCAATAAGATTCAGAGTGACAAAAAACTATCCACAAGACTGTCAGCTGAGAGAAATTACTATCCAACAGTCATTTCCCTTTCTGTTGAGCAATATTACAGCAGCTCCAGCCTTCTGTGTCTACATTTCACAACTTTTGAGATACAATCGATCACGTTATTCTTACAAAGACCGTCAAACTATTCTTGCTCAATAGTTGTTTTATTAGAGATACAACATTCATGCTTTCAAAAAGTATTATGGTAGACATGTGAGGGACATATTAAAATTTGACTCACAAGTAGCCAAAAAGGGGGCAGTTTTCTATTTTGTCTTGTACCATACGTTACCGTGTTTTTTAAGGTGAACAGTTGACTTGCCTTTGTATGTGTTTGTGACGGGTGGCACCTGTAGGGCAGGATACACCTTGTATAGTGAGTCATAAGCCCCTGCTAATTATACACGAGTAAATCATCGAATAACATAATCGACGCTGACTTTAGCAGTTATTTCTTATAATTATGGAAAGGGTTTTGTCGCTTTTAAATAGTTGCACAGCACCCTGATCATTGTCTTTAAGATGGTGTTCCAGTCTCTCAGATAAGGTACGCCAATAGAAGAAAACGTGTTGAGGTGTATATTTGTTAACCTCTCAGTTTAAAGTGTTACAAAATAATTATCTCTTTTTTCTGATAATGATACATCCTTGAAATATTTCCAGTTTCAATTTTAACCAGATTTATTTTATGAGTCCAAATATTGAACATATTGCAGTCTTAAAGATGGCTTTAATCACGTAACCGATATGAAACCGATTACCATTGGTATATAAGGTTTCCATTGTCACATGCGTTTACAGATGATATGGATTCCGGAGAATGTGTGTTTGTTTATCTTAAATATATAAATGTTATAAAGCTGAACGATAGAATTGAAAGTGTTTGACATGAATCAATTCAGATTGTGAACTATTTTCCCATACGCTTCGAGAACAAGTTCAAGTGTATTTTACAAAGAAAGACACCAGGTGTTAAAACATAACATTATAACTATGCTTCAACGTGATATTAATTAAACATAAATATTATAAGGTGTTTAAAGAATGTTTAATATGAAGATCCGCACTGGACAACCCTGTTCGCCAGTTGCTGAAAACAAATGATAATCATATCTTTTTTTCATGTCTATGCTCATCGCATTTGACGCCAATGCATATGACACATGTCCATCTCTTCTGTCTTTTCTATATGCAGACTAAATATGAATCTCCCAAACACCGCTGATTTTTAACATTGCCTTCAAAGAGCAAGCCGAAGACAACGGTGCACCTGAAATAAATACAATGTTGTAAATACCACACGAGGAATCCACGTGGGAACAATCATCGTGTACATTACAGGCGAATCAATTTCACTGTCCTGAAATAAACATTGACTCCTTTAAAACTCCTGACAGGCATTTTAGATTTACAGGGCTAGATGTGCCATGTGGGGCGGCGGTATAGTAGACGATAGCCGTCATTCTTTCTTTATCTCTATCAAATATATGGCCCATGTATGGGGTTGCATTTAGGTATCTGAGCCTTAATCAATCCGCAATACATGATGAGCTCCACCTTTGTTAAGAAGTTAATATCTCCTTCTTTAGATACAGGGAGGTTCGTGATGCCACAGATAGTTTCACTGGACATTTCTCGACCTTTTTTAATTTTTCTTGCAAAGCTTTCTGTTTGATTATTCACATAGTTAAGATAAAATCAACTTAAATGTTTCGTTATGAAACATGTATGTGGTGTAAGGTAGTTGTTTACTTTATATATTATGATTCAATAAGCATTCAACTTTAGAAACAAACATGTATATTTCTCACACGCTTTAATGTGTATCTTAAAATAAGTCAGTGGCCGATAATTTTAATGTCGGCATGAAAATTAGGTCTAACTATTCAATTGGTACATATTCCATTCAAGGAATACTGCTTTTATAAATCTACGAACGTTTCACATCCTCAACTATATTCACCACAGCTGTACATAATGAACATTTACTTCACAACCACCACCGTCTTCATAATTGTCGGCGACATCGCTATCATAATGTATTGATTCAGTACCTAAACATGTGGTTTATCTACAATAGTGAAGGATCCTGTTTTTTACCTACCATAGTGAAGGATCATGTTGTTTACCTACCATAGTCTACTATAGTGAAGGATCATGTTGTTTACCTACCATAGTCTACCATAGTGAAGGATCACGTTGTTTACCCACTATAGTGAAGGATAATATTGTTTTTTACGACCAATATCTGAAATTGAAATTCAACGATAACATTACTCTACTATCGCACGTGATGACAAATTTTGGGTTTGTTTTGGCCGCCACTGTGCCATGTGCCTGTCGAGCACCTTATCCCTGGGACCTGCCTGCTAGTTTCCTGTAGAAGGTACAGATGCCACGCGGGTATTTCGCATGACACCGTCAGGCTTCGCACTGTGTTCGCTTCGGAAGTTCAGTCAGTGTTGAAATCCAATATTAGGAAAAACACTTGAGCAGATTCACATAACCAGTGACAACATGTGACTCTAAGTGCGACAATTGAAGGTCAACAATGAAAAAATGAAGACTCATAACTGTATTATAACAAGTGCTGACTTTGTTTTGCCAATATCAGGATCAGTCGCAATTGCTGTTTTCCGGCATTCCAAAACTTTGTTCCACCAGGACTGCTATAAAACTGAAAATCCTACGATTTCCGGTGGTGGTTTTTGGTGTTGTTATTTGGAGATTAGGATCTACGAGTTTGAAACCCAAACATTCGTGTACTTGATTTCTGTCTTGTTATGGATTGTATGTTGGACAAGTGTGAACCCACTGAGCCTATCAATAGCTTCTCGAGTTGGTGATAGCTCAAGTTTGGTGGTGCAAAAAAATATGTTTCCCTGTTTTGAGATGAAGCTATCTCGTTCCACGTACACCTGATTTAGAACCAGGTTTGATACACTGCAAAACCGGAAAGGCAAATTAACAATTTGAAAATGGTGTCACTTCCACTAGAATGTTTCCTTCAGAAATAGCTACATCACGCAACTACCGTAAATCCATTCAACACTTGAGATCAGTTTATTTTCAAGTTGAGCTCATGTGTAAACTATTATTAGATGCCAAATTAAATCCCGTTCTTATCAAGAATTTACAAAGTCTCTACAAACTAGAAGAACTTGCCAAAAGGTGACACAAATGAACTTTTCTAACTAGTTAGTTATGTTTCATCGTCAGAACCATTAAGCACCCAATTAACGATTGGCGACAATTCGACGCTTACTGTCTTCCACAAAGTCAATCAGAATTATTACAAAAATGTACTAAATTGGCAACAGACATTTGCAGACAACTTTTGATGAGTTTTGACATGAGGTATTCAGTCCATATATCTTGCATATATAGACTGTTGCAGAAAATGGTACGTCAGGTTTTGTTTGAATAGCAAGCTGGAGGCATGGGTATCTTGCATGTGTTAATTACTATCAAAATTAACATAGATATAACGATATGTTATCGATTAGTCTTGTTTGATAATTAATGAAAGATGTAATGAGAGCTTTTATGTTATTACGATTTTATTTATGTCGTTGTCTGAATTGTATTACTATTGAACACATAACATGTACTGTAATGTACAGTAAATATATAACGTCAATGCTATAGAATAGTCAGTCTCGGTTATCTGCCGAAACACATTCCAGTGGGCGTAAAAGGCAAAATAATAACCAAACTCATGTGAATTGATCACTGAAAATCAGTGATGACACCAGGTGTTGTCGAAACATATGTTATACATTTATAATGTAATGCCATGTTTTAGATAAATTCAAGTGACTCAAACTTGATATCACTGTCCCATTTTAACAATCCCAGGAAAGGGAAACAAGCACGAAGTACTGCAGTGGGATCATTTCCCGTGACGTGTGTCTCATGACTGTGAATAAGTCCTGCGGTGGTCACAAGATAAAACGTGTAGAATGTACAGCGAAATTCAGCTGGGTGTCACTGGGTATCCAACCCTTAGCTTTCTGCTGTTGTAACGTGATGTAGGCGCTCGATCGGGGCACACTTCACATGTCCACACTGTTGACACACATCTACTTGTCTGTAGTCATGGCGGAATTTAAGGCGTGGCCACATACATGCAGTATCTCGGACCGTCACACAAAACTGCCGCTAGTACACTCCTACCTCGACCTACACCACTTTAAAATAGTCTGTAAGTATTTACGAAAGTGTGGAAAAGGGATCATTGCAAACTAGAAGGCAAACACAGGTTTATATTAAGTGTCTCCTTCACATCCAAGGCAGTGTTACGCAATGTCAAACATGTAAGATGTTTACAGACAGACAGACGGGTTTTTGAAGTCTCATCCAAATTACAGTAGAAATGGTAGATAATATATATTTTTATATATAACACAGATGGGCCACTCCAAACAGAGTTGTGACAGTCTGAGTTAGGTTAAGTTGACATGCTTTATGCCATGTTCACATTTTGTAATTAAATTTATATTTATGATGAGGAATAAATAAACATTATTAATTCCTTTTATAGGCATAATGATAACATGGGACGGATTTCCTGTTTTGCATGTGTTTGTGACGGGTGCCACCGGTGGGGCAGGATACGCTCACCTTTTCGAGAAAATACCTAGTATCATTACTATTTGATTGTGATTCATGAACACATGCTCATGATATAGTCGGAATTGTACAATTGACTCTACTTTATGCAGAGATTTCTATTGGGTATGGAATGGGTTTTGTCGCATTCTTTATATTATCATTATAAATAATTGTTGAAATAGCACAGCAGGTAACGGTACACTATACATATCACATGATGATAAACTAAAATAATTCTTTTTAATATCACCGAGATCATGAAAATTACTTTTTACCTGTTACATATTGAAAACAACGCCATGTCAACAAATGTAATTAACTCATATACGAAATATTAGTCTCCGTTTTCACTTTATTTATCCTTCGTTAATTTTACTTTTGTTATCTATAAGAACTGTTATTTTATCTACTATTTTTTATTTGTATAACATTCATCATTTATTGATATATTAAGAATATTTTTATAATAATAATGAAAAACCCGTCCAACATAACAATTGTAAGTTCACCCGGAATATAGCGAAATAGCGTTACATCTTCTCTGACTGGGTACTGTCGCACCCAGTAGGATGACAAGCGAGTCAACAGTGAGGAAAAGACACACCTAGGACAACTGATTCATATCAGAGGCATACGTCACTATATGATGTTGTTTAGATGGAGTTAATTGTAAAGGCATTGGTTGTAGCAATCTCAGTATACACACAATACCATCTCCTGTTCCTTGTTCTAATCACTCTGCTACATGTAGGACTGACCCATCCCTTGAGTATTTTTACGATGTTAAACAATGTACAACTGGGATCTACCGCTCACTGGGCCACAGGTAAAATTGGACACAAAAACAGTGTTTGCTTTTACCAACCAGGTGCCTCAACTCGTAGGTATCTGGCGTGATTCAAACAGGATATAAATAACTGTTGAGGAAAGGAATTCCTCCATTCTGTGTACACTCGGATACAATATGAACATCACAACTACCGGGAGGATGCTGTCACGTGGCAACCTAGCAGCGTAGCAGGGCGCTATGACGTCACAATGGGTTGACGTGTCAGGAGAAGACATATCTGGTGCATCATTAAACAAGATGCTGGATGAAAGTAGTGCCAGCTTGAAGACCGAGAGGCTTGGTTGCCGGGAGAGTAACGAATGACCCATCTGTTAAACGCCGCTGAATGTTGTCTAGGTCAAAATGACACATTCACAAATAACCATTTGTATGCATTTTTCAGGATCTTAATGCTTGGGTCACTGTGTGAATTTTTTTACAATGGATAAGAAATATTCAATTATGTATTTGTGCAGGAATGTATGGAATTGACCAGGGCTATATTATTATTTCACATACCACAGTTCATCATTTGAGGGACCCTAGCAAAAACATAATCATGTAATATCTCTGTAGGCACAGTATTCACCTATTGTCAACACAACGGACCTCTTTTGCCATACCATTTTCCTAAAGCACTACCCTATTTCGAAACGCGTTATCGTTCCTAACATATCTTATTTAGGGAAATAACATGGTCTTGACAACGTACAATATGTAAATGACGTACACAGTGCAATTCTATATATGGCATACTGGTATACAATGTAAATATTATATGCCGTCCACAATGTACAATATGTATATAACGTACACAGTGCAATTCTATGTATGGCATACTGGTATACAATGTAAATTTATATGACGTACACATTATGTATTGAACTTAGACGATGTAAATCTCAAATGACGTACAATATACAGTTGCCTTATTAAATTAGTTACTGAATATAGTATCTTGATCCAGTGACAGGTATAGCGCTCGATCCATCGCGCTAACAAAATCCTAAATACAGCATATTCAAAACGTGTTTATGATTTTCCCAATACTATTGAAAACATAACTTTAACGAAAAGACAGATCGAACGCAGTAACACCGAGAACAATCGTTGTTGAGCATGATATTGCACACGTTTTCAGTGTAAATGTCAAAAGTATCGGTGTGCCTTTGTTTACATTGTGCTGTAGAGTTGTTGACGCTGTGGTCACTGGGCATGGTTAATACAGGGTCAGTCTCCAGGTGAACTTGGCTCATGACTGACGCTTTCGTCACACCTTGTATGGTCACAGAGTACAGGATCTGCTTATCATGTGTAGAACGCACAGGCAGCATTCACACCCTTCATTCCTTCTGTACAGTACCTCATGGCAGGGGTGCACTGAGGCAACTGGACACACTGTATTGGTCAACGTATAGTGGACATTTGGTATAACATGGTCAGAGCATATTGGGCATATTTTACATGATCTCATGATCAGTGTAAAATAGACACATTCTTCATGATCTCACGATCAGGGTATAATGAACATGTTCTACATGATCTCGTGATCAGGGTACAATGGACATGTTCTACATGATCTCATGATCAGGGTATATGGACATATTCTACATGATCTCATGATCAGGGTATAATGGACATGTTCTTCATGATCTAATGATCAGTGTATAATGGACATATTCGTCATGATCTCATGATCAGGGTATAATGGACATATTCTACATGATCTCATGATCAGGGTACAATGAACATATTCTACATGATCTCATGATCAGGGTATAATGGACATATTCTACATGATCTCATGATCAAAGTATAATGGACATATTCTACATGATCTCATGATCAGGGTACAATGGACATATTCTACATGATCTCATGATCAGGGTATAATGGACATGTTCTTCTTGATCTCGTGATCAGGGTACAATGGACATGTTCTTCATGATCTCGTGATCAGGGTACAATAGACATGTTCTTCATGATCTCGTGATCAGTATAAATTGAAAAAAATCTTCATGATCTCATGATCAGGGTATAATGGACATATTCTACATGATATCATGATCAGTGTATAATGGACATATTCTTCATGATCTCATGATCAGGGTATAATGGACATGTTCTTCATGATCGCATGGTCCGGATATAATGGACATGTTCTACATGATCTCATGATCAGGGTACAATGGACATATTCTACATGATCTCATGATCAGGGTATAATGGACATATTCTACATGATCTCATGATCAGGGTACAATGGACATGTTCTTCATGATCTCACGATCAGGGTATAATGGACATGTTCTTCATGATCTCACGATCAGGGTATAATGGACATGTTCTTCATGATCTCACGATCAGGGTATAATGGACATGTTCTTCATGATCTCACGATCAGGGTATAATGGACATATTCTACATGATCTCATGATCAGGGTATAATGGACATATTCTACATGATCTCATGATCAGGGTACAATGGACATGTTCTTCATGATCTCACGATCAGGGTATAATGGACATGTTCTTCATGATCTCACGATCAGGGTATAATGGACATGTTCTTCATGATCTCACGATCAGGGTATAATGGACATGTTCTTCATGATCTCACGATCAGGGTATAATGGACATATTCGTCATGATCTCATGATCAGAGTACAATGGACATGTTCTTCATGATCTCACGATCAGGGTATAATGGACATGTTCTTCATGATCTCACGATCAGGGTATAATGGACATGTTCTTCATGATCTCACGATCAGGGTATAATGGACATATTCGTCATGATCTCATGATCAGAGTACAATGGACATGTTCTTCATGATCTCACGATCAGGGTATAATGGAAATATTCTACATGATCTCATGATCAGGGTCTAATGGACATGTTCTACATGATCTCATGATCAGGGTATAATGGACATATTCTACATGATCTCATGATCAAAGTATAATGGACATATTCTACATGATCTCATGATCAGGGTACAATGGACATATTCTACATGATCTCACGATCAGGGTATAATGGACATGTTCTTCATGATCTCACGATCAGGGTATAATGGACATATTCTACATGATCTCATGATCAGAGTACAATGGACATGTTCTTCATGATCTCACGATCAGGGTATAATGGAAATATTCTACATGATCTCATGATCAGGGTCTAATGGACATGTTCTTCATGATCTCATGATCAGGGTATAATGGACACATTCTACATGATCTCAATCTGTATTAATGTAACTAAATATAGAAAGTTTCACAATCTTTAATTTAACTGAACTGAATATGAAATTCAAAGAAACAGTATAGAGTAAAGTAAATTGATAATTGATTCATAAGCATACAAATTGAAATATTGACACAGCTATTCAATTTCTTCTCTATTATTTGTATGTCCATCAATACTTGACGCAGCCATACAACAGGCGTCCATATAATAATGACAGTATGGAACATTTTCTTCAATACTATTTTCTTTTGCAGATATTACATCTTGGAATTAAATCTCCACTAATATTTGGTTGCAGCTTCGTCAAAAGTTGTTGAAAGATCACATAGGCATTCTTCACTGTGCACCTATATGTGCACTGGTCTATAAGAAACGCTTTCCCAGAGAAGTTTCAATGTGTCTATCACGATTTGACGTTGCACTCATAGTTTAGCAGGGTAAGGCTGATTGTTGACTGACACAGAGTGTGATGTACACGAAGGGCATCTGCCTACCTGTTGACAGTTGGTGAGCTAAATCTCTGACACACATGTACATACGAACACAAACACACAGCGGCGGTGGGAGTAGTTCTCATCATGGACACAACGTCACACTTGGGATAGTGCGCCCGTGACGTCACTGAGATACGGGGCTACGTTACAATCCGGTTAATTGAATCAGTCTCGAAAAAAGCAATATTTCTGTGTTCTCTGGCTGAAATGTAGATATATTTTTTTAATGATCCTGCATAAAGAGAAAATGGAGATAAAGAGACAGACCGATATGGAGACAGGCGGACGGATATGACAAATCAAAGTTGTAATTTAGTATGGTTAAATGTTAATAGATAATTACCACCAGTTACGCGGTGATAATGATGCATGTATGTGTGTGAATAAACAGTTGGTCAGACATGCAAATATATACATTAAATAAATCAAAACAGTATGGAAGTTCCAGATCTTCCTGTTGAGGCCAGGATTAAAAAGGAACACAGCTTGAATGACCAGTAAGTTCACAGATTACACAATATTAGGAACATCAAACACATTGTCAAATAATAGGTCTCAAAATGGCGTCCAACAAAATAAAAATGGGGTAGAAGTTCAAGTTATTACAGTTCCCAAACATCCTTTCTGTTCTATAAATCACGTCTTACTGTTTTTGTCGTTGTTTTATGAAAAGCGACAAAACCCTTCCCATAATCATAAGAAATCCCTGTTAAAAGCAGAGTACTATTCCGACTATACCATAAGCATGTTTCTATCCAGGAGGTAGGCAAAGGAAAAGCCAACAGGCAATATGCCTATTTTAAATCCTCTGCAATATAATTCACCGTCAATAACAATTTGACAAAATGAAGAAAGAATTATTGTTCAGCAGTACGTCAAATAAATTTATGAAATACATATTTAGTTTTATCGTGTCACTATGCATTCATAAAGATTTACCCGCTTGAATCATACTTTTGATGTGACGTTGTCTAAAGGTATAGAATGAAAGCAAATTGGTAGGTTAATGCTGTAGTGTGTGTGTGCGTGTGTGTGTGTGTGTGTGCGTGTGTGTGTGTGTGTGTGTGTGTGTGTGTGTGTGTGTGTGTGTGTGTGTGTGTGTGTGTGTGTGTGTACAATTGTCGAGATATACACATTTTGCAATAATAAAAAATAATTTCAAACAACCACAATCGTTACTTCACTATCGAAAACTATTGACATACATCACAGGAATATTTGATAAATTTACACAAATGATGATCATACGGTATATATTGATGTGCTCAAGACCTTTATAATATCTGTTTTCTATGAATGACTCGAAGAGCTCAGTCTGGTATCAGTCTGATAATTCCATTTAAACTACAATAAGACGTGTTCGTGTAATCAAGATCCACACAGGTGAAGCAAGTCAAGAGAATGTGTTTGAAATAAATATCCTGGAATGTTTAATGTTACGAATGGTCTCAAAATGTTTTTCTAAGGATTTTCACCTGGTGTGGAGATGAAAAATCTGCAGTTATTTCTGTAGCGGAGATGTCAAACTTGGTTCTATACAAAGGCTTTTCTTTTATGCCACGGATTACCCGATATTATGCTTTTTGACACGAGTAACATTTATGGCTTTGCAAAGGATATGATCATTTCTAGATAATCGAGTGCAACACACTCTCTGTGAGAAATCACCGGAAAGTATTATCGTAAGTGTTTGAACTAAGTATGAAGTGTTTGAACTAAAACGCAAAATTTCATGTTCCGCACGAAAACAGACTTTATACAGGATCAAAATATTGAACTAGATGATCACAAACTTCCACAATGTATGCCAGTATCACTTCCCCTATCAATACGAACCCCGTTGCCACGACTGGCGTATATACACGACATGCCATGCCACTCTCCACCCCAACACGGGCATGTGATGTGCTGCCACACGTTCGCCTTGTGTTTGGTGTTGAGGGAGGAGAACGGATCAGCGCGTGCCCTGCCCGCCGTAAGTGAGGTGTGGACGTTCAGGGTGGGGGAGGTTTGCCCTGGGTGGCAACTTCCGGACATCTGAGATAAATCTAGTGATTAATCCAGCACCATGTGATAGTCTCATGCTTTTTCTTACTCTATGTCACCACGTCAGTTCAAGCATATATCTATAGATCTATAACTGTTCACTTAAATAATGAAAGAAAATGATTATGTATTCCGTAAGAAATGGTTATGACGATCTCAAAGCGACTTAAAAGATTGTTCGTTGTGCATATCTCCGCAGTTCGTTAGCTTTGTGTCAACTACCATAGATTATCCCACTATTTATATATACCAATCCTTCACAGTCAATAATAAAAAAGGTGGCGTGACGAAATGTGCCATGTTTGTTTGTATTATGTTAAGGGGGCGGTGGGGTAGCTTATTGGTTTAAGCGTTCGCTTGTCACGCCGAACACCCGGTTTCGATTCCCGACATGGGTACAATGTGTGAAGCCCATTTCTGGTGTACTCCGCCGTGATATTGCTGGAACATTGCTAAAAGCGGCGTAAAACCATACTCACTCACTGTATTATGTTAATGTCCATATAAGGCATGAAGGTCCAGGTGCTCACCTTTTCTTCAGTACTGTTTGACAGTGATTCTTGAACACGTGCTCGTCATGAAGTCGGAATCGTGTAGCGGACTCTTACTGAATCGTATAGATTTCTTAAGATTATAGAAAGGTTTCCGTCGTCTTCACATGCTCGACACTGTACATTTTGTTGTGGTACAAATGGTCGAATCAATGCAACCAAAACAATATTATGTTAAAGGTTAGATGTGCTGAAGGGGCACTTGGTACAGTTGACAACGCGACATTTTTACCATTTGTCGCATTGTCGTGATTTTAATATTTTTTACTTTTACAAAAGGGCGACAATGTGACAAGGCGATATTTTTCAAGGTCAAAATATCTCGCGTTGTTGCACTGTCGTTCCATTTAAATTTGGGAAAAACAGGCGTTTAGGCGCAACAACGCGACAATGTCACTTCCAGGATTGCATTGTTATAACATGCGGGATAGGCTGTCTCAGGAAATTGAGACGATGATGTGAAAAGGGATGTTCTCACGTTCTCAAGAATCAAGGATTATTGATATCAGTAGATTAGTGCACAACATGGAAAGGAAAGTGAGCTCAACGTAATATCTATGCTAATCTATCTATATCCCACACTTCATTTGATTGATTGCGAGCCGCGATGTGCTGGGATGTCGAAGGATATAGAAAGGGAAGCAACTCGTGTCCACCCCATTGGCATGAGTGTGTGCACAATAACCTTAAAACGTCTCTCGTTTTGCTTTAACACCAGCACATGGGATGGAGACTGTAGTACCATTGTCAGTAATTGATTAATTAGTATCTATACTGCTGCAACAGACACTTTTGTCTCGACATTGAGATCTGGGCATTTAGTCTGATAATACTTCCATGCCCGACAGATGACAATTCGAATTTCCCCCGTGTCGTCAAACATGATCTGACTTTGGTGTTTTGCCTCTGACTGAGAAATCGATGAATAATAATGTACACTAGCCATTGAGTTAGACGATAACTAAACATTCCGTGTCCTTATAGGTCCATTTATTTATAATGTTTAGATCCCTTTTTTGTACCTGGTAGAGACACACTTTCATTTGGTACGTGTGACCAGAGACCATATAACAGATCTGTTATATGGTCTCTGGTGTGACTTCATGTTTACACTGACATCTGTACTACAGTTGCTATCGCGGGAAAAATATAGTTCTTCAAAACGAGAGATGACATGGTATCAAATAGCCCTACAGTATCATAGTTTGTAGTATAGTTACAATAAATAGATATTAACCAATATCACGAGAACTACCTCAATACGTCAGACACCTTGGCATTGCGGCGTAATACGTTTACCTTAAGCAGGGAGTCCAAATGGCGTATCCTGCTTTCATACCTGTCAACTCTCACGCATCTCGCGTGAGTCTGACGCATTTATCACCTATGTCACGCTCACACGAAAGGAGATAAAAATATTTTGAAACGCTTTTCTCTTTCGATTTATCCGATTGCAACCAACATGAACCTGTGGCGATTAAGTGTAAATCATACTTGATCATTGGGCTGATCATTCAAAGGTGTTTGTAGCGATGTGTTGAATAAGTACTGAACTGTAGATTGCTGTAAAATGTCGCGGATCGTGTAGAAAGTGTGGTTGACTGTTCATTGCTTTGTTTTGTTCATTAAGATGGGTCGTAGATTTTGATATCTGATCACGGTTATGCAGTCAAACACTGACATTTTTCCAATGTATACAAATATGCTGAGTTCAAAATTTTAAAGGGTCTAAATTATCAGAAACAATGCTTCTGTATTTTTTCGTGCTGGAGAATTCCTCGGGTTTCCCCACTAAAGTCAGTGTTTACGTCATTTCCAAAATACAGAATCGTGACAAACGTACAACCATGTAAATGAAAATCACATTTAAAAATGATATTTATTTGATTACACCACGCAAGAATACATCCTGGCAGGTTACGGTAGGAAACTTGACTGCTGAAGCCTCCGTCGGTCAATAAAAATATTTTACGACGCTTCAAACGCATACAAACCTCAGTGCTGGCGAACCGACATCTTCATAACAAAGGGCATGGTCGATTATACCTCAAATCTTGTTAAAAGTAAACATCAAACCATATTAAACGAAAACGCAAGAGAATCATCAGTCTCCTAAACATACCCCAGAGCTGCTGGAATACTGCTGGATCAAAAGGGAAAGTTGACTAGTTGAAACTTGAATAAATGCGACAAAACCCTTTCCATTTTTTTCAGAAATCTCTGCCAAAGGCAGAGTCGATTGTATGATTCCGACTGTCCCATAAGCATGTCTTTATGAATCACTATCAAATAGTGATGATATTCGGTGTTCGCGAAAAGGTGAGCGTATTCCGCCCCACCGTTGTCACCCGTCAAAACACATGCAAAGGCAAGGCAATTGTTCACCTAAACAAGGCACGGGAACATTCTTGTTGTATTTATGCATTGGTCTAAATATGAAACAAAAAAGAAGGTTTCACTGGTCTCTTTTTCAGTTCAGATGGGTAAATCAGTGGAATTGGATATTTGGCCATTATTGAACGAGGTGAGGTGAGGTGAGGTGAAATGGGGTTTAACGTCGTGTCCAAGATTATTACACTTATATAGCGATATGCATGCACGTGTATGTGTGTGTTTGGCTGCTTGTACTAGTCAGGACTGATGCCGATTTATAGTGCTAACACGCTGAGATACCATGCCGCAGTTTAACATGAATACCCCACTCGGACACAGTATACTGACTCCGGGCCGACCAGTCCTTGTTTTAGCCCCTTAATGCCGAGCGCCAGACAGGGTAACAACAAGTACCATCTTTTAACGTCTTTTTGGTATGACGCGGCTGGGGATCGAACCCCAGGGCCTTCCGCTCTCCGGGCGGACGCTCTACAATTAGACCACGGAGGCGGTCTATTATTGAACGATATCAGATCATCGATATATACCTGAAGCTTAAGTTCCCTTGTTTTGACTGCCAATCCGAGCAAACATTCCGATTCAAATGCATATAGAAAAAAAGGCGCACAATTGGTTGCCATGGGGATGCATACTTCTTGCCTAAATGTCTTGACCCAAAATTTCGCACTTTATATTTATTTATGTTACTTCAATTTTTTACTTTCTCAATCAAATGCAGCATTTCACATATTGTTTTCTATGTGAAATTCAGATAACATTTGCTTTCATTTTTGACAAATTGTCCTGAACCTCTGAGGGTAGAGCTGTAGCTATATCTGTGGTCACCACGTTCAGTAACACAACCTCCATGGATCAAGGAATGAAGTTTATCCTTACGTTTGTCGTGAGGGATAGAGGTGTACAAAGTTGAAAAAGCATAAACTGTTTTGACGGAACTGAACTTGGAAATCCTTTGAGTTTTTGAGAATCCACGTGGTGTTAATTCCACTTGTCTCAAATACTCTCTGTGAATATACAGAAAGTGATTGTAAATTTATTTAGGATCTTGTGTAATCTTCGAGACGGGGTTTTGGTGGCACATTTGCTGGACCCCTGCGTGAAGCTTGGCACCTCTCATACTTAGAGGACTGAACACAAATTCCACATGTTATTTGATGATGCTTTTTTAACATACTTGGGAAATATACAAACACATAAAAGACTTGAATAATCCTCAAAATATATTTCTTTTAAATGTCGATCAAACGGCTGGCATATCAAATTATTTGTTTTATGTAAATTCCAGGGCCACTGAGTTTTATCAAACATGTCTGTTGGAAACATTAAATAGGCAACCCGGTCCAAGAAATAATCAAGCGACAAGTAAAATGCATTTACCCGCAGCTTCAGGGATTTGTAGCAACAATGATGAAGTCGTTCATGAAACGTGCATGTATACTAACGGGAACAAGTAACTGTGCTTCATATAAAGTTCAATCAAAATGAATTTATTGTGAAATGTAAGATAGCTACGCGATAAATCACAATGCAGAATGAAGAACGAAGCGTGGTTTATTTCACGATAAAACATTGTTCTTTAATTTCGTCATTTCTGGCGATTCGAACATGCGCTCGCAACTTGATGACGTCGTATATATGACGACGTTATTTTTGAGAGGGGAGTGTCTTGAGTTGTTCCCCATAGATGTAGCTGGGCAACGTAGATAAACGCGATGGCCGAACGTTCGCATCCCAAATCGGGAGAGATGTGACAATCGGTATTGTGAGAAAAGATACTACATGTAAACGAAGTGTGTGGTGTGTGAGTATATGCGGGAAATACCCACCTGTGCATAAAATGGACTTGTGCGACATTGCCGAGGTCATCATTATTTAAATACGGGAAAATACTTTAAAGCTTGTACAATTTATCGTCATCCTTAAAGAGGCTGTACATAATGTTGATATCTCGTTTAAGAAATAAACGACTCGTGGTCGTTGCTTATCGTACAATAAAACGCTGCTGCGCCCCTCATGGTTTATTCTCTCTGCAGTGTTTTATTGTACGACAAACAACCCCCACTCGTCGTTTTCAATACATATTCCAGAAGACATTTCCTCGACTTTACAGTTTTGATTCACAATTTGCACGCCATTGTATATTCACGGCGCACAATTTGGTGCTCATTATCAGGTGCTCTTAAAACATTGTTTTTATTTATCCGTGAATAACGCTTACGCAATGTCACGGCTTGTTGAAAATCCACGCCTACGCGCCGTGGTTATACTTCAAACAGGAATGGCGCAAAGCGATTAACATATTAATGTTCATCGAAACACAATATTGTCTCTTTGGAGCCGTTATCTACAGCAGAGCAACACTCATGACTTGCCACGTCTGACGTCACGTCATCAATACTGCCATATTCGGTTGGTGCATCTATGGAATCGATACCAAGCTGCCACATTAGAGCTCGGACAATTCCTGGGTTGAAGACACCTAGTGGCAGAACCGTACGCAACCTGTTGAGGGAGCATAACAACCAGCCCCGATGTCCAGCGACACGCCTAATTTCCCTTCCTAGCCACCGTCAGGCATGCCTAGCTTATTGCAGCCAGAATCTGAGGTTCAGAAGACAAGACAGTGTACTGTTTACAGATGAGTCCAGGATTCATCTGATGGTCTTGCACGGGTCTACAAGCGTCCAGGAGGTCGTTTTAACGCTTACGTTACTCAACGTCGACAGTTCAGGGTGGAAGTGTAATGGTATGGGGTACAGGGACTTAACGTCACGTCACGCAGGATTATTATCCCCCACGTGTTGCACGGTTTGTGACAGACTTTTTGAGGCAGCATAACATTGCTGTACTACCATAGCCAGCCGTTTCTCCAGACCTCTCCCCATAAAACATGTCTGGGAAGAGAAGGACGGACGCCTACGACAGGATCAGAACCAGTCGACAACGCCAGCTCAGTTGGTCCAATCTTTGGACAGGCTGTTTTCAATCATCTGGTGTCTTCAATGCGCCGCCACTGTTTCCTATGTATCAACACAAATAGTGGTCACACCCGATATTGACATTGCTAATTCAGTTGTTACACATTCCCTGCTTTAGGATGTGTCGCTCCGTCTCCTGTTACAAGGTATGGGTTTTGTCAACGAATTTGTTGTGATAAAACATTGATCAGCGAAATAACCAAATATTATGTTGTTATTTCAATAACATATCATTTACATCACTTATATGAAGCACGTTTACTTTTTTCCACTAGTATATAACATGTTTGCGCGACAGCCTGGTCGCAACATCAGTTGATGTCGTTGTCAAAGACACAACAAGGCAAATAGTTTGTGGATTACGCGCGCATGAATGCACTCTGCTATATAAGTGCAATAATATTGGACGCGACGTTTAATCAAATTTCACCTCACCTGAATGTGTGACAGCTGAAGACTGATACATTGTGTTACCTAATGAGAAATCGAGATATCGACCCTTTCATACCGTTTGACCCTAAAATATATCTGTAAACATTAAGAAATATCTAGCATATATCTATCAAACAAATACTGTCCTCTTTTCACTTCCGGGCATTTACATTAAACTTCCTCTCCAAATATGGCTCAATGAGACAGTATATGTAAATCCTCGGTAAATATTGCCCATATGCTGTGGGTTGTTTTAAAAACCAATATGTCGCGATACGCATGTAGCTTGGTATAGTTGCCCCGGGAAACGCGAGTGCCTGGGAAGCGGAACCTGATGAAAGGGATATGAATGAAGCTGAACGTCATAGCTTTACGTCACACGCGTTACTGAGTACGATCATCTCAACTATGAATAAACATCTCATTTTTTTCATAGTTGATGAATTAATCCGACGCAAAATCCCTTCGCCTTCTATAAATGACCCAGCAGGAAGTTAGTTTCTTCCGTGTTTATCAAGTATATATGACATTAAGAAAAAAATATCTAACACGAATGTGCAAGTCATGTAGATCATTATTCTTTATGTAGCGTATATTTCATGACATTTAAAACCCAAATGAAACTATTACAGTTCAGCTTTAGGCTTGCAGTAAACATATCATAGTATGTTTCTGCAGGTGCATGACGTTTTAGCAATTGGCTAGATGTATAACTGTTCTGTGATGATTATGTATGTAAAACAATGACAGAAAATCAATCTCTCAATGTGTAATGATCATAGAAAGTAACCTATTCAATAAAGATATGCCATGTTTGCATGTAGTGAACCCCGCCATGCAATCTATGGTCCTTAAATATATACATGTTAAAATATATGTTAAAACTGCTTGATGTGACTGTCCTTGTCCCTAACCATTAGATGTGATCCTAACTTGGATGATGGTGTTTCTCTGTCCGTGTGAACCACTACATAGTGGTATATACGTTACAGTAAATGTCTATAATCAGGCAATATGTACATTTACTGAATCCCTCGTCGTGTAAACCACTACATACTTCTAAATGGTCTGCTCCTGTAGAACCACTCCAGTGTGGTATATATGTATGTGATTGTTGTTCACTACTAAATGGTGGTGTTTGTCTTCTCCTGTAGAACCACTCCAGTGTGGTTTATATGACTTTGTATATATGCGTGTTGTTCACTGCTAAATGGTGGTGATTCTCTGCTCCTGTGAACCACTGACAGTGGTATATATAATACACACAAAATGTAGGGAATATTTTGTTTTTAGGTGAAGCTACCTGAAAATACACCAATGTCTGACAATGAAAGTGATTTATGTGCTTCATATCAGGAGATATGTCTTGATGATTCGCACTATCCCCTACTTTCTTTACATAGTATATTTGCTCCTGAATGGTGGTCTTTCTGCCCGTGTGAACCACTATATTGTGGCATATGCCTGTTGTGAACAACTTAATGGTGGTCTCTCTGTCCGTGGGAACCACTATATTGTGGCATACGCCTGTTGTGAACAACTTAATGGTGGTCTCTCTGCCCGTGGGAACCACTATATTGTGGCATATGCCTGTTGTGAACAACTTAATGGTGGTCTCTCTGTCCGTGGGAACCACTATATTGTGGCATACGCCTGTTGTGAACAACTTAATTGTGGTCTCTCTGCCCGTGGGAACCACTATATTGTGGCATATGCCTGTTGTGAACAACTTAATTGTGGTCTCTCTGTCCGTGGGAACCACTATATTGTGGCATATGCCTGCTGTGAACAACTTCATTCTGGTCTCTCTGCCTGTGGGAACCACTATATTGTGGCATACGCCTGCTGTGAACAACTTAATTGTGGTCTCTCTGCCCGTGGGAACCACTATATTGTGGCATACGCCTGCTGTGAACAACTTCATTCTGGTCTCTCTGCCCGTGTGAACCACTATATTGTGGCATATGCCTGTTGTGAACAACTTAATGGTGGTCTCTCTGTCCGTGGGAACCACTATATTGTGGCATATGCCTGTTGTGAACAACTTAATGGTGGTCTCTCTGCCCGTGGGAACCACTATATTGTGGCATATGCCTGCTGTGAACAACTTCATTCTGGTCTCTCTGCCCGTGGGAACCACTATATTGTGGCATATGCCTGCTGTGAACAACTTCATTCTGGTCTCTCTGCCTGTGGGAACCACTATATTGTGGCATATGCCTGCTGTGAACAACTTCATTCTGGTCTCTCTGCCTGTGGGAACCACTATATTGTGGCATATGCCTGCTGTGAACAACTTCATTCTGGTCTCTCTGCCTGTGGGAACCACTATATTGTGGCATACGCCTGTTGTGAACAACTTAATGGTGGTCTCTCTGTCCGTGGGAACCACTATATTGTGGCATATGCCTGTTGTGAACAACTTAATGGTGGTCTCTCTGCCGTGGGAACCACTATATTGTGGCATATGCCTGCTGTGAACAACTTCATTCTGGTCTCTCTGCCCGTGGGAACCACTATATTGTGGCATATGCCTGCTGTGAACAACTTCATTCTGGTCTCTCTGCCTGTGGGAACCACTATATTGTGGCATATGCCTGCTGTGAACAACTTCATTCTGGTCTCTCTGCCTGTGGGAACCACTATATTGTGGCATATGCCTGCTGTGAACAACTTCATTCTGGTCTCTCTGCCTGTGGGAACCACTATATTGTGGCATACGCCTGTTGTGAACAACTTAATGGTGGTCTCTCTGCCCGTGGGAACCACTATATTGTGGCATATGCCTGTTGAGAACAACTTAATGGTGGTCTCTCTGCCCGTGGGAACCACTTTATTGTGGCATATGCCTGTTGTGAACAACTTAATGGTGGTCTCTCTGTCCGTGGGAACCACTATATTGTGGCATATGCCTGTTGTGAACAACTTAATGGTGGTCTCTCTGCCCGTGGGAACCACTATATTGTGGCATACGCCTGCTGTGAACAACTTAATGGTGGTCTCTCTGCCCGTGGGAACCACTATATTGTGGCATACGCCTGCTGTGAACAACTTAATGGTGGTCTCTCTGTCCGTGGGAACCACTATATTGTGGCATATGCCTGTTGTGAACAACTTAATGGTGGTCTCTCTGTCCGTGGGAACCACTATATTGTGGCATATGCCTGTTGTGAACAACTTAATGGTGGTCTCTCTGCCCGTGGGAACCACTTTATTGTGGCATACGCCTGTTGTGAACAACTTAATGGTGGTCTCTCTGCCCGTGGGAACCACTATATTGTGGCATACGCCTGCTGTGAACAACTTAATGGTGGTCTCTCTGTCCGTGGGAACCACTATATTGTGGCATATGCCTGTTGTGAACAACTTAATGGTGGTCTCTCTGCCCGTGGGAACCACTTTATTGTGGCATACGCCTGCTGTGAACAACTTAATGGTGGTCTCTCTGCCCGTGGGAACCACTATATTGTGGCATACGCCTGCTGTGAACAACTTAATGGTGGTCTTTCTCCTTCGTGGGAACCACTACTTCACCCCAGCAATAAATTATACATGTGATGAACTCAACTGTGCCTTAGTCATATCATCCACAGCAAATTGACATCTTGAATGCCTTATTGTTAGTGTTACCATAGTCAGTTCTTTGATATTACAGTCCAATCACAACACCGTCTTTTACAAGTTTGGCATCCGAAACAACAGACATATCTTCATCATTGAGTGTTGTTATTTATTTACTCGTGGGCATGGATTTTAACTTATTGGAAAACGCCTGGAACCTATATGACTTTTTTCCCACATTGAGCTAAATTGTGATATAACTGAAATACAGCTGTACTAAGTGAAGTTATAGAGATTACTGCACGAGTGTCTGTTAGACCATTGATCTTACAACGAGTTGTTTCAAAACGTATCTAACGAGCGAAAGCGATGCATTTTGTCTATTCTCATGGTCACAGTAGCGCATACATGACCCCACTGTAATAAGTGACGTCATCCTATGCACTGCTTACTATTCATAAATAATGTGGCCCTACAGAAAGAGGTTTCCGCCATATCTGTTGATTATCAAAGCGATGATGATAATGGAAACTAGACAAAAACAAAGAACACGCTGGACGCCGAGTTAAAAGTTTGCACCTCAAATAAATTACCAAATATGTACAACAATGTTTACTCCCGTATGACATCACTACCGGTGACCGACTTTTACGAAATGGCGTGTTCACTGACAACAGTAAGCGGGATTTCCAGAGGAGGATTCTGACAATCTGCGTACTGTTATTTGTGTACCATGTTTTCCAATCCTTATGTAATAAATCGAAATAGACAGAAATGCAGATAACTACCGTCGTCGTTGTGCGTGATTTAGCGTCAGTCACACAGAACGGAAACTATTACGGTTTCTGTTGAATTTACCACATCATTGTAATGTATATATGTGTAATTCCACAATTAGTGCAACGATACTCCTCCCATAAATATTCTCAGACGCGTGATCGAGCCAATGTATGCAATAATTAGACGAAAGTAGCTCCAAAAATTCTGCACAGTGTAAAATCTGAATTTTGCTTTCCGAGCACAGTGTTCGTTTTCAAAAACTAATTTATTTCGCCTGATTTCATCTAGATAATTTGCATTGGTGACAAAGACCATTTGTCATTTGTTTCTAAAATGTATGAGGAATTCAGGGATGCATGTATAGCAGCTGAGTTTGAAATATATCTGATAGAATAGGCGTCTCATAAACGGCATTTTGTAAATACAATCCAATATGGCGGAACGTACACTTCGGCGTTCGTGTATGCGTATTTTCCAAAACATTCTAAACGATTCTGGGCTTATCAGCGACGTTGCAGAATTATCATTAGTGATTTGATACCCGTGATCACTAATTATAATATGCTATTTTTCCACTTTAATTATTCGAGTAAATATCCGATATTTAGATTTCTAAACACGCCGTGGATTGTGATTCGGCGAGATTTACGATGTACCTAATTTTCAGAAGTCACTTTCAGTAATTTTGCTTTGCCTAAAATGACAGTAAATAATAAACGTTTGATACCAGTTATCTCAAATGGGTTTTTCACCCTCAGGTTTGTAAGAAATACCTAGCTCACTCACTCACTCTGTCGATTGTGATTTGTAGAGGCAAGGCATCCGCAAGAACATCATTTGCAAATACAGAGATCAAAATTAAACATAACAATTATTATAGAAAATAAAAAAATATTTATTTCGCACCATAACACAGTTCTTTGTATAAATATATAAATAAATAGCGTGGATGTAACGAAGGCTGCTTTTTCGTAATTGTCCTAGTAGAAACCGACACCTGGAAGAACAAAAGGTACACAATTATATTCTGATAAACGGTACATTTTAAAAGCATCACACTACTTAATTTTCAAATATGTTAGTTTTGTTATTGTGTTGGCAAATTTTGAATTTGTTTATTCGTAAAGATTAAAATTGTTTAATGGGTCCCATCTACAGCCTAATTATACACTAGTTCGTGTGAGATACTATTTGTTTGTTGTTTAACGCTGTACTCAGTAATATTCCAGCTATATGACGACGGTTTGTAAATAATCGAGTCTGGACCTGACAATACAGTGATTGACATCAACCAAGTCAGCGAGCCTTACCACCCGATTCCGTTAGTTGCCTTTTACGACAAGCATGGGTTGCTGGAGACCAATTCTAACCCAGAATCTTCCCGGGACGTGAAATACTAGGGACAAAGAGAGTCATTACCCTAAAAATATCAAATGCGTAAATTTTCATTTCAAAATAAAATACACACCGTTTCCGATTCCAACTCCTCCATGAAATCCCCCCAAGCTGCCACCTTGTAGACCGCCCATAGTGCCTGCGTAGATGCCTCCTCCGATACTGCCTGCTTTGATACCGCCTGCATGTCCTGCATAGAGACCTCCATTTATGCTTCCTGTGTTATAACCGGCAACATTTCCAGGGTAGAGACCTCCTCCAATATTGCCTGCGTTTAAACCACCTACATTTCCTGCGTAGAGACCTCCATTCAACTGTCCAGCGTTTAAACCACCCACATTTCCTGCGTAGAGACCTCCATTTATCTTTCCTGCATTTAAACCACCCACATTTCCTGCGTAGAGACCTCCATTTATCTTTCCTGCATTTAAACCACCTACATTTCCTGCGTAGAGACCTCCATTCAACTGTCCAGCGTTGAAACCACCCACATTTCCTGGATGGAGACCGCCAAGATTGCCTCCATGCAATGTGCTGGTTTTGCCACTGTAATATCCGCCGACTTTGCCAGCTAACAGACCTCCATTGTAACCGGTGTGAAGTCCCTTGTGACCTCCGGTGTACACACCTAAAAGTCCAAACATTGGCAAATGTCCTCTGTAACCTCCTGTATATTTGCCGCCGCCAAACGTGCCCCCGTATAACCCGTTGTTAATACCACCAACTCCATAACCGGCGTTGTAAGGGAGTGCCAATCCATGACCACCAATCGCGTTGTAATTGTTGATAGGTTCAGCTGTAGCAGCGACAGCCAGACATATAATCATAGTGATGGTCTTCATTATGTAGAGGTCTGAAATGGAGTGGAAAGCATGAATTGTCAGATGCAGTACAAAGGTTGGATGCGAGTTACAAGAAGTTGCGGGGCATGGGGGACACTGTGGTCAGTGGCCTAGCAATTGCCATGCCAGGATACGCTGATCTTGTTGTGCAGAGTTGCGCCCCTTGCACACACCAGGAACATATGATCGTAGTGTCGAATCCCGGTTCACCCCGACTATGTTTCTGGGTTTGTGAGCACCATACCGCTTTCACCAAAAGTGGTAAACGTCAGAGACCTGCATTACTGGCTTTCCTCCCAAGTATAGCTGGAATACTTCTATATCACTACCCGATTATGAATCTAGGTATGTATCCGTCAGTTTCACTGGGAAGATGTCTTTGAAATGCATCCCATTTGACGGTCGACCCGTGAAGAGCGATGGTAGAATAGGTCTTCAGCAACCCATGCTTGCCGTAAGAGGCGACTATGCTTGTCGTAAGAGGCGACAAACGGAATCGGGGGTCAGGCTCGCTGACTTGGTTGATGCATGTCATCGTATCCCAATTGCGTGTATCGATGCTCAAGATGTCAATATCTGGATTGTCTGGTGCAAACTCGATTATTTATAGACCGCAGTCATATAACTTGAATATTGCTGAGTGTGGCGTTAAACAACAATAAAACAACTAACATTAGACGTTCACATCACATTTAGCTGACAAGACGTGTGATATCCCTGACAGACTGCCCAAAGGGTAGTTACACACAAGAGGTAGTGTGCTGATCCTATCGTAGGTTTGATTTATTGAGATAAACGTCAACTACATTTTTGGGGTTTGTTGTTTTACGCCGCACTCAGCAATATTCCAGCTATATGTCAACTACATATAGATCCTTACTGTAATGATACAATAGCATTAAGTCTAGTTGCCAGTACACCAATACTCCAATACAATTTTGAAACCCGCTTAAGCACGTATCAAATGTGATCATACACATGTATGGACGCATAGTTAAAAGGTGTAATACACTTACCAAGTGTGTGAAGATTCTTCAGGAATAGTCGATAGGTACAAAGATGATGTGACAACTGTGTGGTCTCTTTATAAATCCCCCTGAGACCAGCTGACCCGGTCCCTCCCTTAGCCCCGGGGTCGCCGCCCCACGGAATACGTCATCGATGACCATCGTGCTGCTGACACACTCAACATGTCATGTCAGCCTCGGGGCACGTGACGTACGTCGTCACAGCTCCGTCAAATACTTAGGAACACACACTGATACAAATGTGTCAAATATTGTGATTAAATCAATTACTTAATGTTAATGATAAGCTCGATCCTCCTGTCCACGAAAACGTGCTTGAAACCTATTTTATCTATCATTCTCCTATAGTAACACAGATATATGTATTTTTACACAACAAGAATGTTTGGCTCAAGTAATACAAAATGTTTCATCATTTTTTCTCAACATATCATTACTTTCTATTTCATCTTTATCTGTATTTAACAGAGACTTGCGGTGTATGTATGTATGTATGTGTGTATGTATGTATGTATGTATGTATGTATGTATGTATGTATGTATGTATGTATGTATGTATGTATGTATGTATGTATGTATGTATGTATGTATGTATGTATGTATGTATGTATGAATGCATGCATAGATAGATAGATAGATAGATAGATAGATAGATAGATAGATAGATTCTCTCATCACGTTAAGCACTATATGGCTACTCTGTGTGAAACCCAGTCTTTGTGGGCCCGCACTGATGCGGCTAGAACAGTGTTATTATTTTTCTCTTCAGATGTAATTCATCATCATTCTATATACACGTAGGATTTCCGTGTGAAATCATACGTGTCACAAGTCAAACAATAACATGCATGGCACTTGTAGATGACGTAAAGCCACGTTTGTGTATTTGGCGGTATGTGGTTTAATGTGTTGGTATGGACAGGGGCGATAACTGCTTGTGGGGTGTACGTGAAAAGCATGCGGTTTGGCGTGAAATTTAGAGGTGTGCATCTCTGTGAATGTTATAGTGAGGTACCACTGTAATCTATCCTATGATTCTGTCACGAAAATTGTAAGTAATACATTGCGTCTACATGCGTGATATCGTATATATCCGTTTACAGCCCGAAAGGCTTGTGTTCAGTATTGTTTCAGTTGTAACCCGCTATTCTGCTGTACTTAACAACGCCAGTCATGGGTGAACATATTGCCGTAGAAGATGCCGCACTGCTTGTGGGAGCTAACAGTTTAGTCTATCAAATAACGAAAAGACAGGAATGGAAATTATATTGCTTTTTCATTTATTACAACAAATGTCATACGACACACACGCACGATGTAAACAAAGGCTCAATCAACAAAAACTCAACCCCCAAACACAAGAATGGTAAATTCGTCCCATGCCCTGGATTACAAGCGATGGTGACCACGTAATCAGCCTCTAGCACAGACTGTACTGGAGACCGTTCTTCAAGTACGTTTTCAGTTCGTGAGCAGACGTCACAGTAGTAAATGTTTTGGAGGTCTGAGGAAATCTGGAGTTCTGGCCTCGGGGAACTCTGTGTACTCGCTGCCTAGCAACACTGTTTCTCTGAAATGTTGTGTCGAGCCGAGGTCGTTTGGCGGGAGATTCCTCGTGGCAGACGTTACCAGCAAATGACGACATGGAGAAGTCGAGGACATCCTGGAGCTTCTCTTTGAGTTGGCGGTTCCTCTCTTGGATGTCCTCATCTCTCTTCTTCATCAAGATCATCTTCTCCTGGATGCGACCCAGGCGATCTTGTAGGATCCTGGATCGGATGATGGTGTTCGAGTTGCTCATTACGGGTGACATGGGGGTGTTGATGACCGCCTGGGCTCGTTGTCGGAGTTGCCGGTTCTTCTCCACAAGCTCTTCATCCCTCTTCTTCAGTGGCCGACGCCTCTTATTTAGCAACTCCAGGCGATCCTGTAGATCCTTTGAACGGACAGTGGAGGTGGTGTTGAGAGTAGCAGCAATCTTCCTCTTCCGGCAACAATGGCAATCTGGGATGGAGGCTACATTATCCTCCAACCAGTTGAGCACCTTCCGAGCGGGAGTGGCAGCGGGTATCAATGCAGTGTTGATGGAATCCATTTTTTCGGAGGAAAGGTGAGCGATGCTAACGGGCTGGGCAGATGTGTGATCAGAACAAGCTGAATGAATGACTGAACTGAGTTCACACCTGGAATATATACCCGTCTCCTGGTTGTGAAAACACTGCTTAATTGAAACTGATTCGTGGTACATCATATTCATCTCGGCGGGAAGTCAGTCATTTCGGTATGTCGTCTGTAATCACAGCTCTATCTGGACTTCAAACGACGCGCGAGGCGGGTAATTGTTTTTACAACATTAAAACAAAGCCTAAATTGGCGGGAATGTGCTTCTTTGAAGTGATATACATGATGGCCATTGTGTTTATTTGTCCTGTGTGTGATTGCAATGGCTGATTGAACTTAAATCTATTCCGACACAAAAGAATTTGCAGTCAAGCATTGATTGAGAAAACAGGTGCACAACTGATAATAGCAAAATAGCCATCAACTGGATGGGTGAATAATATTATATTTATTATTAGACCAAGCATTTTCATTCTCTGATTTATTCTAAGTTTCTTTTGATTACTGGTCATTTATATCTTATATGGACATGTTTGACAACTATATATGCGTGACAGTGCTTGTGTAATGAACGTTTCTTAAACTGACTGATTAAGTAAATGTCATGAATATTTGGACATCACATCAATTGGAGCGGCTACCTTTGAACACTTAATCTTATATATTCCTAAGACCCATCCTGGCATGAAACCCAAATCGCACACACCAGTGCCAACATTAACCATTCTGGGAGAGGAAAGAAGGAGCCACAGAAATTCTTGGCTTCAATCTGCTCAGCGTATTCTCCCAAATGAAAAGAGTTCTTTTGTTCTCGGGTAATCCCATCCAGCTGGTCACTCTCACCATCTCACGGGCTTCCTCTTGTTGTTTCCATTGGGTTCTCAATCAGATGAGTGATGTGTTCAATGTATTCTATTGCTTCTTTGTTCATCAAATCTGATCCTGTGTATATATCCCAGTGCGCGAGTGTGTGTATAGACCCGGTCCACGAAAGTGGCTTCCCAGAATTGAACAATAAACTGCCAAGTGATCATGCTCCATGAAAATAGCTAAACTTCGAAATCCTCTGCACTGATATTATAGTTTAATCCATGTTCATGTTGGGCAATACTATTGTTTTATTACACGTTCATGATGTGTAATACTATAGTTTACGTCCACGTTCATATGCATGTTCGGCAATACTATAGTTTTATTCCACGTTCATGATATGGAATACTATTGTTTTAGTTCACGTTCATGTTTGACAGTACTATTGTTTAATTCCACGTTCATGATAAGTAAAACTATAGTTTTAGCCCACGTTCATGTTGGGCAATATTATAGTTTTATTCCACGTTCATGTTGGGCAATATTATAGTTTTATTCCACGTTCATCATGTGTAAAACTATAGTTTTATTCCACGTTCATGATGTGTAATACTATATTTTTATTCCTCGTTCATGTTGGGCAGTACTATTGTTTAATTCCACGTTCATGATGAGTAAAACTATAGTTTTAGTCCACGTTCATGTTGGGCAATATTGAAGTTTTATTCCACGTTTATCATGTGTAAAACTATAGTTTTAGTCCACGTTCATGTTGGGCAATATTATAGTTTTAGTCCACGTTCATGATCATCATTTGTAAAACTATAGTTTTAGTCCACGTTCATGTTCGGCAATACTATTATTTTATTCCACGTTCGTGATGTTTAATACTATAGTTTTGGTCCACGTTGTTATGCATGTTCGGCTATACTATAGTTTTATTCCCCGTTCATGATAAGTAAAACCATAGTATTATTCCACGTTCATGATAAGTAAAACCATAGTTTTAGTCCACGTTCATGTTGGGCAATACTATAATTTTAATCCAACTTCATGTTTGGTTAGGGGCGATCGGGTAGCCTAGTGGTTAAAGCGTTCGCTCGTCACGCCGAAGACACGGGGTCGATTCCCGACATGGGTACAATGTGTGAAGCCCATTTCTGGTGTCCCCCGCCGTGATATTGCTGGAATATTGCTAAAAGCGACGTATACCATACTCACTCATGTTTGGTTATACTATGTTTATCTCCAACTGACGCTGCTGCTGTATAGCTCAACATGTAAATAGCTCATTCACGAAATCAGCTCCAATGGAAGCGTTCGTGAAAAGTTCATATATTCACCTGGTTGCATGATATGATAGTTTAATCAATGTTGGGTAATAGTATAGTTTTAGTCCACGTTCACGTTAGGCAACACTATAGTTTTAATCCATGTTCATGTTGGGCAATATAACGGTTTTAATCAAAGTTAATGTCTTCGTATTCGATATATTGAATGGACATTACCTACTTTGTGTGTGATAATGATGTAAATGGTACAGTAAGTAAATCAGTAAGAGCTGTAACCACGGAATAATCGAACTGATGCGTTCGCATTTGTGAGCAGTGAGATGTCTTCAACTAAGTCTGAGGCGAGAATACAATTTCACAAAATCTTGTTCCGAGGTTTAGATCAAAACCTGGTCCTGGTTCCTTATTAGTTGACGTCAAATTCTGTATGTTCGCCATTTAAGTAGATGATTAAACTAAAATATAAATACAAAACACCTTGCATACGTTTTAATTGCTCAGGAAGGGCCCGATTTTTTACCATCTTAATTCACGTGTTATTTATTTGATCTTCTCCCTTAAAAATAATAATATTTCAATCAGGGGCCTATGATGAAATACGACGGTTACAAAAATATAACTGATTAACCTTGGTTAGAAAATCAAGGAAGTCACTTTGAATAAATACTCCTTAAAATAAAACTACCACCAACCCGCTCCTTCTAGCTGACCTATGGTACACTCACACATGGGTAAGTAAAACAGCTCTTGTAAGTCCAACGTTTGAAACTTAAATCAAGCGTGTATATATGGAACAATTTAACAATTACTGTACGGGATCGACTTTAGATTTTTTAACACTGACTGATTTTAAACGGGTTACGATGATTGTACACATATTGTTGTTAACAGATACTTGTATTGAAGCAAATACAATATGAAAAGAGGATGTACTCGACTTTACGCGAGCATCTCATGTTCAGCAACTGTTGGTGTGTCTCTGCATTCTGTTAACCAGGTGGTTCGGTTGTCATGGAACCGTATGACTTCCTCCTTTTTTCTTGATATTGAACTAGAAATAAAGGAGACCAGTGAGACAGCCTCATCTGTTTCATATTTAGATCTATGCGTAAAGATTCAGAGTGACAAAACAGTCTCCACAAGACTGTGTGACAAGAGGGATGACTTCAACTTTCCAAAAGTCAACTTTCCCTTCAGGTCGAGCAATATTCCAGCAGCTCCAGCCTTTGGTGTTTTCTATTTCGCAACTTTTGAGATACAATCGAGCATGCTCTTCCCACCAAGATTTCAAAGAGCGCCATACGACTCTTGCTCAGAAGTTGTTTGATCAAGGCCTCAGTAAAGCTTTCAAAATGTTTTATGGTAGACATGTGGAGGACATTTCCAAATTTGACGCATCAGTGACAACAAAGATGTCCGATGCAATTTTGTAATTGTCCCATTTTGAATTTTACAATATGTTCCCATGTTTGAGGTGAACAATTGACTTGCCTTTGCATGTGTTTGTGACGGATGCCATCGGTGGGTCAGGATACGCTCAGAGTCTCCTTTTCGCGAAACCTGGTATCATTAGAGATTTATATTGGATATGGAAAGGGTTTTGTCGCTTTGTTATCAAGAGTGACGCCATGTGGGTCTTACATATTTCTTTAAACAATTACCTCAAAATTATAATACTTGTTGTTTTTACTGTTCGATAAGCAGTATGCGTTTTCAGATTCACGGGTGTTATATGGTTATTCTAATTCTAATACTAAAAGCCCCCGAAAATTTCCGAGGATGTATCTCTCAATAACCAATTGAAAATATCCGAATACAATTATGCCGATAAACACAGAGTGCCTGTTATACTTCGCATAAAACAATGTTAATCGTTAGGGTCATTTGTAGAGTGCTTAGTCTCGCGGTTACAGTCCTGTCACTATCAGCAGCAAAGTTGGTATATTACAGAATATACAAGAATGAAGATCTTTGCACTTGTCCTCTGTTGTAGCAGTTGCTAAGCCTACAGGATGTCTCCTGTACGGCGAACACATGGCAGCGAATATGGCGGATACAGAGAATTGGGCTTTAAGAAAGGGCTGGACTTGGATGACTTGGTGGACTCCACGAACTATAGTGATTGAGGAAATAGCTATTCTCTGTCATCTATATAAAATAAGGGAGAGAGACAGACAGACAGACACAGAGAGAGACACAGAGAGAGACAGACAGAGACAGAGACAGAGAGATATTTTGAGTAACACCTAACTGGACCTGCACGACGGTTTACGAAACCGTTGCATTACCCGCCATGTTTGCTTTAAACATAAGAAATATATCCGTTGTCAGAATTTGATACAAGATTGCATAATGGGCATTTGGACGCTACTCTCAATATATCTGACTGTTATGTCGATCAGGAGTATACAAGACACGTCTTTGCTATCGCTCGAACCCCCAATTGGCCCAATAATCCCCCTTGTCAGCACCATACCGTTGTAAGAGAAGCAATCATCCACACCTATATGGGCTCACCCAAGTTGTAAACGTCTTCACCCTCCTTTGTGCTGTGCTCCCACTCTCACGCCGTGATATGACAGAAGTACTGTTCTGAAGCCAACTCACTAACTACTAATATAATGTGATTGGAATAGAAGTTTTAACTTGTTTCTTATTTATGTTTGAGCTGACGATGACACCAGTGATACTTACGTACCATATGATAATAGTCACACTATGGCTGAAATACTGTGAAAATTTAAAATTGTAACTCACGCCCTCACTCATCGTATGATAACAATAAACGAGATGAGGTTCTGAGTAGGAACCTAGGGCCCCAGCAACTTATGGTTATCGTAAGAGACAACTAAATGGATCGGTGGTCAGGCTCGGTGATTTTGTTGATTAAATGTCATCGTATCTCAGTTGTGTAGATCGATTCTCATTCAATCACTGAATACCCCATTATTTACAGATCGCCGTCGGGGGCACGGGTGGCCCAGTCGTCTAAGGCGCCGCGATTCGCTGTGCAGAGTTGCGTCCCTTGGGCACGCCAGAAACCTATGATTGTGGGTTCGAATCCCGGTTCGCCCCGATTATGTTTCTAGGTTTGTCAGCACCATACCCGTGCTCGTGGGTTTCACCGAAGTGGTAAACGTCTGAGACCTGCATCACTTCGGGCTTTCCTCCCACATTAAGCTGACACGCCGTGATATAACTGGAATACTGTTAAACCCAACTCACTCACTCACTCACTCACAGATCGCCGTCATATAGCAGGAATATTGAAACACCAAACAAACAAGAACATTATACGAATAACACCTAAGTGAAAAACTGTTGAAGATTATGTTTATTATGTAGTTGTTGATTCTCTATGTACACATGGATGTTCAGGAGTCGGGGAGGCAGAGCACCTTGTAGTAACCATAGCCTGAGAAGAGGTGCAAGTGTGTTGTATTCACCAAACACTCATTTTTAGAAAACACGCTTCTTTACAGATTTATTAAAATCAAATATCATATGAATACTCAAATCTTTGGATGCAAAATGCATACCTACATATGTACAGATAGACGTATATAGTATTTTTTAAGTATCAAGCAACAACTTCCGAGTTACTATGATGTCTGTGCACAAGCGTCAGTACACACCTTTTCCAAGTCATTTGAGCTCACACACAAAGATGACACACTGTGCTTGCACAGTTCTGTCTTCTGCTTGCACAGTTCTGTCTTCAACCTGCTCAGTTTTGTCTTCTGCTTGCTCAGTTCTGTCTTCTGCTTGCTCAGTTTTGTCTTCTGCTTGCTCAGTTCTGTCTTCTGCTTGCACAGGTCTGTCTTCTGCTTGCTCAGTTCTGTCTTCTGCTTGCTCAGTTCTGTCTTCTGCTTGCTCAGTTCTGTCTTCTGCTTGCTCGGTTCTGTCTTCTGCTTGCTCAGTTCTGTCTTCTGCTTGCTCAGTTCTGTCTTCTGCTTGCACAGTTCTGTCTTCAACCTGCTCAGTCCTGTCTTCTGCTTGCTCAGTTCTGTCTTCTGCTTGCTCAGTTTTGTCTTCTGCTTGCTCAGTTCTGTCTTCTGCTTGCACAGTTCTGTCTTCTGCTTGCTCAGTTTTGTCTTCTGCTTGCTCAGTTCTGTCTTCTGCTTGCACAGGTCTGTCTTCTGCTTGCTCAGTTCTGTCTTCTGCTTGCTCAGTTCTGTCTTCTGCTTGCTCAGTTCTGTCTTCTGCTTGCACAGTTCTGTCTTCAACCTGCTCAGTCCTGTCTTCTGCTTGCTCAGTTCTGTCTTCTGCTTGCTCAGTTTTGTCTTCTGCTTGCTCAGTTCTGTCTTCTGCTTGCACAGTTCTGTCTTCTGCTTGCTCAGTTTTGTCTTCTGCTTGCTCAGTTCTGTCTTCTGCTTGCACAGGTCTGTCTTCTGCTTGCTCAGTTCTGTCTTCTGCTTGCTCAGTTCTGTCTTCTGCTTGCTCAGTTCTGTCTTCTGCTTGCACAGTTCTGTCTTCAACCTGCTCAGTCCTGTCTTCTGCTTGCTCAGTTCTGTCTTCTGCCTGCTCATTTCTCTCTTCTGTTTGCTCAGTTCTCTCTTCTGCTTGATTGAAGTATGTGTATACCAACTCACTGTGCACCAGCGGAAGATTACTGTCACACTGCTACCACAATATCATGTGGATGGTTTTTTTCGACTTTCATTTCTCACAGAATTATCAAACTATATACTTACATACCAAGCACACATGGTATATAGAATTTTGTACATATAGTATTATTAATTATTTTTATTATTAGTCGCCAACAACTGAAACTTTAAAACACTTTTAGAGAACTGGCTGATTCACCGACAAGGGGTGCAAAACCAACGTCAAGCTGACATGAGTCTTTAAAGAGGAATAAATCTAACGAGTTTGCCATGCCACTAAGAATTACATTTCGTATTTCGCTATATCAAACATGAGCTGGTCTTCTTGTGCATTCGGGCGGTCGGGTAGCCTAGTGGTTAAAGCGTTCGCTCGTCACGCCGAAGACCCGGGTTCGATTCCCGACATCGCTACAATGTGTGAAGCCCATTTCTGGTGTCCCCCGCCGTGATATTGCTGGAATATTGCTAAAAGCGGCGTAAAACCATACTCACTCACTCACTCACTTTTTGTGCATTCAGGCCTGCTTGTGAATTTATTTGCAGTTTGTCGAGGTCTTTTGAGCATGAATTTTACTTTATGAAACGGCCTGTAAATCATTTCTTTTGTATGATAAAGCTCCCAATGAAAGTAGAATTAGAAGATGTGAAGAGTCTTTATCATATACTACTCAACGTTTAATAGGGGTAATCAAATATGTCATATCCCTGTCAAACTTGGAGTAGTATATCACAGTCAGTGGATAGTGATATTCACAATATTGCATTCCAAGGTGTAATAAATACAGTATTACATGAACATATTGGGAATTGATTCACGTAGTTTCTAATGTGTCTAGATTTAATCCGCCTTCTTTACAATTAGTTCATATGACTATAATGTTTCATTCATATTCGTTCGATGCTTTTATATGATTTAATTGTATGTTTAGTTTAAATGTAAACTTTGCATGTAATGAAATAATTTCGTAATTAACCAAGAAATGTATCAGCCATCAATCATCCAATTAGTTGAAGACAGTTAGGGTCACGCCACTGCAACTGATCATTGCTGAAACCATCGCCCCGGGAACTGACATGTGAAATGACATGTGAAGTGACACGTCCCGATACATGCTTACGCACAATCATCTGCAACCAATCACCTCCCACCAACACTTCCTACACCAGTGGAGTGACTGCTGGGTCAAGCTATACCGGGATCTACAAGAGTATTCACATTAGTCGTGAATGTATTAACATAGTCACCTTTTACGGCAAGCATGGGTTGCTGAAGATCTATTCTACCCCGGATCGACATAGACAGTGTAGGTATTGACATAGACAGAGGGTGTATTAACATAGACAGTGTAGGTATTAACATATACAGTGTAGGTATTGACATAGACAGTGTATGCATTAACATAGTGTAGGAATTGACACCGACAGTGTAGGTATTAACATAGACAGTGTAGGTATTAACATATACAGTGTAGCTATTGACATAGACAGTGTATGCATTAACATAGTGTAGGTATTGACACCGACAGTGTAGGTATTAACATAGACAGTGTAGGTATTAACATATACAGTGTAGGTATTGACATAGACAGTGTATGCATTAACATAGTGTAGGTATTGACACCGACAGTGTAGGTATTAACATAGACAGTGTAGGTATTAACATATACAGTGTAGGTATTGACATAGACAGTGTATGCATTAACATAGTGTAGGTATTGATATCGACAGTGTAGGTATTGACTGAATTTGTATTAACATAGTATGTGTATTGATATCGACAGTGTAGGTATTGACATATACAGTGTATGTATTGACAAAGACAGTATATGTATTAACATAATGTAGGTATTGATATTGATAGTGTATGCATTGACAGTATATGTCTTAAGATAGTGTAGGTATTGACATAGACAGTGTAGGTATTAACATATACAGTGTATCGATTGACAAAGACAGTATATGTATTAACATAGTGTAGGTATTGATATAGACAGTATAGGTATTGACAAAGACAGTGTAGGTATTGACATAGACAGTGTAGGTATTAACATTGTGTAGGTATTGACATAGACAGTATAGGTATTGACAAAGACGGTGTAGGTATTGACATAGTGTATGTATTGACATAGACAGTGTAGGTATTGACATGGTGTATGTATTGACATAGACAGAGTAGGTATTGACATAGTGTATGTATTGACATAGACAGTGTAGTTATTGACAGTATAGGTATTAACATAGTGTAGGTATTGATATCGACAGTGTAGGTATTGACAGTATAAGTATTAACTTAGTGTAGGTATTGACATAGACAGTATAGGTATTGACATAGACATTGTAGGTATTACCATAGTATAGGTATTGACATAGACATTGTAGGTATTAACATAGTGTAGGTATTGATATCGACAGTGTAGGTATTGACAGTATATGTATTAACATAGTGTATGTATTGACATAGACAGTGTAGGTATTGACATAGTGTATGTATTGACATAGTGTAGGTATTGATATAGTGTATGTATTGACATAGACAGTGTAGGTATTGACATAGTGTATGTATTGACATAGTGTAGGTATTGACATAGTGTAGGTATTGACATAGACAGTGTAGGTATTGACATAGTGTAGGTATTGACATAGACAGTGTAGGTATTGACATAGACAGTGTAGGTATTGACATAGACAGTGTGTGTATTGACATAGACAGTGTAGAGTTCTATACACACCTATATGCCAAACGTGTAGACATAAAGTTAAATGCAGTAGTAGCCATAGTAAAAAACCCGTGGTCGTGCACTGCAGGCAATTTACTGCACACATAATTATGTTCAAACACTAAGAATACATTTACTAGCATGCTCGCTTGTCTCACTGCCACTTTATGTCATCTTATTTATATGTAATCTATAATTATCTGCATCGAATCAGTAGCTGATGCTTACCTACCCATCCCATGCTTGCATGTTCTGCTGCAAATACTTAACGATAATCAGTAAGCCTACACATGCGCGGGTTGAGAAAACAACGGTTTCCGAGGCATCAATGTATGTGTATATGATTGATTACATTTGGATTGAGTTCGGTTCCAAAGTAGCAAATTGTTAGAAGAGGAGTGCCATCAACCGCCTTTAGCGCATCTCTTGATACCAAGAGTTACTCCCCTTACATCACGTTGAACAGGCTCGCGTCATGATTTACCACCATACTCTACACAGTGTCCCTCTTGTGTAATTGCAAAAATCATGCATCTTATGTTTTGTGAAGATGATAATATGATAAAATAGCCGAGTATAATATCCCTACAGTATACACGGGGACAATCAAGCAGAAGTGAGGTAGCATGGCGGGAAAGTGTTGACTGGTCACAATGGAGACCTTGGTTCGATTCCACACATGGTAAAGCGTGGTCCAACGCCGTGACAATGTAGGTTCCAGTGGCCACCTATGTGGCGACCTCAACCTTTATTTACATAATAATGTCATAATACCTCGTGCTCGTGTTATCGACCACTTATTGGTCTGACCTAGAGTCAATGATTCCAAGGCAGCTGAATTGAGTTCGGTGTAAACTTCAACTAGTGGTCAAATGTGTTGAATGCATGATACAGCATGAGTTGATCCTACAAAAACCGCAAAGTATGATTTGAACGTTCAAGGCACTGCTATTCGTTGTGCAGTGCTGCGACCTTTGGGCGTTCTTGAAACCTATGTTTGTGGGTTCGAATCCCGCTTCGCCCCCATTATCTTTCTAGGTTTGTCAAAACCAAACCGTGCTCGTGGGTGTTAATAAGCTGGTAAACGTCCTGCGTCACTTCGGTCTTTCCTCCCACATCAAGCTGATACACTGAAATGTTCTGTAAAGGTCTTAAACCAAAGTCATTCATATACTGAAGGTTCATTCAAAACACGACCAGTACTGATATAGTGGCCACATGTTTTCTTGTAAATTAGTGTATGTGCGTGCGTGCGTCCTGACTAATACCGTACAGCTCTCTGAGTTCCGATGCCGCAATTTAACATGAATTCCCCACTCAGACACAGTATACTGACTCCGAGACGACCAGCCCCTGTCTCCCTTGAATACCGAGCGCCAGGCAGGGTTATGGTGGTTTGGTATGACGCGGCCGGGAATCGAACCACCGACCTTCCGCTCTCCGAGAAGACGCTCTATCCACTGGACCACGGACATGGTCCAGTATGAAAGCAAACCATCGACAACGTACATGCAGTTTTGATCAATACATTTTTATTTGTCAGGATATAAAAATATGGCTGTACATACAAATATGGACAAAGGTCGAGAGAAGAAGGTCACGTATCTCTCAGTAGTAACCGTAACCTGTAACAAATATGGGACACAATATTAAAGTTCACTTCAAATTGTCAAAGTATATTATTTTGAAGAACATATGTTTTGTTTAAGTCCTAAAATAATCCTTCTTCTGACGTCCATATATCAAACCGATCAGCTCAGACGTAAGTAACCTACTTAATGGCATCTACTGCCTTTTAAAGAGGAACTAGTTTCATTCAAGTCCCATTTGTTTTCCTTCTAACTCAGATGTAATTATGTATATAACACATTTACCTATATGCATAGTGAATGAATGGGTTTGGTTTTACGCTACTTTGAAGTGCACTTCAGTTTCTTATGTGTGAGGAAAACCCAAAGAAAACCCGACGTGATGCAGGTCTAAGACGTTTGTCGAAACTCTTGAGCCCAAGTGTAGTGCTGACAAATCTAGAAGCATGATCGGGACGAATCTTGGATCCCACGATCATAGGTTTCTGGCGCGCTTGTGTGTTTTACCAAAGTGCTGCACGACCTGCCTACATCTGCCTTTGAGCTTTCCTCACACATTAACATGACACACCGTGATAAAAACTGACACACTGTTTAGAGAGGCGTTAAACCCAACTCGCTGCCTACTCCTCTCTTTAAAGTGCAGATATTGAGTCAGAATACACTAAGCTAGGCTGCTTGTCTACTGGTTTACAGACAATGACCACTTTCTGGTACAAGCAGTGTAAGACATTTAAATGTCATCTCTACCCTTCCAACTTCAAGAAAAAATATGCATAATTTCTTTTGTTGGTGACACTTTATTCTTTGTTTGTTTGTAGTTTAACGTCGCCCTCAGCAATAGCTCAGCTGTATGACGGCGGTCTGTAAATAATCGAGTCTGGACCAGACAATCCAGTGACTGACATCACGAGCATAGATCCACCCAATTGGGATCGATGACATGCATAAACCATGTCAGCGAGCCTGACTACCCGATCCCATTAGTCGCCTCTTACGACAAGCATAGTTTTATGGCAAGCATGGGTTGCTGAAGATCTATTTTATTCTAAATTCCCGAGTCTAAATTATGCAGAGCTACTACTTCCCTGATAAATTGCATACATAAAAATGATTACGCACCTTTTCCAAGACCGAGTCCGACTCCTCCGTGCAGACCGCCGAGCTTTCCTCCCAGGTGTCCTCCGTACATACCGCCGTATTTGCCTCCGTACAGACCTCCGTACAGACCGCCGTATTTGCCTCCGTTTAGACCTCCGTACATACCGCCGTATTTGCCGCCGTACAGACCTCCGTAGAGACCACCCATGCCGTACAGACCACCGGCGCCGTACAGACCGCCGTACAGACCACCGGCGCCGTACAGACCTCCCATGCCGTATCCGTGATGACCGGAATAAGGAATACCAACGCCTTTACCGTACAATCCGTAGCTTATCGGTTCGGCAATTGCGGCGGCGGCCAGGCAGAAAACAAGGGCGATAACCTTCATCATTTTGTGTGGATCTGTGGCAAATTGAAACGCAGTTGTAGCTAATATTTATAGTAAAAATATTTTTCGATAGTATGATCTTTGGCAATTTTCCGGAATACCATTGATACATATACACGAATCCCATAGGTTAACCTTAAGTATCCATTATTTCATCAACTGTTTCAGTAGAAATAAGTACGAATTATCTCAAGACAGCATTGCCGATGCTATTCACCTGCTCTTTAAAATAAGGGGCCGAGAAATTGAAAGAAGATAATTTTGCCAAAGGTGTTACAAAATAAATAATTGTTCGCAAGATATGCTGGATGTTCTGAAGAAAACATTTCTTTTTTCGGCTGCTCCTTTTAGAATTTATTATTGCCTTGAAGCATTGAATGCAAGAATACACACCACACACATACCGCACACACCACACACATATACACATAAATATACACACACACCGCATACACAACACACACATACACATAAACATACACACACGCCACATACACCACACGAATATACACATAAACATACAGACACACCACACACACACCGCATACATCACACACACATATACACACCGCATACATCACACACCACATGAATGTGATATAAACTGAGGGGCAAAAGAAGTATACCGAGTTTGTCCCTTATTTAATTGAAATTTGGAAGAAATGTTGTTGATATGATTTTGTCTATTTAACCATCACTCATTCCTGCAACAGTTGTTAAAATGTAATCTATGGCTGGGTAATTTTGTGAAGCAATAAACTGGTTGAATGAAGACAGGGGAAAGACAGGAATTTGCAACCACATGACCACGTTTGAAATGTTCTAAATTATTGCCGAAAAAAGTAAGTTTATTGATCTTGAAAGATAAAATATCTAATATACCCATCAGCAGCTGTGTATTATACGTATTTTGTATTTAATTTTTAAAAGTTTTAAATCAACTTATATTTTTTTTTAGTTCTGACTAAGCGCCAGTACAGGTCATCTTTGGATATAATATCGCTAACTTCAGATATTTTCAATGGAAAATCAAGCATATGATAAAATCAGTTTCTTTTTATCCTCAGTTCATATAACATAAACTAATAATATAAAAATATATTTGTTGCATCTAGCAAATTGTAACTGACACTGATTGCTTCACTGACGAAACGTATAAATCATGGGAGTCGACGACATCAAAAACACATATTGATGTTTATCGAGCCACACAGCATATGCAATACTTACTGTGATATCGACAAGTTGGATGTCGCAGGGTGAGGATGCGGGAAGGAAGAGCCGGGTGGGTTGGACGTATTTATACCTATCACTACACGGGGGGCGCCCCACTTCCTGCTCCCCCTCCCTACCCCGGGGTCCAACCAAACACGTGCTGCATGACACAGCACAGCATCGGCAGGATGTACGTGATCGCTGGCGGCAATACTACACTAGAGAAGGATTGGTCATCACCGACATGCTTCATTGGTGCTGAGAGTCATCATCTGTCATGTCATTTTTTCTAAAAGAAGTAGCATCATTTCTCAGAATGTGTTATCACTCAACGGTTTAAATGAATTTGAAAAGGATTTTTTTTCATCCAGGCGGTTTCATATTAATGTTAGTTGTTAGGTGAAGTATTTCATTCCGCGACGATGAACGAGACAATCGGTCAGGTTGATGTGGCATGGTTTGGTGATAATGTAAAGACATTATTCATCGCCCCATTCTGTATCTGTTCAGAATGTGTTCCCAATACCCCTGACATGTCTCCGAGTGTTGATTCCGGGACTTATTAGATCACCAGTAAGCTTATTGCAAGAACAGACCAATATCGGAAGTAGTAGTTACAATATTTGATAACATGGCAGTCTTTGAATTGTGTACTGGAATGGTGTACTGACCAGATGGATCGTTGTTTATACTGTCCAACTTTTTTGCAGACCGCCTTGAGATAGCTGTGGTGCAATCTTCATTCGCTCATTTCACTGCGCATGTGACGACTGCGATTCGGATTATCAAATGGCTGTGTGAAGTTTCGGGGTCACCGTTCTTAGTCACCGGGAGAATAGTAGGATAAAGCCACGATGATTGTGGGGTAGCCTTGTTGTTAAAGTGTACACAATAATTAATTAATTGATTAATTGCGCAGAAGGCCTGTGTTCGATTCCCCTAAAGGACACTCTTTCCGAAGCAATTTATTGTTGTTCTCCCGCCGTCATGTTCCTGAAACGGGTCTAAAAGCGGCGTAAAACCACATTACTTCCACACGTTTCCACGAGGACAAATCCTTCATTTTAACGCTCTTGTCTATTTCCTTCATACACCAAACTGTATGTATGTTGTAGCAGGTGGTACCAACTTGATATAAGAGTTCATAAATCAACAAGAAAGTGACGTATTTATCTATTGGCATTGTAGAGAAGTGTTCGCGTCCAAGGCCTACATAGGTCGCTACAACATTAAACAGCACCGTGTACTCTAGTTGGCAGCCATGTGAGTTGAACTCAGTGGTGAATGTTGTCCGTCCGGGCATGGTCAAGTGCGTGGTCATGTCATGGTCAATAAAAGACCCGAACCGGCAGTCGATGGACGGTATTCTTGTGTGCAGTGGATTACTTCCCAGTGTTTAACGGATGCCACTTTTAAAACAAGTGAGGGGCAATTCTGATATGTGTGTAACAAATACATACTTTTGACATACATGGTGCCCACTCTGCCATATGTCCATGGTAAAGTCTGGTTCTTACGGCGCTTCAACCGTGCCAGACACCAGATACATTGGCACGTGTAATGAAAGTGTCTTTGTGAACAAGCTTATTGCAGTAATTGTGATGTTCAACACGATTCAGTATTACCTCTGAGTTAACTATTCATAACGACACCCCACATGGGCACAGTATGTCAAGCCATTACAGGAGTCACTCGCGGTCTAAACTCACATCGCACACCTAATGCTAACCGTCATACAGCTGAAATAATGTTGCAAAACCACATTCACACATGTTAATAACACATGAAGGAATACTGCGTTACCTATTCCTGTAATGACATATATAATATTAGATTATATGTAAATAAAGTACAATCTATTTTAATAACGTGCATATTAATAATGGGCCAAAATCATGCCCTGAAGAGTGCTCAAAGCGCTGCATAATTACCCTGGCTAACGGATCAGTGTGCACTCGATTGTATGCCTGTACAAGTATCTTTGCAGAAAGAAGAAGGTATCGCAAGCTTTGCTTGTTTTTATAATTGACAACTGTGTAACCCCTTCTTACCAAAGGGGAACATTTACCAAATACTGTTGACACACGGTCTGAGTACAAATGAAATGTACGAAATATATCAATACTACTCAGTAGAACACAATTATTCAATCAGTTATTGTATTCATTCTGTAACATTATGGAATGAATTGCCCCCATGAATTAGAGAGTCCAGTACTCTAAGCTCTTTTAACAGCAAAATCAAAATACAAACTAAATGTGCACCTTCTTATTTTATCTGTTTTTTAAGGAATTACAATATATTGCTTACAAACTTACACTACTCATGCTCTCAGGATAAATATAACTTATTAAGAATTGATTTAATAGACAGCCCTGTCTCTGAAGTTCCCCGTGTGAAAACGTTAATCACTGCCTAATAGCATGTCCATTTTATCAAGACATAATGTTTAATAGCATAATTGAAATGTGTAAAAGCAGGCTAGTCCTGATATGTTATTATTATTAAATGGGAGCTATCATCTCAGCTACAACGAAAATGTCCAGTTGCTTCACTCTGTCCATAAGTATACCGACCTCACTGACAGATGTAAATAAATATAAAACTGTTTTCTGCTGCCTCTCTCTGTATATACTGTGAGATCATATAACACTAATCATGTAATTATTTTGGGAGAGGGCAACCAAAGTTGTGAAAACGTGTGCCAAATAAATTTCCTTGTGAATGAAATATATATAATATAAATCTGTACAAGTGTACGTGTTAGTACAGTAGGTCAGAAAAGGTCTACAAGCCGCACAACATGACTTGTCGGTGATGGTGTCTCCTAATCTGAGAACGGTGCAACAGTAGATGTAAACGTCGTGAACCGGGGCAGACATGGGGGATGGAGTTGGCAAGCACAAAGTCAACGCCGCTATTCCTGGAGAGTCAACAATGAGTAAGCATGTGCACTTTATAAACCTCTACAGGGTTTAGGAGTGTACTATCAACCAATTATACCACCATGTATGCCAAAATGGAGCAGCGTCTGTTAGAATGATATCATCCAAGAACGCCAAGTTCCGATTTAAACAAATCCTTGTTTCTAATTGACGTATTAACCTTTGCACTTAAATAATTTCAAAACATCAAATTGTTTTAACTGTAGGCACTTTAATGTAGAGGATAACTTTTCAGAATGTATTGTCAACATGATAAGGACTATCATTCATCGTGCTATTTTAACATCACAAACGATGGTTTAGCGTAAAACAGTGGTAATCATCTAATATTGATGCCTAGCTTATGTTAATAATTACCCGTATGTGCACGCAGCGGGGTAAATTTGGGCTCAGATGGTATTGTTCTTTACTAAAGTACATACAGCTAAAATATGTTGTGCCGAGCGCTACAAGGCTCACACATGTTCTTGTTTAACCTGACCCCAACGTAAACTAAGACGTGTAAAACTTTATCCTTTGACGTCTTCTTTCCGTTATTAATCATTTTGCCAACGCAAAATGGTCGGCCATACATTTTTGTTAAGCCTTTAAATATTTTAAACAATTTGGTTTGACAATGCCTCTTCAAGAAACAATCATTGTTAGCGAATTCAAAAGCCATGGCAACAGTGTTACGTTAATTTGTTAAGACACAATGAAGTATTGATACCTTATGAACCAAGCCAAGGTAATGTGCAGCTGCGACTGTTCTCATTATGTATATAGAATAATGGCCGTGTCTCTGATTTCGAATTCCGATTTCCCCTATCTAGACCAACATCTAGTCTCTGAAATGAACATATCGTACAGAAAAAAACAGTTGTTCAATTATCTTCATAAAAATATAATAAAATAGAGCCCAGAGACTCTCTTCACTATCAGACCTGATCTAGACTTGCCAAACACTATACTTGCATGGGCTGTATTTGTATATATATTTGTATCAGGGTCTGTAAGACAGGCTATCCCCTACCATCTGTTCAAACTTGTGACATCTACAATTCTCAATTGTTTCGGTACTTTAGGATCATGGACACTTTATTCACTTTTCAAAGAAATAACCATTTTGCTAACAAGCAATCTTTTCAATCAAGGGCTCACCATCAAAGGTCTGGTTATGTCATTCGAAAAATGTTATAGTGGACATTCCGATGAATTTACTAAAATTGACACGTCGCTTGGCAACATGATGCGCGATGCTCTCCCACACTATGACCTTTACATGGAGTTCTCTCACCACTAAGACAACGTTTCTTATGACAACTGCGTGAGTGGCGGTTTCTACCGGTACCCTTTTTGCCAACACCTGGTGTCAAAGTGTAAAGTCAATCAGGTGCAAACCCGATGAAGATGATTATCAATATGACTTCAATATATTTTGCGTTTCTGGGTTATAAACGTTAAAAAAGATGTTTATTACGCGGATTTACGCAAAGTGTACATACCGGATTTCAGGTGTAAACCTCCAAGAACGCACAATAACATTGAATATGAATAATAACTTCACAGACTGCTTATCTTATCAACTGTACACAACGATACAGTAACATAACATAGTTCCGCGCAACAATGCGACACAAGCGTTGAATGTTATCTGCAAATTGTCGTTGCCTAATATTTTTAGGTTTATTGAAACACAGACGCACAACATAAATACTTCAATGGCTCATCAAAAGCCATGGAATCACTTGCAATTTATATCTTACCATATGAACTTCTGTAATCTGGGTCTGCGGCTGTTACCATTATGTACAGAAGTAATAATGAAGTACAGAGTTTCTGTAATTTAGTTTCTAAAATATATATAATCTACGTCCCATTGAAACGTGTGATCGTCCTCACGTGAAAAGAAAAAACCTCTCTCGAACACCAACGGTTCACTTCTTTTCTGTTATTGCTATCGCTATGGAATCCCGACTATAGATTTAACCAAGGATTTGTTACAAATTGTTTCTTTTACTCACATTGCGATGTTCCAACATCTGAAAAACACAATTCTATCCCCACAACATCGCATTCATTCTTCCCTTTTGCACATACGTGCGTTAAACTGACAGTACGGTTTTTTTTAGATTTCTCTGAAAATTAGATAAATTCACGTTCTTGTGGGAGACGGAATCCCTCCGAAGGTCAAGTTTACATCTTAATGTCATGTGGACCTTAAACCAGGAAATTGTAGCCATGGGTTCCAAAAAAATACACACGGACATTTTGCCTTATGTTAAGTGTTGTTTTGAGGAGAGTTTATCGCTCTTAACTTGGTTTACCAATGCGTCAAAAGATACAATTTTAACCCAAATGTAAGCAATTCGTCCCCCGAGAATCCATGGGAATATTGACCGTTCCCCCTCGGGATGTCCACAGATTACCCCCCAAGTGTTAAGCTGATGACTGGAGACATCAAGGATGGCCTTGCCGACAGGTCTTTCACACTTTATTTGGTCAACCGATCGTCTTCCGTGTTGTCTCAGTGTCAAGGTTAACGATGAAACGTATGTCATCGTATGTGAATTTACAAATGCGATCAGAAACATGTATTGTTACAATTGTTTTTGATTCAGAATCATGGTATGGTAGCGATGCTGGGTACGTGGCGGGTCGTCTTCCTTTGTGTGACTTGTAAAATCCAATCTTAAATACCTCAAAAGGTCCTAAAATGTTTCAAGCAGATATGAAATATGTTTCTCATATTTGAGAGATGAAAAAGGGAAATTGTTCTAATTCAGGTGAGACACATTTAAAAATATCACCTTGAAAAGTTAACGTCGCCTTGATCTTTAATACAAATTATTTCTTGACTTGTCGTCGAATGCAGATTGTTATGATATTTTGTGATTCACTTGAGAAGCAGATTGTTATTGTTTGATGGAAGCTGAACGATGTGTGAACTGTTATTGCCATTGATTATGTTGCACAAGAGGCAAGAAGGAACTCAGGTTAATATGACTCAAATGCAATACACGAACCAATGAACGTCTGTCGATAGAGTGAGTTTAAATGATGCATTTTATCAACGACCCAGTGCTTTATGAAGACTTTTAAACTTCAGTGTATGTAGTTTTACTTTCCAGGCGATTGCTGTTGAGGACGTCTATAAATTATTGATATGCAGATTGCACATTCCCATGTTCCTCCTTCTAGAAAAAATGTTACTACATTCACTGCGAACCGTACTGTTTGGAAACAGGGTTTCAATGTTGGGTAATTTTGTCACTAAATGCTCAAGAATGTATTTTATTGGTATTTTCATTATCTTTTACTCACAACGACTTTATGATGGCCAACACGTTATACAAATTATGTTCAATACTGTGCAAATGTAATGTGCAAAATATAAATAGCTGGACATGAATGCATTATAGTTCAATTATGACATTAACATACATTTGGCAAGGCCAAATTAATTTTCCTTTTTAACGGATGGTCCTAGAATTAAAATTACTTATAACCAGTACTCGTCAGTAGATTAAAAACCGCTGGAAAAATAATAAGAGAACCCTCATAATCAACAGTTATTCAATTGTTCATTTTGATATTTTTCGTTATGATTAACCTCAGTAATGACCTTTTATGCCTCCTACAACCCGACTCTTCGTCTCGAACGTCACGTTATCGCGATGACGCCCTACATCACACTTAGCCATGTATCCAATTTCCTTTTGAATACGATAGATGAAAATAATTTACTCTAAAATGTCTGTCTCCCGCATCACTCGAAGTGATAGACTCGATGCAGAGATTAAGCAAATTTCTAAATACTGATATTTGTCGAATACCACATCAACAAATGAGCAATTCATTTTGTTTGTTGGTTGTTGTTTAACGCCGCACTCAGCAATATTCCAGCTTTGTGAAGGCGGTTTGTAAATAATCGAATCTGGAACAGATAATTAAGTGGTTGACATCATGAGCATCGATCTAAGCAATTGCGATACGATGTCATGCATCACACCAAGTTAGCGAGTCTTACCACTAGATCCAGTTAGTCGCCTCTTACGACAAGCATGGGTTGCTGAAGACCAATTCCAACCCGGAATCATCACAGGACTAACGTTTCTGCCTGTTCTAACATAACGTTATGCATTAATCAACGACCCAGGAGCCCGAGGATTTTCTCGAGGAGTCGAATCTTTGCCTGGTTTGAGAGGTCCAAGAGGCAAGTCCAGCAGCTGGTCCTACCCTAGTCGAGGAAACTTCCTCATAATATACTTAGGGGATGTCAATGTGCTGCTATAAATCACGGAATTTCAGCCCCAAGTGATTGAACACATAACCCGTTGTCGTTTTTTTATTTGTCAAAGGAATGTAACAAGGATAACTGAAGTCAACCTCTTGTCCGATGGCGTCATGTTATTAATTTGAAACGACAGTAAAAACGTGTGACGTAATATCGTGTTGCTTTTTGCAAAGGTATTTCACATTGGTCTTTCTATGAGTGGCCTAGAAATGTCCATCTACAAAGACCTGCATCACTTCGGGCCGTCCTCCCATTTTCAGTTGCCACGCCGTGAGAGTAAATGAGTACGTGGAAAATTGTTCATTTATATCAATTCAATTCTCAATTCAGATAAAATGTTAATTGTATGAAAGACCGTAGACCCAAATACATGAAGTGCATAAAAAACAGTACAGGACCATGTTACAAATTCACGTGTCATTAAAGTACATTTTCTGCTCTTGAAAGCATATTTGATATATAAAAAAAGTATATTGTAAATCTTTTCAATTTATGGTTCCCGTAAGGCGAATAAATTGTTGGACTGCAGGTCGAATTACACTGGAGCCGATCGATGTATCCTCAAGATCCATGTGTTCTTAACTTTTGGAGCAGACATCACCTCACGATGCAAGTTCCATGTGATTTGCAGCTGATTCATGTCGAGGCAAAATCACACAAAGGTACATGTGTTCCATTTCATCTGCAACTGACATCAGCAAATAGTACACCTGTTCTGGTTTATTTGACGCCGATATCAGTGCAAGATTTACGTTTTCTGATTCCTATAGAGCTCCAGGTGCATGAGTTTACTGGCACAGGTGGAAAGTGCTTCATACCATTAATCTAGGGCAGGTACACAACAATTTGCCTATTTCTAAATACTGGATCTTGATCTTGTGTGTGACGCCTAAAGTGTATCGAATTGAGTAAAAAGCAAATGATCACATGTCCAGTTTATTCATATCACCCTCAGACGAAATGTGAAATATTTTAAATAAATTATTGATTTCCAACGATAAGATCTAAATACATCAGTAATGTGTTTGCCACTGTGTCTAATACGAACTAGATTAGACTGTAGTTAATTTGAGTGTCCCAAACACTCACCTTGCCTTCAGAATCAGTGATATCAATATGAACACGAGGTTGCTGTGCATGACAATCTGGGTCAATGATTGATAAGACACTGCTGCCCATAAGCAACGGGAAATGACTCTTCTGGAACTCAAGTGTACATGTCGACGCACTGCAAGTCCAGAAGTCCAGCTAAAGAAGAGTATGTCTATATTTGATCCCATAGACTGACCATGTATCCTTATTTCATGAAGTAAACTGCCGGACAAAAGAAAGTATTCACCTCTGTTTGATGGTGGCTAAAAATGAAAGAAATGGTTATTCGACGGTGATGTATTTGATACAGGTGTCAATGGGTGTGGGTTGGACAGTAAGTTTGAAGTGTTTCGGCTACGTTTTTACAACGTTTGTATTTTCATCAATACACTTTTCAAGTGTATACGTTCTTTTGCCCGGTAGTGTAGTTCTTAGAAAGCAAAGATGAATCTAATAAACTGCTGCTAGTGAGGGAGGTTTGAATGCAAGAGGTTGGGTTTCCAAAGATAAACCCAAGCTGCATGTATGCAAGAAAACAAACTGTCACTAGTCAATTTTACGACGCTTAAGTTAAACTCCTTACTAAGACCTGTCAACTCATGATGTCTGTTGAGATGAGCATGGATAAATACACGTGTGGTTATTGCAGCTAATTGGCAAGACACTTGTTCTTGACAAAACGAAATATATATATATATATATATATATATATATATATATATATATATATATATATATATATATATATATATATATATATATATATATGTTCGTGATAATATAGCCCGTGGTGTTATAGCGATATAGTACCAGTGACATAGTACTGTAATGTAAAACATTTTGGTAACAAACAGACTCCAATATCCAGCATTGCCTTGCATTTATGGAATGATTAATACATGTTCAGATTTTTCTTGTGTTGTTGAAAACTACTCAAATACAAAATTGGTATATTGTCTGAGGTATATCAGAATATAATTGAACGATAACACGCTCACTGACGGACTGCAGTTTATACTTTATCATGTGTTTCACTTCGATCTGATCTGTATTTTGAAAATATGAATAATAATTAACAGTTACAAGAAACTAGGAGTTAAGGTAATTATAATACTGTCTACTGTTACAGCTGTTATATCTGCCATACCTTTATTGTTATGCATAATATTATGTATTTAATTGTTAAAAGACATCTGTTCGCATGTCATATAAAACTTTACTATCTAAACACATCTACTCCACTCTGGATTTTTATTAAAACTGTCCCAAAAGGTTGTGTACGGCCCCTGTACCTGGTGTATGAGCGACTCTTGATCCCCCCTTGTTGTTTTGAATAAAATGTAAGCTTCAGTTTTTCACATGTTTAAAAAAAGTTGTAAAGATGAAGTATATCAACTCAGTAACAAAAGAAATATTGTTATGTTTAGCAGTGATAGATTATACATTTTTAGCTAATATGTATGTAACTATCCGTATTGGCAAATGCAGTTATTAGATATTGTTTCAATTTCATAAGAATAAGTTAGTCCCACCATTATGTAACGAACAAAACAGGTGATGTTAAAATCAGAGCTACAATCACTTTATGATTAGTCTATATCCCAACAAAATTCTAAGTAATAAAATGTATTTATGTCTTAGTTTTTTCGATCATGAAATTTAGTTTGATTGAAATCACAGGTTTCAAATCATAAGAACATAATTTAAGCAGCGCGTTAAATGTATTTCGTTCGAATCAACGACACATTCTGTTCTGAAAATAGTATGCTTGTTTCTAAATAAATAAATATTCTACATGTACATGTCGAACTACGTATCATGATTTGTCGGTATTCCGATTTATATAAACTCTCTTCTTAAGATTAGAACAATAAAATACTGATTTATAGTAGCTTATATGCACGAAGACAGATTACCTAAAAAGGCATATAACATGTTAGTGTATTCAGGTAACATTGGCCTCTAATATCCGTTCATTACTTTTTCCTCATGGTGTTGGATTTGTTTGGATATCTCAAACGGTTGATAATTAATTTCCTTGTCCACACCTATTTAAGGAAACTTGTATCAATGCGGGTTTCTTTCAAAACTAGCGCTCGTTAATTCACGTTAATTATACAGTCTATCAGAACAAGAGAAATATCTTTCAGTCTTATCTGACAGAAAATTTACAAACATTCATTTAAGATTTTGAGCGGATCTTTTAACATTGAAAAACAGAAAAATGAGATATTTGGCTATAGACAGATCACTAATATTATCTCCAGTTGCAATTACGATATAGAGGATGTATTCTCTTCAAGATTCCCTTTCCCCTCTTGAGTTCCACTGATCACCAGGAAAGAGCACCATCCTCTAAGGTAGATGGCTGTTCATCAAAAGATACTACCTAGTCACTTTGATGCCTGCAGAAATATGCTGTATGGTTGTGTATTTGGTTTAAATGCATCATGTAAGCATGGAATAGTATTGTTTTTGATGCATGCAAACTGTTAACCTTGTACTATACATCCTTCATGGTTAGACTCCTAGATTCAGCAACTCCTCGGTTACCGAGCACAAGCATATACCATGTTCTGTGAATAACAGGGAATAAAATACAGACATGCAAATGTTTTAGTTTTCTTTCGAAGCAGTATTTGGTTCCTGATCCATAACTTAAAGTCCCACACTGGTTTGTTTATCGTGAACATGGTTCTACAAACAGCATACATGTTGTCAAAGTGTGAAAAACAATCTTTGAAGATGGGTAAAGTCGTCATTGAACTGTGTTATCGATGAAGTGATTAAAATGTTCAAATGCAACTTTTCCTAACGGATAAAAGTCAAAATTGCGAAAAAGAGCTCACATCAATAATTTAATATGAAGCACTTTAGCTTTTGAGTTTTAAATCTGAAGATGTTGAATGTCGAAAAAGGGGTCAATATGAATGTTGAATGCCGCGTGCTCTGTATCTCAAAGGTGGCGGTAACTCACACACATAATGAAATAAAGAATGTCCTCGTTTGAACTTTATTTAGCTTCAGAGTGTTAAGGGCCATCATTTTTATCACTTTGAAACAATATTCCCTCACTTGTTCTGTGCAGTGATATTGTTTACTTGCTGTGGGTATGGGGTGGAAGAATGCCCTAACGTTGTTGGCAATGACCACTGCTCATGTGTAACTAGTCGATAGCAGCCACACTGACGCACGACAAACATTGCTGACCAGTGCCTCGCGTTGGTCATCGATTTGACCTCAGAACACTAGCTTGAACCCACCAACAAATACAAACGACGATTTTTACAGGTGAAGGAATTTCATTTCATAGTTCAGACAGTGAACAGTGGAGGTGTTTATCTAAATATTGATTTATGATTGTGGCGTTGCTCCTTTACAGAATGAATTCGAAGTTCTAGATCGCTAATGTAAAACGCGTACGTTATCTACATAGACTTATAAAATCTATAGTGCAACACATGCATTTTCAATAAATAAACACTCTACATTCCAAGAACATGTTAGATTATTGATGAAGTCCTTAACTAAATGAACGAATTTTATGTGTTTTGCGAATGACGATTGCAATAATTGATTTTAAACTTAAGGAAATTCGTTTCGACATTTAGATATTACGTTAGATATTACGACGACATTTGAGAAGGTACTGGACATAGTCTTTTGAATATTCTATGAACAGAGATAATGGATAGCATTAGTATGATAATGCTGAGAAACAAGCTGAGAACTTCTCTGAGATACACGAATACGTTCAGTCCCGTCAATATTATAATTGTGCTCTAAGATGTAACATCAAGAACAGAGATCAAGGAAAGTTGATTATGCTTCATTATATATCTTATGTTTATATTCACAATGTTAGTCTTCACATTTTCATGAAATGTTTCTGTAATAGGATGTACATTTACCAGATTGGCGTAACACGCAGGTGAGAGACGTTCTTACATATAAGAAACTATACAGGTACAATCGTGGATATTGATAAAGTATTTTAAGAAAACAATTTCTATTAGTAGCCTACGTACGCTTCAAAGACAACACTACATATCGCCATCAATGACAGGTCTCGAAAACATACTTCAATCAAACACAGATATCACGTTAGTCCATATATATATATTTTAAAGTGTTTAGTTATATATATACATAGGTAAACAGACTATTACTTGTACTTATTTATATGAATAATCCGTAAGATTTCTTCCATTGCTTTCTCAACAAGATATTTTATTTGCATGCTAAAATAATGAACACTGGTACACAGGATTCCTTGTCACAGATCTCGCCATATCCAATGTCTCCCGAGATGACATCATTCTACTACAGCAGGGAAGAAGAAAGGCTGTTGCCTTAAATAAAAAGTTTTGAACTTTCAAAACAATATTTACATTGGGAAAAGAAGAATGCTGAATTTAATGAAACGCATATAGCATCAAAGCGACAATGAATTTAACGTTTGGAATTATTAATAATCACAGGATACTGCTTGTCGCTGCTGCTAGTCAGATAGACTGTGACAGTGATATTGGTATAACACAGATAATGCTGTACAAATCCTGTCTCAGGTTGTCCTTCGTTTGTATTGCTTCGTTTTTCAAGTCTACATATTTGGACAAGTTCTATCAATTTCCTTGTAGACATGGAGAGCGTCCCGTGTGTACAGTGACTGGCAGAAATAATACGCCCCAATTACACAGCCTCAGAGCAGGGTCATCAGCAGGATCAAATTGAAAGTAACAAATCAAAGGCGCCATCAGTATATGTAAACGCCTTCACGAATCTGTGTCTAGAAGATGGACTGTGTATGCAGCCACAGCTCAACCTCGTTAACCTGAAGTTCTTGGAACACCAGAAATATTGAGTGCTCAATAATTCAAGACAAGGGTATTTTCGATATATGACCATATATCGACGGAACCCTTGGACTTCTAAATTTCCATCGACATAATCGATGCATCAAATCAAGGGAGTTCGCCTCAATTGGATTCCCTTTCACACCTTTTAAAGTATAATAGAGTATGAACTTTCTAAGAGTGTCATGTGACTCTTTCTCAAAAGTTGTTTGATCAAGGTTACAAGATTCAAGGCCTCAGTAATACTTTCAAAAAGTTTATGCTAGACACGTGGAGGACATTTCCAAATTAGACACATCAGTGACAAAAAATTATGTCCGCTGCAGTTCCGTGTTTTATCTTGTACCATTTGTCCCCGTGTTTTTGTAATCGAACAATTGACTGGTATTTGCATGTGTTTGTGGCGGGTACCACCGGTAGGGTAGGATACGCTTTGATAGACACATGCTTTTTGATATCGTAGTGAGTGAGTGGGTATCCTTTTACGCCGCTTTTAGCAATATTCCAGCAATATCACGGCGGGGGACACCAGAAATGGGCTTCACAGATTGTACCCATGTCGGAAATCGAACCCGGGTCATCGGCGTAACGAGCGAACGCTTTAACCACTAGACTACCCGACCGCCCCTTTTGATAGAGTAGAAATCGTAGCATAGTACCAGTACATGCATTCGTCACTTAACTAGCACAAAACAGTGAGTAATGACAAGAAAAGCTTTATTTTCAAAAATACATTTTCATCCTTATTTACACTTTGATGGACATGGTATTTACATTTAGTCATTGATGAATACGGCAACTGCATATCATCTTATTGTGGTAACCCCACAGGTAGTTGGCATGTACATATCTACATACATTTACATACATTACTGGTTGAAAACTCTCTCAGTAATCTCTTCTGTTGAAATATACACCGGATTCGTCCATTTCAGAATAATTATGATCAACAGCGCTGACTAAGCAGATTTATTCATTTCATTACATAATACCTTAAAAGATGTACAATGTTATATTGAACCAGTCACACGCTTAATGTACATGTAAGCTCGCATTTCATTCTTATTTCCATGGTCATAATTTACACAATAATCGTATAGCATGTACAGCATCAATATCAGATAGGTTGAGCAAGGGTAGAGATGCCTTTGGCTACAGTGCTACAGTATTCACAGTTTATTTCACAATTCCATTTACTCTGTCATTCTTATATGTACATTTACGCGTAACATACACCTGTCACACACATACACACACATATACACACACTTGCTGACATGACGTAGTGTCAGTGCTACAAGCGTATTGACGACCGCGTCGCGTCCGACACGAGCGACGCGGCGGAGGACGAGTATTCGCTGGTGTCCGGGGGCTCTGTCAGATGTTGGGGCTGGTCGTTGTACCGAGATCGCTGGACATATAATCTGAAACAGTAGGGGAAAACATTAGCTGACATCCTACTTCTGGTCTTCGTTGCCGTGGTATGATTTATTTGTTATTTTCGTTTAACTTGACACTAAGCTTTTTGAGGTGGTTGGGTTATGCCTTGGGTTGTTTTCTTCGAAAAGCTATACTGAGGTAATGTGATATGATACTTTCAATCATTAATCTTTTTATCATATGTATGATAGAGTGTGACAGGGTCATAATAACAAAGATTATTTTTTGTGTTCTGATGTATTAACTCTAAGACAAAGACGGACATTTAAATAATGCATGTATTCTCAGCCCTGTCTCTTTCACATGAAAAGAGTCACAATGCAAAGGCATGAAAACAAGTATTTACAGGAAAAGAAAACTCATCCTTAAAATGGTTATATAACGTCATTGCGGAATTTAAAACTAGCAACACGTAACACACTTTTGAAACACAATATTGGAACTAAGTCGATAAAAGTGACAATTTTATTAAAACTGTCTCTCTAATCAACACAATAGTGCCCTTTGTGCGAGAAGCCACATACAATCGCGCATATATTTCATTACATGTGATTAAGAGAACGTATGAAATGATTGGTTTCGTTTTCTGCTGTTATAGCGTTCTTTAGTGTTTGATCTCTTTTCATATTATATAACACATTTTTGAAAATATTCGCCAAACTTAACTAGAATTGCCTTTTGAATGTTTATTTGTGTCTGACTAAACACATTGCTGATGGGCCAAGATGAATAGTTGCTCGTGTTAAACACTAATAATTGTTATCATTATTGAAGCAATACGATGAAAACCATACTTCTATTTCCAAGCAAGCATATACGATATAGCTACCAAGCGAGTCTAAGAATGAGCATGTGCCTTACATTACCTGACATTCATTCCTTCAAATCAGCCAAACATTAACCATTGCACGTATTCCTCAATTATTAATGTATAGTATAAACTATCTATCATACGAATGCATTTACACTATAAGTGAATGAGGTGGCTTCAATTTCATTTAAAAAACGAGTTTACCTTCTTAGGGGCACAAAATGTTCATTACATTTCGAATAAACATTTATACACATTGATACGATTATCTGGTGTAAAGAAATATGTTATGATGAAGTACACAATAACTCAGAATCATTACGGTTATTAACAGTTTGAAAAAAATATGGAAAATGTTACGAAATATAAAATTATTAATAGAAACTCATGCACAAGAAGAACGAACATTTTGATCTGAACGCTGTCAGGTTCGTCATGCTCTGTTATTGACATTGAATGTGCAATACTCATGTTTATATTGGCTTAACCAGATTAGAGAGAGCGTAAACATTCTTTTTAAAATGCAGCTAAACATATCTAAATTATGAGAAGCATTCCCGCCTACAATATTTCATTCTGTTTAAGACTACTGCACAAGGAGAGAGTGTGTAACTCTTGTAAACCTTCCCCGTGTACAACAGTTTAAACTGTTTCATTGGTCACATTATACTTCTCACGTTCCTAAAATTCCACACGCACTTTTGTTCTTTTAATAATTGAGTCATCCAAGATGCAATGTTCCAGGCAGGGCAGAGGTTATTTAATCAATTACATATTCTACCAGATGAATGACACACTGTTCCTTAATGTCAAGAGTATGAAAGGGGCAATGCTTGTACCGCCGCGCTGTCGTGGCTTTGGTATAAATAGAAACACTTAGGCACTTAGTTATATTTATATTAACGGGTTTTTTCCTCCTTACAAGGTGTTAAACATTTGTTATACGTGGAACTAACGTCATAGAACACAGGCCTGATTACACGAACTCGGCTAAATCTATTGCTTACACTGGTATAATATATATTTAAGCCGTCGTGATCTGGTTTGTGCACAGATCAGAAGTTACCAAGTAAAAATATTACTTTCCTCAACGTCTTACAACGTTAAATGCCTCACTAACTCAAAATGTGGAGAATGCAACGATTAATCAATATATTTAGCTGTAGCTGACGTAAAATAAAGCATACTATGGTATCATCACAAATATAAATTACCTTTCAGTAAAAAACAATACCTTTTCTACCGTCCTATGTACGTCATAACAATCGCACCACAGAGGAATGAAAACAGTCTTGATATTGTTTTTCAATAAAATGTCAATGAAAACAAAATGAAAAACAAACAAGATACCAAGCGTTCAATATTAATGGGCAGGGCTGGGTTTGGTTACAACATATCCTATGCAGGAAAGAGCACAATATTTACACACTTGTAGCTGTAAACAAACATTTGGTAATTTCAAGGGCTGGGACACATTATTTAGATTCAAAGTCAAGAATATTTAGGAATATTTGAGACAGATGACTCCAGACTGAAGAGATAGCTTAAAATATCTCAACGAAAAAGTTTTACAAATGAAATGGTATGCGTTAAACATAATGGAATATAATACATTTCCGGTGGTTAAGGGGTGCTTAATGGTAGAGATTGATGACCTCAACAAAAACGTATACAACGTTAATCGCATCCCTCGCGAGTCCTCTACTTATATTACATGGACACGGGTTTGAAATTACGTGTATAGTCTATCAGAAGGAAAATCGGGTTCACACCCTTCCTGATATTCATCGTATATTATGGATATGATTCAATAATGACACAATTGGATTTTCTTTTTAATGAAACATATCTTCTATGATGTGGATACTTGCATAGATATATAATCATGACATCTCATGGATTTTTCATTAACAAATTATCCTCTCATTTTGGTTAATACTCTAACACGTTAAAACATTATATTTTGATGTATCCGAGCGTGTAGAGGTACAGACCTGTAATACCTGACAAAGCAACATATTCTAAGGTAAATACTTTCAATAAGATCGCTGCTGTGAAAAATATTTCAGTTGTATCACGTCAACGGGAGCTATATCATCAATGATGTGTTACTTTCAGGCTTGAACCTCTTCTCAGTAACACAATTATTTTCTGCGAACCTTGCACATTAATGTGCTGTGAGGAAGAAAAAAGGAAGTCTAAATAATCTACGTATATGTGGCTGATAATATTTGTATAATGCAAGCAAATACATAACCATAACAACGCCATTTCAAAACACAAAGATCCATCTTAGAAATTTGCAATGAGTAAGTTGTTTTGTGTGAAAACGTCATTGACAGAGGGATTTTAATTTCTCACATTTTCTCAAAATATGATATATAGAGATATTTCGTCACTGACGCTTGGGCATACTAAACTGCATTGCTATTTGTGGCTACTCGAAAAAGTTTCTTGTATAGAAGAAATATTGATTGTCAACAGAATCCTCTTGATCGAGTATTACAGACCGCCTGACCCAGCATGCTGTTCAGGATACATCGGGGGGGGAAACACGACAAAAGCTTTTCCACGCCTAAAAATAAACCTGCTACAAAAATCCCATCCGAGTTTTTCGTCATCCGGGAAGCAAATGCTCTATACTGCACTCAACAATACATAAAGCATTAGGAAAAGAATACTTGTATGTATATTATTATAAGTATATGTGCAGTTTTGCACGTTAGGTCAAACCAAATGGATTACTAGTATCTGCTTTTCGTGTCTGATGTTTTAAAAGTGTGGCTACGGGGGACAAATTATTACGGGTTTTTTCTTTTAAAGGATGAAATATATTAGATTTTACGTTTTTGCTTGGCGCATGTTGATGAAAATATCGTATTAACTGCAGAAATGGTAAAGTGTAATACAAGTTGGATAAGAAGGTTTTTCCTTCTTCTGGCGTTTTGGTGAACAACCATAGTTTGTCAAGTCATAGAGGACGGAAAGGTTGGTTTAACGCAAATTCCAACATTATCACGACAGGTAAAACACCTAAGTAGGAGTTAACATATTGTAATAGTAAAAGTTAATCTCGCGATCGCGAGGTCAGTAAAGGAGACGTTTCGTACTTTCAACAGTAGTTGAAAACGTTGGTGTGGTAGTGGTTGTACTCTAGCTGAGGAAGCAGTGGCCATTGGTACAAGCCATAATAAATGTTATGTCTGCTGTAGACTTGTTAGCCGTGATTTTATGTACCTGTCGTGTGAGCGGGAAATGGGTTTAAAGCCACTTTGAACAGTATTTCAAGTACACAACGGCATGTCAGATTATTCAGGGTGGTAATCCCAAAGTGGGGCAGGTCTTGCTTTCTCTCACTTTGGTGAAACCCACGATGTTGCTGAGAACGTAGGATCATAATCAGAAAGGATATGGAATACAATAATGGGGTAGGTGAATTAGCTTAGTTTGAACATTGTTTCAGTTATATCATGGCGTGTCAGATTATTCAGAGAGGAAATGCAGAAGTGGTACGAGTGTTGTATTTTCCCATGCTGCGAAACTAACGAGTTACTGACAAACCGAGGATCGTAATCAGGGCGGATACGGGATGCAGTTATGGGAGTGAGTGAGTTGGCTATAACGCCCTGGACAGTGTTGCAGATCATGGCTTGTCAAATGATTCAGGGAGGAAAGTCATTCAGGTATTAGTTGTTTGCTGTTGCACACCGTGTTTCATGATCAGAGAGACTATGTGATTCGAAACCACGATTATAGGATCCTGGTACAAGGTAAATTGGGGCGCCATTGTATTACATTATGGCATAAAGATATGACATTGCGTAATAAAGCGTCACCATGAATTACCCTACACCAACATTTCAATCAAAAATCGCCATTTGTAGTCGAGTAAACTGAAACAGAAGCACAATGTATAAAGCAGTTCCGCAGATGGACGCCTGCTTCATGTTACTAATATGTAGAAGCACACAGTAATGGCATGTATGAACGGAACATATGTATCAAAACCTAAAGCCAAAGGAATCGTGCCACACAACAAAGCAGCTGCTAGGGGTGTGTGATAAAATGTTGAAATGAAACATGACTAAATAAATATTAACGTTAGAATGTTACTGACAAATATGTGTGAGAATCCATACCCTATCGAAAGCATTTTCGTTAATTGCGCTTTTTATAACAATTTCACCATTCAAACTTTTAATATCAATAAGACGTCAGGTCTTTATCAGAAAACATTATCACGTATTATCCATCAATTAAACAATATACAAAATGATACTTCAAACCTCACGACTGTAGATTGTGTTGGTACTAGATCATCATTACTATCTGTGTATCATTACTACACTATTTTTCCTGTTTAAAATATCAACCAGGATACCTTTAATCTTAAGAACTACATCGTATGACATACTAGCATAGGCTGCTAGGATGTTTCATGTCAACAGTATCATTCCAATTTTCAGCCTCATTAGTGAGTGTGTGAGTGAGTTGGGTTTAACGCCGCTTTTAACAGTATTCCAGTTATATATCAGCTTAATGTGGGAGGAAAGCCCGAAGTGATGCAGGTCTTAGACGTTTACCACTTCGGTGAAACCCAAGAGCACGGGGATGGTGCTGACAAACCTAGAAACATAATTTGGGCGAACCGGGATTCGAACCCACAATCATAGGTTTCTGCACATTGAATCGCGGCGCCTTAGACGACTGGGCCACCCGTGTCGCACAGCCTAATTAAGGAAGCATAGCACGACAAAGTAGACATAATTTATGGATAACAACTTCTTTAATACAGTGAAGGCGACGTTTCGGTATAGACCCTTATATCGTTGTCAAGCAAGACGGTATCAGGATCTATACCGAAACGTCGCCTTAACAGTATTAAAGAAGTTGTTGTCCATAAATTTTGTCTACTTTGTCAGCCGTCAACTTCTAAGTAATGCCTATCAAACAATTGAAGCATAGCACTCTAATTTGGTGTTAATCGTAGGTCGTATTTTCGTATCTCTGCTGAGTATGGCTTAGATAATCAAATTATGTCTATATTACTGATCCGCAATCAGTTTTAAATGTTGGTACGTTGTGCATAAATATGGGCAAACGCATTACTACAATGTGAAACCAGTTGATACTACCCACCTTTGAGCTCTGCATGCCACTGATGTGAGAACGGCTGCCACAAGAAACACTGTGCCTATCGTCAGACCTAAGATGGCCGGCCAGTACCGGTTGAACACAGTCTGTATATTGAGTCTTTTCACTTGAAGCCCTATCTGCTGAGCTTCAGAATTTGATGGTATTGCTACAAATACCTCTTCTTCTGTTATTGTCCCATTTTCATCTTTTTGAGATGTCACTATTTTTACTATTTTTGTTGGTCCTGGCACAAACAATCCATCATTTGGAACAATAACTCTAGGACCTTTGTCGGAAGTCTTATTTAATAGTGTCACTGTAGGCTTTGGCACTATTTTCCGTGAAATTATCGTCTTCTTGGTGTCAATTTTCTTCGCTACAGGTTTCTTTGTATCAACACTTATGCCAATCTTTTTACCATCTTTTTTCTTTGGATCTGTTTCCGTCTTTGCATTTGTTTTTTTCTTCACATCTGCTTTCTTCTTTGCATCGAATTTCTTCTTCATAAGTGCCTTCAAGTCAAACTTCTTCTTTACGTTTTTGGGTTTTGCAATGACAGGCTTACCCTTCGGTGTCTTCTGAGGTGTCTTCTTTGTTGTAGCTACCTTCTTGGTCGGCGCTACTGTTGTTTTAGATTGTGTCTTCTTTTTCTGAATATTTTTCGTCTTTTTAGTCTTGTTGCTCTTGTTGTTCTTGTTGTTCTTGTTGTTCTTTTTGCTTTTCATGCCCTTGGTTGTCGTTTCTCTCTTAGTTGGCAAAGATATCCAGTTCGGCAGGGTCAAATCTATCTTCACTGGCTTTGTTGTCGTCTTCAGTATACTGCTTAATGTTGTTTTCTTCTTTGATGGTGGCTTAATATTTGATGTTGCCTTTCCCTGAGTGGTTGAAGATCTTCTTGTTGTTGTTTTTCTTGTTGGTTGTGGTGTAGTTGACAAAGGCTTCATGGCTCTTTTGGTAGTGGTTCCTATTTTAATACCTCCGTTTCTTCTTGTACTTGTTACATGTGGAGTTTTCTGTGTTGTTTTGAAGTGAACATTACTTCCTCTCGTCGTTGATGTCAGTTTCTTGATGTTTAAACGACTCTCAGTCTGGATACCTTTTCTGCTTGTAGATCTATCACCTTTGACAGTTGTATGGTTGATACCTGTCTGCTTCACCTTTGAAACATCTTTAGGTCTAGCTGTAGAGGTTATGTGCTGTCTGGTACTAGAATTCCTGCCTCTGTTGGTAGGTAATGTACTTGTTCTATACGACGTCCGCTGATGCACTTGGGTGGTAGATCGGCCACCATGTAGTCGAGTCATGGTTGTTGGCATCAACGTTTTCAACATCTTGCTCCTCTCCCAGGGTTTCAATGCATTTTTCTTGGTGTCGTGATTGACTACAATCAAAGGTCGAGTTGTGACGACAGCTGGTGTAGACTTCGGAATTTGCTTTGGATTTGGGGTTGCACCTGCAGCAGCTGAAGTAATAGAAAAACTGTTCTTCTCTTTTTTCATTTCTTCTACTGATTGACCACTGTACATCTTACTGAGAACTTCAGGAAGAAATTCAAATATGTTCCATCCCTTCATTTTATCAGTTGTTTTGTCAATTTTTGATGTGGTGACAACACCTCTACCCTTCTTTGCATCTGGCAGTGGCACGGTTGTCCACATGTGTTTCGTTTTGGTAAATGCATCGGATGATTTGCCATTATTTCGAGAATCTGTTTTTGAAGTTGTCTCAGGAACATTTGTGGTTCTTCTCCTTGCCCACCATTTCGTGGCAGATTGATGAGTTGTGGTGTGGTGTTTCGTCTTCTTCACAGTCACTGGCCGTGTTCGTGCTGTTTCAGGGGTTGTGAGTTTCCTCCGTTGCCATGATTTTGTCTGTGGTATTATTGCTGTTGTTGCCCAGTTCCTCCGTTGCCATGATTTCGTCTGCGGTTTTGTGGTTGTGGTCATATGATTCGTGTTTGTCCTCCGTTGCCACGATTTCGTCTGTGGTTTTGTTGTTGTGCTCATATGATTCGTCTTTGTCCTCCGTTGCCATGATTTCGTCTGTGGTTTTGTTGTTGTGCTCATATGATTCGTCTTTGTCCTCCGTTGCCATGATTTCGTCTGCGGTTTTGTTGCTGTGCTCATATGATTCGTCTTTGTCCTCCGTTGCCATGATTTCGTCTGTGGTTTTGTGGTTGTGCTCATATGATTCGACTTTGTCCTCCGTTGCCATGATTTCGTCTGTGGTTTTGTTGTTGTGCTCATATGATTCGTCTTTGTCCTCCGTTGCCATGATTTCGTCTGTGGTTTTGTGGTTGTCTTTATAAGCTTTCTTTGTGTTCTCCGTTGCCAGGATTGTGTCACAGGTTTCATTGTTGTGGATGGATATTTTCGTAGTGTTCTTCCTTGCCCTGATTTTGTCAGTGGTTTCGTTGTCGTCACTGTTTGTGTTGTTTGCATCTTCCGTTGCCATGATTTTGTCGGTGTTGTTCTTCTTGTGGTTCTATCATATTTAGATGTTGCATCCATACCCTTCATTGCTGAGATTGTTGACCACACATCTGATTTTGAGTTCTTGTTCTTTTCTTCAGATTCCTGCAAGGGTGATTTGGTATTCAGTGTCTTGGTTGAGGATGGAGATGTCTTTTGGAACACAATTGGTTTTCTGGTATGTCTTCCCCACGACGGTCTTGTCTTTGGTGTGAAGATAGATGAAGTGATCACTGTTTTTGATCTGGAAGTCGGCATTGATTGGGTGGTGGTTCTTCTTCTCCAGGACCTTGTGCTATGTTTTGAATACATAGCATTTGCTGGTTTAGTAACACTTTCAGTTTTCTTCTTCCACAATTTGGTTGAAGGAGATTCAGTGTTTGCAGTGGTGGTTCGTCTCTGCCAAAATCGTGTTGGACGCCCAGTGTATCTTGCAAACTTCTTAGAGTCAGGTTTGGTAAATACTGATTTTCTACCCGAGTTTGTTTCAACAGTAGTTTTGTCATTTCCTTTCCTCCTCTGCCAGGTCTTAGTTGGTGCATTTGTTGGTATGGGCGTTAAACGTGATTCAGGTATATCACCATCTGTGGACGAAACTGTTGGAGTTGTGGTCTTCACTCTCCGCCACCATCGTGTTGGTCTGAGGGTATATACAGTGTTCCTGCCACTTGATGCCCCAGTAGATGTACCAACAAAGGTTGCAGGTGTTGTTCTTGGCGTTTCTTTTCGATTTATTCGTTTCCACCACCTTGTCGATCTATTCACTGAAGGGGGAAGAGTAACTTTTCTGAATTTTGGCTTGGCTGCTGTCGTCCTCACAGTCTGAGAAGCTGAGGATGTCCTTCTCTGCCACCAGCGGGTGACTTTTCTTGACGTGCTGCGCAAAACTGGCATGCGCGTTGGTGCATAATTTCTTCTTGTAGTATGTTGACCTCGCGGGTTGTGTCTAATGTTTTGTCCAGAATCATTTTTCTTTGGTTGCGAAACTGTCTTCTTTGATTGGTTATCTCTTTCCCAGTTCTTCAATTTATTCAAATTCTTCAGTTGGAAAGGTGTTTTCTGGGTTGGTGCTGGTCCCATTGGGATTGTTCTTCTGCTAGTAATTATTCTTGTGCTCATCAATCCTTCCCATATATTAGTTGTCTTTCCTTTGTGGACATTTTTCTCTCCAGTAATATAACGCCATTTTCTTGTATTTCTTGATGTGTCAAAATGTGGTGGTGTAGTAGTATGCCTATTGTTGAAGGTTTTGATATTCAACGGTTCCTTAATGTTACTTTTAGGCCTAGATATCTTTCTTTGTCCGTTATCTGTACGTTTAGGAGTGATTGTGGTTGGTTTCCATTTCCCCCATCTTGTTGTTCGGGGATACTGTGTATTCTGAACTTTTAAGGTTGATAACGTTTCTTTCTTGAAGGGGCTTTCAATAGGAGATGGTTTCTTGACTGCAGGTTTCAGTTTTCCCCATCTTGGAGAGCCAGTAGTTGGATGTCCAGTCATTTGGTTGTGCTTGTCTGTGATCCGTTTTGAGGGAGCTGCGGATTGAGCTTTGTTTCTCATCCCTGGCTTCCGTATCCCCCACCTTGTGATCTTTGTGCTGTCTGGCTGAGGTGTTACAGTGGTATGAAAACGGGTTGTAAATTGTTTGCTTGTCTTCTCAGTGAAGGGGTTCCATCCACTCATCTGAGTAGTTTTGTCAATTTTCTCAGATGTTGTTTTTCCTGATTTAGAAACTTTAGTAACTTTGGTTGACACTATTCGAGTGCCTTTATGTCTGTTCCTTCTGGTTGTGGGAACATATTTCGGTGTTGATGCCGTCACTACAGGGGCAGCTTTCTTAGGAGTTTCTGTTATACTGACAAGTTTCTTTGTAGTTGGATTCACCCTTCTCCTGTGTGTTGTTTGGGGCTTGTTTGTTGTTCGGGTAGTGCCGTGGGTCGGGTGAGACATTGTTGTAGATCTCAGCTTCACAAATGGATTGACTTTTGCCTTTGATTTAGGAGTCTTCTGTGATTTGGTTGAGCTAGTGGGTACCTTCTTCATCAGGGAGTGGCTGATCTTTGACTGTTTCGTCTTCTGTGTCTTAATCTTCATTCTTTTGTACTCATCAACAACATCTAATACCTTTCCTTCATTCACACCAGCTGGTAAGACTTTCAGAGGTGGCAGGGTTGGAACAGTCTGTGGTCTCTGCCACCATCGTGTAAAGTGAGTCCATGGTGCTGATCTAGAGGTTGTTACTCCCACGGCCTTTGTTGTCTGCCATTCCCACCATTTTTGTTTCATTGTTGTTGAGGGATACATTTGTGTAGAAGTCTCACCATTCCCAATAACGACTTTGGTTGTTTTGAATGGAGATTCTTCAATTTTAATATTGCTTCTTGTTAGGGTTGTATTTTTGGGTTTCTTGGTGTGTTGGCGGATTTTCAAATTGGTATCATCAGTTATCATTTTCTTCATATTACTTTGGACCATGCTTTTGAGATCCTTCAGCATATCTTCTTGCACCTCTGTCTCCTTTGATGGTTTTACAGGTGCAAAGGGACTATTGACAGTGGCTGTGAGAGGTTTCACAGTTGGTCTGACTGTTCTGTGCATGTTCTTCCCATTGCTTCCTGTGGTCGATTTTGGTGGTGTGTATGGACTTTTCTTCTTCATATGAGACACCGTTTCTACAGTTGGTTTGGTCAAACTGGGCTTTGTTGTTATTTGAACCTTAACTGTCTGTGTTGTCGGCTTGAAGGGACTGCTTACAGAGGGGACCTTTTCAGAGGGGCGCACAGATGAGGTAGATTTCATACGTTTGGTTGTAGGTGGATGTGTCTGGGTACTTTGTTTTGTTGACTTTGAGGCAGCCCATGATTGAAATGCTCGTGTAGTGACTGCTTGAACATTAGGCGATGAAGATGTTTTCGTTTTACGAATATTATCCATGAGTGTTTTTCTTGCTATATTTGATGTTATTGCCTTCGCTGTAGTAGAAACAGGTTCTGTTTGTTCTGTTACAGAACTGGACCACGGCTGAAATGGTCTTCTGGGCGCATTTTTGCGAATGGACTGTGTAATCTTAGTAGACATTGCTGTTGCCTTGGAATGATTTTCAGACTGTGGCCTTTGTGTTGATACCTTTTGTTTTGATATATGTCCAACAACAACTGCGGGGATTGCCTTCCTTTCTGTCTTTTTTGGTTTAGGTTTTGTGGTTGGTTGAACATAGATTGATTTTGAGCCACCCCTCTCTGTCGTTTTGGATGGTAAACGAACCATTGGTTTAGCTTTGTCTTCCTTGTTTTCATGTTCAGCTTCATACATAAGTTCATATCTGTTCTTTAGGGCACCACTGAAATATTTTCTCTTTCTCTCGCCGAACCGTTTCCTTGTTGTTTGATCTTTGAAAGATGGTGTTACATTTTGAGTGGGAACAGTTGGAGCAGCCTTGCGTCTTGGTTTACGAGACGAACCACGCCAAACATAGGTTCTAGTAGTGTGTTGGTCTTTGTATGATGTAACAGTCTTAGTTTTTCTTGTGTGTTCTTTACGATGCTTATCAGTTGTTGACGCATGCCAGAAATAGGACTGGGTACTAGGCGAGAGTATTTCATGTTTCTTTGCCCAAGACTTCTTTGTAGACTGGGTTTGCCACTTATCTTTTGGGAAGAATTGCTTCTTTTCAGTTACAGCTGATGTATCTTGAGGTTGCTTCGTTGCTTTGGTTGGTTTTCTCCATGGACTCTGTTTGACTGTATTAGCTTTCTTCACTTGGCCAGATGCCTTTGTAGATGCTGTAGTAACTGGTTTCTTCAACATTGTTCCTGTTGTGTGGCCTTTAATGTTTTTCCTTGTATATGATGGAGTCGTGGTTGTAGCACCTTGGGGCTTGGAGGAGGTATGAGGTAGTCTATCGGTGCTTGTCACTGTTGATGAATGATGTATCCACTTCCAACTGGCTGTTTTGAAAGTGTGATAAGGATTGCGTCTTGTTGATGATGGTGCAATTGTAGATCTATCAACTGGTTTATCAGATGATATAACAGCCTGGTTTGTTACAGCATCCTTAAATGTACGTGTCTTTGGAACGGGCGTCTTTCCCAAGGATATAGGTTGTCTAGAACGGCCAGTTGAGTAATAATTTGGTGCCATCGACGCATCAGTAGTTGATGTCATGTAACGTACGCTCTGTTTCCTGGCACTAGAGTCATTTTCATTTGGCTTGCTGAATGGTGAAATACCATGCTTGATTGCCAAGCCTGACTTCTTCTTCGCTTTGACGTTATGGGGACGGATGGTATTAACGTCAGTGGTATGCTGATTTTTTGTTTTACTTTTACGTACACTGGATACCTTTATAGCGTCTTCTCCGTGTTTACCCACGGCAGGGGTAACTTTTTTTACGAAACCTCTGCTATTGGATGGCCTCGTGTAAGGATTCCGAAATCCCTGCCTGTTCACTTTTGTTCCTGACTTTATAGATGTCTTCAGTGCATTTCCTTTATGCTGTGACTGCCCCTTTACATTTTGCGATGCTGGCCATGATCTATGGGCGTCTGCGGCGACAGGAGCAATAGCAATGTTTGTTACAGCCTTTGCACTGATGCCCTCGTACATGGAAGTTGTCTTTTCAGATGTGCCATACACCTTCCGTCTTACATTTCTGTACTTCTCGTCTCTTGATCCAATAGCGGGGGCATCGAAGTCGTGATTGTCAGCTCCGGTACCTTCGTCGGTGTTGTGTGATTTCTTCCATTCACCATTCTTCCACTGCAGAGTATGGGAATCATTCGTCAGCTCAAGTGTAGTAGTTGGATGCGGCGTCTTCTCGGATGTGCTCTTTGGAATGTAGAGGCCAGGTTTAGTTTCCTGTTCCTTTCTGTCCCAGGGCCAACTTTTCCATTCTGGGGGAGGTTGGAGGCAGTCGTTAGCGGTGAAGCAATGGACGGACCATTCGAATTCAAGCCTGAAATAGAGGAGAAATGCTGTTTAGATAATGTAATTACATAAACATTTAGTAATGTAATGTTTGCTGTTGATGACATTGTTACAAACAATATATGTGATCTGCATTTTATTATCTCAAAGAAATGAAAATCAGTTACAAAATCTATTTCTAATTCTGACAAGACATATTGTAGCCTTGTGTCACAATACATCGTTATAATGTAATGAATTCTACTGATTTTTCAGACTGATTAAATAATAATTTGTGTGGTTTTATAACTATCATATTTGGATACAGTGGCAGTTTTATGTACTGATATGCAACATATGTAATTGTGAAATTCTGTTTTGAATGTATTTGTTCCTTGTTATCTTCCAGCCTACTTTTACTATCAGCCTATATAAAACTGAAAAAAAGGAGTATAGTGTTTCAATACTCTTCTCTCATGGAAGCCACGATAGCCATCAGTTAATGAATTTCTGCGCAGAAATCATAATTACCCAATGTTATACGCCTTTCCTGTGTCATCTATATGGATATACGTTTAGTGTGAATGAAGAATGGAAGCATGCTAGGGTAATGGTAATAGACCAAATATTTTTTCGGGAGAATTCAAGGAACGAAAGTCTATTGCTGATTACCAAACATATGATACATGTAACTAAGCAAAATATGGGACTTGGGGCGCTTTGTGTATGTCATGTCAGACAGATGAAATCGGTTCTTTGTATTGCCTTTAATACGTTCCATCAGCGTACATAATTATATACATCCTACACAAAGTGGCTCTTAACGTAGTTACATATATTATGTGTGATCTATAGCATAAAAAGTATGTACCATATAAGAAAAGAAACTGTAGGGAAGATCTGAGAGGCATTAAAATATGATTATATCATAGTTTATGCTTGCTATGGTAGGCCAAAGTCACTTACTGAGACATAATAATCTTCTCATTCGAAACTATCATTTGTTAACAATTTGACAGAACAGCAACCTATAATTTGGTGTCGACATCTGTCGCAAGTTTAGACCGATCACTAGAGCACGTCCTTGATAATCTAGTGTATTATGAGTGAGTCGATTATTCGAATGACACTATGCCGGTCCAGGGTACTTATCTCAATAGTATGGCGATAAAATATACTGGATAGGATAGTCGAGGATGACTACAGCAGATTATTAATAAGTAAATGTCATAACTGCCTCAGTGTTAGTACACGTGTAGGTAGTCACTTCTTTTTACATCCTTCCGAAGACTATCACAACAAAGCATGGTGCAGCATATATATGTGTGTGTGTGTGTGTGTGTGTGTGTGTGTGTGTGTGTGTGTGTGTGTGTGTGTGTGTGTGTGTGTGTGTGTGTGTGTGTGCATATATAAAGATATATACATAGATCTAGTTAGATAGATAGACAGACAGATATAGATCGATATAGATAGATATAGATCGATATAGATAGATATAGTGAGTGAGTGAATATTGTTTTACGCCGCTGTTAGCATATACCAGCTATATCACGGCGGGGGACACCAGAAATGCGCTTCACACATTGTACCCATGTCGGGAATCGAACCCGGATCCAGCGTGACGAGCGAACGCTTTAACCACTAGGCTACACCAAAGCCCCTCGATAGATAACATTTATTTCAAAACAGCAGTGAATCCATCTTTCCAAAAGAAATATTTGGTTAGAAATGATTTTGAGTATGTCATCATGCTACAACAGCTTCAACGTGGTCTTTGTCTTAAGATTGTCCGTACGTCATGTGCAGCGCATGTTTAACTTGGCTTGGGATATGTGGATGGCTGTTGTAGTCTACAAACACCATGTATTTGAACGTGTGTGTGTATGTATGTGAGTGTGTGTCTGTGTGTGTGCACTGTAACAATGAGGTTATATCAAAATGTGTTATACAATGAGATCTTGTCAATGTCAATTACACACGTAGGATCGTCATTGAATACAACATACAAAGTCTTGATACTGGGTCAGGTTTCGAGAACAAAGCAACACGATGCCTTCATCGCGTCACGCAGACAGTTGGGCTTAGTGACATGTCGCGTTGGGCAGTTAAACAACTAAAAACAGTCCTCAGTACATTCTCCAAGTTCAGTACAATGTAAATTCGAACTTCAAGTCGTCGATAGGATGCCCAGAGTGAGACTACAAAGTGTCACGTTACCACTTTACGATATGTTCTGATTGAGCTCTAATCTCGCGGGATCAGAGAAAGCTCTCGCAGCCCAGTTGACTAACCCCTTATTTACCTAGTTTCTTAGGAAGGATTAACAAACGTAATCAGCCTAATTAGATTAAGCATTAGAATCTGCAAGATCGCGTTCACCGACATTGACCTTTCATTTGAGTACTCACGTGAGGGCCTCGAAAGACATTTCCACTTCTAATCAATATTCATATACAATCCAATCGTTAAGACCGAGCATTTGAGATTGGGGGTCGATGTGGTGCTTTTTGCTTGAGACAGAATTCTTTTTCGAAAAGGAGAAGCTAAACATATTTGGGGGACCACAACACAGCCACGTCCAGTCATGAATCATTTTTTTAGTATGTTTTGCGTCTGGTTCTTTAGTATCTCAAAAAGTGTCATGTATTTGAATACAGCCATGGCATTAGACGTCTTCATGTACTATTGTTCGTAGACCAGAGCCCTGTTCCACAAGACGAACTTAGTGCTAAGATGAATGTAACTCCCATACTTTAACGTAGGCCTACCCTAGGCGAAGTGCAAAGATCGCCTTGTGGAACGTGATCAGATCGTTATCACAGATAACACATTAGTAATTATGTTTGTTGCCACTAAAAGTTTCAGGTTTGATCATGCCTCTCCACAAGGTAAACGGTGCAAATACAGAAACGTTTCACAATCTATCCCCATTCTATTTCAACAAATTGTTCCAGTCGACAAACTTTAGAAATTAACACTATATGTACTTTCTTAGCACGTGCATAATTTACCTGGAACCAATTGTTTCTTTCTGTAATATATGCTAATTGATTTGTGGACATGATCTTTTAGTGTTTGTATTGCATTGTGCATTGTATTCATTAAGCTGTAAAGTAGTTGGTATTATTTCTTTTACGAAACGACAGTATTCTTCTCTCGATCTGCAGACACACACTTTAACACTTTACTTTTGACCTGATGAAATTGTTTTTATAGCAAATTATGTGAGTGGCGGGTACTACCGGTAGAGCAGGATGGTTACCGTTTTCACGGACACCTTGTGTCATCACTGCTTTTCAGTGATCCATTTATATAATTTTTATTACTATTTTGCCTTTATCGCGCAATGTCATCTGTTTCGCCAGATAATCGAGACTGATTTTTCTCTTGCGTTCTCGTTTTATTTTTACTTCGTCTTGAGACAACGAAACCAATAATGCCTATAAAGTAATAACAAGTAATGCCATCCAAGTGAGCGCTCAGGGCACTACATTATTATGACCCCGGTCAATAGATCAGTATGAACTTGATTTTCATTCTCCCCTCCCCGGGGAGTATACAACCAAAGCTGCCCGTGAGGTGCTGGAAGGTTGACAGTCACATTGCAATCTCATCCTACCGATACCCATTCACTGTTGGGTGAACAGAGGCATATTGCGAACAAAGTCACTTGCCTACGTGTGATTCAGTGTGGGGCAGGACCAAAGTCCTTGATACTCTTAGGAGTCAAGCTGCCCCGCACGGCCACCCAACCACCTACTCTCCGCGTCTTACATTCCTTAACTTCATCTGAATTGTGGCCCGCGCGCTGTGTCACCACGTACTGGTGTGTTAATTAATCAAATGTACGCTGAACGTAATGTTATTTATTCTTTGGTTGTGTCACCTGGATATTTTGTCACAGCGATTATCTTCAGTACTGAGGCAAGATACTTACAAACAGTTTAAAAACTGATTTTGCTGAACAAAAATGTTCAGCCCGGAAGTCCCGTTAATCAATACATCCTAAAACGTCATCATTTGCAGTTTAGTACTGGTATGCAGTGTGTGTAATGGCTGTAGGCATGGTTTAATGAGTTGGTAAGTAATAAAGCAGCATTGATTGTGGCTTTATACAAGATTTTAATCATGTAAATTACGTACACTAGATACAAAAGATAACGTTTCTCTGGATAAAATACATCAACTATCAAACTGATGATACGTCATGGAGGTCTTGAGTAGGTCAAGGTGTTGAAGGTTTACTTACGATGTTTTGTCTGACTGCCGGTTGCCTTGTGCGACAGCCTTCTGAAAATGCCCTTTCTCGACAGTTCTGCTCAGCTCATTTTCGAACCAATCCACTAACAGTGTCGTGTGGTCGTAGTCGTCGTAGTCGTAGAAGAACACGTTCATCTTCACATGACCCTGCAACACAACATCACGTTGGTTATAGGATATCGAGGATTTGACAATGTTCTCAAGTAAATAGTTTACCATTCTGTTCATATAACATTCATCAGATATTTTCTACATCACGAAATAGTGTGAAAATGGCACTTGGTGCATCATAACGCAGTGTGAATCATTTATCAATAGAACGATGGTCAGTAGCCAGACCACCTGTCGATAGGACGTCTGACGAACCAACATCACGTTTGTACATTGAGATAGCGGACAAATCTGTTGACTCGCGGAATGAGCCGTGCTTAAGACCGGGGCAGTAGCTCCGTGTGCATTGAATAATGACTGCTTGTTTTATCAAATCACCACAGCTGTTAATCTCAGGTGAATATTGACACACTAATCACTGGCAAACAATAGGCATCATAATGTTTTCGCTATTCCGTAATCATGGAGGTGTCTCAAACAGCCGTTGGAGGCGTTTCACCATATGCGTGACATGCACACATGTTTTTGCCTCACGATAAAAGAGGACAAGACTTTAAAGGATCTGCCACAGGTTCATAGAGGCAAATATAATCTTTGATATGGAAGTTGAGGAAGCTTTGCGGGGAACACTCTATGTGAGCCTTAACTACTTGATGGAAGTTTTGTACAAATATGAACGTGCTTCAATTTTTAAATGTGACAAGACGTCTCATGCCAATGTTCATGCATACCAACGTTAAACTTGGTGGTCAATGTATTTCATGAAATCTTACCATGTTAGGCCATTCATCGAAGAGAATAGTGAGGACCATGTCGGTCCCTTCATCTTGGAACGAAATGTCATTGGCATCATATTTCAGAGGTCGGTGGAAGAGGAATACATGGTCATTCGCCCTGTAACAAATTCGGTCATTTTAGTATCGTAGAGACACGACGAACATGAGTAGCAGAGAGATTTTATTATTCATGATCCCTACTTTAGCTAACCAACATTGTAACGTTATGATATGCTACAAAACGATAATACTGATGATAAAGTATGTATCGATGTCAAATCACCAATAGCAGTGTAGTCTGAACATGCATTCATAATCTGGATTATAAAGCGTGATACAATGATTATACATGATGATGATGGCAAATAGTTTTCACAAATGTTTCAATAAACTCATGAAACGACCATATTCACCATCGAGTAAAGTAAACAATAGCAGCAAGAAACGACCGCAAATGAAACCGCCAAAACGTGGCTGTAGTTTAACCTGGGCATGTGTATTTACAGATAGACCTAATATTATATGATTTATATTTATTTACTATTGCCTATGGTAATTACCAAATGCAAACGTTGGCAACATATGCTCTCATCCTAGTAGACCACATATCTACACGAACATGGCATTAAATAAAGAATGGAAGCTCTGGAGTCGTTTGTTCATGTCAAAGAAGAACAAGGTCCTTGTTAGATCAAGCCTTACCTTCCAAGCCCTGAGATGATGAGCCTCATGACGTAATCGCACTGATCGGGGCAGGTGTTACCGCTTTTGGCGGTCTGATCGCAGCAGCTTCCATCGTAGGTACGGCCTTTATGGTTCTCGAAACTAAAAAGTCGGATTGTAAGGACTCCTCTGGCGTCCGTATGATGTATCTGCAGAGTAAAGGAATATATCAATACATCATTTATATCTTGTGTTTGATACCGTGTTTGTGACGGTGGGGCAGGAAACGCCCACCTTTTCGCGAACACCTGGTATGATCCATAATTGATAGTGATTCATGAACACATGCTCATGATACAGTCGAAATCGTACAGTGGATCCGTGGTCTAAGGGTAGAGCGTCCGCCCGGAGAGCGGAAGGTCCGGGGTTCGATCCCCAGCCGCGTCATACCAAAAGACGTTAAAAGATGGTATTTGTTGTTACCCTGTCTGGCGCTCGGCATTAAGGGGCTAAAACAAGGACTGGTCGGCTCGGAGTCAGTATATTGTGTCTGAGTGGGGTATTCATGTTAAACTGCGGCATGGTATCTCAGTGAGCTAGCACTATAAATCGGCATCAGTCCGGACTAGTACTAGCAGCCATACACACACACACACACACACACACACACGTGCATGCACGTCGCTATATAAGTGCAATAATCTTCGACGCGACGTTAAACCCAATTTCACCTCACCTCGTACAGTGGACTTCAGCACAGATTTCTTGTGATCATGGAAATGTTTTTGTGGCTGTTAGTGTACACATTTACATTGACAACGAGATGGCTAATCATCTTATGCCAACGGTTTGATCATTTCCAAGATTTTTCTAATGATTGCGGAAAGGGTTTTTTCGCTGTTAGATATTGTGATATAGTCGGAATCGTACAGCTGACTTCTTATGATTATGGAAATGGTTTTGTCCTTTTATTTACAGAACGGACCGTGGGGAGAATAATTGTAAAGGCAACCACTACGAAGATACGGTCTGATTTCTATCTTCGATGTGATGTGTGAAGCCTATGTATAGTGCAAATAGCAGTGGTAGCGTTGGGATATTGTTAAAAGTGCATCATAACCACTCACTCACTCGCTGGCTCACTCATTTTCAGAGAGGACTGGAAACCGCAACATCGTCCTCATCTTGTTGTCATGTTTCTCATTTATCTACTGTTTCTCATTTGTCTACAGACATGTTTAGAACATGAGGAATGCTATCACTTAATTTGCTTCATGTGACAAAGATATTTTTATCAAAGCATATTATTGGCAATAATGTATACTCAACAGTAACTACTGTGCTAAATTGCATTATTAATAGAACCTCTGTCTATACATGCAGCGTCACATTAGATGTCAGAGCAGAATGCGACCCGTGAAGACCCGGGTTAGAAGAGGTCTTCAGCAACCCATGCTTGTCGAAAGAGGCGACTAACGGGATCGGGTGGTCAGGCTCGCTGACTTGGCTGATGCATGGCATCGTATCCCAATTGCGTGCATTGATGCTCATGATATCAATCACTGGATTGTCTGGTCAAGACTCGATTATTTACAGACCGCAGTCATAGAGCTGGAATATGGCTGGCTGCGGCGTTTAACAACATTGTCAAACAAACAGAGCAGAGTGCGACCACAGGCAAGGTAGCTACTAGCCATACAACCATGTGCATGTATATAAGGTTTATAATTGTCTTAAAGCCAGTTCATTTGCATGGTATCTGGTTGAGAATCTTTGTCCATAATCCTAACTTTCTTTTCGGCCCAACGTTCATGTTTTTAATAACTCTATGACGACATTATTCAGCTTGTGATATTGGCATTGTGTGAATGTGAAGTTCAACACGTTTTGGTTTTTTTAGAAATGACATCTAAACAGCTTTACACGGATATAGTGATATCGTGGCTTGCCAGCTGTTTGTTGCTTGCCATTTAAGGCTGTCCCCGACGAACCAATGAACGAAACACTTGCTTATAGGTATGCCACTATACACTAGACATTGATGTTGATCAACATTCGTTATATACGAAATTCGTGGAAAATACATGTTGCGGTCATGTCTGATAGAAACCTGCGTCCACTTGTACTGCATTCCTTCATCTTCTATGTTAAGATACCCTGAGTGAAGTTTATTGAAACGATTTGCATTTCACTTGTCCATGGTAAACTTTTGGCTTATTTGTAGAGTGCTTGCAATCGCGTTGACTGGTTCTGTGTGTCATACACCTGTCATGCATGCGCAAATCCCTAGGTCGAAGCACCTTTGCCGGAGAAAAAAAAGCCTTACGACACAGGTTAATGGCAAATTGCAAATAAATTAAGACTCAGCCACACAAGATGTTTACTCGCACCAGTAAAAAATCAATTAAGAGGGTAAATGAGCGGTGATTTGTGGACAGATGTGAAGTCACATGTTGTCAGAATATAAATCAATGAACTTAATCAACAAATACTTCCATTCGGCTAACATTCTTTGGAAAAGAGTTGTCGGTTTTCTTTTCTTTTTTTGCCACTAATGTACACTTGTTGCATGACTAAAATATAGATTAAACAATCGACGATGTGCCTTTCCCTTTTTTTATGATTGTTCGCGTGTGAGACATTGTTGCCTGATGAGCAAATTGTAATGGGTATAGGCGAATTCTCAGGTGCTTTGTCTCAAATAACGATTGTCACATCTTAGAATTTAAATATTCTCGTGACTAAGTTTATAATCCCGATAATACGTTCCGCTGAATTCAAGAGAAAGGTTAGTGATTCATTTAAAAAGCAAATCGGCCTTTACTTTAAGAAAAAAAGCCTTCTATGGTTTTATGTGTCGTTTTCTTTGACGATGACTCAGTTCTTCACGATTGCCTATAAATTGTTAAATACCTGCAGCTCAGGTGATGCGTTCTTTATTTGTTAAATAACTGTAGCACAGGTGATGCTTTCGTAAATTGTAAAATACCTGTAGCACAGGTGATGGTTTCGTTAATTGTAAAATACCTGTAGCACAGGTGATGCTTTCTTCATTTTGACAAATATTTCGTCATCATGTTCATTATTTCTTTCCATTAATCAGTGTATGGATAATAATGCTGCATAGACTAAATTGTATAACGAAATCATAATAAATTGCTCTTTGTAAAGTGTTGTTAACATTTCTGTTGTTTAACTTTTACATTTCCACATCGCCTGAACTATACAACCTTAAACCAAAGTAAAGACATGCTTTGTGAGCACAACATCTGAATTCAAGCGAGATCACTAATATCGCGGTTAATAAATTGTAAAATAACGTGAATATTTAATAGAATGCATTCCAATGTTTCATGCCAAATGAATATAATCGTTTTCGCCAGAAATTTCTGAATCAAATCCAAAAATGAGATTTTCAGAAACAATTAGACGGCAGTCGACTGCGAGGGTTTGACGCCAATCTGTTCTGTTTGATGACGAGAGATCAGGTGGAATGAGACATTGATTGCGTCAATGCGGCGTTGTCTTAAACTCTCTGTTCCTAGGTTTTAGTGTTGATCCACTGGGATCCGTGTCATCACGTTGGAGTAGTGTAAATGAACGTGAAGATGAAGACGCACGCATTATTGATATTTATCATCGTTCTGTTATTTGTACTTATTGTTATGATGTTTTAAACGATAGCATGCTAGGTTACGTTACATCAGTTTTTCCATCGGCTTGTGCTCTTTACGAACAACTGTATGATTGGCATCCTGGAGGTTGTCGGGGTAGTAAGAAAACGTACGTCTTTATGAATAACAACTTCTGTTTTATTTTCAAGTAGCGACGTTTCGATGTAGATTCGTATACCGTTATCACGCTGGAAGTACGTAAGAAAGCGTACAACCTTATGGATAACAACTTCAGAGTTATTGCAAATAGCGACGTTTCGATGTAACTCCAGCTTAATAGCGGTGTAAGAATCTACATCAAAACGTCACTATTTACAATAAACCAGAAGTTATTGTTCATAAAGTTGTACGTTTTCTTACTTGTTTACGAATACCTTTAATGATCCTGTCGGATTGGGTTACGGATTGGGTTATATTCTTGTCAACATAGACAAACGTTGTTATGGTTGGTACGTCATTACTGTGTACTATTTATAAAGACAGGAGTGATGAAGTTCAATTCATAGATAAGTATGAAGGATGTTTGTATACTCAACTTGTTATGCTAAGATTCTTAAAATTTGTTAAACAGTCAAAGACAAACTAGCGAAATTCACTCAAACCAAGTAAATAAGAAATAGTTGTAAGTACTAGGTCAACTTAAAGGGGAAATCTGAACATAAAGAAGCTGTAATCTTATCCCCATGTCTTGCTTTGAAGGTAAAGAAGCAATGTAATCGATAAGCCTTGAAGAAAAGCATTCCGAAAAACGACAGTATGCATCATAGCTCGATAGCCGGTCGCCGTGGGGCTTTCTTCCATTTCGATGAGTTGAGGGAAGATAAACTTTGCCCAGCACGTTTCGTGTTGCTATAACACATGCGAAGTCATATTCAAACACATGTGATGTCATCAATTTTATATAAACAACGCAGGAGGATAAAACAAATTTGTCTTGGCGTTAAAAATCATCGATTTCTGCACTTTGTTATGGTGTAGCAAGGAGATTATTGACTTTGAAAGGTGACTGGAATATTTTGCGGGGACCTATGTTTAAAGACAGTGATCCACAGGACCACATGTGGCCTATGGAGACATTTTTGGTTTTAGAAAATGTATACTATTTTGGAAGCAAATATGAAATAGCCGACAAAGAGGGGGGGACGGTTTTTGGAGACCAAGATGTAATCTTCATTCTAAACACAGATGTAACATAACAAATATTTATTGGACTTTCTTAAATTGAATGACAGTAAATAGCATCCAAATGGGATGGACAGTATTTTGCAATTTTATATTTACTAAGAGTAAGAATATCAGTCATAAATACACTATTATGCCCCGCACAATATGTCGGTGTTTGACATGAAATTCCTTCAACGTGCAGTGATGTTGACGCGAACAGCAGTTGTCTGCCGCGAGCATTAAGTCTAATCCACGATGCACACATTAAGTTTATATGGCCATCGTTTTCTCGAAAGTTTTTAAAATATTAAATCTACCTTTCTTTAACTTAAGGTGTGAGCTTACTGTCCTAACTTCGAGGCCAAGATAGAAATGAATCACCTGCATAAACTGTCAGTGAGTCAGTATTTGTTGAATTCAGATTTTAACACGGTTTTATAAGAGATATTTCACATTCAGGGTGACAACTCTCTACAATATGTAACACATATGTCCATCAAATACTTCGAATGATAACATGGTTAGTTATATCCGAGTATTCTGCATTTTTGTGCTGTATGTTTTACTGTAATCTAATGTACTATTACATATGGTCGGGATCAAACAAATCTACACTCGATTTATCTCGTTTAAGGACATGTTACATTGTCTATAACATATGTTATATCAGCAAATCCTGAGGGATATATGTACAGCCATTATTGATCGAAATATAACATCATACGTTAATGTTTTGCACATACATGTAAACGCTACTTGATATCTTCAAAGTAAGTATTTACCCGCGATGGGTATTCATTTTAAGGAATAGAGAACAATACGTCTCTATCGTATGGTTTCACAGTTTCAGAATTCCGAATATAAATTGTTTAGTGATTCACATGTACTTCGTATCTGGGACATTTTGTAAAGTTCCAATCTATCTTCAAATTCTCTGTTATTCTACAAAGCACTGCTAACGCAGAATGACCACAATTGTTCGCAATGAATCACTGTTTTGTGGTGGGTCATACGCTTGAGAGTAAATCCAACAACAGCGTTTGGTCATGGGTCATACTTTGCTGAGTAAGTTTGACCACATACTTTCATTGTTGGTCAAATGTTGGTGAACGTCTGACAACGATAGGGTGACTACTGGACAGACATTCTGGCCACTGTCTCAAATACCACGGTTGCGCAGGACATAGAGGCACATATGATTCCGGGACCATTAGCGTCTGTTTCAACCATCAAGAACATCAAAGACCGCCAACATGTCCCGGCGGGTCATTCTTATGAAATTAGGGATTACTTTTGTTTGATCTGGATAAGTCTACCGACTAAAGCATTTATTACTAAGTCTTTCAAACAAACAAGTCAAACTTTCAGGTTGATAATGGCCCCTACCGCATTCTTATAAGCTGTATAATTCATATTTAATGTTTCATCAAAACGTGAGAGATTTGGACATCGATCTATAAAAAGCGTTGCACTAGCTGCGATTTTCTGTGTCAACAATCTCGCGTTTGATATACAGCTTCCTTCCAGATGGTTTCAAAATTTGCCACGTGATAATGGTTGTTGTTGATTCAGATGGCATTTCATGAGCATGGATAGAAAGGACGTGCAGCAGTGTCAGGTGTTCTCAAGCGGCTTATGTAAATACGCTCTGCCACCGCAGGAAGCTTAGTCGTGCTAAGCACATAGTATCGAGTAAATGACAATTGGAATGCTTTGGGTACCTGTGCTGTCTGCTATAAACAACCGAGGATTAAATTTCCTGTTCTTTCAATATGAAACCCTAATTGCAATAACAGAAACATCGGAAACTGTGTCACAGTGGAAATACCAGCTAATAACCAATGAAAATATGCAACTACTTTAAATATGCCATAAACTTTAATTGGTAGTATTTGTATGTGTACTTCTTCACATTTCACAAATCCAAACCTTTCTTTGACGATTAAGAGAAACCATAGACATTATGTAGATTTGTTTTAATAGTTTAAGTAAAGGCAAAACAGATCATTGCCAATGCAAGAGATTAAGCATACTAGATTTAAAGGGCAAATAAAGGGCAAAGTGATGACACCAGGTGTTCGCGAAAAGGGTTATCATGTCCTGCCTACCGGTTTCACCCTTCAGTCATACAATTTGAAGACCTGCCCAGTTTAGATGATCATGTTTGGTTGCTTTAGGAAACAAGAATGTCTATTCAAATTGTCACTAAAAACAATAATAAATAATGGGTGTCTTTAAAATACATGAGTCTGATTGTATTAAAGAGGGCGTTATTGTAAAGAAGGCAGCATGTTCCAGTTTCTACAATAGGCTGGGTACACGCCCACAAATAACAGAGTTCATATCAGAACGCCTAGCATTCCTGTTTCCTATGTTAATTGTTGTCGTCGGATCAAAATATGATCAGAGCTAGTTTAAATTATCATGACAAACATAGATCCGATCATCTGTATCGGTTGTGTTGACTGCACTGGGCGCTTGGATGATACCTCCCCAGAGTTGGCCCCGTGGAATGTTCCTTGTGTATTTAATTGAGTGAAGTTGTTGGTGTAATGAGAGATAATCAGAATCATACCGCCCGGGAACTAATTCATTATGTGTCTCTCTTTTTGTCTTTCTTGACACTACATTGTTTGATAGGCATTACTAAGAAGTTGACGGATGACAAAGTAGACACGTTTTATGGATAACAACTTCTTTATTTAATGTAAAGGCGACGTTTTGATATAGGTCCTCATACCGTTGTCAGCCTTGCTTTACAGTGAATAAAGAAGTTAATATCCATTACTCGTGTCCACTTTGTTCTTGACACTGTTTGAAAATTAAATTATTTTCTTTTAAATTTCGCAAAACAGCAAAAGAAACATTGAGATATTTAAAGCCGAACCAAACTCTACATGTAACTAACTTAATATTAAGGTATAATGTCTTGTTGCGAGGTTTATGCATTCATTGTTAGTTAGTATCTAAGCATTTGTTATGTATTTTGGATGCCTTATGCATGAAATCATTAAAAGACCTTATCAAACTGTTGTATTAAGCAAACGTAGTGTACAAACAAACATTGTACTGAAAAGGCTAACTTTAGAAAATAAAAAATATAAGTTAGCTTTATGATCAGCTAAGATAGACAAAAATTATTTCTAGTTTGGCAAAATAAACTTTTTATCATAAAAGTCTACAGATCCCGACTACACAAATCTGAAGCATCACGCTTAGTTACAAATATGGAACACTAACTTTGTTTTATATAAAACCTAAAAACTACCAGTGTGTACCTCCTACTCAACTAACCACAAGACGTGATAGGGTTCTAGTCGTTTAAAGTTATTTTACTATTTCTTTTCGCCAACAAACGACTACTCGGTCCGAATAATCAAGAAACGCGACTCAAATCCTTGTGCCAATACTGTATCTACACAATGGCCGCCACTTAACGAGGCTCAATCACGCTTGCTACACATCACTGAGGGGCTACAGTTGACAAGCCTTAGGCCTCCTCGTCTGAAATCCGCTCAAGTTTCTGGGGTCAGTTTGGTATCTGGGGTTACCTGTTCATATGAAACGCCAATCGATTGTTCACCTGTAGCGGATGCCGCACTATACTGTCCCCTGTCTGCAAACAATCAAAGGCATACCTGGTCTCCCCATGTCATTCCCGTGCTTGGACACTCGGACAAGATATGCGACCCTGTGTGACACACAGTCGACAGTCATATCAGCAAATACTGAATCTTATTGAATTTTATTGAATCTTAGCTTGCTTACTCCATCCATGCGGATATAGCGGTTAGAATTTGATAGAATATTATCAGCAGATGGTTTAAATCGCAGTATGTATATTAAGGACATAAAATTAGTTTAAATTACGAAGTTGATGTTTAGTTGGTAAAAAAGAAAGTTATCCTGAATCAATAAACACGGTTTATGTTTATAGGTACGAGACAGGATGTTCACGTTGTATGTTGCAGTCATCCTATAAGTATCATGTTGTCAGTACCAAATGTTGTTTATCAATACAATTATTTAGTTCTTGAAAGGAGTAAACATCATGGTTGACATAACCTGATATTCAAACCATGTTGAGAAGAAACACTTGGTCCAAAAAAAGACTACTTCTAATATTCCTCACCTTGAAATTTCTATCAGTTATGACAGATGTTTAAACAATATGCGGTTGCGTGTATTCAATTTCCCTAGGGTAATACAAACGGCTGTGCCATGTGAATTTTTTGTGTCGTTAATATTTCGCCCCCTTGCGTGATATCTCCTTTGTAAATAAACTGAGGCTTTTTATATTCTATCACAAACTTCAATGGGCTCTTGATAAATTGTTCGCACCTTTTCTGAAATTGTGTCTGTTTAATACAAACAGTGGCTGAGATGACGATTCAGTCAGAATCCAAAAAGAGACTTAACACGAGGAGTTCACACAAATCCACAATATCTACCCAGTTCATAACGAAGATATCACAAAGGATCGTTGGTCCAGAATTTTTAAATCATAAATCCGTAGATGACATAATTAAAATTGAAATATTACTACTTATCAATCACCTCAAATAACTGATTACCCTAGCAATCCTAAATGTTTTATCTTTCAAGATATAATAAGTAACTTATAACTAATTAATTACTACACTATGAGTTTATGTCAATTATAATGGCATATACTGTTATCAATCAATTCATAGGATTAGCAAATGAAAGGTATTGCCCTTTTCATTGGTTGTGTCATTAAAACAAAACTTTATTAACATTTTTGTTTTTCGTTCATTAAAATCCAATTCAATATGTGCATCTGATGTGAGTTTCACCATAGAGATTTATAATCAAAGACGGAAATAATTTCCCGAGTACGATCCTGAAATTCGCCACAGAACAATAAAAGCCATTGTCTAGCTGTGAGGATGTTAATTTACTGCACTTTCTATTGCATTTCTAACTTTAAAGTGAAACTTCGTGGAATTCCCCTAGGCAGGAAGCCCTCCCTTCGTGAGTGTTCCTAACGAGCGTCACAACCAACAGTTGCCCCCATCTCTGATTGGATAAGTTGAACAGGATTACACGTTCAGCATTCCTGACTAAACACCTAAGGTGTAATGTCAACAGGAAAAGTCTTAAATGTTTTGCTGCCTCAACTTTAATGCACTTGTTGTCCTCCACAACCATTATTTATTATATAAACTCTAACATTCCTTTTTAATTCTATTTGATTTCTTTGTAACATGATTTGTATTTCATTTGCAGCAGCATCAGTTTTCAAGTGATGCAATCAGTTGATGAGGGTATGGACAGTGCACAACTCACAGTCTAAGCTTGTATTGCGCTGATTTACTGTGTAGCGTAGCTATATATTCCTAGTATCGTAAATCGTATAAGAAGATTATTACTAAAACTTTTTGTGTTAGGTTTCATTCATTTTTTATACATTGCTCTATTTTCGTTACATAAACATGGTGAGCAAATGCAAGATTACAAGATTAAAAGATGAACTGTCAAGTCACTTTTAGTTTTACCTTCCTATGACACTTATATTTATTGTTTTGAATGTAATGTTGAGAGAACAAATGTTATAGGTCTGAGACCTGAAGTGTGTTCAAACAAAATTATACAAAACGAAGTCTTGTTAATTCATACCGAGATTATAAGAAAACATCTATCAAACATGTTGCATGCATCTAATCGTATGAATAACCTGTCATCTTGATATACCTTGATCATCCGCCTTGCGTCTCGCAAACACCAGGTGTCATCACTGATTTTCAGTTATCCATTTATATAATTTTCGGCGCTATTTTGCATTTTACGTCCGGTGGAATCTGTTTCGGTGGACAATTGAAACTGGTTACTCGCTGGCGTTGACGTATATATAAAATTGCGTATGTTCTTGTTTTGCGTTCTGCACTTAAACCACCGTCGGTGGTTTTGCCTTACAGACGCAAACATCTCTATCCGGCTATTAATTTATCCGCCATTGCATATGAAAAAAGAAGCAGTTAACACGTTAAGTGTAGTTTTAACACAGGAAGTCCCTCCCGAAGGTAAACCTAATTAGTGTGGTTATCCGCCTGAAAACTGTATGGCGACATAGTTGTTGACACCAACGACATTCTGATGTAGTGTTCAACACAGCCCATTCTTCTCAGTTCACTTTTATCGATTACACAGTTCTCTATGACTTTGATTTCAACTGCTGGTAATGCACACATGATAATGTATTGGCTTTATTTCATATTTGTGATTGCAATGATAATATTCATGTAAACGACCTTTGCCTTTTGATACGATAATGCAGAGTAAATCGCTAATGATAGAGGGAGATAGGGTAGCCCAGTGGTTAAAGCGTTCGCTAATCACGCCGAAGACCCTGGTTCGATTCCCAACATGGGAACACTATGTACAGCCTATTTCTGATATTCTCCTCCGTTATATTGATGGAATTTTGTTAAAAGCTGCGTAAATCATACTCACACATTAATAATAGTTGTTTTAATCCCTAGTTTTAATAATGATCCACATAAATAGACGTACAGTATGTCTATTTATAGATGATTACACCTGGCTCTTGAGAAACTCCAACAATAATCCCCCTGATTTTGTTTTTTTGGCTTGAGCGTTGACACACGTAATCATATGTTAGGTCACATGCTCGTTATAAAGCCAACGCTAATGCTATGTAAACAGCTCATTATCGGAACAAAGAATATACGATGTTCTTCGTCAGTTGCACTTGACAATGAAAGAAACGGGTAAATAACTTATAAAATACATGTCACGCTTTGAAATTAAACACGTGCTTTGTGTTGGGAAGGAGCGGAAATGCAGCCTGCTTTACATAACACCAATGCCAACTGCTGAAACGTTCAGAAATGAGACATGGACTGTATTTGCACATGACTGAAAACACGATTTATAATGGAAATCAGACAAAGGAAAATATACACACTCTACTAAGTTTACCTGAGCATATATATCATATTTGGTATACTTAATTATATGAAACGTTTTTCTGTTCAACACTATTTTTTATTGTTTCGAACGGCTTTCCAGTCACACTATCCACTCTATATTTTATTTACGTTAGGAAATCTGACATCAGTGTACCCTACCAACGTACGCTTAGCAGATTAATGACAACAGTTGCACCGAGCATCGATGATGCCACTTCCGAAGGTCATAATGTGCGCGGGTCCAGAAAGAGTTTAACGGCGTCGCAAAGAGTGTTTGGTAAGTGTTAAAGTTGCAAGCTATGTTAGGTCAGATCTGATACAACCAGACGACCTGGCAGTTAGTCGCTGTGCTGTGCTGTGCATGTGTGCGTTGGCAGAGAAGCAAAAGTTGGACACGTCCGTATTGGATCAACACTAAGGTCGAACAATAACTGAAAAAATGCCTTTTAACACTGTGAGGTGAATACATTGTTCTGCTATCAAAGTAATGCCTATCAAGCATTCATTGTTCTGCTGTCATCAAACGTACACTTACATTTTTATACAGTGTTTAAGTTGAAGAAAGACTAATATTATTACAGTTGATTTAAATGAATCACGTCTTTTGTATGTGCAGGTTCTCAGGGATCAGACGCCACATAACCTTATTCGTTTGGTTTTAGCATTCCCATCAACCAAGATATCAAGTTTATTATTTTGTTAAGGAATGTTGGACATATCCTCTCATAATGACGCAAATGTGAAGAAAGAGAAAAATGTCTTAGTTTGTGAAGTTTTGACACAGAGCAAACTGGTTTTACCAAAAACACTTCAAATAATTTTACGTCGGTGCTTTGTTTATTGCAGGACGTATGGTGTTTAGTTTACACATTTCATGTATTAAAAGCATCTACAAGCAAACAAGCAATTGGTTAAGACTCTAATGATCGGACTAAGGTGATTGTCTTTAGTATCCGGTGATAGTGTAAAAATACTAAGCTTGTAGAGTTGTGAACAGTTTTAACATGAAACCATTTGTTTGAAATGAAATACCATACATTTAATACTGAAATATATTCGAATATTGCGAGTAATCCATCCCTTCAAATCAGCGATACAGTGCGTTAACCAGGCTGCAAGTTTAAGTGGGTGCAGGTTGTACTTACTGCAGTGTGAAAGCATGTGAACATATAACCTCTCCGAAGGGCCAGCGATAAAAATCCAGTGCATAATTAAATCCGTGAAGCTGCGAGTGATATTCCAAAATTAAGGTAAGTCCAATGGAATACTTACCACAAATCCAAGAATTATCACAGAAAGGAGGAAAGTCCGTAACAACATCTTCCTCACCCTCTGTAACTCTTCTCTACAGAAGGTACAGAAAGTGAATGTCTCCTACGAAGAAGTTCCTCTAAACTTAAGTCCAAGTGATGTGGATGTGAGAGTCACCAAGATCCACCACCTGCCTACACCTCCTTCTTCTCCTAAGTCCAAGTTGCCAATGACACCAGCCCCTTATCTCCAAGTTGTTATGTAATGTTTGGCGGAGCGAGCCTCTTCTCTTTGCAATGATGTTTCTAATTCTGATAGAGACGAAGTCTAATAGACAGTTTTAACACAGTGGAGACATTCGATTCTAATGCTCCCTCAGCGGAGCTTTCCCACACACGCGGTCGAGTCTGCAACCAACGTGAAATATGCTAATATTGTATCAGTCTAATCAATGATGCTTCTACCGGTGCCCATGTGCTCGTTCTGTTTACATCCTCTGATACACTGACATCTGCGCATGCGTGAGTGTGGACCTGTAAGTGGCGTTTAGATCTGTGACGTCACATGATTCGATAGCAGCGTACCTGTTGATCTGAAGAGATCATAATGTAGTCGTACTCAGGCAGGGACAGGCCGGAGGAAACACATTCAAAGAAACTAGCCTGAATATATTTACATTTCTTGTAATTATTTATCTTTCTTGTAATTATTTATCGTCTTTAAACGTGATGCAAAGTCAATCTACCTCGTGTAAGGTATTAGTTTGGGCTCGGTATACCACAAATATGAATAATGAATTATTTGTTTTAGCACAACGTTCATGTTGATGATAAATTTGCTTCATTGCTGTTTCTTTTCAAAGTAATAGATTTCTTTGCACGTTATTGCTCACCTCTCAATTATTTCCATTTATATTTTATATGAATTTAGATTAACCCCCTCTCTAAGTTATTATGCATGAATAAGTACTCTCAATTTTGTATTTTGAAAATTGCTAACTGATGGTATTTTCCTATTTCCACAGACATTGGAGAGTCAGTAAATGTATCATGAAAACGCACGAATATCCAAACATTAAAAACATTAACGGCTAAAGTCTTTTCTTGTTCATTTTCTTGTCATTGAAGTATATATTTCCAAAGCATAGTTTCTTTGTTTTAAAATATGCTGTCTTAATAAAATAAGTTATAGTAATTAATTTCTAAAATATTCGATTGAATTATATTCCATTACTACAAATATATTTTAACGCAATATGTCATGTGGTATATGTTGCATTTGTTTTTTATTAGAAAATAGAATAACTTTAACAATCAACATATCCTGCTGTTAGGGGTAGGGGGAAACGTTTGGCGAACACATGGTGACATCATAGACAATACATTATTCTTATACCACAGAGACATAAGTATGAATATCTCGATTAATTTAACATTTTGTAATACAAATGAATTAAGAATATATTGTTACATGATTTTGTTAATAATTTCTTTTAGGCGTTTTATACATTCTGGAGACATGAAAAAGTATTTAGTCTGTATTAACAGAATCTTGTGGTCTGGACAAGATCGGTTACTGGACAAAGCGGAATGGAAAAAAAAATGTAGAAAAAACAGAAACAAACATTTGGGACGTCCATCAACATACATCAAAATGTATTCACTAGAACAACATCCAAATAACGTATTATTTTTAGGTGCAGTCCAACGTGCTGGACGTTTCATCTAATTACAGCGGAAATTACACTTCATTGAGGTTTAATCCCTTTACTCATATTTACTGCCCCCTCTATGTTTACTGATAACGAGGTCCTGACAACACGTGACCCAAGCTCGGACAATATGAGCCGTGATGACACCCTATGCAAGTGAAAATATCGATCAGTTATTGCATATCTACATTCACAGCGTGGTACTTCCCTTCACGAGGCCACCTACATCCTTCACGTGTTGGCTGGAATGCATATAGACTGATATTCACAATTTGAATTCTTGCCCTTGGCATTATCAAAGGTTGGCATGCCATTACTTGAAATAGGGACACGTTATTTTCAGAGGCTGTTTCTTGTGCTATATACAACTCTCAGCTATGTCTAGTTATTCGGAATGGAATCATAATAGTTTCTTAAACCAGGCTTCGTGTTGTTTTTTAATCGATTAGAACCATTAGAATGAAAACTGGTAAATAGTTGGTATTTGTTTATCATGATGGCGTTTTGGTGTATCGACACATTCGTGAAATGGTGACATTGTATTTGAGGACGGAAAGGTTAATAAAGGATATTAAATATGTAAGGCTCTGCGGTGTCTTTCGGTGATTTCAAAGCAGATAAAACCCTTTGTTGTTCAGGCCGACGAATTTTGGGACCATTTATTTTGTTAACCAGAATCCATACAGGGTGAAATGTGGATAATGACAAGAAACTTATAGACAAATTCTTATTTAATTAATATGCTGAGTTACTTTTCTAAATTGTAATGGGAGGATTTTCATCATGGTAAGTTCTAAATGCACATTTGTTATTTAATAGTTTCGTGCCATCCCTAATTTCCTATTCAAACAGGTGTCTTCAATATTAACTAATACACATTCTTTACATAGGGCAGGTAATAGGCGTCCACTGGTGTCTGCATTGTAATTAAAATGTTTCAAGAGTGTAGACTGTGTAATATTGTTGTTGCTGATTTTGATTATGGAGACAGATATAACTGTATGAATATCTTTATGATAATTCTAATAATATGAATACCACTATCAAGACTCCACACATAAAAAGGCGTGCTCTAGGTGTTAAAGCTCTTAATTTTAATATATTGCAATCCGTTTTTGACTGAAGTCAAAGAACACTGAGACAGAGGTGACCGATTATGTTTATCGTATATGCAGCTCAGTCAGTTAACAAGTCTTTCATAAAGGCAAATACTCAGTTTGTTAGAATGAAGATGCCTATTGATAGACGTGGTTTTCTCTTTGTTGGAATGAAGATGGCAGTTTTCATTGATAGAAGTGAGTATGGTTCGATCTATTTGTACATAGGTTTCAATGATGTGGCAGAACGATCGAGATATATGAAGTAATGTCCATTCGGATCCTTCCTGTCTGCAACAGGTCCGAACTGTAAAATCCTGCCTTGTGAGGGGATCCAGTACTCGGCCCGAAGTCCCCACTATATAACTATCATACATCTGCACCGCCCCGCCATGTGTTGGGACCTCGCAATGGGTGTGAAGTCTTCCACTATTCCACTGTTAGCAAACACGTATCTATAATTAACCTGCAGTCAATGACAGTCCTGCATATAAATACAAACTCATTGGAGGACTAGATTAATCATTATTTTCGCACTCGATACTGTTTCATTCGCAACTCCAATACGAATAATGTAAGATATTTTGCCAGTCTATAGAAGTCGGAGGGAGAATGTAGGCAGACAAATGCTTACTTCGGAGACAATCTTTGAACTTCGTGATGTACTCACTGAAGCATTTCATCACAAGCAGGCTACATTTCCTAACCGTTGTCAAATAGTTTGAGCAGGGATAAAAACTAGATTTGAATGCACCCCCGAGCCGCTGTAGGCGAGAAAGCGTGCAAACAGACAGGTTGAAGTTGCGGGGGGTTTCGCTTTGCTTGCGAAATTAGCACTGTAGGTTCAAAATCAGAGCTTGATATAAATACCCTTACGAATGAAAAAAAAGGTTTCCTCATATCTATATGTTGGTAAGAGAGCCTAATAGGACAGAGAGTGCAGTATAACATGTCTTCAGTTATCTTTTTAAGTAACATGCAGAAGGTATTTATTTTTAATGAACATAATTTGAATATAAATTCAATGACTTACACTGACATTAACATATTAAGAGGCGGGATGTTCTCTTTAAACGTAATAGTTACATTCCGAAATGTCGATGAATGTGAAGTATAAACATTCAGAGAAATTGGCGTATGTGTGAAATATTGTCGAAGCTGGCAGCGCACCTTTGGTGGAAAAGTCAACCTCAATAACACATACTAGCATATGAGATCAATATGATGACATGATGGAATAGTTAATAATATTTTTAAAATTGGCATATTGAACACATGCATATTCCCCTGCACCACACTGTTTGATTATATTCCCTTCAGGTGTTGTCGAGATTTCCATCTTTGATCCTTTAATCATTTGAGCTTGTTATTTGTTGTTCTTATGGCTGTGGTTTTCGATTTGGGTTGACGCAAGGAATCAAATTGGACATGTAAATGTTATTCCTGCTTAAATGATTTGTTTTTGTTGTTCATCCTAAATTGTTCCCCCGGCGACAAAAAATACTTCTAAACGACCGTTCACCCTCTGAGGACAGTGATGTATGATGCCTGACCAAGGAACCTTTGCGCTTTGACATTGGCCTTTCTAAACATATTAAAATCCTTTCAGGTTCCAGTGAATTCATGTGGATAATCCATGACAACGAAGACTTGTCGACAGACCTCCTCTAGTCTTTCAGTAAACACCAAAGCTGAGTAGATTTCTGCCCCCCTAACACCTGTTAATGCGTTAATAAGTTGCTTGACAACATGGGGAAAGAACCACAAGTCTCCTGATCATTTGCACTATATTAAGACGGTGCAACACATAGCTGTCATGTCTCCATTGCTCGATGGCAATGTTGTATCAAAGCATTACAAGATGGTTAAATAGTACAATTCGCCTGTTTGAGATTCTGGTTGTTTCTTCACTGCTTGGAGAGAGATTAAGTCTTGAAATGTTTTGCCACTAAAATTAGGCAGGGATAAAGGAGCAACGTCCAGTACTCTGTAAAGCATAGGAAAATAATTCACTTTGCTGAGTACCCACAACAAAGCAAATATGAACATACATGCAATACCTTGCTCACGAAAAGCTTATCAGTTTGATTTTATATTCCTAACTCGATGTACGTGCTATGATAACGTTGTAGCGCTTTCTAATTTCTTGAAGAGAATGTTGTCCCTGTATGAAACAGTTGTAATATTTTGAGAAACCTCAACTTCGCATTTACTAGGAAATGTCTATATCATCAAGAAAGCACAATGTGTGATCAGGGTGGTTAAAGATTAACATTCGGAGGTGTAACAATTGCATTGAAGGTTTCTTAATGACAAAATCCATCAAACGCTGAGTGTCATAATAGGTTGTTTACTTGTGTTTTTGTATCTTGTACCATGCGTTGTAGTTAAGCATCTGTCACGCCAAAGGACACTATGATTCATGCATTCTTGCACACTAGCTTATTAGTCTTGATTAAACCAGAATTGATCGTTCCTCACTAAAGGGTACCTATATAGATTCAAATATTCCAGTACTAATACCCATTAAAGGGTTGCAGAAGAATGCATTAATGAACAGAGGTCTGTGACAGCTTGCTTGAGCACATGTGTGTGCTACTGCATAAAAGGATGACAGTATGCGAATGACCGATATTGTTAAGATAAGACCATCTGCAAGATTCTGTCACCATGATGGGACCATGGCCTCTATGGTAATGACGTCACAGAGGTGTGTGTTTTTTTGAAGCGACGGGTCTCTGTAATGCCAAGTCCTCAACGACGGGCCAACTTCGCCGCATGTTGCAAGTACCTCTCCTACACAGTTCAGGAATACACGTGAGGCAGCGCTTTGTGACCAAGACCTATGGTATGGCGATGTCAACCTAACGTTGAAGACACTCACTGTTTTACAAGTAAGTAAGTAAAAACGACATGTTATTGCAAATGGACATTCTAAGAACTTTAAGACTGCTGTGTACTCAATTTGTGTTAGATATTATACAAACTTGAGATGCTACCCTGCGTTCTTTTGTACAGTGTGCTTGGTTATTGCTGCCCTACACAGAGGCTCAGGATGCGAGGAGAGGACATCACGACAACAGTTTCTAATGAGACACGTGGGTATTCATGTGTATCGCCAGGCTATGCAACGATGCATGCTCCTTGTGTATGGTGGTGTAGGAACCCAAGACATGACGATGAAACTAGGTAAGACATTATTTTATCTTCATAAATACAACCACGTTCAGTGTGTAAACCTTCTCCTGCAACCTGGTAGAAAAAGTCTGAACATATACGAATTTAGAGTCAATGAAAAGTGTAAAAAAATATGCTGTATTTGACTTGCGTTTAACAACTTGCTTAAAATACATTACCCTCTTCTCCATTCACGGAAACGCGAGTCACACACGAACGTAACATGACTTTTTACCAAGTGACTTGACTTTGGCATAACTTGAAAGACTTTGATTATCCTTCGCCGGTTTTACGCTATTCAATGTAATCATCTACGCATATAGTGAGGCATTTGTTTCCGTTAGAAGTACGATTCAGGTTGCTGAAGAAAAAAAATGTTTCAGATTCTCACGCCTATACGGCCAATTCTGTCATGTAAGGTAAAGCAATCAATGTTTTGGCATATTATTTTCAAACCGCTCCAACAACGGTTATCCCAAATATAACATTTGTTACATTTGACCATTTTCTAAATGGCATTGTGTGTTCATGTTTCAACCAGTTTTTTTCTTTCAAAGTTTCAGTGGTGGTCCTGTTATTCTGATGTGTCCACTTCCAGGGGGCTTCAAGCCTGGATCCAGTGGCCTGTTCCTTGTTCAGGAATCCGCTGACTCACTCGGATGTTTCACTGAAGGATTAGGCTTCATTTCATTAGTCACGGCTTATCCCGAATCGGGGCAGACGTGAATATGAAAATATAAACAATGCATTGAATGCAGTCAAGATTTGTGTTTAATTTTCATGATAAAAACAACAGCTTTCAGAATTGCGTCAAACTGTGACCCAACAAAGGCAACAGCGACGGTGCTTCCACGTTGACACAGCGTGCTCAATCACATGGCTCAACTCTCAATGAATCAGTGCTCAAATGAACCAGCGAACAATTAATTTGTTCAACAAGTCAGAGCCCCTTAATTCCAAAACGGCTGCATACAAGCCCTACTTCACCTTTGGTTGCTATGAAAACGTATTGAGTTGTTGCAAATCTGAGCAAACTGTCTTCCTGGAATTTGCGGCAAACACCAGCAGGGGAGTTTTTGCCTGTGTTCATTATGGTTGCCTACCTGACTCCAGTGCCTGCAAACATCCATGTAAATGCTACCTCTCTTTACATCCTCTGTTACCCTAAGCTGTAAAAACAAATCACTTATGGTAAGACGTTTTTAACAATTTTAACCTCACCAATACGCAAGTATATTTACAGGATTTAATGGTTTCATACAGGTATACGGAAAACAATTAGAGCTCACATCTTATTTCTTTTTGATGCATCTTTTACGAATAGGGATTTGCAAGAACTTAATTATATGTAAAAAGCTTATATCATGTATGTTCATATGGTATCTGTGGCTAATCATTGTTGTCAAATACTATTTGATCACCTGTATTTTCAAAGATATATGATCAATGTTAACGTATCGTCTCAGTACCTACTTCTATTCTACTTGAAGTTAAGGACCACCCCATTCTTTCACATAACAATTGTTACTCTATCATGACACGACAGATTTACTATAGTAATACCAAATTATTGGGTGGTCCTTACGTATTAGTTGAAGCAGTTTATGTAACATGTTCACATGCAACCATTTTCATTTAGACAATATAATAGGTAATAATTGAAATAATGTCTCAGTATATGTATCCTTAGATGATGGATTCCTCAAAATCGAGTGTGGTCTTTAAGGAAATATTGTGCATAAAACAATTGTCGTGGTATCTCTTGGTCTACAAACGCTTTCATGGTCATTTTGTAGACGTAATATTTCGAAGCAGAAGGAAAATATATTTTAACATTATGCAACTTAACCTTGAAAATATGCTATCATCACGTTCAATGTCATAATAACTATCTATGTGTCTACCATGTTATTTTTCAAGTAGAATTCTATAGGCACTGAGATGATACGTTAACATTGATCATATATCTTTGAAAATACAGTTGATCAAAATTTATATTTTGAAATATTTGAAAAATCATTTCACAGCTAAACTAAACTTTGGACATATATTTCTGTAGAAGAGGTTACTTTCGATTGTTGGCATGTTCCCGACATATATCAGTACATAATCTTAAAATCATTGATATACATATCTAACCAGGCAACCATCAGACAAGTCGTATCCACGAATCTCGGAATTACAGATGTAGATATGTGCAAGGTTTCATTTAGATAATGTTATTTTATTTTTAGCATTTCGTATAGGATTTAATGTGTACCAATATAAAATGCGCTTTGGTGTTGTCAGGTACGGGTACAACAGCAGGTGCACATGCCTCTAGTGTTGTCAGGTAGGGGTACGAAAGCAGGTGCACATGCCTCTAGTGTTGTCAGGTAGGGGTACGACAGCAGGTGCACATGCCTCTAGTGTTGTCAGGTAGGGGTACGACAGCAGGTGCACATGCCACTAGTGTTGTCAGGTGGGGGTACGACAGCAGGTGCACATGCCTCTAGTGTTGTCAGGTATGGGGCACGACAGCAGGTGCACATGCCACTAGTGTTGTCAGGTAGGTGTACAACAGCAGGTGCCCATGCCTCTAGTGTTGTCAGGTAGGGGTAGGATAGGAGGTGCACATGCCTCTGTGCGGCAGTACGACTGACGTCATTCGTCTCATACCCGTATCACACATGATGGCCAGGATAATCCTTGTATCAATATGTCCAGTGAGGGTGACGTACTTAACATAGTCTTCGCGATGACCCTACATCCCCTACATAGTGTATAACACCAGGACATCAGTTCTTATTGAATATTCTGACTGATCAAATACAACGTCCATCTCTTGTTGACCTATGTATTGACAACAGTGGTCATCCTGTCCGACCCTGCCTGACCGACAGAGAGACGGATGTTTATCATAGTCAACAGATTATACACACATTAAGTCACGTTCAACTTTCATAGGGACGTTTATGGTATCTGAGAAGACGTATACAAATATATCCGCGTTGAAAGCACTGATACGCTGTTTGCAATGGGACACACCACCTTGCAGGTATTGTGAATCACATGTGATTGACTGCCGTACAGATGAAAATAAAGGTTCACAATGTTCAGTCGTTACTTTCACGTTGTTCACAGTTACACATTTTAGCAGTATGATTCAGATCTGAATATACATGTACGTATGATGGACATTTATATATATGCATTCTTTTCACGAACACCTGGTATCATCACTAATTTATAGTAATTCTTAAACATTTGCTGTAATCGGAATCAGACAATGCACTCTGCTTTTGGTAGATATTTCTAATGATTACGGAAATGGTGTTGTCGCTTTAAAACACATGACCTCGGGAGTGAAACGAGAATGGACACTTTAATAAGCGTCCAGATAGAAGTTGATTTAATTAACTGGTACATACTTGGTTATGCCCAGTTATATTTTCTAATATGCTGCTGTCTATGGACATTGTGTTCTGGACAAACTAACATAAAATGGTATTCATCTTGCATCTTGTTTTGAACAACGCGGGGCATAGTCAGAATCGTAAAATGGACTATTCGGCAGCGATCCTAAAGCTAATATGGAAACGGTTTTCCAACTTTAATATCAAATTTACGAGATTATGTTCTCAGCATATTAACAAAACCTACGTCAGCAATCGTGTACAGAATCAAGATAGGTTTCATATTCATATCACTTTCATGATACAACTTCTCATAGATTTTTATCCACTAAATTTCAAGTAAATGTTTCGACATTTAGAGAAAACACTAATAATATCCGTAATTTACGAGATTCTGCGATAACGTCTACCAATTATCATAGTACGTTTCCATTCGTGTGATCTTTATAACTTTTCGAAATCAATCGGGCCTGCATTCATCCCTTGACCCTTGATTAGCCTCAGGACGCAGCATATATTCATTATTTACAACACGGGTTGTACGTGGATTCAAACCCCACCTTACATAATCTTGTCGGGTATGTGTTTGATAAATAGGTTTGTTGATCCGGAATGTATCATAATTTTTTGTGAGAATATGCTAGATTATTTTCGTTCGTTGAAGGCAGCAACTTGCCTAAGAAAACGCTAGAAAATATTATTTAACTGGAAACAAATAGAGAATATTAAGGTAAAAAACGTTAGAAGAAAGAGACGAAATACCATGATGATGTGGTGCTAGCATTCTCACCATTCTATGAGAGAACTTGTTATAGAGTATGTCTGTCTTACACGGTAAGCCCAAGATATATCATTTATAGTATGTATTGTATATTATAAGCGGCATATAACATAAAGCATGCAAATATCTATGAAACGTCTACATTGATGCGTTTTTCTTCTATTGTAAACCAATGCTTCTTATACTGAATGTTTTTGATACAAAAACCAAAACATATTGAAACCAGAATCCTTGATAAAAGGTATTCCAATGCCGGCGGACTTTAAGTAAATACATGAAAGTAACCTTTACAAACGTTTCAGAAGGAATGCTTGAAAATCGTCAGATTCAGCGAGAAGCATGCGACAAGTGTTTATTTTTATGACGACTGTTATCGAACAGACAGACCACGTGGTTGTCTCTTCAAGGTTATCTGTTTGCATATGGACGGGCATGCCAACATGCTCCTTGGCACATGGCCTTACTGCTCGCCAATGCATTGAATTATTCAATTAAAACACGATCACATGCATTCTTATTTCAATTTCACATCCTTACAATCTGTATATTGATGTGTTCGAGTTTTTAACTGTCAACCTCATGGACGTCCGAAATAGATATCTTCCTGCATGCATGTCATAGCTTTTGGCAACTGGTGTTGAAAAGACGTGTATGCTATGCAAGCTTGTATTTAACATTGATACTCCATATTTGATAACACTTAAAAGCATTTGAAGCTTAAATAGCATGCCATTATGCAAATAGGGGAGCAATGTTTTAACAATAACATATCATTACTTGAGTTCCTTGAAATGAATCAACTGCGAAAACAAACACGGATTACCGTACTTCTAACAGCAATGTATTCGTATGCAAAAATACTATTTGATATTTCACTTGACTGTTTTCTTTTTTTCATGATATCTAACCGTTAATTTGGATTTTACCGAAATGCAAGGCAAAAGCACAAAGAGTCACCATCGATTAATATCATATTCCGTTTGACGATCCCACGGACGGACATACAACACAATTTGTCGAAGGACGATATTAACCTTCATATGTTATGATTAAATACTAATGAGTCTGTTTTGTTTTGTTTTGTTTTGTTTGTGTGTTTTTTCATTTCTGTAATAAAGTTAAATTCTCACATGCCTTACACAAAAGTTCAAATTAATATTTTGCTAAGAATACTGGGGTAAATTCTGTATATATTTTAAGGGTTGGTGTCTGATTTGAATTGATATACAAAGGGAACATGTCTGATATTACATGTTTAATAACTTAATAGCCAGATAGACAGTAGTAATGAATGTGAATTTTCTGAAAGTATACGATACCCCTAATGTACATGAAAGAGAGCCGATTTAGTCTGAATCATGATGTTTAGACATTGGTTGAAGGGTTATGCGGGAATACATACAGAAGTTCAACACGCTTGAAACAGAACTGTGTAAAATGACGAACGAGTAGCCAGTGTACCAGGTACACCCTTCCTTAACACAGTTCAATTTCATACCTGATTTAATACGAAGCGGTTTCAGTTTCAATCAGGAGCTTTGTCATGAAACAAAAGTATCCACATTATTTGCAATTTAATATCACAACCACAACCTCGCCCAGGTTCACTGCGCTTGCAATAGTAGTATTCGAGAGGGGACACTTTGTCGAATACTCACAATTCGGTAAGGATAAGTCATTACAAATAAGATGTGCCTGCGCGTCGTAGTTGGCCAGGCCGCCAGGGGTACCACACGTTGTAAGTAGTTAAGAACTTACCACACCGTGTATGAACGTTTCTGGTTGATATGAACATCGATATATATTATACTTTCCATCAAGCATTTTGCTGGATTTTATATATTTATTCCATCATTATGATATAATGCTGATGATAAAGTATTGAAATAGTATTGAAATGCATGTTTCACATATTAATGGTGAATGTATCAACTGCACGAAATCATCAGTGTTCAGGTGCAGTTTAATGTATCAAGTATAATGATAATGAAGTTAGTTAGTGGTGTAAATTAGTGAATGTCCTTGGTTTTTTTCTTCTCAATGATTAATACAAAAATCTACATTTTGATGAAAGAGTTTGATCTTTTTTGTATCCCTGAAGCCTGATCTAAAGACCGTGTTATGCAAATTTAAATCTAAAATACCAAAGCCACCAACATGTCATTTGGGTTTGAAATAATGTCAATATACAAGTCCCATGACAGAGTATCTTGCACGCGTGTCAGAGAATACAGTCATACAACGCAATGACAAGTACTCGGCTGGATTACCAATGATGAAAATATTTTTTTTCCTGGGGGGACGTTTTTGTTTGGCCGTGACCCAGTTGGAGCCCCTTGTCCCCCAGGCCTGAATGCCCGAGTGTGAGTTGACCTTGAGAATACGCTATCCCGTGTCCCTACTGACGTCATGAGCCGCTCGGGCCTCCATATCTCGCGTTCAATGTTAGTTTTTGTCTTAGAATGCGCGAATCTCCTCTAACTACAATGAGTAAAAACCAAGTCTGACGATAAAACCAACACTGTCCGAAATGCCCATCGATGACCATTTGTGACGCAGTGTTTATAGTGCGCTCGCAGAGCTGACCAACAAAACGGTATTGGAGTGGTAAACACGCTCTGGCACCTTGCATGTAAAAGTTGGACGTCTAGGAGTCATCACATCAAAGAAAGGATATCAGGTGAAAAATCAGCTGTTTGGTTTTGGTTTTGTGTGTTTAGATGATGGCATTCTTGTACTCTTTTTCATCATGCGTTCTATCACCGATGACTGTACGTCAAGGTCAGATGCAGTTGTCTATTGAGGATTAGCACTGTCATACACGAGGCATCTTCCACTGTTACAATACTGTTAATGGAAAACGCTAACACTTACGTAATGTGGTGAACCGCATCAGTAAGAGGCAACATCAAAGCAGATGCCTTTGGTTTCATTCTTGCTGCTTTTGTCGATGGTCATTTATGATGTGTTGCTCTTGTGATTGACATGTAATTGCATACTGTGAGAATCTGATGAATGTGGTGTCAATGGTGTGTTTTCAAACGTCAAGGCCTCTGATGTGTTCGAATCCGTGTCTATGCCACGTGTACTCAACATATTATTGGTATTACATTCACAAAGAATGTGCACGTTACACGAGAAACAATCTTGATGTTTCAAGAATCCTTTGAGGAGAAATATTATTATTTAAGCTTCCAATAGAAATGTGATATATTTTTATATAAAATATATTTGTAGTTTGAATAACCTTGCTGTATACGTGTATCTATAGGGGATGAAATTCACGGCCAACAAGAAGTACTAACTCGAATCCCTCGTTATACTGTGCGTAAGCCATCAAACGTATATCATTATATAACGCCAACACAAGATTATACGTATTATACGAATGGATGAGTTAAAATCCGCGACATCATGTGTTTGCGAAAAGGATATTAAGCACTTCCCGCTCTACCAGGAGCAAGCGCCATTCACACCATTGCATTGAAAAGTAAATATTTACTTTGGACAATATGGAGTACAAAGAAGTGTCACTTCTTCTTTGAAGTGTTTTGAAGTATTCCTCCACAAAACATCATTTAGATAGTAATTATAGATGTAATCTTACACTATTAATAAAGTACTCGTTTGTATATTTACTTCCCTATAAACAGATGTGTACGAGTGGATCCTGAATTATCCGAATGTACAAATAGATCTGAAACGAAATGACAAATGCTTTAAAATTGGTTTGGACATATTGAAAAATTACGCTCGGAACATTTTTCAAAATATTTGATAAAAAACTTAAACCCTTCTTTATGGATGCGAAATATGGGGACATCAAAGATTATAGGTAGTAGAAAGGATCCAAAATTTAGCATGTAAATAGTATCTTGGTACAGGAATTAACACTCCCAATGTAATGGCTTTAGAGCATGTGGACGGTACCCATTGTTCATAAATGCTGGCTAAAATGACTTCATATGCCATCTAATAGACTTCCATGTAAGGCATACGAAATGTTAATGAATCTTGTTTCAGTGGGTAGACAGAACTGGGTAAGTAATGTTAATCTTACTCTGTTTAGTTCAAGTCTTGGGTATGTTTGGGTTTACCAATATGTTGGATGGATAGTTAGATTTCTTAACCTATGTACTTCCAAGAAAGGACGGATATATTATCATCTAGTAGTAGATATGAATATTATACACGTTATAAGAGAAGCCCAGAAGCAGAGAAATATTTAATAGTTTCGACATTGTGTACATTTGATACCGATTTTGGTCGTGCTCGAGTTGGATGTACAAGGCTTAATGTTGATACCGGGAGACATCACAAACTTCCAAAATCTGAAAGATTATGCACATATTGTAATCTAAACAATGTCGAAGATCTGTATCATTTCACTTTTATATGTCCATCCTTAAGATATATTCGAAAGCAATACCACATAAGTATGTAATGCGACCGTCGGTTCAATAATTTATTCACCCTTATGGTAACCTCAAATTATCAAGATAAAATTAAATTTTCGTTGTATTCATTGAAATTCCTGCAATCTGAATAGCTGAATTGGTCACGTGTGATTGCATTCATTTCCCAATGAATGTAAAAAATTAAGCCACGCCCACCGAGGCTGACTACTTTTATTACTGCGAATGTCGGGGAATCCCAAAATTACAGTCGAGGGAATTCCCTTTCTGCTCCCGTGTATCTTCATGTACAGGACATTAGGCGAAATTCATGTATATACATTGTCCAAACAACTCTTTGAGACTGAAGGCCGAGTAGGAATGAAACAGCAAACGTGCAGGCTCGCTCGCCTGTTTGTTCCCGTTCGCCTCGGTTCAACAACTTTCATGTCTTCTCCCAAACATATTTGTTCCGGTTCGTTACAGTCTGCTTTTTGCAGTTCTACTCTCCGTTGATTGGCTGCTGACTTTGTAGGTGTGTCAAGTTATATGCATGAATTAAACAATCCCCTGATTCATGTCACGACACAGTATGTATTCCTACACCCGGAATGTTTATCAATCTCGTCAGTTTTGCGTGCTTTCATACATACAACTGTTTTTTTATGAACTAGTGTAGCTAAAACATGTTTTCGTTGTCGAATTTAATTATAAGCATTGTCTGTGTATTGTTTCGGTTCATTGAGATATGAGTTGATGTGCAAACTTTTGTAAGAATCCGCTACCCGGATTCATACAGTTTGCACATCGGTTTTTCGATTTATGCCTCAGTGAACCGAAAAACATACACAGTCAATCCTCATTTAATATATGTTATATTATATTTCAAATACGCCTTCAAGACCAGAAATGTTCAGAAATGAAACCTGGGATTCTGCTTGTAAAACTACCCTGTACTGTATTGTATACACTTTATGTATTTTGGCCTATGGCCTATCATACAATAAACATTGGAATTTGAATAATTCGAATCCATGGTCATATCATGTATAAATGTAAGCAACAAAACTCGTTCCATATTCTAAAAGCAGAGTCGATATGTTTCATCAAATAGTGATGATACCAGGTGTTCGCGAAAAGGTGAGCGTATCCTGCTTCTGAGGACCCGTCCCAAACACATGTACAAGGCAAATCAATTATTCACCTGAAAAAATCACGGGAACAAAACGTAAAAGTCAAAATAGGTAATTGCATCGGACATCACCTTCTTACTGCCTTTGTAGATTGTCACGTATATTTGTGCCTGTCACGATGTGCGCCACAATGAATTTGGTGCCACGATCATGACTATTGTGGGCTACATAAAGCGACACATTGATCAAATGGCAATTTTGTAATTATACGGATTGTGCTTCGTGATTTATGCAGTAATGTAAATATAGCAATCACCAATTTTTGATATGTGTAATAAGAAATATTAATTCAAATCCGTAACGTATCCTGCCCTACCCGAGGTACCCGTCACAAACATGCAATGGCAAGTTAGTTGTTCATCTGAATAACCTAAGGGAAATACATACACATATTCAAAATAGTGAACAGCACATCATTTTTGCCACTGATGCATCACATTGGGAAATGTCCTCTATATGTCTACCGTAAAACTGTGTAAAAGCTTTACCGAGGCCTTCAATATTATGGCCCTCTTTAAACAACTTTTGAGCAAAGGTCGTATGACGCTCTTGGAAATCTTCGAATGAAGAGCTTGCTCGATTGTACTCAAAATGGCTTGAGCTTCTGGAATTTTGTTCGACATAAAGGCAAAGTCATCCCTCTTTTCATACAGTTTTGTGGAGAGTAATGTGTTACTCTGAACCGTTATGCCTATATATAAATAGGAAACAGATGGTCTCATTTATTTCTTGTTCAGGGGTCTAATCAGTGAGAGGGAATTGGCTATTTGACTGTTACTGAACAATATCAGACAATCGATAGAGCTGACGCTTAAGTTAAATTCTAGGCCAAATTGCCTCGTTTTCATTTTGCGAATCCGAGCAGAAATGTTTCAAAGAGTATTCCTGAAACCACATAATTTAATAAAAATTCTAATATACCCTTGCTTGGGGAAGATGACATCAGATTGCTTCCATCACATTTTGTAAACTGTATACTAAGAGAAGTTACCATGATCAACATGAGATCAAAATAGATCCAAATTCAAATACAGATCCAAATGAGGAGATTAAATTAAGTCATTTCAGTCAATCTGTCTGAAATCCGGTCTCATGTTCCAGGCAATATGTATTAATTGAAAATTTTAGCCAGTATGTACATTTCCCGAGTGAATCGGTCAGTATACATATTGACTGAAATTTTCTGTCAATATACATATTTCCTATATTATATACATTGACTGTAAAATACATATGGTATTCATTTTCCCTTTAACGTACAAGTGCAACCTGTGATTGCACAGCCACAGAGCAATGAACACTGGAATCCGTAGCCATAGCATGTCGTATATGTATTGCCTTCACGAGGAATGCACGTTTCAAGGGTAACTATTATGAAGCATTCCTATTAGCATAAAACAATCATGTACAGAGAAAACTTTTTAAGCTTTCAATATATATGATACCCTATAAAACGACGTGCACTAGTGCATCACCTTGACGTATACCTGTATCCGCAGTTTACAAATACAGACACACATGAAATGATTATTCCATTCTATGTTAGAAGATTCGAAAATATTTCATGTACAAGGGTATAAATGCTGTTTTTTCCTATAAATAGACAGGCGATATAAATGGACACAGGCCCATTTTTACAAGCAGTTACCGAATAGTTGATGCTGTTTGCTGACAATGATGTGTGGTCTTATGCCTCACCCATGTGACTCACGGTACAGTATCAACTATCTTGTATTGTATTTCTCTTAAGTAGAGGCCACAACGATCTATCGGATAGGCGTAACAATTCGTTAGAATGCTCAAGTGCAAGTTCATACGCATCCACTCGGAGCCATAAATAGGTGTTGACTGATCGAAATGTTCGTCCAGAAATATTTATTGAAGACAGCCTCCAAATTTCACACGTGTCTCCGCTGTTGCGGTCTGTGGTTTGCTATTTCATAATATTTTAGAAAATGTGTGAAATTCTTCCCCAAATGATAATATGTGAGTTATTCTCATCGATACCAGTGCAGCGAAATTGTTAGTTCTTGAGGGTTATTTGTCACTTCTTGTGTAATATGTAGTGATTCTTGTGTTATTTCATTTCATTGATCAGAAAAGCCCCGTTCCACAGAACGGTCTTAGCGCAGAGACGATCGTAGCCACCATTTTTTAACACTGACTTACGACAGTCGTAGCGCTACGATTGCTTTGTGGAACGGGGCTCTGGTCAGTCTCTTCCCGAATCAATACATCCGTTCTCCGTCACTCCAGTTCTATTCATTTTAGTCTTATATTTTTTAAAGCCAGTCACTAGAGACAGATATATGAGGGCGATGTGATCCAGAAAACAAACTTGTTTGAAACTGAATGCATATAATGTTCTCACTATGACTCGAGCAGGGGATCATACAAGGACATATAGAGGAATATCTGCTACGTGGCGTTAGGTAAGGTGAAATGGGGTTTAACGTCACGTTCAAAATAATTGCATTTGTATAGCGACGTGAATGTCTGTCTGTCTGTACCATCCCGGACTAATGTCGATTTTAATGTGCTGGTCCTATGAGATATCATGTCGAAGTTTAACATGGATAATCTACTCAGACGCAGCATACCGACTCCGAGCCGACCAGATACATAGATACCATTGGCATGCTTCCTGACAGAGATTTTACATATATACTATTGGCATACGTCTTGAAAGAGATTCTACATCTATACCATGGCCATGCTTCCTGACAGAGATTCTGCATAGATACCATTGGCATGCTTCCTGACAGAGATTCTGCATAGATACCATTGGCATGCTTCTTCACAAAGATTCTACATGGATACCATTGGTATGCTTCTTCACAAAGATTCTACATAGATACTATTGGCATGCCTTTTCACAGAGATTCAACATCTATACCATTTGCATGCTTTTTCACAGAGATTCAACATCTATACCATTTGCATGCTTTTTCACAGAGATTCTTCATATATACCATGACCATGCTTCCTGACAGAGATTCTTCATATATACCATGACCATGCTTCCTAACAGAGATTCTACATCTGTACCATGGCCATGCTTCCTGACAGAGATTCTTCATATATACCATTTGCATGCTTTCTGACAGAGATTCTACATCTATACCATGGTCATGCTTCCTGACAGAGATTCTACATCTATACCATGACCACACTTCTTCACAGAGATTCTACATATATATCATTGCCATGATTCGTGACAGAGATTCTACATCTATACCATGGCCATGCTTCCTAACAGAGATTCTACATATATACCAATGGTATACGTCTTGACAGAGATTCTACATATATACCAATGGTATACGTCTTGACAGAGATTCTAGGCTTCACTGTGATCGGGTTATATGCTTCACTGTGTTCGGGTTATAGGCTTCACTGTGATCGGGTTATAGGCTTCACTGTGTTCGGGTTATAGGCTTCAAGGTGTTCGGGTTATAGGCTTCACTGTGTTCGGGTTATAGGCTTCACTGTGTTCGGGTTATAGGCTTCACTGTGATCGGGTTATAGGCTTCACTGTGATCGGGTTATAGGCTTCACTGTGTTCGGGTTATAGGCTTCACTGTGATCGGGTTATAGGCTTCACTGTGATCGGGTTATAGGTTTCACTGTGTTCGGGTTATAGGCTTCACTGTGTTCGGGTTATATGCTTCACTGTGTTTGGGTTATAGGCTTCACTGTGTTCGGGTTATAGGCTTCACTGTGTTCGGGTTATAGGCTTCACTGTGTTCGGGTTATAGGCTTCACTGTGTTCGGGTTATCGGTTTTACTGTGATCGGGTTATAGGCTTCACTGTGTACGGGTTATAGGCTTCACTGTGTTCGGGTTATAGGCTTCACTGTGTTCGGGTTATAGGTTTTACTGTGTTCTTACGGCATTGGTTTCGCTGTGAAAGTAACGTCGCGTTTACTGCTAACGATGTTCAGAACAGAAACTATATCTAACGTATATAACACACCAGTACAGTGACGTTCTGTGTCCATACGTTATGACTGCCCTGTGGAACTGTAATATATCATTCTAACGCGACAACATGGGCATATTCAGGGTATTTGGTATCAATACCCTTGTGTGTATAGTGTCCCCGTGACGGCGTCATATGCTGCATGTGTTGTATAACATGATGGTCTGAATCTTCATGTCGCTGTATCCAACATAGTTATCACAATGACGAGGAATTGGGTACATAATACCAGATGCAATTCCCCATGCTGGGAATGTCAACCACTTGACACCAGTCGTTCACGGGAGTTCTTGAATAGGTCAAGTGCAAGTTCACTGCTAACTTGTCAAGTAACTTAAAATCGAAAATTCCGTCCAAGTGATTCTCTGACAGGTGTTAGATTTTGCAGTTTCATTCAATATGCGAAAAGCCTAAAGCACAAAGCAGAAGCTAACCTGTATCAACAGGACAACAGAAGCGGGTCAACACGGAGTCATTCGTTTAATTTTATTTGTCTAGATTGATACTATCCAACTGACATGCCATACCTTTTTTTCACACATCTAACAAGGCTTAAATCCTACTTGATCTACTGCAGTGATTTATTCCTGCCAGTGAAATGTATTGTAACATATCTTGATTTCATGATCCGTTTAGAGCTTGTTGTAATGGAAATGCATGTTGGGTTCCAGTCTCTTGACAATGCAGTGTTGCACTTACATAACAATTTTATCAAACATTTTAGATGTAACTGTCTGAGGAACATTAGCTAATGGTGCAGAATTAACTGGAACATGGTAAATCGGTTATCTTAAGTAACAAAGAATAAATTACAATTTGCGATTTTGAAATAATACAAATATAAAACATAACAATGGAAAACAGTCAATCTAACAATTGTTATATTCTGAGGCACATGATACAGTATTTTATCTTGTGTTTCCTTCATCAAAACAAATTATCAATAAAAATTATACTTTCTATGAACAGTGATAACACTATCAGCTCCATTTTTTCTAATGAAATATATTTTGGAACATGTACATGTATTGGACTGCTTCATGCTGCCTGTTACAGGGTAATGTTTTACTAGTCTGTGGTAACACGGATGGCGGTTTTGTGCCTGAAGCGCTTCCTTAGGCGATCCATCGTAGTCGTGTCTTCATCTCCTCTCAATAACAATTGGAGACAACTGTGTAATCTTATAACATGTCATGCTATATTGTCCGGAAATCCCTTGAGCAAATCTATATTTTGTGAAAACGGAACCGATGTGATCAACAACAGTCTACTGCATGATAAACATCAAACCCGCAGCCTTAAACATGACACGATTAAACCCAAGAATCAGAACCTGCCCAGGTACATGAACATTAATGATTGCGAATTAATTCCTGTTCACCTGTTTCAGGTGTGTCAGACACAATTATCGACCACCTCCTTCCTGATTAAATTAGATCAGTAGTGCCAAAAGTCCCACAAATAACTGGTCATTGACAAAATGTGCTTTTTAATTATATAGCTCAATACATATTGTGAACTACGCGGATATTTATAATCAAAATGACATACTGATGTTTGAAAGGCAGGCGGGTTAATCTAAATATATGCATAACGACTCTAATGTGCAATTTACACAAGCGTTTTTCATCTCCTTGCACTTCCTTATAGGGGATTGATTACAACAGGGAAGTGTTGAAGCGCGTAGCGGATTGTTTCCGAATAGTTCATGTATAATCTGTCGGCCATTACGTGATCTCCCACTGCCTGTGCGTGTGCTCTACATTTAGCATCCGTTGATATGTCCGCAGCTTCCAGTGCCGCCGTCTTGCCCCCAGGCTTAAAATACCCTGTACTCACTTGGCTACATCACATGTTGACTACATCAGTAACTACTGCTGTTTAGGCCCTTGCATGGCTTCAGTGATCCATTCATATACATGTATGTTTGCACGCTATTTTGTTATTTATGCCCAAATGTACATTGTATCTGTCAAATGGAGACTAATTATCCTGTGGTGTTGACGTTTCACGGGAGTTTAGTACTTATTATCACTTGGCTTCAACAAAAGTTGACTACATCAGTGATACTGCTGCTTAAGCCCTTGCATGGCTTCAGTGATCCATCCATATATATTTTCTCGCAATTTTGCTTTTTATAGTCAAATGAATCTGTTTGTCAAATCGAGACAATGTCGTTGACGTTGTATATTAGGTACTTATTATCACTTGGCTTCAACACAGGTTGATTACAATAGTCTCTACTGCTGTTAAATGCTTTGCATGGATTAAGAACTTTGATTAAGTACAGTCGTACTGGTTTTAGTAGTTAGTCCTTACGAAAGGCAAAGATGTCACAGAATTGGAATTTAATATCTGAATCTGGAGGTGAATTTGAATTATGTGAATAGTGATTATAATCCCACAAACGGTACAGAATCATATAATATAATATGATATGCCACACACTTACAGGAATGCATAACGAGAACATGTCAGGCGTGTTCGCACTTGCGTTTCTGAAAGTTAAAAAAGCAACAGAGAAAAAGCTGATCAAATACGATCAGAAATAGCTCAATCTTTCTAGTGTGTTGGATTATATACAAGTGTTTGGATTATATACAAATGTTTGGATTATATACAAGTGTTTGTGTTATATATAAGTATTTGGATTATATACAAGTGCTTGGATTATATACAAGTATTTGGATTATATGTAAGTATTTGGATTATATACACGTGCTTGGATTATATACAAATGTTTGGATTATATACAAGTAAACTTGTTTATCCTTGGTCAATCGACTTCTTATATCATATTGCAGATAAGTAGGTACCTATCCTTTTATGGTTAGTACGTTATTTCGTTATCACGTTTAAATCCTTCCATGCAAACTTTTAGACCCTAAAGATATGATGTTCTTTTAACTTATTTCTTCATGTGTTACTTTCCATTACAGAACAAAACAAGCCCGGCCAATAAAGCCTCCACAACGGCTGAAGGCCACACAATAGTTTCCCCTACAATGTGTGTTTTATCTGGAATTAATAGAATTCGACTCACGTAATGCGTCGGCCTTCCACCGCATGTAGGCAATAGTCATCATTCAATTAGGTGTTCATCATTAAACAGAACCGGTAAGAAATATTCGTTTGCTCAGCAAAGACAATGATCATGTGACTTGAAATGCACCTCAAGCAGGAACTTTCAAAACCTGACGTCGGGGGAAAGAATGTTATTTTTTATGCAAACAAACAGTAGTCAATTTCCCCTTCATAAACGTTTATCCAAATCCAATCAGTTATTTACATGTAATATGCTTCACAGGCAGGTTCAACAATAATGGTCTAAAACTGCAAATTCGCCGAAATGTTTGTGTTCTTATTTGCAACAGATGAAACGCAAACAATGACATTAAACTGTGATGTAGAACATCTAAATGTATACGTCCAATAGGCGGCTTCTGGAAATCCTGCACCACGTATTGAACACAGAAGGGAAACTGCTGATGTCGACAGAGCCTGCATGTTCTATGGTGTTTTGGCCTGTTCCGGACACCAGCACTTGTCTACACTGCACTCAGAAGTAAGGATGAAAAGTCGCCATTTCCTTCCACGTGAAGATAGATATGAACACAATGCCGGACCAGTAGACATTGCTACTTAGCAAACAACAATATGTTTAATCTAACACAGTAGCGCCAACACGATCCATTTCCGTATCAGGTTTTGTTGATTCAGAATTGTATAATGCCAACAATAGCCGAATTTGAACCAGGTATAGTTTGCGAGTTTACTCCTATACGTACACTTGTTTATAGATCGCCGTATTTGGTTGCAACTGTATCATTGACAAATGGCCATATGATACAATGAGAAAAACGTTATTCCGAGTTGTGTTTATGTGCTGTTGTGAATTTACAGGACCGTCCACTGCAGCGATCCTTAAAGGCTTAATAACACGAGTCCCTTCCAACAGACCGAGAATGTGCTGCAGTACAAGGCAAAGGGTCGTCCGTCTGAATGTCAGTCAGCTTCTGTTAACAACCTTGTCAGATACACGTGTACGGTCTTGAGATAGTGCAGTCAGACTCCCGACCCCATCAGAATATGCGCCTTGGTAAGATGTGGCCAGTCAACATATTGCATTTCTTGTTATTAATCATCATATTTTACTATACTGTATGTGTCAAACCTATCAAATTTAAAGGTCGTTATACATTCGGGTTTCTTTATGGAACACTATTCCTTTTTAATCATTGAATCATTAAAAGCGTTAAACCCGACTCACTCAATCACTCAATGAATCATTAAAATATTTTTTGGAAGAGGAAAGGCAAACTTGTAAACACACATCAATCTAAAAGGACAACTATAGCCATACACTAATAACTATATAAATATTTAAAAAAGATACCATATCATGTGTCAGATGTTTTAGATCAACATGTAGGTCTTCTCAGTATGGTAGACTATTTTGCCAAAACCGGTACTGACTGTTTTACGTTTGTTACATGTATGAAATATTGAAGAAACCAGGTTATGTACTCTACTTGGTGTACTCGATGCTTCAAAGGATACCGGCGTAACGATAATGAGAGGGGAATTGCCACCCCACTCCTCCGGCTTCTTGTACACAGATTCCAAACTTTGTGACGCATTAACTGCGAACAAAGGAAGTAGCAATTGCCCTTACACGGAAACCTACGTGCTGCTTCCGACGACATCGTAATGACGTTCTGATGTTGACATTTGGCGGGTTTTTTCCTTGTCTGCGAGCTCGGACGCCATCTAACGAAATGCTTCGATCCCGACCAGTCACAGAAAAACGTATGTTTGTTTCCTCATAGGCGTCAAAGCTTTGTTTGTGTCTCATTTGAAAGAAGCGATAGTTTCCCACTTGACCGTTTGTACACACACTGGTCATTTTATACAAAGTTCCTGCAGCTAGTCATTCGGGTACTGTGGCTGTCGAGCTGTCGAGGATGTTTTTTGCCTTTCTCATCCCCACAGCCACACACCCTACAGAATTGGTCTGTTTGGATCACCTTAAAATTAGTTAATTATTTTCACTGCTGCATATGAGATCTTAAAACCATACTAAAAATAATGTAACTATTAATGACGTTTTTTGTATTGTGTTTTGTTTTTAATTATTCTCTTTCCTTTGGTTTTTAAGATCAGAAGTAACCATATATTGTGAATTAAATTAATAAATTAATTTTAAAAGGTAAAGACTTGCCTCTTTAAAAGATCCCTAAAATTCAAAGTTTTATCCCCGTAGGAGTGTAACTGGACATGTTTGTCTGTGACCATATCACACTTAAATGACCCATCCAACTGTTTTTCCTCGTTCTGTTCGACAACAACGCCCCCTCCTTGATAGTTGGATGCCAATAATGTATTACATGTTTAAAATGCAGTTCATGTATCCAAGAATGTCAACTATAGTCCGAAACATTCAGCATTTCAAAAGAACACGATACCTACTGGAGACACCAATCCAGTTCAGAGATCATCTTTTTGATCAGCTCGTTAAAAAGATAACAAAGGGGGACCTCGGTGCATGTATTTTATGCATGCCCTTTTGATCGTTTTTTCCTTCCTCTACTGCACTGTTCGGTTGTGTTATTCGCTGTTCCTCTTCCCCTGACGCTCGCTCTCTCCCCCCTCCCCCATCCACGACCCTTCTGGTCTGGGTTCGCCACCTTCCCAGACAAGGAGCCTGGAGTCGGCATGTCATGAATCTGGACAACAGAGGCTAGTGAACCACGAGGTCGTACATGCATGATGCTGGATAATCCCTAGACGATTACCTTGGGATCAACCAACCTGCACTTTACTTACGTATAATTATACAGTGTTGCAGCACCATTACAAGCATATTACACTGAATCCCGCCAAGTCGGGTGTCACATGTAGCAGATCAAGTCTTGGAAGATATCCACATCCCCTCACTATACGAACACGTTGTTTTATCAGTCTAATTCGTTTGGTATTCCTTTGTTACCTCCGCCAGGCGATAAATATAGGGAAGGGAAGGACAGGCCAAGTACATATAATAGGAGATGATAGGCATATCCAAAAGTGAAACAAGCGAAAAGAAAAGAGAATACAGAAAAAAATTAAATACCATGTTTTTTATTGTCTTTAATAACAGTAATGATTTCTTATTGTTTTCCTTGTAATGTTCACGAATCTCCAAGCTTATATTGTGTCCTAGTCCTCTCCTGTCCTAGTATGTCTCCGTGTAGAGCAGAAACACTCATGCATGTGATTGAAAACGCAATGTATGAGAGTACCATGTGGCATCCCTTTCTGGAAAGCAAACCGGACTTTAGATATAAGGAAACAATTATTTCATCAACAACGTCCAAGCTATGTCATACCCGGTAAGGGTTAGTGCGCACAGTGTATATCGTTCTTGAAGAAATGGTATGTATATTTACAGATGGTGCTAGTCGTTTACATCGACATCTTTTGCATGTTTACAAACGAAAATGCTGTTATCATTAATAACAATAATATTTTGAAATTCTCAATGTAACGTGACGTTTTGAGTCGATTCTGAACCAATCGTTAATTTTATAGCGTAAGTCATAATTTGTATACCAGCGGGTTGTCCCAATGAATCATTATATTTCGTATCAATGTCAAATTTAACATTATTTGTCAAATGGTTCAATGCAGTTGTAGTGGAATCGGGTTTTTTAATGAACAAAACTCCGATACATTCTCGTTCAATAATAACCTGATTATGACATAACTTATTGTAGTCTTCTTACATAAAGGTTCAATTTGGTTCCCTCTCACGTTAACACACCTATGTACTGGAATTTTTATAACATTTACCGGAGTCGCAATGTGTCAACGTACTCAGAGATGACAAAATTAGTTCCTAGGACCGGAAGTTCAAAAGTCAAAAGAAAAGCTCCTCATGGCTTAAATCGTAGTAAAACACCAGTACTTCTTTCTTCCAAAAAACATTCCGCAGAGTCACATTCCCTATTTCTGCATCGAGTGCAAGTAAAACATCCTTTATCCCTTTGTCCCTCCTCCATCACCCCCTCTCCTTCCCTGTCTCCAATGTTACTACAATGCCCTCAGGCCTACCCATCCCAACAAGGCAACGGCATCTGACGAATCTTAAGAGCACGGCAAAACACCAAGCCATTGCTATCTTGCTTTTGTAATGTAACGTAATGTCCCTTGAGGCACTTGAGAGGATCAGGAACTAATCTCTAGGTATATCAGCTTCGCGCGGTTGGCGACACGCGAGTGTGGGACGGAGAACGAGCTGGAAGGTGGTATGTGCAGATACTAAGGTAGTGTTTACATCGAACCACCTGGGGATTACAACAGAATGGTGCCCTGCAGTTCCAACTGTACTTGCACGTAATGCCGTGGTCGTATATCCACATCTACTAGAACGTATGTTCCAGACTAGGGCGTGTCTTCGCCTACGTTTCTCCAAGAAAAGCCAACGTGTGCGTATCCATTGACACTTATTGATATAGGAATAGTCTTCGGCTTCGGAAGAATGTTCCTTTATATATCTATCACGCTGTTTTTAAATGCAAGACAACTTTATCGTATCGTGTGTAACTATTGATCTTCTCTCGATGAACTTCCATCACGTACAGAAGTAAATCATGCTGTTGATATGGCAACCGTTGTATCCCGCATTCTAGGTTTGATAAGATGCATCCTGATTAAAATCATTCTGGACCCATGAAGTGAAAAAAAAAAGGGGGGGCAGGTGCAAAGGACAATGTCATAATTCACTGATTTGGATTCAGCATAAAGTACCCTGCCAAGGATATACGAATATAAACTAGTTACGGTTCCTTTATGTCTGTTTGATCTGGACAGACTTAATTAGTGTGCTACACAACCCAGTGGCGGCCGGAAATGTAAGTACAAAGAATATAACTCTGTTCATACTGTTGTCTCAGTAAGTCAACTCTCATAGCAAGCCAACTATATAGTGGCATGTGTATATCTGGGTATATTGTCGAGGCTGGGACTTTAAATGTTTTTAATAAAGTCTCAGAATAAAATGGAAGAACTATTTTGTCCTCATGTTTAACACACAAAAAGTTATTGTTCGCTAAACATACTGGATGTTCCGTTTGTTTTGAGGGAAAACATTGTCTGGCTCTTCCTTTCTCAGAAGAAATACTTAAATTCTCATGTTCATCTTAATTCCCAAATAAGTTTATATAGGTTTTATGTGAGGTTGTGGAGTTACCGTTGCACGTGTGGAATTAATACGTTGTACATAATGAATGTTTAAAAGGAGGGTGGAGCATTTATACGCGTGGAGTTAATACGTTTTGTATAATATTTGTTTAAAGGTGGAGGGGGAAAATGCATGCACATGTTGCGTTTATACGTTGTACATAGCATGTGTCTAAAGTTGGAATGAGAACAACGTGTTGAGTGTTTTGACCAAGGTTGACCAAGGTTGTTCTCAACCCCAACCCCTACACCAACCCATCCCCGGAACATTAAGTGGTGGGTCCCTCAGTATATTGAAGAAGACCTGCAATTTGTACTTTGTGTATTGGTCATTCTTGTCACCCACACTGGTCCCCAGAATAGCGCCTGTATTAGTATGTATTCTTCTGGGATGTTGAGACTTGTTATTTACAAGGGTTATCTGCATTACGTTAGATATGCTCTTCGAATCAAAGTTGAACAATTTAGTTAGTTTCATACAATTTCACGCTGCGGTTAGCTGCTGAATTTCTGCTGTGATGATAAGCTGAATCATCAGCAGACATTACGTACAGCATCGCTCGTCGCTACCATGGTCATAGTAAAATTCAAATGCTATTCACTTAACATGACAACGCATATGAAGATTAGTTTTCTCGTTATGGATAAAGGACTTCGTGTTAGTTCCACAGTTTAACGAATAAAATCGATGAACCCATACAATGCATTCGTATACAATCTATATTACAACGTTTACAATAAAAATAATAAAAGCATGTTTGTTTCACATCTTTTAACCAAAAGTTTACATCTTTTTTTAGAGGGCTTTATCCTTTTTAAAAACCCTTCTTATGATAGAATCATATAACACGTTGTGGTAACGTTCATCAAATTGTTGCTATTAAACTTGTACCATTGTCCCAACGGCACAAGTATCCGACATGCCCCTTGAACTCAACATGGCGAGGGAAGCCGTCATTCTTGCACCTTCATCAAAGCATTACGGTGCCTGATATGGGGGCGAGAGACTGACAGGCATGCTCCACAGCAACAGGAACTGGTACCATGTGAGGAAACACATCTGGCCACACACTGCCGTGGATTTAGGGCTCTTCAATCTCACCGTCAACCGTTTATCAAAGGTTCTGACTTTTTGTCAAGTTCGGTAGTTGGTGTGTTAGATCAATCTTCTGGTTTAGAGTAAGAGACACGTGTCTGAGTTATGTTATTGACAAGTAGGATACAGGCTGACGTAAATAGAAATACAAGTAGGACTTTTGTTGAAATAAAATTTCGTGATATGCATTATTTTTAAAGGGATGTTTGGAGAAGTAATGCACTGTCTGATGGGGCTAAAGCACGACATGCACAAACCACTTCGTTCAGTTTTTGCAATGTGGATATTCTTCTCCAGTTCTTGTCCCCACTCTGTTGTAGTTGGATCGTACGTCATTCCCAGAAAGCCTACCACCATCTCTAGTCTCCATCATTTTTATTATGTTTGATATCAATTTGTCTATTTCCAAGCTGGAGATCTCAATGCGTGAAATTGGCGCTTTGTAAATTTGTTCTAAACCATAATTTTCTCAGTAAAACAGTTATACAAATACGTCTCATTTAAAGTAGATATGGTTTCCAATGCGTCACAGAACAACATGGACCTCTAGGTGTAGATACTAACACCGTATGTGGTCGTGTGGTCGTTTATTATATATTTTTAACATGGGTCGTGATTTAAGAATAACATAATCATGCCTAGAAGTCATGGTGTGGATGAAATAGAAGTTCAATAAAATGATAATCAGTACATGATTATAAACAGAAATACCAGCGTGTATATCTTTCACCCAATCTGTGCAACTGTCCATTGCGTGCATTGGGCAGGCCGTTTGTCCAATGCATGCATGACGTGTATGAGTTTTAAAGGGCCTGACCAATGCACATAATGAGCAGTTGCACAGATTGGGTGTAACATATACACTGATAATATACATGAACCCTTGATGCTTAATGATTTGGAAAAATTGAAATAACGGAAACACGAAAACATTTTCTATGTTATGTATTCATATAATATAGATGATTGAATCTAACTTTACTAATACATTCTATTTAACTGGGAGCATTTATAAACTACCGCGTCAGAGACAATAGAGGAATCACACACAAGCTTAACAGTTTTGCATAAAAGCATAAATGATAGTTGTCTAGCAACATTATATCACATATGAATACACCATTCAACTTTAAAGAAATCATACAAGTATACTAATCATGTTAATATACTAATCTTTGAGATAATGGATTAAAAACACGCGCATTTACGGATTTTATGCATTTCAGCATGCAGCGACATTACATTGATGACATCACACAGTGCTATGACATCAAGCAACAACATTACAATGCTAGGTTACAGTTTAATTAACATTAGCGTTCACTTTTGCCCTAGCAATACGCGAGCTGTTGATGAAATTGAAATTAATGAAATATATTTTCACATATCTTGGACGTTTTAACTTGTAGTCTATGATTCACGGCTGCAGCGATTCATGTTGGGGACATACTTTTAAAAAATGTCATTTAGGAACTCTCGATACTCGACCGCCCGAGTTGCGCGATGACCACAAAACACCAGCAACGTTTTGGTTTGGGGCTGTCTAGTAGAACTGAATTGTAGGACATCGTCAGCATCAAAATCAGCATACGTATCCAGAATTATTTCTAATTTTAGGTTTTAACCTCAAACAGCTATGTCAGTAAACAGCAAGGTCTTCGGTCCAACATTGAGGCAAAGGGGTGTCCCAGTCGTCTAAGGCACCGCAATTCGCTGCGTAGAGTTGCGTCCCCTGGGCACGCCATAAACCGATATTCGTTGGTTCGAATCCCGGTTCTCCAAGGTTATGTTTCAAGGTTGTTGGCACCATACCCGTACTCGTGGGTTTGACCGAAGTGGTAAACGTCTACGGCCTGCAATAGTTTTGGCTTTCTCCCACATTACGCCGTGATATAACTAGAATAATGTACAAAGATATGTCAAACCCAATAGTAAATAGACTATTATATTCATGGCGAATAATAAGGTGGACATGGAAATCGTCCTCAAGACTGACCTTCATTGGTAAATTGTGTAAATTGTGAAATGCTCATTTTAAAAAGTAATGACTTTGACTTTTCTTTCCGAACGAACTCAAATTTGTCAAATTTAAATGTTTAGTACATCTCCTGCATGGGAATTAAATCTTCAAACGTCTGTTATAATGCCTCAAATCTATCGTTATGCATAATGACATCCTTGAAATTATCAACTGACTTTTTTCAAGAAATGATCATGCAGTGATTCCTCACAAAGATGTCGCAGCTCAAAGCGTGATAAGAAACAACAACTATAAGGCGCTTGTCACCTTGGCAACGCCCTCGGTACCAGTGTCGGGGAAAGCGTCCCCGTGGGGGCGTTGTGGTAATGGCATGTGCATGTATGATGTAACACTGACAGGCGCGTTTCAGTATTTGTGAATGGAAACTAAATAAACATTCATCCCGCTCATTGAAACGCTTTATATTCTTTAGTATTTTTACGAATACTTCTTTATTAGAATATGCAAACAATAGGGCATGTAAACTCGGCGCCTTATATCTTCCTTTGATTCGAATATAGAGTAACTATCAAGTTCATGTAAATAAATATGTTCGCACAAATTAGATCCTTCAGGTATGTTCATACAAACTCAAAAATGTATATGTTTTATAGCTCAGCATCTATTTACTATCCAAAAGCTCAAACATTTGTTTGGTCTAATAAACGATAAGCGCAAACAGACTATTAAAACAAGTCCCTAATTATCTATTCGCAGCGCGCGTCTTATGTTAAGCTAATGAATGTGTTAAATAAGATCACATGAGCCCTACCCTAACCACACAAAACAAATTATTAACATGTCAGAAAAAGAGGCGATGAAGCCAACACACAAATAGCCAATTTGTTAGCATGCAGCCAAGTTGGCTGTAATTAATACACAAATGAAAAATGGGCAAACTGATATTTCTGATTAATACAAAACTGGGTAAATAACAGTAATTTATCAAATAATATATTAAATAATCTAACATGTAGTGGATCACGACAAAATAAGAACGAAGTCTAATTGCCCTTTCTTTGTCATCCAATGTTCCATATGCAGCGTTGTTCAAGGGCATTCCTATCTGATACACGAATACACTTAATAGGCGAATAAAGGTCTGAAAATGCTCAACAGTAAAACGAGGCGGTGGGGCATGGTAATGTTGTGTTCGCTCTTAGCGCCGATGTTCTGGTTCGATTGACCACATGGTACAATGTGTTTGGGGTTCCCCGCCAAGATATTGTTGTCGCTAAAAACTTTATACAACCTTTCTCGGTCATTGTACAGTAAAAGGAAAACGCCATTCAAATATATTACATGTTTACATAATAATAAATGCCTTTAACTATTCATTTACTGAAATAATATTGTTCAGTCATAACACTGTCAGCTCACGTATAGATAATCATTCGTAGTCCATCAGGTTCCAATCTAGACACTGGTAATGACAACGTTGGCAACTGTCTGTTTAATGTGTAAATGTTCCCGTTTTACCTTAAAAACTGACGCATTGTGTCTTAACAATCGCCCAGCATTGGAGGATTAAATTTAATTATATTTCATGTCTTTATTCAGTATTTTGCTACTTCAAGGAGTGTTCCAAAGCTTTGGTGCTGTATGGCATAAACACCAAAAAAATGAACATAATCCGATAAAAGTTGTCCGGATTATTCCAGCATCGTTTGCTTGTGCTAGATTCAACCTTAAAGACGTGCTCTAAAACAAATCTACGACCTTCTCTGTACTTATTACGCTGTTGGGAGGGGAGAGTGTTTAATTCATTGGGTTTTTTATTCTTCTTTGCTTGAACTTGACAAGAAAGCATTACAGGGATAGGGAAATATGCATACTGCTACCACAACGTGACATTCACGCCGTTTACGAGTATGTGTGCAAGATGATTGTTCTGCGAACACATATATGCTAAGCCATCAAACTGAGGTCATTAGTAAACTACAAATGATGCCCTGTATGTACCTTGATGTCTCACAGCTGATTTTTCAGTTTATTGTCGTTATTTGAAGTGGTTCTTCTGTTGGACTGTGTATCTTGTAGTCTTTGTGTTGCCATATTTAAAGAAGACAGAAAACTAAAATGTGACACAATCGATACGAACCTGTGAATTTGGACGTACCCAGATATATCCCTTAGTAATGCTTATGAACTGCTTGGGAAATAGATATTTCATGACTACACGGTTATACACAAAATGTCAAATATTTAGGGTTCCCCTTACCCTTGTCTCCTGTCACGACATGGAACTGGATATATTAGAATTCTAATTAATTCAGACAGACACGGTGACATTTATTCGGGACTTTAGGCCACCGGCCCATAATACAATAGAAATATACTATATATATATTTGCATGCTGAGTAGATTTAATAGTGTCAACACTGTGTTCCGTTCGATGTTCATGACTTGGGAGAATTTACCTAAGCCTTTTATAATTTGTTCGTTTTCAGCTGACATAAGTCTTATAAAATTATCAATAGAGGGAGGGGTAACGAGACGCTTGGGAAAAGAGTTTCTTCTTGCTCTAGAATACTGGTCACAAATCACTAATTAATTCGAAGCTATTAGTTATTCGAAGTTTATGGTGAGGTTTACATTCTTGAGATTATATAAATAAATATACATCCACTTGAATTATTATTTTCTTTTACATCTATATCTATGTCATGGTTGTTGAAAAAATAATTTGAAACTTTACAAGGATAAAAAAAATCAGAATGATATTCTATCAGCGTATGCAAAGTGTTATTTCAATGATCATCCATGCATACACTACTGCTGGTACAAACGAACGGCTTGTAATCTTTCCTTCTTGAACATACAAGTATGGATACGTCACTTTCTTTAACACAGACGTAACTTAGTCTTATACTTAAAGTTGGCTGATTGCTCACGGATTTCCTTCGCTATTGTAATACGCTTGTTCGAGATTTTATGGGATTCGAATAGAGATTTATATCAACAAGTCGTGATCAGATTAAAGTATGTACAAAATACGGAGACATCTGGAAGGTAGACATTGTGTGTTCACCACATGCAACATGGATCTTTTAAGCTCAGGGTATATAGCAAATGCACGTAAAATCGACTCCGAACGTACTCTCTAAGACGTTGTTCCATACCAGAAGGTGTTTATTCAAGATTGTCAGTAGTTGTATAATGCATGTGGAAAAGAATAATGCCGTATGAAATATGGCTTAAGTTTGTTGAAGATATGCCCATAACGATGATAAACTACATGGATCAGCATTATAAACAGCATGTGTTTCTAAAACTATGCATCATCCACACATCACATAAAAATTTAAGTTTTTCTAATAAAAACACTTTGTTGAAACAACACATGTTAAAAGGTGCATCGAAATCATATTTTCCAAGTATCCTCATAAATATGTTTATTTGTTTTAAAGACATGCAAACACTATTAACCCAATCCTTAAAGAAATATGAAACATATTATTCAGGAAAATTACTCATGGGCCAAATTTGTCACTGAATTATTCTAAAACATCCAGTTGATATTTATTAATCTTTGATCAGGTCACGCATCTTTATGTCATTCTGAAACTTGGGAGTTATGGCTGTAAAAATGTTTACAATGTATTTTCAGACTGTCAAAATTATGATTGTGCGAAATATTCAGTTACTCATAAAGCGTTTCTCTTGTTATGGTATTGATAAGATTGTCGACGTGTGGAGGAGACGTCATGAGCCACAATCTATGTTAGTGTCAATTCACTTTTTCACGAAGTGAATCATACCTCAATATTTCACAGACATCTTCTGTTTGCCCATAAAAAGTAATCGTTCTTTTGAGAATTAATATCAAAATTGTCCTGCTAGCTCCAGTCTCTGAAGACCATCTTGGCAAGCAAACGCTAAAAGTAGCACCTGCGTAAGACATAATTTGGAGCTAACGTCTAGCGATGTTCAGACTTGTGTTATTGTATTAAAAACTCAGTCAACATAGTGGTCCAGACACTAAGGGTTGTTAACAAATATAGAACAATTTAAGAGAGTTTTGAAGAATATCAAATTACGAAAAAAATGTAAATTGTGCATTACGAGTTACGATGCTGAAATATGATTCATGATGACAAAAAGAACAATTTGAATGTTGACACAACCGTCTCAAGCAGGTGCATATTGTTTACATTTCATTCAACTATCATAGAGTACACAGAGAAAACGATTGAAGAAGGTTTAGAATTCCATAAGCTTGTTAACGACCAGGCGTTTGTGAAAATAGATACATGTGCACCTACGTCAAAGTTCACATTTAATCTGTTTTAGGAAGAATGTAAAATGAATATGTTTTTGAAAAAATATGACATTTTTGCGTTATATCGTTCACGTCTGAGGCTTCGAAATAATTTAAGGTATTTCACTGTGCTATTTTTATCAATAAGTGTTAGTTGGTTTGTTGTCAAGAGCGGCTTTGCTTACTCTGATTCACCGGAGAGCAATACTAACACTCGCCGGTATTTCGCTACTTTGGTCACAGTAACCGCTTTTTCCAATATTTGTGATAATTTCAGTGTGATAAAGTTTTATTTTCTCTCTTATTATGGAACTTCTATGAGAATCAGCAATGTTTCTGTTGCTAATATATCACTTTAACACTATATATGAACAATAAAAAAAAATGATTTTGGTTTATTCAGTACCATCATATCTTTTCATATAGATATGTGCTTTCATGCATACGTCAGAAATGTACAGAGATACGGGTGGCCCAGTCGTCTAAGGCGCTGCAATTCGCTGTGCAGAGTTAATTCCCTTCGACGTGCCAGAGTCCCTTGATAGTGGATTCGAGTCGAAGTTTCAGTCTGATTATTCTTTAAATGTGTTCGCGAGTTTTTTAAACAAACGCTTATTTTTTATGCAAATTGTGTGAGTATCGGGTTCTAACAGTAGGGCAGGACATGCGTATCCTTTTCAGGATCACCTGGTGTCATCACTGATTGCCAGTGATCCATTCCTATACTTTTCACCTTTATTTTGCCTTTTGCGCCGAGGATGGTTGTTCTCTGGTGTTTTATATTTCGTTAAATGTTTGAGTTCGCCAGTAATATTTTCCGGTTGCCTGTACATAATCAAGTCTGAGTCCTACAAGCCAGTTGTTGACAGCATGAGCATCGATGTCAACAGGTCAAAGCGACACACGATCAGCCTGGTCAATACTATTTAGCCTGATCACATATAGGTCAGTCACCCGTATTCATAAGCAACCTATGCTGTTTTTAATGGATCAAATGGTCAGCCTATCTCACATGAAATTAAACAGAGATTAAACAAAATGGAAGTACCATCTCTAAGAATCATGTGCTACCTGTAGGTCCCGTCGTAAATCATGGTCGAAGCTCATGTGTGTGTGTGTGTGTGTGTGTGTGTGTGTGTGTGTGTGTGTGTGTGTGTGTGTGTGTGTGTGTGTGTGTGTGTGTGTGTGTGTGTGTGTGTGTGTGTGTGTGTGTGTGTGCTGTCCTATCATTGCGGGGCCACGATTCGCTGTGCAGGGTTGCGTTCCTTGGGTACGCCAGAAACCTATGATTGTGGGTTCGAATCCCGGTTCGCCCGATTATGTTTCTAGTTTTGTCAGCACCATACCCGTGCTCATGGGTTTCACTGAAGTGGTAAACGTCTGTGACCTGCATCACTTCGGGCTTTCCTCCCACATTAAGCTGACACGCCGCGATATAACAGGACAAAAGCAGTGAATAATGATTTGAAACGGCGGTCTAGACGTCCATATGGCATTCTAGACATTGGGGGACATTGTCGCGTTGTCGCGTTGTCGCGTTGTCGCCCCTTCAAAAACAAGCAAACAGTTTCCAAATTAACCAAAGCGCGACAATGCGAGCCAAAGCGACAACGCGACAATGTCCCTTCCATGACTGCGGAACTGAGAATATAGGTGCGCCCTTAATTGATGCAATATAGATGACACAAGGATCTTTGCTTGAAACTGTCCAGTAACTGTTGCAATTTTCGACATATGTTCATAACTTAGAATGCATTATTTGTGATATTCACCAGATCTTAATTCTATGTTATTAAAAGGATTTAAAACTTTGAGAATAGTATGTACCTTAGTTTCATTAAATGTAATAAGTTATCCAACTACAAGTGTTATAATTTTTCTCAGTGCTTATATTTTTTTTTTAAATGACATAAGTGTATTACACGCAACCTGTACTTTAAATACATAGTGAAACGTTTATATGGAGGATATCGATCCATTGAAATCGCCAAGGTAGAAAAATTTCCACATTAACGAGGTACAGCAAAAGACTTTTAAAAGATTGTATTTGTTGTTACCCTGCCTGGTGCTTGCTTTAATGGGATGACAATAATGAGGATGACTATCCGTTACAAGGACTGGTTGGCTCGGAAGCAGTTACTGTGTCGGAGTGGGATATCCACGTTTTAACTGAGGTAAGGTATATCATTGAGCTGGCACTATAAAAGCGGGAAAGTCTTGACTTGTACAAACAGCCACTAGCAAGTCGCTATATATATAAAATAATCTTGAAGGCGACGTTAACCTAACATCAGAAAACCAAACAGAAACCGTCCTGAAGGTGGATTTTCGAGACTGGCTAGGTCCGAACTTACAGATTGTCGCTGTATAGACATGTACAGGTGCCACGAGTATCACAAATTTGTAAGTCGAGTGGTTTTGGTTACATTGCAAACATATACACACAAAAAACAAAGGAAAATGATACCATTAAAAATAATCATATAATGCACTATAATTGCCCCTAATAAGAATGCCCAGATCATCTATCACCCGGTGTAGGTTTCGTGAACGGGATCATCAAACAAATGGGCGTTAATCAAAGATTTAATTTTACCTTCACCACTGTATTATTTGCTTTAGTTGTTGTGAGTGATGATAAAGACATGTCTTTGTTTTCTTTCACCCTAGTGTATCCCTCAGATGATTGCATGTTCTTCCTGTTGAAATGGAGGCGGTCCAAAGAAAGGGACATGATTATATTTGCGCAACGGCTTAACAAGTTGCTGAAGGATTTATTCTTAAGCTTTTATACCTTGTTTTATTAGACATGCTATTACCACGCAAATTAAACAGTAACCGGAACGTTTGTTTTTGAATGAGAGTTAGGAAGACCACACGAGACTTATCACCTGTCCGCAGTATGACATATGTGAGACGTATTAATACCACAACAAGGTCTTTTAATAGCGGCCATGAACCCTATTCCTTTCTCTAGACCAATCAGAACGCTGGAGAGGTGTAGAATTTAGTGTATTGTGGAGAGACATTCTCAACAGGCCATGTGCTCATCTGCAGCTTGGATCAGAGTGTCTGAGAAACAGGCACTTTGAACAAAAGAACCACTGTATATTATTTATGCTTTTGCGATAGTATGATATTAAGTACAATAACATGGATATAACGAACTACAAGGGACCGGAGGAACCAGTTCGTTATATACGTTGTTCGTTATATACGTTTTCGCTCGGAAACGTCCGCAATCTTGGCTAAAGCAAAGCACAATACCCACATACATGTACACGTGTATACGCGTTTTTATACGTTTATACACGTTTATACGCGTTTATACACGTTTATACGCGTTTATACACGTTTATACACGATTATACACGTTTATACACGTTTCCTCCCGCATCTACCGGTGATTCAGTTAAAAAGTACCCAATGATACAACTTCAAAACATTTTGATCCAATTGTAGGATCAATGTTTGTTTTACAGACAAGGTTGGTCCAAAGTACATGGACATGTAAGATCAACATGATGCAACCGTTAGTTCGGTGTGGAGAGTTCGTTATGTACGATATGGCTGAAATATTGCCGATGTGACGTAAAATTCTTTTAACTCACTCACTCGTTATGTACGTAAATTATATGTGATAATATATAGGAGATAAATTGTTTTTTAACAGTTCGTTTTGTCCGTTTGTTCGCTCTATTCGTGTTCGTTATGTCCGTGTTCTATTGTATTTGTTTATGAAACAAAATGTTTTATTTAAAGTTGACACGTGATTAATAAGAGACATTCAAGAGACAAAATAAAGATTCTTTTGTACACATTTATCATCGATATCCAACTCTAGCATCGCCTGATGGTGTATATTGCTTGAGTGACATCAAGCGATGCATGGTAAGAGATGCTGCTGCAATTGAAATTGTATCACTATGCTTTGCAGGCCATTGTGGCATCATCGGTTACCATGACAGCTGGTTAGCTGTACTTCTTACAAGACAATGCTTATTTTTTATTACGAACTAAAAAAGATGGAAGAATAATGTTCAGTGATAAAAACTTTACCTTCGTGTCTTCTGATATCAAATATATACTACTCAAAAGAAGTTAAGGATCACCCGAGGCTTTCATATTGGTAATGTTAATCTGTCATGGCATGAGAGATTAACTATTGTAATATGAGAGAATCAGGTGATCCTTAACTTCTTCTGATATCAAATATATCAACACGAGTCGATAAAATTTCAAAACTCTGAGACTTGCTGTATTTGATATCAGAATGATTTAAAGCAACAAAACCCTTTCAATATCCATGAGAAGTATCTGCCAAAAGCAGAGTCGATTGTACGAGTTTGACTATATCATCAGCATGTGTTTATGAATCACTATCAAATAGTGATGATGCCAGGTGTTCGCGAAAAGGTGGGCGTATCCTGCCCCACCGGTGGCACCCGTCACAAACGTCAATTTGGTCATCTAAAAAATACACGGGGAAAAAGACATTCTTTATCTAAGTAACGAACTCTCGTGAGTAACTTTTATACCTACTGAAATGAGTTTGAGCAATAAGAAACACAACCAACGATATAGTCACAGATATAAGTCATTGCTTTATGCATATTTTATGTTATGTTTGTACATGTCATAACATTAGTAACGCCATTATATAATCAACTTTATCGGGTGCAGGTAAGAGTGTCTGGCTATTAAAAGAATTATATTTATATTTTCCATTTGACAGAAGGTGTCACGTACGTAAATTCCTAAAATCCTTAGCGTACAAGTACATTAGAACATGTACATATATCACTCATGTTTCACAAAGACGCTCAATCAGACTGGATTTATTCCAGGAAACGTACCAAACATATAACAGTTGGCATCATCTTATGACTAATTATATTTCCGTTTAATAACTATGGTTTTTTTCGTAGTATCGACATATTTAATTATTTACAAAAAAATGTTTGTCATTTTCAAGAACGCACATTTAAAACCATACAGTTAATTACTCTATCAACCTCTCAGGAATTTCAGCCTAGAATGTGGTTCCCCAACATTCCTCAGTGACGTCATCAGAGTCTAAGCCCTCAGTCCTTCAGTAGTTTTTCATTATGTAGTTTTACAATATTTGCATATTTCTTATTATGAATATTATTGTTGTGTACACAAACGATGTAACATAACGCTGGCGACGATACACTGAGGAGAAAGTAAGTTGTCGGAGACGTATTCAGGAAGCAGATATCGACACCTCTGAGGCCTAAAGGAAGTGTTTGTTCATTTTTGTGTGCTTTAATGATACTATGTGTTCAGTGATATCTGCCTCCAAACACCTCTACATCCTATAATCACAAATTGAACCGCTAGAAGCCTGTCCCGCAATGCAAACTTATATATCCTTAACATATAATAGATTCAATACCGCCTAAGCATAAGTGTATATTTACAATTGTATTTAGGTAAAGAATTAGATTCTAACACAAAGACCGGAACCCGGAACGAAATAATAAAACAAATCACAATAATTGGGTTTTATTCAGAATAATCTTACCATTCGTGAAAAATACAACAATAAACAAAGAATGATCAATTGTAGAGGTGGACAATTTGAGAAAAACATATTTTAGTATAAAGGCCTATGGGGTATTCATATTTATGTCAGAATAATTTAATCATTTTTTATATTACTATTTTTTACCCAAAGGATGTAGACCATGATCTTTACACAATTATATTTAGTACGTGTGACTTCACGTTTACACTGACAGACATACACCAACCCGCTGTTTCGCGGAATAAAATAGTTCCTCAAAAGGAGAGTGAGTGAGTATGGTTTTACGCCGCTTTTAGCAATATTCCAGCAATATCACGGCGGGGGACACCAGAAATGGGCTTCACACAATGTACCCATGTCGGAAATCGAACCCGGGTCTTCGGCGTGACAAGCGAACGCTTGAACCACTAGGCTACCCGACCGCCCCCCTCAAAAGGAGAGGTGACATGAGCGTATGTATACTCAACACGCTCTACAGGAACAACGTCTGTAGTTTCTTTACAACAAATGTATTCAAATAGTATCCTCATTAGATGCGGAAGGTCTGTCAAGAACTACCTCAGTAAGTCAGTCACAATGACAGCCCGTCGTAATACATTTACATCAAGTACAAGACGTCAAAATGTCCGACACGTTAAAAGTGACGGGAGAGATTTCCGAAATCGTTAATGAACCTGTTGCTGTTACATGTGTTGATCATCATTTATCAATTGGATGATCATTGAAAAGTGATTATAGAGATGTGACAAATAGATACAAAGGTTGATTCATAGATCGCTGTTGACTGTCACTTTCAGTCTAGACACGGATGGAGTCGATACTACGGTAGTTTGGATGTGTCTTTCTTCCTTTAGTACACTCGGATGGGTCGTAGCGAGGACTCGCGAACGATCATGCAATGCAGTCAAACTCTCTCACGTTTCTCAATGTCCGCTGAAACGTTGAGTTCAATATTAAAGGGTCTAAATGATCAGAAAAACCCGCTTCTGTATGTATTCGTGCGAAGGAATTCCCAGGGGTTCCCCCAGGAATGTGGAAGTAGTCAGTCAGTGTTTACGTCATTTCAATAACACGGTCTCGTGAAAAACGTATGAACGTCAACTTGCGTCGTTCATACACTTACAAACGTCAATTTCGCGGCCATATGACCGACCACTCGTCCAATGGAAACGTCGTGTATCGTGTAAACTTCAAATTAGATAATTATATATCAATAAACTGGATGGAGTCCTAGAGTATACGCCATGACAACCGCATGCATAGGAACTCATGACTATCTCTGACCAAGTGGATACCAGAACGAGAAGGATCGGACTGGACTCTGGATTGATGTTCAATATCATTCATTCGTTTTTCCTCATACAATGGGCTATGCAAAAAGCGTTTAAGTGCATTATTGGTTTATCTTGTCGACAGTCCCAAAGTATCGACCACAAACGGAACACATCCAATGACAGATGGAGGTTCTTAGGTAACACAGATGTCGATGAGAAAGTCGGCTTCACCTTAAGCCTTTCTTCCCTATATTCTCTTTTTTCTGTCTCTGTATTCACACTGGGGAACCAAAAAAAATGAAAAAAGATAAATAAATTGATTAAAATTCCAAAATCACATAGCCACATAGTTTCCTTTTCACGTATTTCATAATTAAGGGCCTGTGTTGGTAGTCTCTGCTCGTGAATGTCGTCCATTCCACACCATTTAAGCATTAAAAATTACGCTGAGCTTATAAAATAAAATAAACTGATTTTAGGATCGTGTTAAACTGTCAACCGGGAAACGTGACAATAGCTGTGAAAAGGTCCACAAAGCGTGTGAGAGTGAGGGGAGGGTGTGAAAAGACTTGTCGAGTGGGGGGTAGGCGGCCCTGCACCCACCGCTCCGCCCGCGACAACCATTGTCACCAATCTGCTATCTCTTCCCCCTCAACTCTAACTCTACTATATTTGTTATTGAACAGTTTGTTTCAATAGACACGTGTGTTACAGGTTCAATGTGTAGTGATAACTCGTAAGACGCTATGTTCAAAGAAGATTTGTAGATATTGGTACAAAAACCAGGGCACAACGCTTGAGGGAATGGACTCACAACACGTGACTCGTGGTAAGACTTGTATTAGTACATAAATCAAGTTTAAATATTCTCTTGTAAATAAAGTTAGATCATGTAAGGCTCCACTGGCAATCAGGGTGAATTTTCAAGGGAATTGTTACAATGGCAAACACGAAGACGCTCTTTTTGTATTGGCAAGTCTTATTATTTGAAAATCCGTAAAGCCAATAAAACGATGTGCCATGCCTTTAGGTTTTTTTTAAATATTGACATTAGTCGGTGTTTTTTTTAACTTTGTAAATAGATCTACTATCTATTTGGGTTTTTTCAATATATTGGACGGAGACACGGTCGGCCCAGTCGTCTGAGGCACCTCAATTCGCTGTGCAGAGTTGCGTCCCTTCGACGCACCAGAAACCTATGATTGTGTGTTCGAGTCCCAGTTAGCCTAGATTATGTTTCTAGGTTTGTCAGCTTCATACCAGTGCTCGTTGGTTTCACCGAAGTGGTAAACGTCTGAGACCTGCCTCACTTCGGGCTTTTCTCCCACATTAAGCTGACACTCCGTGATATACATGTAACTGGAATACTGTTAAAAGCGGCGTTAAACCAAACTCACTCACTCACTCAACATTTTGGTCAGATGTGTACATGAATACTTAGTAAGGTGATGAGAGTAAAAGTACTGGTTGAAGATATGCGATCGAAGTCTCCGGAAGTTACGTCAACAAACATCAGTGGTTCCTGATGGATACTTGCAGAGATATAGGAAACGCAGTAAACGACTTTATATGTGTGGTGTAGAAAGTAAATAAATATTCACAAAGACTTCATGGATACCATTCCATATCTGCATCGACCTCATCACGTTCCTGTCGTGCTCGGGTGGACATTTATCACCATAGTTTGTCATACGTTATGGTTCACTCTCGTGCATGTAGACTTTGGTGAGGTGAGGTGAAATTGGGTTTAACGTCGCGTCCAAGATTATTGCACTTATATAGCGACGTGCATGCACGTGTCTGTGTGTGGCTGCTTGTACTAGTCCGGACTGATGCCGATTTATAGTGCTCGCACACTGAGATACTATGCCGCAATTTAACATGAATACTCCACTCAGATACCGCCTTGTCCTTGGTTTAGGCCCTTAATGCCGCGCGCCAGACAGGGTAACAACAGGTACCTTCTTTGAACGTATTTTGGTATGATGCGGCCGGGGATCAAACCCCGGACCCTCTGCTCTCCGGGCGGACGCTCTACCACTAGACCACGGATGCGGTCTTGTAGTCTTTGGAATATTATGAACCAATATTATGGATGGTGATTCTATTATTTTTTCATATTTAAAACAACGACATATTACTAATATCTGTCTTTGTAGTGAGTTGTTTCTCTTATCGATTAGCAGATGACTATTTTTGAAATATCAGGTTTTATTGAATATTTGAATCAACTTATCATATTGAGATTTAACGCCCCGCATTTCGGCGTAGTTTGCGTAATACAGCCGAGCCAGGATCCGCTGATATTAGTTCGAATCCCAAAGTCGCCCAGATTATAATCCTGGAGCCGGGACTACACGTCAGTCAGTTTGGGAGTACTCCTTCACACTGTGATATCACTGAACATGGCGTTTGACCAAACACACTCATACATCGCTCACTGATCACTCGCCAAACCCTATTATTTACCTATTTCGTGAGCGAGCTCTTGGGGTAACACGTAACGTTGAAACAGATCAACATCATGTTCTTATATACCGACGATCAGATTACCTTCGTCAACATACATGCATGGCGGCCGTTGTGCACTTACGTGTGGGGAATTAATCTCAAACGAAAACGTAAAATGCCTGTCTATGCACACACTCGTCTCTACTGCTTGAAGCTAAAATTCGTTGAGAAGCTATTACAGGAGTAATGACGATTGAAAGGGATATTTTAAAGGTCAGGCGTTTTGTGTGTATATACAATTCCTTTTCGTTACTGCGCAACAGCATAACTTGAACATACCAAACTCTCTGGGCTCGGCTCACTATGGCAAGGGAGATAACTACTGCCCCTGTTCAGCAGGTGAGTGTGAGGTGCTTTATGTCTGCTTCGGATGACACGGCATATTCCATAAACACTTTAAACTCTTTAAGCATGCATTTTGTCGTTAATTGTTACGTAAATAATGAAACTGCAAACAAACCAGTTTGTTTGAATGGTTTTTGTTCTAAATAGGTTCAGCAGGGACAAAATAATGCAAAGAAAGATACGTGACGCCTAAATTGTTTTTCTGATTGACAATCGAAATACTTATCGATTTTCAACTAATTGGGAGATTGGGAGTGGGGGAGAGTATTGATTGAACATCGAAGTACTCAACATATGTCAATGTCTGTATGAACATCTGTCCAAAGACAAGTGTGTCTTCATTTCTATGTGTAACATACAAGAGGGAGATGAGAAGGGAAGAGACCATTACTCAAACACGTATACACCTCCGCTAGCTGTACGACAGTACATACTGGCTGTCAGTAAGACCGTCTTTATCTATGAATAGTGGATACTCTAAGAAGTGATGCTTTTGAAGTGTTACCAACAATTGCATTTATTGTTGAAATATACCCAAAAGAGTTATCTCCCTTAAAATGAAGTTTCTCTTACAATTCGTTGCTTTTGCAAGTATGTGGGCTCAACGCTATGTGATAATATTCACATAAATCATTATACCCGCATTGGGTGAACTACTGTGTATACGACAAGCTTTGGGCTCTGGGGTATCCCCACGGAATTCCCCTTGGAACCCTTTTAAACTTCTTAATCTTTTCACGAAAACCCGGTGTCATCAATGATTTTCAGTGATCCATTCATAGAATTGTTCCCGCTATTTTGTCATTTATGAAATTTGTTTTGCCATATAATCGAGAATTATTATTCTCTGGCGTTGACGATTTTCAGTTGTTCCCACTGACAATACCTTAAATAACATAACCATTATATAGAAGCATCACAACATTAATTGCTGGGTCAAAGAACTAGGTATAAGTGACATATCAGATAATGCCACATAAAAGGCCAGTATCGTAACTGAGGAAGACGTCTGCAAAAAAAACCATGCATAGTACTATCAACTTTTAACTTGACTCTAAGACATCCAATCCTCTATTTATACTTGATTCCAAAACACCATACAAAGAGCGAGCTATTGCTGGGCCCAGCATATGTACCACCAAATCACCGTCTCAAAGATTAACAATAATCCTTACTACAATCAAGGAAGGACTTTCTTTATATTCACAGAAAGTATTTGAGACAAGTGGAAGCAATACCATGACAGTATTGTGAGTTCTAAAGAATTCAAAGGATTTGCTTGATATATTTTGGAAATCTTAGGAAAGAACCAAGTTCGACAAACTTAAGGAACAACGTCAATCCTTGATCCATTGGACATTTTTCACAAACAGAAATGACCACAGATATAAGTAACATATCTGTCTTCGGAGTTCAGGACAATTTGTCAAGTCTGAAAGCAAATGTCATGTGAAATTTACTGGAAGAAAATATGTGAAATGCTTCACTTTTTCATTGATAAAACCTACGTAAGATTTGGCATTTAGGCAAGAAGTAGGCATCCCCATCATCAACTTTCCCTTTATGTCGAGCAATATTCCAACAGCTCCAGGATTTAGTGTTCACATTTCACAACTACATTTCACAGATACAATCGAGCATGCTCTTTCTACGAAGATTTCAAAGAGCGTCATACGACTCTTGCTCAAAAGTCGTTTGATCAAGGTAACAATTTTCAAGGCCTCAGCAAAGCTTTCAAAACATTTCATGTCAGACATGTTGAGGACATTTCTAAATTTGACGCATTAGTGACGAAAATTATGACCGATGCAATTCCCTATTCTGTTCCAGTGTTTATTTAGGTGAACAATTGACTTGCCTTTGTGTGTGTTTGTGGCCGATGCCATCGGTGAGGCAGAATACACTCACCTTTTCGCGATCACCTGGTATCTTTCCTATTTGATAGTGATTCATAAACACGTATTCATGATATAGCCCATTTTGCAGACATCCCAGTTTGCAGACAGGTATATAAGATGGGGCTTACAGGTTTATCTATCTTCCAGAATAGAGATTTTATCTTTTTAAATTTTGTTACAATGTAGATGAATAGAACCTTCGTCATATACCCTTGGATCAAAGGGCTTGACATCAGTTCTAAGTGAAAGGCCCTCCCACCTCAAACATAATTCTGTTTATGCGTTTACTCGGTCCAGGAATGGCTCGTACAAGCTCTTCATAACACAACTGAACTGATATCAAAAGGATTATTAATATAAGCTGTGTTATAATGAGAATAGCAGTAATTGATAGTAACTGACTAAACTCTTTTTATTCAGTGGAGATCTTATTACAATATTTGCTACATAATGATATATGATAAAATGTAGGAAACCTTGAAACACAAGTAATCTCCTTAAAACTGTCAGTGGCGAAGAATTACGCATAGCTAAGTATACCACAGGGTTAGCCATGAAACCAACACGGACGAGATAACGAGACAAGCTCAAACAGTAGTCAAGCGTAATGTTTTGTTTGTTTGTTTGTTGTTTAACGCCGCACTCAGCATTATCCCAGCTATATGACGACTGTCTGTAAACAATCGTGTCTGGACCAGACAAGCCAGTGATTGATATCATGAGCATCGATCCACGCAATTTGGAATCGATGACATGCATCAACCAAGTCAGCAAGTGTGACCACCCGATCCCATTAGTCGCCTCTTACGACAAGCGTAGTCCCCTCTTACGGCAGGCATAGTCCCCTTTACGGCAAGCATGGGTTGCTGAAGACCTATTCTACCCCGGATCTTCAATCGTTAAGGTCTGCTCAAAGAGCAGCTGCTCAAGGACTGAGAACCCGACTTGACTTGGGTGCTGCTGGCAAACTTACTAAGTGAAATTAAGTTATCTTGATATCTTAAATCACGGAGAAACATTCTTTTATGTTCTTGACTAATGTCTGCAAAGTGGGATATATGTGGGTGATGCCATTTCATTGAAGAGATAGGAAGGTAGTAAATTGTAGTTCATTTAGCTTTGTCTTTTGTTTGTTTAGTCTGTATGCAAGGGGGCACTGGTGGCCCAGTCGTCTAAGGCGCCGCGATTCGCTGTGCAGGGTTGGGTCCCTTGGGCACGCCAGAAACCTATGATTGTGGGTTTGAATCCCGGTTAACCCCGATTATGTTTCTAGGTTTGTCAGCATCATACCCGTGCTCGTGGGTTTCACCGAAGTGGCAAACGTCTGAGACCTGTATCACTTCTTGCTTTCCTCCCACATGAAGCTGACATGCCGTGATATAACTGGAACACTGTTAAAAGCGGCGTTAAACCCAACTCACTCACTCACTGTATGCAAACTGGGGTATCAGCAAAATCGGGAGTCACCATAGCTGGAATCGTACAATCGACTGAGATTTTATATAAATATGGAAATTGTTTTGTCGCTTTTGTTTTGTATTTATAATAGTGACATTCCTGTAGGTAACAAGAACATCGTCTCTCCTACCCCACGGGAACATACATGTATACATAATTAAAGGCGTATAGCATGGTTGAATTGTTTACTTTGTTCTTTTACAAAATACTTTTTGCAGATTATCGGTGAATATTTACTAAAACTGGCATTGTGACCCTAACGATATGTAACAGTTCGTATATGTATACAATACACGGTGACAAATATATCTGTCAAAGGATAAACTCCAAATAAGCAGTTCAGCGAGCTGTGCACGCCACCGAGACAGATGGATGTGACAGATGTCATCATTGAGTCAGTAAGTTACAGTCCGCGTGACTGGCATGAACAGCAGGCATCCGAGGCATCAGAGACATCCAACTTCCAGACACAGTGGAAGTATGAATTCTAACGTCCGAGTTGAAGAGTTCCTCCAAGTTCTCGGGCGTAAAGGGCGCTATGAGATATGTCAGTACTTCTGGCTGTTCCTGTCCATGATAACAGTCTCCTTTGGGAGTCTTGGTTACATCTTCGTCGGTCAGTTCTTCTTCTTATATATACTTTGGTAATTTCATATGGAAAATTATGGTTGTTCTTCATACCCTTTCATATCCGCTAAGTTTTCAAAACATTACTACTGGGCTACATTTATGGTGGATGTAGTTATGGTTGCAGTAGTGGTGACATTGTTTCATCTAGTACTCGAGAAAAACCTCTACAATACTTTGGCTATAGGCAATTGGTTTCTATTGATACGAGCTCCGTGAAGATCCGGGGTAGAATAGATCTTCAGCAACCCATGCTTGCCGTAATGGGCGACTATGCATATCGTAAGAGGCGACTATGCTTGTCATAAGAGGCGACTAATGGGATCGGGTTGTCAGGCTTGGTTGATGAATGTCATCTTATTCCAATTTCCTGGATCGATGCTCATGATATCAATCACTGGACTGTCTGGTCCAGACTCGATTATTTACTTATTTACTTATTTATTTTCATATAGCTGGAATATTGCTGAGTGTGGCCTTAAACAACAAACAAACAAACAAATCTCTTGATACGAAAATGGCAATGACAGTCTACAAATATTTGATTCAAGACAAATGTATATATCTACGTATATACGTTCTATAAGGTAATAAAATAATTGCTGCCAATATTCGTTATGAAACGATAATAACTAAATGTGTTATTGCTGATATCGCGTTCAGAGAAAGCAGGTAGTTTTGAGAGACTGTATCCCTTTCATTTTGAAGATCTACCTCCTACCTAATTACCACGATTATATTACTGACTCCAGGCAAGAGTGTGACTCACCAGTGTGCTACCTTGTCCGCTCAGTCAATTGCAAACATACTAGCATCTCTTGGCATTCCTGCTGCTGACGTGGTTGGAATTGACACCAACTACTACAAATGCAGCGTGGACGTCACCGTCAACACCGTAACGTCGTCACAGACGGTGGAAGTAGAATGTCTGGACGGTCAGGACTTCGGGGATATCCTCTTTACGTCTGTCATATCAGAGGTAGGTATAGCAGTATGAATATACCTCTGCCTCATCAGAGGTGGGTATAGCACTATATATACACTCATGGTGTATTAGAGGTAGGTATAGCAGTCTACGTCCTCTCCTGGCATGTACGAGGTAGGTATAGCAGTCTACATCCACTCTGTTGTATTAAAAGTCATGTTGACGAATGCGAAAACTGCTTTATTTGGTGACATTTCAACAAAAGTAACAATTACATTTTTTGATTAACAAACATAAATTGTTTCCGTGATAATTTCCATTTCATTTTCAGTATACACGTTTTCAGTAACAACAGATGTAGTCACTAACAAGTGCAAATTACTGACTGTAGTCACTTACAACTGCAAATTACTGACTGTAGTCACTTACAACTGCAAATTACTGACTGTAGTCACTTAGAACTGCAAATTACTGACTGTAGTCACTTACAACTGCAAATTACTGACTGTAGTCACTTACAACTGCAAATTACTAACTGTAGTCACTTAGAACTGCAAATTATTAACTGTAGTCACTTACAACTGCAAATTACTAACTGTAGTCACTTACTACTGAAAATTACTAACTGTAGTCACTTACAACTGCAAATTACTAACTGTAGTCACTTAGAACTGCAAATTACTAACTGTAGTCACTTACAACTGCAAATTACTAACTGTAGTCACTAACAACTGCAAATTACTAACTGTAGTCACTTACAACTGCAAATTACTAACTGTAGTCACTTAGAACTGCAAATTACTAACTGTAGTCACTTAGAACTGCAAATCACTGACTGTAGTCACTTACAACTGCAAATTACTAACTGTAGTCACTTACAACTGCAAATTACTAACTGTAGTCACTTAGAACTGCAAACTACTGACTGTAGTCACTTACAACGGCAAATTACTGACTGTAGTCACTTACAACTGCAAATTACTAACTGTAGTCACTTAGAACTGCAAATTACTGACTGTAGTCACTTACAACTGCAAATTACTAACTGTAGTCACTTACAACTGCAAATTACTAACTGTAGTCACTTAGAACTGCAAATTACTAACTGTAGTCACTTAGAACTGCAAATTACTGACTGTAGTCACTTACAACTGCAAATTACTAACTGTAGTCACTTACAACTGCAAATTACTAACTTTAGTCACTTACAACTGCAAATTACTAGCTGTAGTCACTTACAACGTCAAATTACTGACTGTAGTCACTTAGAACTGCAAATTACTAACTGTAGTCACTTACAACGTCAAATTACTGACTGTAGTCACTTACAACGTCAAATTACTAACTGTAGTCACTTACAAAGGCAAATTACTGACTGTAGTCACTTACAACTGAAAATTACTGACTGTTGTCACTTACAACTGCAAATTACTAACTGTAGTCACTTACAACTGCAAATTACTAACTTTAGTCACTTACAACTGCAAATTACTAGCTGTAGTCACTTACAACGTCAAATTACTGACTGTAGTCACTTAGAACTGCAAATTACTAACTGTAGTCACTTACAACGTCAAATTACTGACTGTAGTCACTTACAACTGCAAATTACTAACTGTAGTCACTTACAACGGCAAATTACTGACTGTAGTCACTTACAACTGAAAATTACTGACTGTTGTCACTTACAACTGCAAATTACTGACTGTAGTCACTTACAACTGTTGCAAACGGCTGCTGTATATTACCATCTTCCCGAGGCATGGGCGTTAAACTGACTGTAAAATTCAAGTTTCCATCCTTGCCGAAACAATTTGGAATTCCGGAGTTACACTTTGGTTGAACTAACGAGTCTATGCATAGTCCAATCAAAATCGCGTAACGAAGTAGACATCCGTTTCGTAAACAACATGGATTTCAACGTGCAGCTTTCGGTCGACTGCAGGATTTGCAAAGCATGATACCGTCAGCTGGGCGTCGACAGATATTTTGCAAATCTTTTCATGTTTTTTATCAATGTGCTCAAGTGATTTGATGCACTCTTCGCGGATCAACACCAGTTTTGTTACAATACAGATCCTGATTATCGGTTAGATCGTCTTGACTGGGCGCCGCCATTTCGTTTGAAACAAATGCAAGTGATACGGGAGGTGGAATCTGATTGGTCCATAGGAGAGGTTTAGAAGGGATATAACTAGGGAAAAAAACACTGGTGGCGCTACGATTGAGCCCAAATGCAATTGCAAGTGATATGAGAGATGGGATGTGATTGGACAATAGAAGGGACACGCAAGGGAGATAAGTCGTCATAGCCTCTGGTGACGTTACGATCGAGCCTGGAAAATCCAGCCATGTTCGACTTTTATAGTCAGTTTACGCCCTTGCCTCGGGAAGATGGTATATGATATCCTTGTAGTTATTCTGTTTTGTTTCTTCCCAGTTCGGATTAGTATGCGACAGACGAGTGCTTGGCGTGTTACCCAAGATTGTTGTGATCGCCACCCAGGCTGTTGGCTCTTTGACCCTTCCCGTGTTGGCGGACTACGTGGGCAGGAAGCCGGTGTTGATTGGAGCTCAGGCTTTATCACTGATGTTGATGTTATCTCAAGCCTTCATCCGCAACATTGACCAGTTCCTCATCCTGAAGGCCCTCAGTGGTGTGTTTATTGACGTAAGTAGCCAGATTAAAATCTGCATTTGGGACCAGTACTAAAAGTATAACGTACAAGGAAGTACGGATTATCTATCTCGATAGAGCCTTGGCGGGTAGGTTGTTGTATATATTGCACATATTCTGAGAAATTGTGGACATATGCGGGTTTACTGATCTCTGTGGAACCATCACTTCGGTTAGTCTGTTGTCGGAACGACGACACATACCAAATTGATAACAACAAACTCATCCTGGTCTGATCTCTATATATTCTTTGAAAGAACTGTTTATACTTCGTAACTATTTTTTCGAGACGTGCGTAATTTGGTTACTTATGCGGAGTAATACAAATCATCTGACAGAATATCACTTTGACAAGAGACGGTTTGTAACAAGTTTCTTCTAATTTTATAACAACCCATATTCCTTATTATAGTATCTCGTGAATTATTCTCTAATTAAAATTCTCAGTGAGAGGGTTATTGAAGATAATTGCACCAATATCCGATCCCAGGGTAATATTAAAGTCAAAGTAATAGATGCAGTCATATGTCAGTATAAAACTACATTTACTACCTAATGGGGCCGTCACACCATGACGTTCTGGTCAGCGTTCTATGACGTTTGAGGAAACGTTGGTAGTCGCCCATAGTCGCTGGGATAGCGCCAGAAGAGCGTTGTGTGAACGCTAGTGAACGTCGGTGATCGCCGGGAATCGGCGGAGAACGCTGGTCCGGAAAAAAAGTTTTGAACATGCACAAAAGTTCTCACTGAGACCAGCGTTCTTCAACGTTTAATTTTAAACGCTGAAGAACGTTTAAGAACGTTCGTTGAAAGTTTTACTAACGTTCGCCGAGCGTTGCACGCGTTCGGCTATCGTTAGTCAGTCGTTACTCTAGCGTTACTTGGTTGTTACTAATCGTTTGCTTTGCATTGAACGACTCACTGGCGACCCGTCAACGACCGCTGAACGGTCCCCTAGCGCACGCAGCGTGTGACTAAAAATAACACGCCAGCAAGACGCTATTCTGTCGTTATTCACACGTTAGTCACACGCTCAACACGCTCGTCTAACGTTGACAAATCGTTCGTCGCGCGCCAGTGGCACGTTAGCACACGCTAATGGTTTTCAGGGGTATCTTACTTGGTCGCTGTTACACGCTTCTCGTGCGTTAGACACACGCTAGTCATGCGTTAGGCACACGTTAATCACACGCCCAGATGTGTCATCCTCATTCTAGAACGCTCAAAAATTGAACGATTGAAATGTTCAGAGAACGTTGACCAGAACGTCATGGTGTGACGGCCCCTTGACACGCTATTATTGATTTAATCTGTGAATCGTTTTCTTTTTCTTCAAGGGTGCCCATTTAGTATCGTTTACAATGGCTTTAGAACTAACCCTCGACAGAGACCGGAAGTACATCGCCGTTTTATTCGGTTTGGGCTGGTTCCTTGGATCCGTCACCCTGGTAGGCGTTAGCTATGGCTTTCGTCTGGATTCCTGGAGGAGCATACAATACTTCACTGCGGGAGGATCGCTATTCGTTTTCGTGCAGATACTGTAAGACCATTTCACTTTCAATCCAATTCCTTGGAGCACTCTAATATATTACGTGTTATCCATAGACAAGCGAAGTTTTTATATTACGCCATACACCACTGTAGTCATGTACATAATTTTTCTTGGTAACTACCATTGTATGTGCACGTGTCGAGGTTGGAAGATTGGATTTAGATGAAAGGGGAGTAAGCCTTGGTTCAGGATTCACATTACTGAAAAGTAAAGTGCTTCATTTTGGTAGCCCACGTGGTGTAGGTAGGTTAGCGGTCTCCTCAGCGGGTAATATGGATCGAGCGTTGAATTCCATAGCATCTGAAAAGCTTATTCGCGTCGATGTAATTCCGTGAACCGAGGAACCTTCCCTTCTCGACTGAATGGAATCATTCGCCCCCGGCATGTTAACAACAGACATAACGCTCGCTAGTCTAATAACGTTCAGTTAATGAGATGACACCTTGTGACCGGCTATATCAAGCGTATCGCATGAAATGACTTCTAGTTAATTAAGGAGGCTTAACTGTCTTGTTCTATTCGCATTAGGACTTGTACCGTTGTTCATTGAAATTGTACCGATGACTTTATCTTCCACTCAAATTTTAGTGTAGCCTGCCCTTCTTATGAATAAAAACAATATTATATGAATGTATACACATTGAGCATTTCATTTGCATTATTTCATCAAGATAAAAAGCCATTAAAAGTCCGATGTGAAATGCCATGCGTGCTTTGTTACATCATTGTCTTTGGTGTTTTCTTGTAGGGTTGTAGAAGAATCTATCCGCTGGTTGTTTGCCGTAGGTCGTAATGAGGAGGCTCTGCAGTTGGTTGTCCAAGCCGCTGAGGTCAATCATGTTGATATCAACAAGACTTTAAGTCGGTACCATGCTCGTGTGAAGACCCCAAGATCAAGTGAGAGCAATGAACCATCCAGCTCAGCACCATATTCCACAGCGGAAACTTCACCTGACACATCAAGTACCGAAAACCCCAGTGATGTAACACCAACAAGTCCTGAACACGAAGGTGCATCAACGACGACTGCAGCAGTTCCAACAACATCACTATCAGGGAATACAACGCCAGCAGAGACACCAATGTCGGGGACACCAGGGCCAGGAATTGCGACATCACCTCGAGCGACCTTGGTGAAGGCAGAGAATCCCGAAGACCGTGGTTGCTGTGGTATAATAAAGAGCAAACGCCTGCTGAGGGAGACGGTGATTTTTGCCTACGTGTGGTGAGTTGAGAGCTATTTCCAGAGACCTGCACGATGTGCAACCTGAGTGAGGTAAGTTGGGAGACCTTTCCGGAGACCTGCACGTTGTGCGACCTGCATGTGTTGATTTGAGAGTGAGTGAGTATGGTTTTACGCCGCTTTTGGCAATATTACAGTAATATCACGGCGGGAGACACCAGAAATGGGCTTCACATATTGTACCAACGTGGGAAATCGAACCCGGGTCTTCGGCGTGACGAGCGAACGCTTGAGCCACAAGGCTCTGGTGAGTTGAGAGGTCTTCCAGGCGACTTGTGTCTGATGAGCTAAAAGGTTATCCCAAGTGACCAACATTTGGTGAGTTGAGAGGTCCTCCCAGAGACCTGCGTGTTGTGCGTTGACAGGTCCTCTCGGAGACCTGCGTGTTGTGAGTTGAGAGGTCCTCCCGGGGACCTGCGTGTTGTGAGTTGAGAGGTCCTCCCGGGGACCTGCGTATTGTGAGTTGAGAGGTCCTTTCGGAGACCTGCGTGTTGTGAGTTGAGAGGTCCTCCCGGAGACCTGCGTGTTGTGAGTTGAGAGGTCCTCCCGGAGACCTGCGTGTTGTGAGTTGAGAGGTCCTCCCGGAGACCTGCGTGTTGTGAGTTGAGAGGTCCTCCCGGAGACCTGCGTGTTGTGAGTTGAGAGGTCCTCCCGGAGACCTGCGTGTTGTGAGTTGAGAGGTCCTCCCGGGGACCTGCGTGTTGTGAGTTGAGAGGTCCTCTCGGAGACCTGCATGTTGTGAGTTGAGAGGTCCTCCGGAGACCTGCGTGTTGTGAGTTGAGAGGTCCTCCCGGGGACCTGCGTGTTGTGAGTTGAGAGGTCCTCCCGGAGACCTGCGTGTTGTGAGTTGAGAGGTCCTCCCGGAGACCTGCGTATTGTGAGTTGAGAGGTCCTTTCGGAGACCTGCGTGTTGTGAGTTGAGAGGTCCTCCCGGAGACCTGCGTGTTGTGAGTTGAGAGGTCCTCCCGGAGACCTGCGTGTTGTGAGTTGAGAGGTCCTCCCGGAGACCTGCGTGTTGTGAGTTGAGAGGTCCTCTCAGGGACCTGCGTATTGTGAGTTGAGAGGTCCTCCCGGAGACCTGCGTGTTGTGAGTTGAGAGGTCCTCCCGGAGACCTGCGTGTTGTGAGTTGAGAGGTCCCCCCGGAGACCTGCGTGTTGTGAGTTGAGAGGTCCTCCCGGAGACCTGCGTGTTATGAGTTGTTAGGTCCTCTCAGGGACCTGCGTATTGTGAGTTGAGAGGTCCTCCCGGAGACCTGCGTGTTGTGAGTTGAGAGGTCCTCTCGGAGACCTGCGTGTTGTGAGTTGAGAGGTCCCCCCGGAGACCTGCGTGTTGTGAGTTGAGAGGTCCTCTCGGAGACCTGCGTGTTGTGAGTTGAGAGGTCCTCTCAGGGACCTGCGTATTGTGAGTTGAGAGGTCCTCCCGGGGACCTGCGTGTTGTGAGTTGAGAGGTCCTCTCGGAGACCTGCATGTTGTGAGTTGAGAGGTCCTCCGGAGACCTGCTAGTTGTGAGTTGAGAGGTCCTCCCGGGGACCTGCGTGTTGTGAGTTGAGAGGTCCTCCCGGAGACCTGCGTGTTGTGAGTTGAGAGGTCCTCCCGGAGACCTGCGTGTTGTGAGTTGAGAGGTCCTCTCGGAGACCTGCGTGTTGTGAGTTGAGAGGTCCTCCCGGAGACCTGCGTATTGTGAGTTGAGAGGTCCTTTCGGAGACCTGCGTGTTGTGAGTTGAGAGGTCCTCCCGGAGACCTGCGTGTTGTGAGTTGAGAGGTCCTCCCGGAGACCTGCGTGTTGTGAGTTGAGAGGTCCTCCCGGAGACCTGCGTGTTGTGAGTTGAGAGGTCCTCTCAGGGACCTGCGTATTGTGAGTTGAGAGGTCCTCCCGGAGACCTGCGTGTTGTGAGTTGAGAGGTCCTCCCGGAGACCTGCGTGTTGTGAGTTGAGAGGTCCTCCCGGAGACCTGCGTGTTGTGAGTTGAGAGGTCCCCCCGGAGACCTGCGTGTTGTGAGTTGAGAGGTCCTCCCGGAGACCTGCGTGTTATGAGTTGTTAGGTCCTCTCAGGGACCTGCGTATTGTGAGTTGAGAGGTCCTCCCGGAGACCTGCGTGTTGTGAGTTGAGAGGTCCTCTCGGAGACCTGCGTGTTGTGAGTTGAGAGGTCCTCCCGGAGACGTGCATGTTGTGAGTTGAGAGGTCCTCCCGATGACCTGCGTGTTGTGAGTTGAGAGGTCCTCCCGGAGACCTGCGTGTTATGAGTTGTGAGGTCCTCTCAGGGACCTTACCTATGTGAGTTGAGAGGTCCTCCCGGAGACCTGCGTGTTGTGAGTTGAGAGATCCTCCTGGAGACCTGCGTGTTGTGAGTTGTGAGGTCCTCCCGTAGACCTGCGTGTTGTGAGTTGAGAGGTCCTCCCGGAGACCTGCGTGTTGTGAGTTGAGAGGTCCTCCCGGGGACCTGCGTGTTGTGAGTTGAGAGGTCCTCCCGGAGACCTGCTTGTTGTGAGTTGAGAGGTCTTCCCGGGGACCTGCGTGTTATGAGTTGAGAGGTCCTCCCAGAGACCTGCGTGTTGTGAGTTGAGAGGTCCTCTCGGGACCTGCGTGTTGTGAGTTGAGAGGTCCTCCCGGAGACCTGCATGTTGTGAGTTGAGAGGTCCTCCCGGAGACAAGCGTGGTCTGTTAGAGCAGTGTCCTTATTCATACAGAGAGGGCATTTCTTGTGTTTGTGATGCAGCGCGTGACATACTCGAATAGCTTTTCTGTTCAACAGGTTTGCTGTGGGCTTTTCTTTCTTGAGTTTGTACCTGGCTGAGACGGTGTTGGCGGACAACCTTTATCTCAACTTCTCTGTCAATGTTCTGTCGGAACTTCCGGCGGGGATCATCTTCTTAGTGGCGGTTGACAGGTTCTCTGCCATTCTCCCAGATCGAATCTATGAGCCTCAACACCTGGTGTTATCACTGATATTTTGCACTTATTGTAGTATTACTGCTTGTGGAGAATACACGTATGAGGTTCCAGTACTTATTGTAGTATTACTGCTTGTGGACAATACACGTATGAGGTTCCAGTACTTATTGTAGTATTACTGTTTGTGGACAATACACCTGTGAACTTCTTGTACTTATTGTAGTATTACTGTTTGTGGACAAAGCACCTGTGAGCTTCTTGTACATTCAAACCTTGATATCCCGGATTCCCTCAATGTGGAAGCCCGCCGTCGTTTCAATTCATAAATTTTACACAATGTATTTAATGTTTCAGAAAGTGATAAAACGTATAATAGATTCTAACAACAGAACGCTGATATACCCTTTCAGAAAAGAGCGGTTGTTGTGTTGGTGCTATATGCAGTACATCACATGTTCATAAAGCCGCATGATCTGCACCAGTGCGTTCTAGATTCATATCCATGGACTGGTAGTAAAGTAGCTAAATGATGTTGTGGCTTTAAGCGTATACATGCACTCCAGGAAAATGTTCCGACGACTGTTGTTTTTCTTACAGAATTGGGCGGAAGAACACAATGTTCATGTTCTTTGGTATAGCCCTTGGGTTCCTCTTCGCATGCACCCTGGTTAAAGTTCTGGCAGGTAGGGCAGTTGATCTCCCATCAAAAAATCTTGTATTTATATAATATATAATATATATCACAGAGAAGGTAACTCCAATTTGGCTAATTTCCACAAACAAAGCAAGGAACACAAAGAGTTTGTCTTGTCATTGGAAAGGGTATGTAGATAAAACTGTTTCATTTTACTTTTGACAACAGATGTGGCCGTTCAGACGTATGTGGTACCTGTGTGCGGATTGATCGGGAAATCTGGTATCGCTGGACTTCAGTTGACGCTATTCCTCTATACTGGAGAAAGCTTCCCTACATCTTCGCGGTAACTCTCTCTCTCTCTCTCTCTCTCTCTCTCTCTCTCTCTCTCTCTCTCTCTCTCTCTCTCTGTGACTTATTTTCTGTTTTTCCTTATAGATTGATTGGGCTCGGCACTAGTTCGCTGGCAGCAAAGTTCGGAAATTTGGGTGCTCCGTTTGTCTTCTTTTTCGTAAGTATGCTATTCAAGATCTTCACCGGAACATAGCCGATGGTTCTGTCTATCAAAAAAGCAATCAGTGTGAACCCTTATCATGCTTTATACAGTAATATCCATTGGTTCATTGTCCGTGGAGACCAACCCAAGTGCAATTTCTTCTTGTCAGTATCGCTTAAACCTATGGCACTACTGCAAACAAACTCTCTAGGGAAGGCAAACCCGTCTAGGACAGAGCGTTTCTCCTTCTAAACAGTGTGGCCAAACAACACAAACATGTTTAATGTAATAATGTACTGTTAGGAATGTTTAGACTAATTCGTAATTATTTATGTATTGCGTATGTACGCATATCATTATAAATCTGTTTACATCTGTCCAACTATTACTCACCCCAATGTAACTTTCTCAAAACAACAACAAAAACAGCAACACGAGAGTAATGCCCCGTGCAGATCCGGGCTGGTATTGGTCTTCAGCAACTAATGCTTGTCGTAAGAGGCAACTATGCTTGTCGTAAAAGACGACTAACGGCATCGGGTGGTCAGGTTTGCTGACTTAGTTGCTGCATGTCATCGTATCCAAACTGCTTAGATTGATGCTCATGATGTCAATCATTTGATTGTCTGGTCGAGGCGTGATTTCTTTTAGACCGCCATCATATAGCTGGAATATTGCTGAGTGCGGCGTTAAACAACAAACAAACAAACAGGAGTGGTCATGTCAGGATTGACCTGCAGACATATGCACTGGCACGATGCTACCGTATAGAACCATATTAGGGGCCGACTACAAAAATTACATTGTTGCACCGTGTTTTTCTTAAACAAATTGGGACGGCGGGGTAGCCACACCGTTGGCTCGTAACGCAAAAAGACCCGGTTCGTGTGTGAAGCCATTTTTCCGGTGTCCTCCGCCGTGTTATTGCTGGAGCATAACTAAAAGCGGCGTAAAACCATATTCACTCTTTACTTTCCTGAGAAAGTGTAATCCCTAATATAACATGTGTTACATTTGACCATTTTCGAAATGGCATTGTGTGTTCATACCTTTCGGCCATGGAAGCCTTGCCAATTTACACTGTCAGAGGGGTACACAAAGTATGTGACCTAGACTACCAGTTGTCGGACTTCACATTTTGTGGAAGCCTCGGTGGCTGAGTGGGTTAGATCGCTGACTTTGTGTGCTGGCGATTAGATGACTGACTCTGGCAGTGGGTTCGAATCCCTGACGGCACGCAACCTACAAAAAGTACGAGAAACTGTACTTTTCTATGAAAGCTTTTTACATTAGAAAAAATGGCTGAAAGTATCCTGTCAAATGCACTCTCATCCTTGCAATGCTACAGTATAATGGCCGCCATGGTCTCGGCACGCTACAGATATAAACATATATAGTTTCCATGTCACCTGAATATAGTTTGCCGATGCCAGGACATCTGGCTGTTACCACCGTATATGTCTCCCGTTATGATTCGTGGTTGGAATAAGGCACCAACAACCTATGCTTGTTGTAGGAGGCCACTTGAGGGGATCGGGTGGCGAGGCCACTTCAGGCTCGGTGGCATTGCCGATGGCGTGTCATTAAACCCCTGCGGCGTGGATCCTTGCCGTAATATCAATAAATGTATTGTCGGGTCCAGACTCGATTACCGGCCGGTGTCATATAGCTGGAAAATTGTGTGGCGTTAAATAACAAATATATAAAACAAACATATTTAACCGTTGCTATTCCAGGAGGAAGAGTTTCCATGGCTACAGACGACACTGATTGTGATCCTGCTGCTAATAGCCACGTTTGCCATCTTCCCCCTGCCCGAGACGAAAGGGAACGACTTACCAGAGAGCGTCGCCGATGAGGACGACTTATACAATACATGACTTGACGAAATACTACATCTTCTCAATAATATGATGTAAACTTTACGAGTGCCTTGCGCTATTGGGGTCAATATTCAATAAATGTTGGATAAAGATTTTTCATTCTTTTAACATAGCACAATGTTTGAGAAAACCTGGCATTGCTTCACTTACAAATACGCTCATAAACAAATCTTTTCCAGACATGAAGCAATGCCATAGCAACATTATTACCAGTCGTGAAGACATGCAAAAGCAGCATTTATATCAGACATCTAGACAAGCAATGGTAAGGCAGATATCACGCTTGTGTGTTTTGAGATTATACAGTGTCATTCTTCAGGGGCGGAATTTAAAAAGGGAGGAGGGGGATATTCCACTTTGGCCATTTGTAACATCGAAGGAGGGGGGGAGGGGGGGAATTCTTGCATACAAAATGTCATCAGATGTAAAAAGAAAGGGGGGGGGGGCACCCCCAGAACAAACACCGGGTCCGCCACTGTTCTTAAATTATGTCGTTGAAAAACTGTTCTCATCTCTCACAAACATGAACTTATCATTGCAAGTTTTCCTTGAATTAGCGCATGGATATACATGTATATTACGTCAGGAGATCGGGGATTTGTCAGTCGAACAGTGACCGTCGTCAGTATAGTTCCACCTGAAACCAATTTCTCCAGATTGCCGATGGTTTATTCCGACTCGATCGCCGATTGAAAAGGGCGACGCCATGTTTGTTTGTAAACACTGACCTACCTGGTTTTTGATATTTGCATCTATATCCGTATATGACCCAAACGGATATGTTTTTATACGTTGGCTTTATTCTGCAAAAGAAACCTGCCTATCGTATGATAGAAATGCATATCAGTATAAAGACGTGCAATAGCAACATACATATCGGACAATAAAGTATACAATGCCACACGTATATCTGCCCACGGGCATACGCCAACAACATAAGGGCGGTCGGGTAGCCGAGTGGTTAAAGCGTTCGCACGCCACGCAGAAGACCCGGGTTCGATTCCCGACATGGGTACAATGTGTGAAGCCCATTTCTGGTGTCCCCCGCCGTGATATTGCTGGAATATTGCTAAAAGCGGCGTAAAACTATACTCACTCACTCACCAACAACATAATATATTTAATTGATCTTGATTTTGTCAGTGTTTTGGGGGGCTAGTCAGTTAGTCTCGAGAGCGATGACGTGTTGCATTTACATCATGTTTACACGAGAAGTTGCCAGGCAATGACAAATTAGGAACGTCTCAGCGCTGACATGCTAATTGTATTCAAAATATTGGAATATTGCTCGACCTTAAGGGAAAGTTGAAGTTATCTCTTGTCATACAGTTTTGTGGAGAGTTTTTGTCGCACTGAATCTTTTAGCATAGATCTAAAAGTGGAAGGTGAGACTGTCCTTTACTTCTAGTACAGGAGGGTAAACCGGAAAGTTTTAAAAAGGGAACTGGATATTTGATCATTATTGTGAACGATATCAGATCATGACTATACCTGAAGCTTTAGTAAAACTTCTAGTTCAAATTCCGGTGTTTTCATTTTGACAATACGAGCAGAAATTCCAATTCAAAGTCAAAATGTCCAGACAAAGAAAGGCACACACATATATTGTTTCTACAGGGCTTTCTGGGGGCAAAGGACCCAAGCCGCAGAGGTCTACAAAGGTATTCGTTAAGAAACAGATCAGCAAGAATCAGCCATAGAAATTGGCACCAGTCCTACAGTCATTTCCAAATTGCCCAATAGTTAAGGTATCATAAGTACAAGTAGAAATTTGCCATTTTGATATATGTTGTCATTATAAGAACTAGTGGACTAAAACTGTTAGTTTCTAACGCTGAGGAGTGGTGTACAATTGGTGCCCATTGGAGTGTCTACTTCTTGCTTAAATGCCCTCTCCTCAAATTCCAGCGTTTAACATACTGTTTTCTCAGTACAAGTCTGCCTTCAGTTTTTGAAAATATGTCCTTTCGAAGTTATTGCCGTGAGGAGCACGTGGGACGTAAATCGTCTCGCCAACTGTTCCCGAGTGTTGTTGTTGTTGTTGTTGTTGTTGTTGTTGTTGTTGTTTTTATGTATATGGAATGTTGTTAATTTACTATTTAGCTGTATGCCTTCAGCCTGAACAGAATGTAATCTAGGAAATAAAATATAATTATAGTTAAGAAACGTGCCCTTTTCCAATAAATTAACAGCATCAAGAACAATTAAAGAACTACCAATGCATACAGGTAGCATTGGCAATCCTGAAAAGGTAACCCTTTATTAAGATTTATTATCAATATTGAAGTTTTGGGCTATAATTTACAACTGAAGGAAGCGCGGGTCGCTGTGGAGATGTTGTCCGTTGAACCGGAGATTCACTTATTTTGGGTTCGAATCTCAGGTCAGGTATATGCTATACAGTAATGTTAACCAGTCCATAGAGAGATGATGAACTATTGCACAAGTATGGCTTAAGTACATGTGAACTTCAGACGTTCAAGATTATGAATGGCGACGTTGCATGTCCGTGTGTGTTTGGCTGCTGTGTGAGATACCATGTCGCAGTTAATTAATACTCACTCCGATCAGACCAGGCAGGGCAACAACAAATACCATCATTTATAATTAGCGTCAATACACACACCTTCTGCTTTCTGGGCAGACACTGAGTCAATTAGAACACACAGAGCTGGTCAATTGTATAACATTGGTAAAGATATCTGTAGCAGCTAGATAATATGGTTGACCTTAAGATCGCTTTGTTGAACAAATGAAGCGGTCATTTGTTTAATATGGGACTGTTAAAAGTTAAAAATAATATAAGAAAAAGAAATATTGCCGAAGATGAATATATTGTATTTCAGTATCAGTGTGTGGTATTTTAGAAGTTGTAGTATCAAAGAAGATCAATTCTAACCCTGATTTTCACTGGTCCAAGTGATTTGGTACCGCTACCAGTGTCCGAATAACACCGCGTGACGTGCTGCCACCTAACAATGGCTATCACCTGGAGCGTCCCAAGAGCTCTGGCACGATTTGCAATAGTCAGTATTTGAAGTCGGGACATTTTTTTAAGTATGTATAGTAATCTGCCACTGTTAATGAGGACGGAAACTCAATACGTCGACCTGCACGTGCAGATATATGCAACTGATTGTCTTCGGGTGTTGCGTTTGTGTGACTATGATGACAACAGTATTGACAGGTGTGGTCAGTGTATATCTTCTCCTGTATTAGGTGTTAGGTATCCTTGTTCCCATTAACCTGTGAAGATCCGGGGTAGATCGCTTGCAGTATGTTTGTCGTAAGAGGCGACTGAAAGGATCGGGTTATCAGGTTCGCTGACTTGGTTGATGCATGTCATCGTTTCTCAATTGCGTGGATCGATGCTCATGATATCAATCACTGTATCGTATTGTCCTGGCTCTATTATATACAGACCGCCATCATATAGCTGCAATATTATTGAATGCGACTTTAATTAGTGAAAGAGTTTGATTTTACGCCGCTTTTAACAATATTCCAGCAATATCACGACGGGGGACACCAGAAGAGGGCGTACGCGGCTTTAAACAACAAACATTAATGATGTCAAAAACGTCATCAGCGTGTGTTCTTTGACGGCTGGGGATTTGTCTATTTATATTTGGACAGTTGCAACTCATTTCTGTGTGGGTGAGGGGCGGTCGGGTAGCCCAGTGGTTAAAGCGTTCGCTCGTCACGCCGAAGACCCAGGTTCGATTCCCGACATGGGTACAATGTGTGAAGCCCATTTCTGGTGTCCCCCGCCGTGATATTGCTGTAATATTGCTAAAAGCGGCGTAAAACCATACTCACTCACTCTGTGTGGGTGACTCTTCCACACTTACATGTATATTACGTACACACAAAAATACCACTTGGGTCTGTTCCACATAGCGATCTCAACGTAACGACTGTCGCAAGTCTAGGTTAAAGTATGGCAGTTACGATCCTCTTAGCGATACGATCGCTTTGAGGAACCAGGGTCCACTTGCACAAAGACATCTTGTGTCAGTGAGTGAGTTGGGTTTAACGCCGCTTTTAACAGTATTCCAGTTATATCACGGCGTATCAGCTTAATGTGGGACGAAAGCCCGAAGTGATGCTGGTCTCAGACGTTTACCACTTCGGTGAAACCCACGAGCACAGTTATGGTGCTGACAAACCTAGAAACATACTCGGGGTGAACCGGGATTCGAACCCACAATCATAGGTTTCTGGCGTGCCCAAGGGACGCAACTCTGCAGTGCGAATCGCGGCGCCTTAGACGACTGGGCTAAAAGTGATCTAAGCGCTACGAATAAATTATCTCTATGTTAAAGTATTGAGTTACGATCGTCGTAGCGCTAAGGTCGCTTTGTGCATGTGGACCCTTGTCAGGCCGCATTCCGCATGTAAGGAACCGGCACATAGTACTGTCTCTTATTCATTATCCGGTAACAAACGTCATGTATTTCAGGGCCTAGATTTTCGAAACGATCTTAGCTAAGATAAATCTTCACAACTTTCGTTCAAAGATAAGATATCTTAAGGTTAAGATAAGATAGATTCAATTATGTTTGGCTTGGCTGACAGCATTGCTGAGCAACATTTACTAGTATTTGTCCGTTGACCCTCAACGTGACAACGATTTAATTGTTTGAATTGTCTCAAGTATATCTATATATTTTTTAAACATAAAACGGGAAGATGTAGACTTAAATATTAAAAACACCAAAATATATTAAAACCGGTTTATTGAATGCAAAGATTATTGTGTTGAAAATGTGTATTTTATATTGATCAGTAAATTTCATACAATAAACTTTTTTTCTGCGAACATAAATTGGAATTTGCAAACTATGCTACATTTTGACGAGAACCAGAATGAGCATGGGAACCCATTTTTTATTTGGGAAATGAATGCAATAACACGTGACCAATTCAGCTAATCAGAATGCAGGAATTTCCATGAACCCAACGAAAATTTAATTATATGCCGTTAATCAATGTTTTTAAAGAATGCAATTGTTCAACAGACAGTTTTAATCATTTTTTTTATCAAATATTTGTCTTTCAAGATGATATAGATAACATAGGTATTGAATTTAAACGAAACAAATTACAATTACTTTTGCAAGAAAAATATTAGATATTGTATACAAATATTTGATCACGTGTATTTCCTTGTAAGTCAATAAATACTACACTGTATAGTTAAAATTCAATTATCAAAACCACCCGTCCCACACGATTTTAGATGTAAAAGCTTATGCGAAACCTTTATGGTTTTTTTACATATGTAGATTGATATAATTTTACAAAAAGCGAAAATAAAGACTAAAGCATTGACACAAATGCGATCCAGAAAATATAACAGCGGAACTCTGCTCTTTATGAAAGCTGTAACATTGAGGAAGGTGTCCCGGGCGAATACAAAGGTAAACCACAATCAACTAGAGTTTGAACTAAGATTAGCTCCCCCTGAGTTATCAATGAGGTCACGGTCATTACTGGATCGCTGTCGCGATTAAGAACATTTTTGACGTGAAATCCTTGATGCGTTCTTCGGGTTTTCGAAGTGTCAATTTGAATCACTCAGTTTTACAAAATGAAATGTAAGTGTTTGAACGTAAAGCAGACTAATTGTTTGGAAAGATATCTATGGAAAAGTATGCCGCCATCTTGGGTGAAGATAAAATAAACTTACGACAGGTATGGGGCTATCTTAGATTTACGACAATCTTAAGATATCTTAGGTCTACGATAGTTTCGAAAATATGCTACGATAGCCTACGATTTCCTTACGACAAATTTACGATAATTTTAGGGCTACGATCATTTCGAAAATCTAGGCACTGGGTTTAAATAAAAATATAACTCAACAACGAACAACATCTCGGGAATTTTAAGAACAAGTAGACCAAATATGACATGATATAAACAACACGAGTGAAAAAGCAGATCAGCTTGAAACAAACATTTATTTATCAGTGAAAATAAAAATAATTTCCCTACTACCTCTGTGGCTGAGCAGTGAGCAGTACGGCTCAGGCAAGATAAGTACATGATTGAAATAAGCCTTTGAATATCATTAGTTGTTTTTTTGTGGGATTTGCAAGTCCTCTGTATGACGTCCCAGGGTTTTCATCTGCCCCTAGTCTCTTTAATGTCCTTTATATAGGGTACAGTCAGTCCCTGTAAAGTTCTTCAATGTCGTCCACAGTCTGGGGCAAATCTTTCCCCTTAGTTTCGGGCAGTGGTATAGCAACAAATATGGCGATGAACAGGAGAGCCGAGATTAGAGCTGTCGGGAACCAGGGCATGTCCTCAGCCTACAAATACAGAACACATGATCAGAGAACATGCTAGGAGTCCGCTGATTGGCCATTGGTTAAAGTGTGCAGTCACGTTTCTTAATCATGGAAGGGCCGGTGAAAACGTCTGAGATATATATCACTTCGGGCTTAACCCACACATTTATACGTGCTAAAAGGTCAATGCTATTCAAACCGGCGTGAAACCCAACTCCCTGACTCACACTTTCCCCAACTGCGTTCTATTACATCGGGGTTGGTGGGGTATACGTAGCCTAGTGGTTAAAGCGTTCTCTCATCATGCCGAAGGCCCGAGTTCGATTCCCCATGTGAGTACAATGTGTAAAAGCCATTTGGTGCTCCGGGTAGTAACGAGGCTGGAATATTGTTAAAAGCGGCGTAAAAACATCGATCAGGTCTTCACACCCTACTTACAACAAAGACCATGAATGGGGCTCCAAGTGCACCTAGTTTCCCCGACATACCAGCTGTGCCGAACCCGATCAGTCTGAAAGTACAAACAGTACGATTATATAACAATACTTGACATACTTGAAAGTGTGTTGGCAGGCATGTCATGCACGGCATACAGTAGGTCCCGAGTTGGGCTGGCCTGTGGTAATGGCCATGTTACATCATGTGTCAAGACCACTTATTGGCTGATGATACGTTATATCATGTGTCTAGGCCAGTGGCTGGGTAATACCATGTTATATCGGGTGTCTAGGCCTGTGACTGGCTAATGCCATGCTATAGTATGTGTCTAGGCCAGTGGCTGGGTAATTCCATGTTATATCGCGTGTCTAGGCCAGTGGCTAGGTAATGCCATGTTATATCATGTGTCAAGGCCGGTGGCTGGGTAAGGCCATGTTATATCGCGTGTCTAGGCCAGTGGCTGGGTAATGCCATGTTATATCATGTGTCTAGGCCAGTGGCTGGGTAATGCCATGTTATATAATGTGTCTAGGCCAGTGGCTGGGTAATGCCATGTTATATCATGTGTCTAGGCCAGTGGCTGGGTAATGCCATGTTATATAATGTGTCTAGGCCAGTGGCTGGGTAATGCCATGATATATCATGTGTCAAGGCCGGTGGCTGGGTAATGCCATGTTATATCACGTGTCTAGGCCAGTGGCTGGGTAATGCCATGTTATTTCATGTGTCAAGGCCGGTGGCTGGGTAAGGCCATGTTATATCGCGTGTCTAGGCCAGTGGCTAGGTAATGCCATGTTATATCATGTGTCAAGGCTGGTGGCTGGGTAAGGCCATGTTATATCGCGTGTCTAGGCCAGTGACTGGGTAATGCCATGTTATGTCATGTGTCAAGGCCGGTGGCTGGGTAAGGCCATGTTATATCGCGTGTCTAGGCCAGTGGCTGGGTAATGCCATGTTATATAATGTGTCTAGGCCAGTGGCTGGGTAATGCCATGATATATCATGTCTCAAGGCCGGTGGCTGGGTAATGCCATGTTAGATCGCGTGTCTAGGCCAGTGGCTGGGTAATGCCATGTTATATCATGTGTCAAGGCCGGTGGCTGAGTAATGCCATGTTATATCGTGTGTCTAGGCCAGTGGCTGGGTAATGCCATGTTATATTATGTGTCTAGGCCAGTGACTGGTTAATGCCATGTTATATCGTGTGTCTAGGCCAGTGGCTGGGTAACGCCATGTAATATCATGTGTCGAGGCCGGTGGCTGGGTAATGCCATGTTAGATCGCGTGTCTAGGCCAGTGGCTGGGTAATGCCATGTTATATCATGTGTCTAGGCCATTGACTGGTTAATGCCATGTTATATCATGTGTCTAGGCCAGTGACTGGGTAATGCCATGTTTTATTATATACATATGAAGGAAATACTGGAATTTATCAGTGACGATAGATCAAGTTATCAGTCACTAGTGACTGATATAAAAACAAGGTGCCGGAACTACTTTCTCCTGAATCAAAACATTGAAGAGTTATCCCCCTTTGTTTACGTCAGATGCCGACTGTACTAAGTCTCAACCGCAGGTTCATAACTTCTCTTCAACTGACCACAGGAACTTATTGACGAGTCTGATGTCAGCAAATAACATCTATGGCAATGTTAATATCATTCTTGCGCCGGACATGTTTCGCCAGACATTCGGCACAACTGGCGACAGCAGACGTACCGCCGAGGCAAGAAGCGCCCGCTTGAATTTTCCGAGAATTGAACTTTCCTAATTTAATTCATGACTGCAAGCAACAATGTTTCAGTTACAATGTTCGGGGTTCTATTAATGTGTTTATGTCAACTTTCATACTTATCTGTGAGAAAATTTGATCAAATTCGGCGGATTTTGTAAGCCTGGAGAGCGCTCAGCTGATCGTTCGACATGGTCACAGAACTAAATGTTTATGTATTCCGACGCCAATAAAATAATCGCTGTTTGGAAATGATTTCTGTTTTCATTTTAAAAACAATTATGACAAACAAAAATGTCCACGGAACTTAATACTCTATATGAAATAATATATTTCGCATAACATATATTAACAGGGCTAGTTTTATTCACGAACTATATTCTTTTCGCAAACCCCCTTTATACTGCGGTGGTAAAGGGGCGACACGAAGAACTTAGTAATTTATCAGACACTGTTTTCGAAAAAATATATAAATTGCAAGTAATAAAAATAAAACATGTATATAATAAATCCTCTTTATATCATGTGTCTAGGCCAGTGACTGGGTAATGCCATGTTATGTCATGTGTCTAGGCCAGTGACTGGGTAATGCCATGTTATGTCATGTGTCTAGGCCAGTGACTGGTTGATGACATGTTATATCATGTGTCTAGGCCAGTGGCTGGGTAATGCCATGTTATGTCATGTGTCTAGGCCAGTGACTGGTTGATGACATGTTATATCATGTGTCTAGGCCAGTGGCTGGGTAATGCCATGTTATATCGTGTGTCTAGGCCAGTGGCTGGGTAACGCCATGTTATGTCATGTGTCTAGGCCAGTGACTGGGTAATGCCATGTTATGTCATGTGTCTAGGCCAGTGACTGGGTAATGCCATGTTATGTCATGTGTCTAGGCCAGTGACTGGTTGATGACATGTTATATCATGTGTCTAGGCCAGTGGCTGGGTAACGCCATGTTATATCATGTGTCTAGGCCAGTGACTGGTTGATGACATGTTATATCATGTGTCTAGGCCAGTGGCTGGGTAATGCCATGTTATATCATGTGTCTAGGCCAGTGACTGGTTGATGCCATGTTATATCATGTGTCAAGGCCGGTGGCTGGGTAATGCCATGTTATATCATGTGTCTAGGCCAGTGACTGGGTAATGCCATGTTATATCATGTGTCTAGGCCAGTGGCTGGGTAATGCCATGTTATATCGCGTGTCTAGGCCTGTGACTGGCTAATGCCATGTTATATCACGTGTCAAGGCCGGTGGCTGGGTAATGCCATGTTATATCAAGTGTCTAGACCAGTCGCTGGGTAATGCCATGTTATGTCATGTGTCTAGACCAGTGATAAAGTGACACCATCTTATGTCATGTGTCTAGGCCAGTTGCTTGATAATGCCATGTTATATCAAGTGTCTAGACCAGTCGCTGGGTAATGCCATGTTATGTCATGTGTCTAGACCAGTGATAAAGTGACACCATCTTATGTCATGTGTCTAGGCCAGTTGCTTGGTAATGCCATGTTATATCAAGTGTCTAGACCAGTCGCTTGGTAATGCCATGTTATGTCATGTGTCGATGTGTCTAGGCAAGTCATAAAGTAATACTATGTTATGTCTTATGTCTAGGCTAGTGATAAAGTGATATCTTATGCCATGTGTCTAGGCCAGTCATAAAGTAATACTATGTTATGCCACCTGTCTTGGCAAGTGATAAAGTGATACCATGCTATGTCATGCGCTGTATTACTGACCTGTAGGTTGTGGGCAATGTTTCTTCGACGTACAGAAACAGAGTGTAGTAAGTCCCGGCCACGCCCAGTTTTCCCAAGAATCCGAAGAGTGGTAAAGCCACCGATGTAACGCCCGGGCCTGTACAATTAGGAGAATACTTAGAAATAGATGTTCCTAGTATGTGTACAATAAATAGAGAATACAACACTTACTTTTGTTAGATAACACAGAAAGTTCACGAGTTTCGAGTTTCGAAAAAAGTGGAATCTTAACAAGGATGAATGTGGTATTTTATTTATTACCCACGCACATATGTATTTCAGTGTGAATAAATACCTTTTAGGTTCGTTCAACAAACCAAACCGAAACGGGTTGGATGAATGTTGATATAATCCCAAACATTGGCATTGTTGACATTTCTGTGCATACGCAAAGAATGTGTTCACACCAAGTCAGCAATACTACAGCCGTATCAGTGCAATCTTCAACGTAATCGAGTCACGAGTGTTCCGCTCGTCCAAAGCAATATGCTGTGCAGGGTTGCATTCCTTAAGCAAGCCAGAAAGATAATCGTGGGTTCGAATCCCGGTACTAGATTATGTTTCTAGGTTTTGTCCCATACTCATCACCAAAGTGATAATTTCTAAAATCAAGCTGACACGCCGTGATATCCCTGAAACCCGACTTACGCACCATTCGGCCTTTAGGAGGCAGACTACGGTCAATAGATTGATCACTAATCCCGCCAACAAGACACCATGATACACAATCAGTGAGGTCGAAGTTGGAAATGTTTGTTTGTTGTTGTTTAACGCAGCACTCTGCAATAGACCAGCTATATGACGGCGGTCTGTAAATAATCGAGTCTGGACCAGACAATCCAGTGATTGACAGCATGAGCATCGATCCAAGCAGTTTTACTGCAAGTATGGGTTGCTGAAGGCCTATTCTACCCCGGATCTTCACGGGTCCGAAGTTGGAAATGGCTCTTCCATTGTACTCGTCCATCTTATAATCCATAATTAGCAGCCATTGTCGCCATCTGATCCCGATTTATATTGTCTTTCATATTCATGATTACATATTCGATTACAGAACGTTGTACCAAGAGCCCCGTTGGTTAAAAAAACGCCACAAAAAGCAAAATAGAATAATTGGTCCTCAAGTTTTACCAAAGGAAATAATCGTTCCCTGGATATGTTGGAGGTCCTAAATAAATGCTTTTTTTTAAATTGTTTGTCTTCCTCTTTCACAGAAAATGATGTCCCTTTTACATCAGTGACAGAAAAGACATCCTTTCTCTGACACAAATTCAAGTATCCCCAAAACCCAAATATTAATTGGTGGTTCCACAGTCAACTTCTATAGCGTGTGCTTCTCTACAAACACAGGGTCAGCTCTCGTGGAACGATACCATGATTGTGAGAAGCATCCCCTCGGTCATACTTACCTGCAAATAATCGAACTATAGTTGAAAGTGTCAGAAAGCCAACGGCAGTCCCCAAAAAGAGAAAAATAGTCTTTTTCCTCCCAATGCTGCAAAAAAAAAGAGGTTTGGTAATCTGAATCTGTGAACATATAGAGAAAATGTATTGTTACAGTGAGTTGGTGAGGTGAAATGGGGTTTAACGTCACGTTCCTGAGTATTGGACTTGCATAGCGACGTGATGCACGTGTGTGTGACTGCTTGTTCTAGTCTAGTTTTTATTATGCTAGCCAACTGATATACCGCATTTGGATACCCCATTCGGACACAGTATACTACGAATCGACCAGTACTCCGATAGTGCCACCTCTTTACCTACTTTTGCATGACGTGGTCAGGATAGAACCAGCAGCCTTCCTCATCTCCGGGCCGACGCCCATTCCATTACACACCGAGGAGGGTTTTGTTTTAAATAATATAATCATGTAATAATTAGGTATCTAAAAAAGAAATATTCAGATTTTGCTTTTAAGCGTTTGTTCGTCTCGCCGAAGGCCCGGGTTTGATTCCTCATATGGATACACTTGTGGTGTTCCCCGCTGTGATATTGCAGGAATATTGCAAAAGCTGCGTTAATCAAAACTCAATCACTCAGTCCCATATTAAATTGCCACACCGCAATGTTATTAGTTATGGTGTCTTCAGTTGCCATATACGTGTCATATTAGGTTAGAAGAAACATATGGGGTGGTTTTCATGTCCTTGCACATCACAATTAATGATATTAAAACATAAAACAGTGTGGAATAAAGAATTTCTGCACCAGAATTTTCATGTAAAATATGTGAGTTGGGTATTGGAAAATCCAAAATGGCTGTTGTTGTTTTTTTGCTGACGGTATACGGTCTCATATTAGGTCAGTAACAACCATCTTGGATTTTTACTGACGGTATACATTCTCATTGGGGTTAGTAGTTCTGCTCTCTGATTGGTCAATCTCACTTTGAGGCATAATAAAACTGAAATACGCGGCGTTGAAACCGACTTATTCTAGATTAATGGGTTAATACGTGATATACCTGTCAACCGCAAAGAGCAGGATGATGGCGGCAGGGAGTTCCGACAGTACGTTGATGGTGAAGTTGAGGTACAGGTCGTCGGCGAGAGAGCTCTCAGTCAGGTACAAGGTGTAGTAGGAGAATCCGATTACGAACCTTCACATTAACAGACATCAGGCATTAGAGAGACAACATACAATGGATGAGGTATTTGATTATCCAGTATTATCTGTATTAGAAACGAATTGTTGAACGTTTGTTCTAAATGATGTAGATATGCATCTAGAAATTACAAAGACTTTGTGCAAAGGGAGGGGCAACACGACTGAGAAATTATTTAAGGTGCTTTGGAAAGTGTCTTAATGTTATAACAAAATAATCGACCAATCCTTATTATGATACAGAATATGCAAAGCAAGGTACACTTGAGCATTGTCGTAAGAGGCGACTAACAGGATCGGGTGGCCAGGCTCGCTGACTTGGTTGATGCATGTCTTCGTGTCCCAATTGCATGTTCATGATGTCAGTCACTGGATTGTCTGGTTCGGACTCGATTATTTACAGACCGCAGTCATATAGCTGGAATATTGCTGAGTTCGGCGTTAAACAACAAACAAACAAACACACACCTAAGAATGTTCTTTGACACTTAAGCTGGAAATTGTACTAAACGAATTCAGACCTGTTGCATGTGTTTCATTATTTTGTTTCCTATAAATCTTGTACTTACCAAATGTAAACGAAAATAATCAAGTTTATTAATAAATGTTTGTTGCGAGCAAAAGCACAACAGTTAGGTGAGTCAATATCTTCCTTGAATCCAGTATGTGTCGTCACTACTCTTGGTCTTGTTGATATTTCTGATGCTGTTCCTGCAACTAATATCGGTGCTATTGCTGTTGATGTTGTTGCTGCTGTTCCTACTGATGTTGCAGGTTGCGATGCGTCTTCTGGAACTGATGTTCTTATTGGAGCGCCTTCTGGAACATGTGTTCTTGTTGGTGTATCTTCTGGACCAGATGTTTCTGTTAGTGTGTCTTCTCTAATAGATGTTCCTGCTGGTTTGTCTTCTGGAATGGATGTTCCTGTTGGTGTGACTTCTGGAACTGATGTTTCCGTTGTTGTGTCTTCTGTAATGGATGTTCCTGTTGGTGTGTCTCCTGAAACAGATGTCTCTGTTGGTGTGACATCTGGCACGGATGTTTCTGTTGGTGTGTCTTCTGAGGCCGGGGTGGTGCCATTTGCAGGATTAGAGTTCGTTGTAGGTGCTGGTGTTGTGGTTGTGATGACGTCTTCCTCATCCTTGTGTCCTACGCCATATATCAACTTTTCATCAACATCTACACCATTAACCTCAGCGGCGAATTCCACCAATCTTTGGGCACTCTTATATCGACCGACAGCGAAAAGCCAACGAATAGACTCATTCAGTATGCTGAAATATGGTTATCAGGAGATGGATATGTATACAAATAACAATACTCATGTCAGTGCAGCACTTACCATGAAATCTTATTTTAAAATATAAATGTAAGGCTAAAGAAGGAATAGTTTCTCGTGCATCGTCGCGTCACTCTAAATCCTGCGTATCAAACATTTTTATTGCTAACATAAAAATATTTTTTCCAAATTTCCGCCTTATATGAAGAAATGCTGTGTTATCGATAAAATGACATGTTGACATCTGACATTGTGTTAAAGAGCAGAGTTTACTGTGGTCCTCCCGTATCACTATTGTTTTCAATTAAGTAAATTCAAGGTCCTACCCCCTTCCTCACATTTGTTAAAGCTGTGGCCGAGAAACTTTTGTCATGCATCAAAAGGAATGCAATCTACCTTATTCAACTTTTATTGCTGATCTTCATATAAATATTGCAGGGTATGAAACTTACAGCCATGTTGCCTATTACGAAAGCAAGCAATGCAAAATGAAGATATGCCATAGGTTATACAATAACTTACAGGATTTGAGCAAACACAACAAGAGAACCAGCCGCCAGTGCGTACTGTATGGTTCGCCAAGACATCAGCCTCAGACTAAACCCAATGGCACTTAAGGTCAAGCCCGCTATGGACCAACTGAACAGTAAGAAGAACGCCAGAATCTTTCTTTCCTTTGTGAGGGTTAACTCCAGTGCCATGGTCACCAGCACCAGCAGCACACCCTGGAACAACAAAGGAACAACCTGGCAAAGTCAGTTGAAACATTTACAAAATCAAAAAGACCTGGATCTTGTCACTTATTGCAAATGAGTTTCACCGTGACAATTTTGGGGTCGCTTCTTTATTATTTGACGTCGAACACCGATCCGCACCGTCGGGTTACGATGACAAGTAATCAACCAAGTCATCAGGCGATTTATAACAGAACATGTAGAGTTATATATTCAACGTGGTGATGAGGATTCTCGGGTGCGCTACATCGCCTTAGATGAGAACGCGACTTAAAGGATAACTAGCAATCGGGATTATATTTTACACTCACTTCAATAAATATTCCAGAAAAGGCTTTTAGAATGGTTAATTCAACAATAGATCGGGAGAATGCCATCGCCACTGTCAGGAGCAGGGTCGCCGCATGAGCTGTGATGATCATTGGTTTTCTGCCAAGCCTGTCGGCCAGAAGAGGGATGGTGATGGCGCCAAATGCTTCCCCGGCCAACACTAGGAACTGCGGTAGTCTCGACTGGATCTTCCTGTCGCACACCAGGCCAAACTGGAACATGTGTATGTACGCCTTAGGCAACGACGTTCAACACATCATGCTTTGCAATGGACAGGTCATGCCACCTAGATGTGATACAACAGGCCAACCAGCCAACTATGCTATGACAGACCACATCACCTACCTTCTCGTAACAGACCCCACTAAAAACCTATCCCGCCTACCCCACTACCTACAATGAGCAGGTCATACTACCCAGTTGTGACACAACAAAGCCCACTAGCCAACTATGATATGACAGATCACATCACCTAACTTCGATATAACAGACCCGGTTACCTATCTTCTCGTAACAGACTCCATTATCTACCTTTTATGCAACAAACCCCATAGTTACCTTCTATGTAACAGACCCCATTAACCACCTTCTATGTAACAGACCCCATTAGCCACCTTCTATGTAACAGACCCCATTAACCACCTTCTATGTAATAGTCTCCACGACCCACCTATGCTATGAGACCCAATACAACAGACACCAATCCCTACCTCTGATACAACGGAAGTGAACCGAAGAGACCCGAAGTCTTGACCATCTAGACATCCTACTACCACCGTCTGTGAAGTTGTTGCAGTGTTTACGGTGACGTCGACGGTACATTCGTTGTAGATGCTGTCAATTCCTACCACGTCAATCGCAGGGACGTTGATTGACGCTAGGATGCCGTCGGTGGACTGAGTGGACAAGGTCGCGCATTGGCTCGTTACACTTTTACCTGAAACAAGACCCAAAACTTTTCCAGTCGGTGTAGGAAACTTAATAGGACAGAGTCGTCATTTTCACTTAATCTATCACTAGCATCCGTTACACGAACCGCTGATCAGTGCATTTTTCAAAAGAGGCTCAAAATGATAAGGAAATAATGAGTAATAAAGAAATTGGTACGCTCGCATGTGTTTATATGTAAATATTTATTTGTCACTACTGGAGAATATATTACAAGTTGTCAACCGATCTCGAGTTGTATATGGTGTGATGTCCCCTGTGTGTGAACTTCCTCAACCAATCAGAAGCTAGTATTTTAATGTATTCTGAGATAAATGTAAATGTCACTTGTGGGGAATATATATGTTTTTATCTCATCTTACATTAAAATACTAGCTTGTGATTGGTTAAGGAGCAGGCAATTATGTTCCATGTAGCCCACTCAGAATGTATTGCGTTAGTGAAATAACTCATTTCGTTTGCATCGTCTGCTACGAGTTGTTAGCTACGACTCGATGAAACTGGGGACACATGGAATGTCCTATTTATTACAGTTGTCTACCGGAATTTTTCTTTTCATTACAAATGTAAAACATTGAAACGTACATTCTCCCTGCCTAACACGTTTCACTACCCCTTGTAATTGCGACTTAAAAAGAAGTTCCGAGTTTTCAAAACCTTAAAAAATATAAACAAAAGTAATAAAAACATATTTGAAGTGGTCCCAAAAAATATTTACCATACATTTTGATATCATTATATACAAAACCAACTTCGAAATCAATAATCCTGAAAGCTACGAGAACGCTGTTGGAAGCGAAGCGAATACACGCTGGTCAAGTAACAAAAAACGAGCAGTCTCGATTGACGAGTTAAATGAGTAATTTACAGTTTATAACGAACATTTTCAAAGAGAATAACAAACGGCAAGAAACGATATTACCTCATATAAACGACCATCTGTCATTATTTTGCCTTGTCACTGTGGAATTAACGTAAAAAGGTTCGTGTCCGGACAACAGTTTGTGTACGTGACAGACACTTACAATAAAGGGAGACAATTGGTGGGGAGGTAACGCTTGTATGACAATAAAGTTCCGTCAAACAGTGAAAACATCACTTCTCTCAACTTCTGAAAACTCAGTCTTTCACACTGAAGTATACAATGAAAAATATTATGTCACTACTGGGAAATGTATATGTATATGTCATTACTGGGGAATAGATATGTACATCTAACTACTGGGGGGAAATGTGTATCTGTCATTACTGGGGAATATATATGTATATGTCATTACTGGGGAATATATATGTATATGTCATTACTGGGGAATAGATATGTAAATGTCATTACTGGGGAATAGATATGTACATGTTACTACTGGGGGGGAAATGTGTATCTGTCATTACTGGGGAATGTATATGTATATGTCATTCCTGGGGGAAAATGTGTATCTGTCATTACTGGGGAATATATATGTATATGTCACTACTGGGGAAACATATTTATATGTCACAACTAGGGAATATATATGTATATGTCACTACTGGGCAATATATATATGTATATGTCACTACTGGGGGGAAATATGTATATGTCACAACTGGGGAATATATTTGTATATGTCATAACTTGGGAATATATATGTATATGGGGAATATATATGTATATGTCACTACTGGGCAATGCATATCTATATGTCACTTCTGAGGATATGTATGTGCCATTACTGGGGAATATTTTGTATATGTCACTACAGGGTGGAAATATGTATATGTCACTACTGGGGGGAAATATGTATATGTTACAACTGGGGAATATATTTGTATATGTCATTACTGGGGAATATATATGTATATGTCATTACTGGGGAAGATATATGTATATGTCATTACTGGGGAATATATATGTATATGTCACTACTGGGGAATATGTATGTATATGTCATTACTGGGGAATATATATGTAAATGTCACTACGGTTGGGGAAAATATGTATATGTCACTACACAGGAATATATATGTAAATGTCATTACTGGGGAATATATATGTATATGTCATTACTTGGGAATATATATGTATATGTCACAACTGGGGAATATATTTGTATTTGCCATTACTGGGGAATATATTTGTATATGCCATTACTGGGGAATATATATGTATATGTCACTACTGGGGAATTTATATGTAAATGTCACTACTGGGGGAAAATATGTATATGTTACAACTGGGGAATATATTTGTATATGTCATTACTGGGGAATATATATGTATATGTCACTACTGGGGTAAAATGTGTATATGTCACTTCTGAGGATATGTATGTGCCATTACTGGAGAATATATATGTATATGACACTACAGGGTGGAAACATGTATATGTCACTACTGGGGGGAAATATGTATATGTTACAACTGGGGAATATATTTGTATATGTCATTACTCGGGAATATATATGTTTATGTCACTACTGGGGAATATATATGTATATGTCATTACTGGGGAATATATATGTATATGTCACTACTGTGGGAAAATTTGTATATATCACAACTGGGGAATATATTTGTATATGCCATTACTGGGTGGAAATATGTATATGTCACTACTGGGGGGAAATATGTATATGTTACAACTTGGGAATATATTTGTTTATGTCATTACTGGGGAATATATATGTATATGTCACTACTGGGGGGGAAATGTGTATATGTCATTACTTGGAAATATATATGTATGTGTCATTACTGGGGAATATATATGTATATGTCATTACTGGGGAAGATATATGTATATGTCATTACTGGGGAATATATATGTATATGTCACTACTGGGGAATATGTATGTATATGTCATTACTGGGGAATATATATGTAAATGTCACTACGGTTGGGGAAAATATGTACATGTCACTACACAGGAATATATATGTATATGTAATTACTGGGGAATATATATGTATATGTCATTACTTGGGAATATATATGTATATGTCACAACTGGGGAATATATTTGTATTTGCCATTACTGGGGAATATATTTGTATATGCCATTACTGGGGAATATATATGTATATGTCACTACTGGGGAATATATATGTAAATGTCACTACTGGGGGAAAATATGTATATGTTACAACTAGGGGATTTATTTGTATATGTCATTACTGGGGAATATCTTTGTATATGTCACTACTTGGGGAAAATATGTATATATCACAACTGGGGAATATATTTGTATATGCCATTACTGGGGAATATATATGTATATGTCACTACTGGGGGAAAATATGTATATGTTACAACTGGGGAATATATTTGTATATGTCATTACTGGGGAATATATATGTATATGTCACTACTGGGGGGAAATATGTATATATCACAACTGGGGAATATATTTGTATATGCCATTACTGGGGAATATATATGTATATGTCACTACTCGGGGAAAATATGTATATGTCACAACTGGGGAATATATATGTTTATGTCATTACTGGGGAATATATTTGTATATGCCATTACTGGGGAATATATATGTATCTGTTACTACAGGGTGGAAATATGTATATGTCACTACTGGGGGGAAATATGTATATGTTACAACTGGGGAATATATTTGTATATGTCATTACTGGGGAATATATATGTATATGTCACGACTGGGGGGAAATGTGTATATGTCATTACTTGGAAATATATATGTATATGTCATTACTGGGGAATATATATGTATATGTCATTACTGGGGAATATATATGTATATGTAATTACTGGGGAATATATATGTATATGTCACTACTGGGGGAAAATATGTATATATCACAACTGGGGAATATATTTGTATATGCCATTACTGGGGAATATATATGTATATGTCACTACTGGGGTATATATATGTAAATGTCACTACTGGGGGAAAATATGTATATGTCACTACACAGGAATAAATATGTATATGTCATTACTGGGGAATATATTTGTATATGCCATTACTGGGGAATATATATGTATATGTCACTACTGGGGGGAAATATGTATATGTCACAACTGGGGAATATATATATATATGTCATTACTGGGGAACATATATGTAAATGTCACTACTGGGGGGAAATATGTATATGTTACAACTGGGGAATATATTTGTATATGTCATTACTGGGGAATATATATGTATATGTCACGACTGGGGGGAAATGTGTATATGTCATTACTTGGGAATATATATGTATATGTCATTACTGGGGAATATATATGTATATGTCATTACTGGGGAATATATATGTATATGTAATCACTGGGGAATATATTTGTATATGTCACTACTGGGGGAAAATATGTATATATCACAACTGGGGAATATATTTGTATATGCCATTACTGGGGAATATATATGTATATGTCACTACTGGGGTATATATATGTAAATGTCACTACTGGGGGAAAATATGTATATGTCACTACACAGGAATAAATATGTATATGTCATTACTGGGGAATATATTTGTATATGCCATTACTGGGGAATATATATGTATATGTCACTACTGGGGGGAAATATGTATATGTCACAACTGGGGAATATATATGTACATGTCATTACTGGGGAACATATATGTAAATGTCACTACTGGGGGAAAATATGTAAATGTCACAACTGGGGAATATATATGTATATGTCACTACTTGGGGAAAATATGTGTATGTCACTACACGGGAATATATATGTATATACACGGTCTTCCTGTGGGGTCGTGACCTTGGGTCTTCCACTCCTCGGCCTGTCTGCAAAACTGCCAGTTTGCCTGTGACGTATGACAAATCTGGCGATGGTGCACTTGAAGCACCCCGTGATCATGGCAACGTGCTCCTGCAGAGTACATCACACCTATTCCCTCGAGTATAATGTATCTACTGTTGGATACGGAGCGACACTGTCTGCCAATGTGTTCTGTGGGATTTACAGGATTTATCACCTCTAAATCACTGTACTTTGTTTTACTGAAATGAACTTTGATTATGATTCAAGATCCAAAACGTAAAAAAAATAGTAGCGGTTTTGAGCGTGTCGTCAATAGCTGGACCCAAAGTAGGAACACGAATATTAGCGAATGTTATTTGAACCCTTATGGTTAAACCATTATTTCATAAATATAAATCTATTTTTCAAAATTAAGTATTTATTACTCACAGACTTATGACATAGGATAATAAGTGAGTGAGTGAGTGAGTGAGTATGGTTTCACGCCGCTTTTAGCAATATTCCCCGAATATCACGGCGGGGGACACCAGAAATGGGCTTCACACATTGTACCCATGTCGGTAATCGAACCCGTGTCTTCAGCGTGACGAGCGAATGCTTTAACCCTTCGGCTACCCGACCGCCCCCATATGATATTAAACTTTATGATATATAGTTAATCGGTAAAGCTTAACAATAATTATGATGCATGCTATTACTTAAGTTTAGAGATTTTATGATGTTTCACCCAGTAGAGCAAACATTTTTACAAGTATCAAAACAACTACCCATTAACTGAACTATGTTTATTTTCGTAAGCATAAACAGGTATCATGTTGTATTTCTTGCGTGTGAACTTATTTCACGTTTTACTAAGTCCTATAACGCAGTTTTAAGTCCTTTGGATATAATATTATGGTTGCGATTATATGGATTATGTGGTGTTACAGTATGACAAGAAATTATTGAGAATTTAATTTACGTATTAAATGTGAATATTAGTCCAACATAACTCCAGCTTCAAAGACAGGTGAACACTTAGTATTTTGTCAAGTCACCATGGGCAGCAATGCAGGCTTCAAGGCGGCGGGGCATACTACTGATCAAAGAAGTTAGAAAGTCGTGGGTCATGCTGTCCCAATATCGGACCACCTCTTCTTTCATTTCAGCAATATTTGTCAGATTTTTTTATGACACATTCTTCTCTAAGCACCAGTTCAACCTTCGCTCCTTTTGTTCAGTTTCATGATCGGTGATGGAATTCCTCGACTTTTCTCCCAACCTATTGCATGCAGCTCAGTTCTTATTGTCTCCTTACAGACAGCCATAGTTCCTCTATCAATCATATCCAGTCTTAAGTTTCTAAACTCCTCCGTTTGTTTTTAGAAACAAGAATACCAAGCCGCCTCCTGTCATCGACTGTCAATTTTCTGGGCCTACCTGCGCCTCTCTTGTGCTCAATGCTATCTCCACTTTCAATATTTTTCAAAACACGATAAACAGTGGACAAAGGGATGCCTGTTCTTCTTGCAATCGCTTTAGCTGATCTGATGTCCTTGTTATAATACTCTAATATTAACCTCCTCTTCTCTAAATCATCCATACTGAGGATCACTGAAAATGACGTCTGCTAGCAAGTAAACAAAGGGGGATAACTCTTAACAAACTAAAGAAATAGGATTAACTGAGTTGTCTCTCTTGAATGAAACCAAGCACTTGATAGCTGGTCAGTGCTTTTTATACTAGATATCCACTTAAACATATCCCTAAAATTCTCAATAATTTCTGGTCATACTATAAATCATACTGACTTTTCTGTATATTTCGGTACTCAAGAGGCCACAGGCCTTGAGTAAATTACAAAAAATATAATAATATAATATAATTACAGTTATACATTTACTCAAATGTAATATATGTTCTATGAAACATTGTATAATAAATAAAATGTATAGATTCTGCAGTGTATCATGGTTTGTACTGCTTAGCAAAGATGGAAATGTATATTATATTTGGATGGACATAATAATTTGGTTTGATGTATCTGTTTCTTAACCTTGTAAGGCTGGACATACAAGGAGGATCTGGTACTGCATTCAGATTACACTGTTGACAAATTCTCGGTTTTCTATTAGTATTTGTATATCTTCCTTTTTCAATAATAAATTCATGCGATGAGCATCGAGAACGTGCTAAGCGTATCCTAAATGTATTTGTATTCACTTCAACACAGATGGGTTTTATTCTGACCAGTTTTGTAGATATCGTATTATACCTGCTTTCCCAAAAATAGAATAATACCAATACAATTCAACAGTTACTACGTTGGGTATATCTCCTGAAGCGCCATACAAATATTGTTCAGTTACATGTTGTTGTTGTTTGTTGTTGTTGTTTAACGCCGCACTCAGCAATATTCCAGCTATATGACGGCGGTCTGTAAATAATCGAGTCAGGGCCAGACAATCCAGTGATTGATATCATGGGCATCGAGTCTCCCAATTGGGATACGCTTATATACATCAACCAAGTCAGCGAGCCTGCCAATCCGATCCCGTTAGTCGCCTTTTACGACAAGCATAGTTGCCTTTTACGGCAAGCATTGGTTGCTGAAGACCTGTTCTACCCCGGATCTTCACGGGTCTGTTCCGTTAGAGCGTGGACTGTCGCTGCCTATTAAGGCGTATGTTGATTGCATGTGTAGGCCATGTGTTATGTCTGTTGAGTTACCTTTTTAACCAAACAATTAATGTTAGAAAACCTTAAGTTAGCGTCAGCAGCAGCCACGATTCAAGGTTATAATGTATAACCGAACGGAGCTATAATGTACTAGATAATGTACAATGGGCGAATGGCCTAAATAAATAATATAACATGTCATGTTTGAGTCATCTGTGTCCGCGTGAATATGAAGTAAATAAGAGAGTATAAAAAAATATTTACCGATAAAGTTAGTGTTCGCTCGTCACACCGTAAGCACGGGTTCGACTTCCCAAATGGGAATAACTTACGATGCCTTTTTTCTAGTGTAACCCGCCGTTATGTTACGGAGATATTACTAAAGTGGCATAAAACAATACTCATACACTTTCAACTTTGTATACTTTTGCTGCTAGGATCCGCGGCCAATGGGTTTGAATCTCATATTATCTTCCGCGGAATTATGGTCAAAGCGGCCTTATGCCAGAATCACACATTCGAATATGTAAAACACATGGTGTAAATGGTGATGATTGTAAAAGTGTGTTTGGTATAGCTCGGTACGAGTATGATGCTTGAAACCAAGAGACATAATGAGAACGAGAATGTCCCCGTTTGCGGTGATGTATGGCTACCGCTGATCTTTGAAATGTGATATGAATTTAACCAGATTCCAATGTATTGACATCGTGAGAAATGTTATTATCTTGAACACGAGACAAAACTTACTGACAGAGGTATATAGCCGTATTCCGTACGTAACATCCTGAAATAGGTACGCCTTCATCAGCGAGGAGTGAGTGAGTGAGTGGGTTAGGTTTAACGTTGCTTTAAAGTAATTCAGCTAAACCAGGGCGTGCCTTTTTGTGGGAGCGAAGCCTGAAATTATGCAGGTCTCAGACGTTTAACACTTTGGCGAACCCTACAAACATACAAACATAATCTGGGCAACCGAAATTCGAACCCACGATCATAGGTTTCTGACTCTTCTAAGGAATGCAACACCCCACCCCTCCAACGATGAACAAGGATACTTTAAATATAGCACGTCATCATGAACAAAGAGACTTACCAACGAAGACGTAGCCTAATATCCCATACGTAACCGTCAACATAGACAGGAAGAGCCATACGTACTGGCAGATGTGATACCGTTTACTTGTTCCCAGAGCTCTAAGAACATCTTCCACACGAACATCCGAGTGCATTTCGATTGTGTTTGGTACGGAGCTACATCTGATGCGGGGATGAAATGCAGATCACAATGAGTCTCCTCTAATTATTAAGTCTGTCATATGCTGCATGGACGTGACGGGGTTATTTATGGTTGCTATAAAAACAATTGGCCTCGACAGCTCCTAAAATAGCTTCGTATTTATGTGGAATTTAACAGTGAATTTAATATAAACGTGGAATTGAATATGAAATGAAGTTAATTGTGGAGTGTGATGGACACCTTGCTTGAGGTTCAAGGATCATAATTTGAGACCAATCATCCAAGTAACTAGGAAGACGCCAAGTTGTGGAACTGTAGATCCTGGAAACTAGGAACATGCCAAGTTATGGAGTAGCAGATACTGCAGAGTAATAATATTATAATTATATTATTTTCATTAACGTTAAACAAAGAGAAATAAAAAAATAAACAAATACATAGATATGAAACAGTTAACCCATCTTGATTAAGCTTGGTCAAACTGACTACACTGCTTGTAACTCAACCAAACCATCAGCAGTGTTTATGGGATAAAAACGCATCAGGAAACATCCATCAAATGTCAATCATTCCTGATGATTTATGACTGAAGAGAACAAAATTTAAAAAAACGTTAACAGACGACTTCAACGCGTGTTATAACAATTCCTAGGGTTTCGGGCGATATTCAGTCTCATAAAAATCAGATCTTAGTTTTCGCTACCGCTTGACAAAGATCCGAGGACATCCCAGTACGGGTCACGTCAGAACGACCTTTCGCGAATTTTGACCGACCAATGAAATGACTGACAAGAAATCGACATTAGCCAATCAGAAGGCAGCTTTCTCGAGCTTTACGACACTGGTTTCAAACTGGCGACTACGCTTCGAAACATATTTTGACGTATTCTCGATTAAAAAAATTAAAACTGATAATGAGAACATTCTGGAATGGCTTTTATATGGCCTAGAGTGTATGGATATAATCATAAAACCCGTAACTGTTGTTCGGAATACCCCGTGATAAATATTTCGTGGTTGCATGATTAGAAAACACATTCCGACAGTCACTTTCGTGATCTGGTAAGCGACGCTCTGATTGGTTGGATGAAAGTTCGCTCTAACGTGACCCTTAATCGGATGTCCTTTGATCTTTGTTTAGCGATGGCGAGAACTAAGATCTGATTTTAATGAGATTGAGCGATATTGCTCAAATGAGTTGCCTTCTGGACTCTCAGACAAACACTACTACAATGTGTTTTATTGTCAGAGATTATATAAGTTGGGCAAGCCCATGCGTGTCTCATCTCACATTACACCAAGACCATCGGATGCGTGAAGAAAGCGTGACCATTGCTGCTGCTATGTGAATATTATTACCACTATTATATTTTATACTGCCATTGTTTTTGTACTGTCACTCAATTGTGTACTGTCATTGTAATTGCTGTGCAGTAATTTATATTCATTTGTCAACCTAGTTACATTTATAATACATTTGTTAATTGTATACCATTTTGTTGTTGTTTGTTTGTTTCAGACGGGTTTCTTTTACCTATATATTTCTGGGTTAACTTATTGTCAGAAATTGGGGGCCCGTCCGGGATCTAAATTAAAAATATCACAATTTTTTTAATTTTTTTCAAAATTATTGGATAAACATTGTTTTGTACAATATTGCGTGAAGCCAACAAATCACTATGGAATTTAGCGTAGATTAGTTTGCTAGCCAATCTTCAACGGAACAGGTCGAATCGACCAAACATTACAAACTTGACATCAAATCAGGTATGCTTACGGCTGATGTCAAGAAAGTTTGATAAGTACCTGGTTTGGGAAGAAATTTTGGATGACGATACTTTGGCTTTGACTGAAGAACGTATGTTTAGGCTTTAAAGAAATAATAATTTGAAAGAGAAAAAAATTGGCTATGGAGACTTGAAGCTGAGAAAAAGAGAGATTTTCGGATTAAGTAATTAGGAATTGAAGCTGAAAAAGAAAGCTCAAACATATTGATTTACAGAATGATCTCTCTCAGTGCCTCAACAGGTGATAGATTGTGTGATCTTTCCTGGCAGAATATACTTGCCCCGAAAAGTTCTAACAACATTTGAAAAGGTGGCTAACAGTTTAAAATTGCCTCATGATCATTGGACCGTGTTGTTGCAAAGTGTATTCCGGTCAAGTTCAGGAAGTGTATTCTGCCTTTAGTTACCTTTTTATACGAGTTCTGATTATCGGGTTGTTAAGGCTGCAGATTTGAAAGCATATTAATTGGTTCCTGAAGCCTAAAGGCAAGAGTATATGTCAGCTAAGAAAAGCGATGGTTCTACTTTTGTTAAGGATCAGATACTGCTACTTTGGATGATTATTCACTAATTAAAAAAGTTAAGTTTTAGGCAGTCAGGGTTTTCACTCAGGAATTCGCAAGGTTACAGATCAGGAAAGTTTGATGACAAAACGTCAAGTTATACTCCAGTAAGTTCTAAAGATACTTGTGGATTTTCGTCGGAGCCTACTTGTAGATATTGCCGTATTAAGCCAGGGCATATCATTACTGAGTGTAAAAAGATCGTTTTTAAAAAAAAAATTCTCCCCCGAATGCTTTTGTGAATGTCTGGTCACATATTTTTTCGGATAATGAGGAGCAGACCCCTCATTAAAGTATGTTGTTGTGAGAGAGGAGTACTTGCCTTTTGTTGGTAAATGTTTTGAGTCAGCTAAAGGTGACAGTTCCAATGTTAAGCCAATTACCATTTTGAAGGATTCTGACTGCCTCCGTGGTCTAGTGGTAGAGCGTTCTCCCGGAGAGTGGCAGATCCCCGGCCGCGTCATACCAAAAGACGTTAAAAGATGGTACTTGTTGTTTCACTGTCTTTTGAGTTTTAGGCGTTTCGTTAGCATGCAGTACGTACAGTTAATGATCATAAACAGCGATATGCTCATGCGATATTATTGGTATCCCGAAAGAGGATGGAGGGCTAGACTCGACCAGCATATCATAATAACAGGAAAATGGTGTCTCACGTAACCTTGATTCACAGTTGTTTCCATGTTTTCTGCATTCGGAACAAGCACGAGGAAAATAATGTCACGTATTTTTTAGATTAAAAAAGAATCATATTGGTGTAGATTAGACAGAGCATATGAATTCTCTTTGTTGGATGATAGTGGAGGTTAGATAGAGAAAAATATATTTCCAGGTAGAAAAAACCTTACATATAGGACCGCCTCCGTGGACTAGTGGTGGAGCGTCCGGTCGGAGAGCGGAAGGTACGGGGTTCGATCCCTAGCCGCGTCATACCAAAATACGTTAAAAGATGGTAATTTTTGTAACCCTGCCTGGCGCTCGGCATTAAGGGCTATAACAAGGACTGGTCGGCTCGGAGTCAGTATAGACCGGACTAGTGTATGCACGCACGCGCGCACACACACACGCGCGCGCACACACACACACACACACACACACACACACACACACACATGCACACATGTGTGCATATATATGTGCGATGTTAACCCTGTTCCACCTCACCCTCACCCTCATATCTAGTGACATACCCAAGTCACGTTACATGTCAGGGTGATCCGCGTATACATCATTTCACAAGCCACACAGCAGCTTTAGCACAATCATTAATATTAAATCCATGTACTAACTGTCTTTTATGTAGTAGTTTTGAATATTAAAATGATCATACGATTTTCCCTCAGTGCATGGTGGCATTCCTGAATAATTATATCGTAATGAACACATAGGCTATAAACTAGGCTATTTGAAGGCATTTAGAAGTGAAGGAATAAGGCAAAGAATATATGGATGTAAACGTTGTGTTCCTCATAACAGAGAAGTTGACATCCAAATATTCTCTTCCTTACGCTATTTGTAACGCTATCCTTATTGCTATTCCAAACCGAGTAAGGGTATATATGACCACAATAGGGCCATGATGGTTGTTTGTGACTGAGGTGAGCCGAGTGATGCCGGATTTGTACGAGATATTCCGAATGAGAATTATTAAAGGGCAGGTAACTCTCAATTCCTGTCGCGCAACATGGTGTTGCATGAGGTTCAAGCAAACATAAGGTAAATGTGACACAGATTACGTAAGAGGTCATTAGCCTTGTTGCTATGGTTGTGATCGGTTTGGATAATTGAGTGGTGCACTTTGCCATGCCGACACATAGGAGTTATTCTGTAGGCAGGGTTCAGAACGGTGCATTTTCATTCACCGCTTCTCATGAAAAAGAGTCTGGAAATTATTTTCACGTTTGGAAGATAAACAGAAGAATGTCCTGTCAATACTAAAATCTTGTAAGCGTCCTAATACCATTTTCTCTTGGAAAGTTTTCAATTAGGGCTCCCTCAGTTAGTGCTAGCTGGCCGGGAGTTGAGTTAAACTGAGACTAACCACTGCTTGGATGGCACGATATATTCTGTGTGATAACTATGCGAACTCGGCCTTCCTATAGAATACAGTACCACAAACTGATCAAACACGTCACAATACCCTATGACGTAATTTGTGGTATTTAGTTGCAAGTCACACCGGCGAAACAATGCCCTGTTACGTCAGGGGTCATCGAGTGTGCAAAAGCTCCCTCCAGTGACTTTTGTAAGAATCCGCTACGAGGATTCATACAGTTTGCACATCAGTTTTTCGATTCATACCACAATGAACCGAAAAAAATACACAGTCAATCCTTAATCGGCTCATTCCTCAGCACTCGGTATCCTGTAGATTACGGAATGGGACGAGTGTGCAAAATGTCATCGGGATCATTCATAAGTGTCAGTAGACTAAAGTCACGAGACACCATGCCTACCCGTAACCTTCGTAAGTGTCCGTCGCCTATTCAACCCTTTTCATTCAGTTCCGTAACATCGTAGGCATGACTGGGTAAATGTGCACTTAGTTTCACAGTGTGGACGTAGCTCAGTCAGTTAGCTGTCAGGCTAACAATCCAAAGTCGCAAGTTCGCGTTCGACTGATTCTCACAAAAACTGCTTACTTGTCTTTGAGACATGTGACCTACGGCAGAGACCGTCCTACGGGAAGTTGTGGTACTGTATTCTGAAGGTGCCCCACAAACAGTGCAGTGGTGGGAATTAATCAAGGTAATAAATATGTACAACATCATTCCATGGTATGGGAATCTCGTTTGATCATGTTCACATCCTATGTTACAGCCAAGAGCTGGCCAAGTTGTCTAAGGCACCCCAGTTCGCTGTGCAGAGTTGCGTCTTTTGGACATGCCAGAAACTTAAGATAATGGGTTCGAATCCAGCTTCACCCAGATTATGTTTGTAGGTTTGTCAGCACCATACTCGTGCTCGGGGGTTTCACCAAAGTGGTAAACGTCTAAGACCTTCACTTTGGGCTTCCCTCCCACATCAAGCTGACATGCCATGATATAACTGGAATACTGTTAAAAGCGATGTTAAACCCCCAACTCGCTCACTCAAATCTGTGTGTGGAAGTTGTTAATTTGTTTGTTGTTTAATGACGCAATCAGCAATATTCAAGCTATATGACCGCGGTCTGTAAATAATCAAGTCTGGACCAGACAATCCAGTGATTGACATCATGAGCATCAATCCACGCAATTGGGATACGATGATGTGCATCAACCAAGTCAATGCACCTGACCATCCGATCCCATTAGTCGCCCCTTACAACAAGCATAGTGGCCATTTAGGGCAAGCATGGGTTGCTGAAGACCTATTCTACTCCAGATCTTCACGGGTCGCGTGGAAGTCGCATATTCTAGGTTTACAAAAGGGTAAGAATTGCGGGATCAGGTGATCAGGCTGGCAGACTTGATTGAAGCATGTACTGCGATAGCTGGAATATTGATGAATGCAGTGTTCACAAGTTCAGAAGCTGATACAATACATTGACATTTGTAATATTACTACTAATAATTATTGTAATTGTACACAAGTTGTGTTATTATGCATTAACAAGATATGTGATGTGTATTAAGTTTGCACATCATCAGCTGGAGGTACAGCCTCCGTGTTCTAGTGGTAGAGCATCCGTCCGGAGAGCGGAAGGTCTGGGGTTTGATCACCGGCCGAAAGACATTAAAAGATGGTACTTGTTGATACCCTGTCTGGCTTTCGGCATTTAGGGGCTAAAACAAGGACTGGTCAGCTCAGAGCCAGTATACTGTGTCCGAGTGGAGTATTCATGTTAAGTCACTGGGATAGCGCTATAAAATTGGTATCAGTCCAGACTAGTACAAGCAGCCACACACACACACATGTGCATGCACGTCGCTATATAAGTACAATAATCTTGGACACCCATTTCACCGGACCTCACCTCATCAACTCTAGAAACTTATAATTTGATAATGTCTCATCTTTGATTTGTCTTGTATTTCAGAAGTTGAGATTCCCACAGCAACGTCATGTTTCGCTCTGTGCTTATCGGTCTTAGAAGACCCTTCACATGTGTAGTTCCGCTGATGAGGCTGCAGCCAACCTGTCAAGGTGAGAGGCTGGGAATGGTTTAGAGACCAACTACATTGGTCAAGTTGACATACCGTATTCGACGTAATAAGCGCCCTGCTCTAATAAGCGCCCACGGCGATATTTGATAATATATATTATTATATATATAAGTGAACAATCCCAATTAGCACCCCTTCCGATTGATCAATGTACACAAGACTTATATATTCGTGTATAATACGCACGCGTGTGTTATATGCACCCTTAATTATGGTCAGTAAAATTCTGGAAAAATATCTCTGTCGTATTTATATATGTCGAAATTTATCTTTCAACTCTGTTTTTTCCGTCAAAATAATATTCTAATAAGCGCCCCCTGTTTCTAATTTTATGAGCGCCCTGGGCGCTTATTACGTCGAATACGGTATCTCAGAAAAATGTTTTGCAAGATCTACTCAATAAAGCTGACCATCATAACAATTTTGTTAACAAAATCTGAAAATTGCCATAATGTTAATTCTCTACGGCCAAATACAAGTTAGTCACGATATAGCAGTGCCACAGGAGACAGTAGTGAGTGAGTGAGTGAGTATGGTTTTACACCACTTTTAGCAATATTCCAGCAATACCACGGTGGTGGGACACTAGAAATGGGCTTCACACATTGTACCCATGTCGGGAATCGACCCAGGGTCTTCGGCGTGACGAGGGAACGCTTTAACCACTAGGCTACCCAACCGCCCCCGACAGTATTGATATTAAGCAGTACCTTTGAAGTAGTTCTAGGACTGTTGTAACGCTAAGAATTCCTTACAACAGTCATAGCACTACAAATCTTTATAAATAATTGCATGTGCTTCTGTGACATTTGATTGGGTATTTAAGTAAATCTTTTTGAGTTTATGTTTCCATAAATATAAACCCAAAATAATTAGGCCAAGTGACTGACCACTGTTTCCTGATGTGCTTGTAATAGGGCGGAGGGAGGATAGATTGCGTCATTATGCTAAAGGATGTCACTGATTTCGTATTGTTGTCTATAGATGTTTGTGTCAACGAGTAAAGAAGCAGTCCCCAGGAACATATTCCTAATGAAGTTGCCTTGATGGGTGGTACTTGTTTGAGCGTCTGTGTACGCCAACAGCCTGGTGCATTGTTCATTATATCAATCACTTGTTTGTCTGGTACAGACTGATTATTTACGGGCTGATGTTTTACAGCTGGAAAACAGCTGAATGATGTGTAAAACAAAACTAAACCAATAAATGATTTTGCTAGGGGGACGTGATCAGGCAGCTGCCCTTCACACATCTCCACCTCTAACAGTTCTGGACAAAGACAACCGACATAAGAAGTTCTTGTTAGCCCAGAAATCTGACTCCCTTTCTGTTGATGAAAGCATTGAAGTGGAAGAGTTTCGGTGAGTTTATGGAACTGCCATGTTGAACATTCTGTTAAAATACCCTTTTTGTTTAATTTACCATTTTAAGAATTTTGGGACAAATTATTCTGTAATCAAAAGTATGATACCGTATTCAACGTAATAAGCGCCCCGCTCTAATAAGCCCACAGCAATATTTGCTAATATATTGACTAGTGAACAATTCCAATTAGCACCTCTTCTGATTCATCAATGTACAAATGACTTATTTATTCGCGTATAATACGCACTTGTGTGTTATATGCACCCTTAATTATTGGCAAATAAATTCTGGAAAAATATATCTGTTGTATATAAACATTTCAGGCTTACAACATAAACCACGAAATTTATCTTTCAACTCTGTTCTTTTTTTCACCAAAATAATATTCTAATAAGAGCCCCCTATTTCTAATTTTGAGAGCGCCCTGGGCGCTTATTACGTCGAATACGGTAGTAATATATGTTTCATATCGTTGTTTATCAAATTTGTGACCCGTGAAGGTCCGAGTTAGAATAGGTCTTCAGCAATCCATGATTGCCATAAAAGGTGACTATGCTTGTCGAAGGGGGCGACTAACAGGATCAGGCGGTCAGGCTCGCTGACCATCATGTCCCAATTACATGGATCGATGCTCATGATGTCAATCACAGACACAGACCGCCGTCATATAGCTGGAATATTGCTGAGTGCCGCATTAAACAACAAACAAACAAATATAACATTTGTACCACCAAATGTCCCTTGGAATTCAGAGGCAATATACATGGTATGGGACCAGTGTCTGATACTGAGGACTGACTGAAATGGAGATCAGTGGTCACAATGGATACTTAAAGTGAATAGTTCATGGAAGCGAGGGCCAACTCTCATGTGGTCACACCATGACTGATGATGGGATATTGCTAAGAGCAGTGTAAAAACTCAACTCACACAGTTTGTTGTCAACCCGCCAGGATATTACCATGACTACTGGAGTATGGGTAAAAGCGGAATTAAAGTCCACTCACTGACTTTGTTGTCCTCCTGTCAGCGTATTACAGGAATATTGCTAAATAAGGAAATAAACAACGAGTGGGCGTTGTTTATCATGCAGTAAAACACTGCAGGGATAATAAACCAGCCCTTCATGGTTTATTCTCCCTGCAGTGTTTTATTGCTGTGATAAACAGTGACCACAAGTTGTTATTTCTTATATGATATATCAACATTTTGTACAGGGCCTATAAGGATGTAAATAAAAAGTACAAGTTTTAAAAATATTTACTCGTATATTACTAATGCTGACACCCTGAATTAAATTTTTACCTCGGCGCTGTCGGACAAATCCATTTTATGAACAGGTGAGTTAATGTTGGTATTTTCCGCATATTCTCACAAGTCTCATGTGGACTATCTGTACCTTTTCTCCCAATACTGATTGTCACATCTCTCCTACTTTTGGATGTGATCAGTCAGCTGCTGTGTTTATCTGCATTGCCCAGCTAAATCTATGGGGAACAACTCACTAGACACTTCCCTCTCAACAATAACGTCGTTGTATGTGCAACGTCATCAAGTTGCGAGCACATGTTCGAATCTCCAGAAATGACGTCATGATAGAACAATGCTTTATCGTGAAATAAACCACACTTCATTCTTCATTGTTCTTTGCGATTTATCGTGTAGATATCTTATATAGCGGCTTAAAAGTCCACTCACTTACTTTGTTGGCCACCTGATAGGGCATGACTGGAATATTGCTAAAAGCAGTGTAAAAGTCAACTCATACGCTTTGTTGTCCACTTGCCATGTTAAAAGTGGCATAAAACTCCACTCACTCACTCACTCACTCACTCACTCCACCCATTGGAATATTGTCCACTCGCCATGTTATAACTGTAACATTGCTAAAAGTGGCATAAAACTCCATTCACTCACTCACTCACTTACTCACATTAGTCACTTTGTTTGCAAGCTGTTGTGTGATAGTTGGTACAGCAGTAGTGGTGTAAGATGTGATTGAACACCATACTTGCTCCACTGTATCAGCAGTGCTTCAGTGTGACATGTATGTCCGTCTGCTGCAGCCCCGGCACAGTGTATCCGACAATGGAGACTGCAGGGATGCTGGTTGACGGGGTCAGGTTCGACATGCTTCCCATCGTCCATGTCAAGGCCACACACAACAATACAATCGTCACACTTACCAATGGTGAAGGTAGGCCTATCTGGTGCAATGTTTTACAACAGTAACTAAATACTGGTGCTTAGTGAATAACTGACTATACACTATACAGGTATTGTAAGCAGTAATGCTGGTGCTTAGTGACTAACTGACTATACAGGTACTTATAAACAGTAGCTAAATACTGGTGTTTATTGACTAACTGACTATACAGGTACTTATAAACAGTAGCTAAATGCTGGTGCTTATTGACTAACTGACTATACGGGTACTTATACACAGTAGGCTAAATACTGGTGCTTATTGACTTACTGACTATACGGGTACTTATATTCAGTAGCTAAATACTGGTGCTTATTGACTAACTGACTATACGGGTACTTTTAAACAGTAGCTTATTACTGGTGCTTATTGACTTACTGACTATATGGGTACTTATATTCAGTAGCTAAATACTGGTGCTTATTGACTAACTGACTATACGGGTACTTATAAACAGTAACTAAATACTGGTGCTTATTGACTAACTGACTATACGGGTCCTTATAAACAGTAACTAAATACTGGTGCTTATTGACCAACTGACTATACGGGTACTTATAAACAGTAACTAAATACTGGTGCTTAGTGAATAACTGACTATACGGGTACTTATAAACAGTAACTAAATACTGGTGCTTATTGACCAACTGACTATACAAGTACTTATAAACAGTAACTAAATGCTGGTGCTTATTGACTAACTGACTATTCGGGTACTTATAAACAGTAACTAAATACTGGTGCTTAGTGAATAACTGACTATACGGGTACTTATAAACAGTAACTAAATACTGGTGCTTAGTGAATAACTGACTATACGGGTACTTATAAACAGTAACTAAATACTGGTGCTTATTGTCTAACTGACTATACGGGTACTTATAAACAGTAACTAAATGCTGGTGCTTATTGTCTAACTGACTATACGGGTACTTATAAACAGTAACTAAATACTGGTGCTTATTGACTAACTGACTAAACGGGTACTTATAAACAGTAGCTAAATACTGGTGTAACTAAATACTGGTGCTTATTGACTAACTGACTATACAGGTACTTATAAACAGTAGCTAAATACTGGTGCTTATTGACTAACTGACTATACAGGTACTTATAAACAGTAGCTAAATACTGATGCTTATTGAATAACTGACTATACGGGTACTTATAAACAGTAACTAAATAATGGTGCTTATTGACCAATTGACTATACAAGTACTTATAAACAGTAACTAAATGCTGGTGCTTATTGACTAACTGACTATTCGGGTACTTATAAACAGTAACTAAATACTGGTGCTTAGTGAATAACTGACTATACGGGTACTTATAAACAGTAACTAAATACTGGTGCTCATTGACTAACTGACTAAACGGGTACTTATAAACAGTAGCTAAATACTGGTGTAACTAAATACTGGTGCTTATTGACTAACTGACTATACAGGTACTTATAAACAGTAGCTAAATACTGGTGCTTATTGACTAACTGACTATACAGGTACTTATAAACAGTAGCTAAATACTGGTGCTTATTGACTAACTGACTATACGGGTACTTAAAAACAGTAACTAAATGCTGGTGCTTATTGACTAACTGACTATAAAAGTACTTATAAACAGTAGCTAAATACTGGTGCTTATTGACTTACTGACTATACAGGTACTTATAAACAGTAACTAAATACTGGTGCTTATTGACTTACTGACTACACAAGTACTTATTAACAGTAACTAAATACTGGTGCTTATTGACTAACTGACTATACGGGTCCTTATAAACAGTAACTAAATGCTGGTGCTTATTGACTAACTGACTATATGGGTACTTATAAACAGTAGGCTAAATACTGGTGCTTAGTGACTAACTGACTATACGGGTACTTATAAACAGTAACTAAATGCTGGTGCTTATTGTCTAACTGACTATACGGGTACTTATAAACAGTAACTAAATACTGATGCTTAGTGACTAACTGACTATATTGGTCCTTATAAACAGTAACTAAATGCTGGTGCTTAGTGACTAACTGACTATTCGGGTCCTTATAAACAGTAACTAAATGCTGGTGCTTATTGACTAACTGACTATACGGGTACTTATAAACAGTAACTAAATGCTGGTGCTTATTGACTAACTGACTATACGGGTACTTATAAACAGTAACTAAATACTGGTGCTTAGTGACTAACTGACTATACAGGTACTTATAAACAGTAACTAAATACTGGTGCTTATGACTAACTGACTATATGGGTCCTTATAAACAGTAACTAAATGCTGGTGCTTAGTGATTAACTGACTATACGGGTACTTATAAACAGTAACTAAATGCTGGTACTTATTGACTAACTATATGGGCACTATGAACATGATACAAGTACTGTGATCCAGCTATAAGAGGATTAGCTGTTGAGACATGTTCCCATGGTGACATGAAGTGACTGAAAGCGTTTTGGTTGGTCAACCTTTGTCATAGGATTTTTTTAGGTTGTTTTGTTTTGGGTTTTTTTTGGGGGGGGGACAACAAATGGGTTGCCAGATCTTGCCTTAAGCATATCAAGAAGGGGCTGAAGTGAAGGTTGCTCCCATCATGTGACTAGAAGTGTCTGTTTGGAGTTCATCAGAACTTGCAATAAGGATGAGGTGGGAGGGCAATGACTTGATTATTTGTTATTTCAATGGAATGACTGACAAGAAGTTGACATTAGCCAGTAAGAAGGCAGCTTTCTCGTGCCTTACAGCACATGTTTCAAAATGATGATTGATTTAATGAGATTGATAACAGTCAGGAATTATACTGCTGAAATACTGACAATATGTGGACATTAAGTCCCTTTTGTGCCTTTAATTGAATTTGCCAGCTAGGACTGAGGTGTTTGGCTGCTTGTGTTGCAGGGGCACCCATGGCCAGTGAAAGCGGGGTGAGTACTGGAGTAGGCAACAATATTCTTTATGAAAAAAAGTTAGTTTCAAGTAATCTGTAATTGGTTTTGAAGTTTTGAAGTCATGGTTATGTTGTAAAAATAGTGTGATGAGACATGATACAACATGTAGTACAAATTTCTTGTAGATGAGAGAAGTGTTTAAGTTGTGAATACTTAAAGCATTGTGGCTGATTGTTGTGTGTCTGTGTCGCAGGGCTCCGTGGGATTCCGGAACACCAGGAAGGGGACGAATGTCGCTGGACAGGCTGCTGCCCTGGCACTTGGACAGGTCAGTAGGAGATCAGTGCTCCCATTCTTTAAAACTGATTTAGGACAGTCGTAGCACATCTTCCCGAGGCAAGGGCGTTAACTGACTGTAAAAGTCCAGTTTCCACCCTTGCCTAACTAGGCTGGAATTTCAAGGCTCAATCGTAGCGCCACCTGTGGCTATTATGAGTTATGTCCCTTCTATGTCCTTCCTATTGACCAATCAGATTCCATCTCTCATGTCACCTGCACTTTTGCTTCAATCAAAATGGTGGTGCCCAGTCATGACGATCTGATCAATAATCAAGATAATCAAGATCTATTTTGTAATATAGGTCTTACCTCGCGAAGTGCATCAAATCACTTGATCACCTTGATTAAAAAAATGAAAAGATTTGCAAAATATCTGTTGACGCCCAGTTGGCGGTAAACATGCTTTGCAAACCCTGCAGTGGACTGAAATCTGCATGTTGAAATCCATGTTGTTTTGCGAAACCGGATGTCTAGTTCATCACGCTATTTTGATTGGACAATGCCTGCTAGTCCAACCAAAATGTAACTCCAGAATTCCAGCCTATTTCGGCAAGGGGGGAAACTGGACTTAACTCCCTTGCCTCGGGAAGATGGTCATAGCACTAAGATCACTTTGTGATGGCTTCTATAATGAACATTAAACTCAGACAGTAAGTCGGATAGTCCATGATAGCCAACCACTGAAAATGATACCTCTTTACCTTCCTGTTTTGTCATGTGAGGTTTACGGGAATAACAAAGCCAGCTTTAGACAGTTATGGCGAAATCAAATCTCCTCCCAGCTAGTAGTAAGCAAGGTTTTTCCCTGACACCAAATAATGGGTCCTGTATGTATACGATTTGACACAAAAATGTGTCTTTTTGAATTATTAAACTACTCAAAATAGTAGATTGCATATTACATTTAACTGACATTTCTGTTCTGGTGATAAATACACTCACATGTCACAGTGTCAGAGGTTAATTTTCTCTGACATTGAAGTCCTCATCTTAAATCTGATCAGTTTAAGGCTTCTGAGCATTTGCAACGATGAGACCCCCATTTTCACCCCTGGCACCCCCATGTTCATGCCTCAGAACCCCCAAAGTACTTGAGACTCTTCTGGTGTGGAAATAGACAGAGGCCTGTAAGTCCCTGGCTGGGTATACAGCTGTTGTTGATGTGTGGAACTAGAACACTATGTCTAATTGCAGAAAGGAGTGACCAAAGGAGTGACGAAGGTTCGTGTCAGCATCAAGGGCATTGGACCAGGCAGAATGGTGACTATTTAGTCTTATATAATAATCTCACATTAGATAGGGCTGTCAGCATTAGATGCTGTGGCTAGTAACACTCTGTAAAGGCTAGTAGTATGTAAACAGCATTGAACTCGTTATTGGTCAGTAACTAAAACCCCCAGAATAGGGGGTCTATATTTAAGTTACTGACCAATAATGAGTTCCAGTGGTAAACAGACACTCAATGACTGGTTCCTTCACACACACAGATATTTCATGTTCAGGGTTAATAATTTCTTGGTTTGTTTGTATGTATGTAAATCAAACACATGTGTAATTTTGTCATGCACATACATTGGGGCGGTCGGGAAGCCCAGTGGTTAAAGCGTTAGCTCGTCACGCTGAAGACCCGGGTTTGATTCCTGACATGGATACAATATGTAAAGCCCATTTCTGGTGTCCTCCACCGTGATATTGCTGGAATATAGCTAAAAGCGGCGTAAAACCATACTCACTCATTCACTCACTCATGCACATATAAGGTCAAGGTGAAGTTGACAATGAAAATGCTTCAATACACAATATATACTTGGATTCTTTTTAACTTAAAAACTTATTCTTGAGGGAGTTCATGGCAGTGATTGCAAGTTACATGTTTATAACTTTGTCATTAAGGTAGCTAGAGGCGTAAAACTTTCTGCTTTAAGTGTCTGTTCTCATGAGTACCAGAAATCCATGGTCATTGGTCTTGAATCCCACGATACATAGGTCACTATACGATTGTTTCGTGATTCACGTGATTGGAAACGTCTTGGCTGTAAATATTTCAGAGCATGATCAAAGGGAAAGGCTAGCTGTAGACACATGTTCATAATGGCTATTTTAAATAGTGAACTTGAAACCGTAATTACAACACATTTTGCAGTATTTGACTGACAAAAACACTTGGGGTCATTAAATGAGTAGTAAATAGTTTATTTTAGCAGGTGTATCGTCTTGTATCGATACAGTAAACAATGTATCATGTATCGTATTGTCTCATGAGTGAGTGAGTGATTGAGTATTGTTTTACGCCGCTTATAGCAATATTCCAGGGACACCAGAAATGGGCTTCACACATTGTAACCATGTCGGGAATCGAACCCGGGTGTTCGGCGTGTCAAGCGAACGCTTTAACCACTAGGCTACCCAACCGCCCCTATTGTCTCATGAAAACTCATGATGCACCGATGTGTCATTTCACCCCTGCTGCATGACTTCGGTCTTTCCTGCCTTATCAAGCTGACCCGCCAATATATGGCGTACTATTGAAAGCGGCGTTGAAGCCAACTCACTCCCTGACTTGAACTGTCTCCCTGTTCCAGCCTGCACTGAAAGGCCTCCAGATGGCAGGCCTCACCATTGTCTCCATCACAGACGCCACTCCACTGCCCTTCAATGGCAACCGACCTCGCAAGAAGAGACGCCTATAGTAGAGTGTGTGGTGTTGCCTTGTGCCATATGTGAATACCAAGTGGATGTCATGATACAGCTTGACCCTGGACCTGTACAGCCATTGTGACATGTTATTGTAGCGCTGCCTATTTAAGTATGCATGACATGAATATCAGCCTCTGAGCAGGTCCAGGTAAATCCCTGGATTTAGGTGTTCTGTTAGTTTGAACATTTACCCTCATATTTTGTTTCATGAAGAATATGTAAATCACAGTGTAGTAAGAGAGTTAGTGAGTATGGCTTTATGCCACTTTTAGCAATATTCCAGCAATGTCATGGCGGGTGACACCAAAAATGGGCTTCACACATTGTACCAATGTGGGGAATCGAACCTGAGTCTTTGGCATGACAAGCGAACGCTTTAACCACTAGGCCACCCAAACGCCCCATATGACAGTGTATTTCTGGGGGACCCATTTATTGAGCACTGAAAAAAAATTTTTTTAGCTCACCTGGCTAATCAAGTGGTTGACTAATTGGTCTAGAAGTTAGTCAGGAGAGCAGGGCTTTATGTGGTGATGTGGTATGTGTAATTTGTAGTGGGGCTCAACTTTATTTGTGATGTTTTAAAGTTCAACATTTATACTTTGACTCAGCCAGTTCTGTTCAAAATGTCATGAATTTGGTGCATGTCTTGTTAGTAGGGGGACTTAATACATGTTCTATTTTTTGGCAATATTTTAAATTTGAACTTAATTTGACCTTTCCTGGCACGGTAAGCACCGTCTCCTCAGAAACTACTGGACCACTGAAGCTGAAACAAGCTTGTTTCTGCCAGTGTTGACACTTGAATTTGTTCAAGTGGCTCTAATCCTCTTTTCTGTTTCACCACCACGTCTTTTTTTCTAAATGTTTTAGATTTTGACCTTGCTTTGTGCAAGGTCATGTTTTTGCAAATGGTGTATTTTACATCTTCTCCCACAAATTGCCAGACTGAGGGAGCTCAACCTTTGACACGTGTATCTCCTTATGCTAACCTGATATTGTGATCAGATCATTACATTTTAGAGTTGTTATTAATTTGTCAGAATTTATGCAGAAATATTTGAACTTTAATGACTGTCTTTGTTGACCCTTTAAACTGTTGACTGCATGTCCAGGTGAGCTTTGTGCAGTGTTGTGGCACTACTCATATTGTGGAGATATATGGATACTCTGGTGCTATATTTCTGCCTGGCTCTGTGTTTACAGGTAATGGGTCAGTGTGGGGCTGTGCATGTACCGTTATGCTATGTTGTCAATGGGTGCCCCAGTCAGTTCCCTGCATCTTCCCGAGGCAAGAGAGTTAACTGACTGTAAAAGTCTAGTTTCCACCCTTGCCGAACTAGGCTGGAATTACTGGGCTCGATCGTAGCGCCACCAGTGGCTATTACCAGTTATGTCCCTTCTAAGCCTCTCCTATGGACCAATCAAATTCCACCCCTCGTATCACATGCGTTTGCTTCACACAAAATGGTGGCGCCCAGTCAGGACGATCTGAGAGATAATCAAGATCTATATTGTGATAAAACGGGTCTTACATCCCGAAATGCATCAAATCATGTGAGCACCTTGATTAAAAGCATGAAAAGATTTGGAAACTATCTGCTGACAACGAGTTGACGGTGCACATGTTTTGCAAATCCTGCAATCGACCGAAATTTGCTCGACAGTTTATGAACTGGATTTCGATTGCGATGCACAATTTTGATTGGACTATGCATAGACTTGTTAGTCCAGCCAAAATGTAACTCCATAATACCAGCCTAGTTCGGCAAGGGTGGAAACTGGACTTTTATAGTCAGTTAACTCTCATGCCTCGGGAAGATGGTTCCCTGTAGAGAGTAGGTTACTGGGCTCTCTTTGTGATATTGTATGGTGATACAAAGAAATAAATTACTGTGTGGTGGTCTAAAGTCTTTGTTCAGAATGATTTTCAAAACACATTCACTTGAGCATGCTGAGGTGCAGAAATATCTTCTTTGAAGTCATACTTGTCATATACATGTATATAGAGGTTATCACGCTTGTGTGTTTGGGGATGCATTAGGAATCCCTAAATACAATGTTTATTCCTAATGCAGGATATTTACCATCCCCAAACACACAAGCGTGATAACCTCTTTAAACATATAATGTCATTCTTTAATTTTGTGCTTGAAAATCGCTTTCCCTCTCACAAACATTACTGAAACATTGCAAGTTTTCCTGGAATGCGTGCATTAATATTTATTATGTCACAGGGTAAGTGATGTGGCAGTCGGACAGTGACAGTAGCCAATATAGTTCCAACTGAAATCTGTTTCTTATACAGTGGCGAAGCAACATATACGCAAAACAACAATTGTTTTAACTTGACTTTCGCGGCACTCCTTCGGTCTGTCCACTAGAGTAACTGCCCTTTGTCAAAGGGAAGCTACTCTAACCCTAGTCTATGAGACGTCACGGCCAGTCAGATGTTGACAGTCGGCCTGTCCTGTCATAACGTTGGAAATGCAGTCAGATGTACACACAGCGACAAAATGAAACAAGGTAACAATTCGAACATATTTCGGCCAAACCCAACTGTTTTAATTTGTGCAAAAGGTTCCAAGCCACAGAGGTCTACAAGAACAGATATGTAAAGTGATCCCGCTTGGCTAGTGCCCTCGCTAAATTGTTTCACAAATTATATCTCCAAAGTTGCCAAAACTTGTAAAATGCCTTAGCTACGTCACAGTTAGACACTGATTTTCAGTATATTAGACTATTCTTTTCATAATGATAGCAATTACCGTTGTAGTTTATCCACATTCCCGATGGTTAATTCTGACTCGATCGCTGAATGACAAGGGCTACGCCATGTTTATAAACAGTGAAAGTAGTCCTTACTTGACCTTTGATATTTGCATCTCTATCCGCATATGACCCCAACGGATATCGTTTTTATTTGTTGGCTTTATCCTGCCGAGAAACCTACCCATTATATGATAATTCATGACATCTGCCCGATTCTTTCATATTACTATAGTGGATCTGTAATGGACATATAGTAATATGAAAGAATCAGTGTTCTTTAACTTCTTTAAGTAGTATACATTAAGCTGGATGTATCCGATAGATGAAAATAGCACTTCTCTCGACTAAACAGTTTGGAAAGTCTCAGATGCAACAAACAACACTTCTTACGTTCATTGTGTTGTGTCATTTACACCAGGGCTCATGCATTTCAACACAGTTTCAGCACGTCAGCCATGTTGGTTCAATGACCTTATATTTCTCTAACACGACCCAGTGATGAAGTGGGTCAGTATCACGCTGTCGGAGTGTGTTGTTCCAGCAGCGCAACAAGGGGAGGATACACATTGTATCTGCACATGGATCATGTTGATGTCAAATAGTGCATGCTTCCCTAAGCTAATATACCATTGATGTGTTGTGCACAGAAACCCTTCACACCCAGCATGCTGAAATTTTCGTCACGCCAATTTCATTCCTCAAAATGTTTTCGACTCTCTCGTGACAGATGCCAACTGTATTGACTACATGTGTTGTGTCGTCGATCACCAATAATCATATGTATTTTATCAACACTTTCTTAGAGGTGGCAGTTGAAGGTCTTCCTCATTTTGGATCATCTTCTAGACTCTCTCTTCCCCCCCCCCCCCGATCTCCACTGCCCACCGCTGGCAGTGGCAAAGGAAGGAACATCATCCCCTGAAGTTGAGCCTCGTCTGCATGGATAAAGGGGGGGCAGCCCTTTCAGTTGGAGATACCTGATGACAGCATGGTAGCCAATTTGTCCATTTCCATCAGAGAATAGCTATTTGCTTTGATGCCTGCAGAAATATGCTGTCTGGTTGTGTATTTGGCTCCACTAGGCTGTGAGCATGGACAGGATGGTACTCCTTGTACTCCATACAACCTGTTGAGGATGTACATGCATCCTGCATCATGTTCATAGTTAGGCTAAAACTCACTCTCACTCTCACAAACCACACCAGAAAACAGCAGGAGTCATGGGAAAAAAACAGGAGTCTTCTATAATTTTATTCAAATTAAAATAAAACCAGGAAATATACAGAGTATCACAGTCTTAACAGCCAATCAAATAACAGGATTTACAACTTCAATCTTGGAGCTGCCCTCAAGAATATCATTGGTCAGTCTGACAAATCAGCTTGCCAAGCGTGACCACTAATGCACATGCTGCCAGGTTTGCCTTTATTTCACCTGATTTGTGATCTGTGCTCTGCACAGGGCCACATATATGTACAGTTGTGTAGTTGTAATATGCATACAGGAACATTAAACATTATGGTTGGATAACATCTTCCCTACAACACATTACAGCATACTGCTGGGGTGACAAGCAACGCTTACATTCAAATGTTTTTCTTTATGAATCAAACTCGATCATAACCCCTGCGAACTCATTCATATTCATTGGGGTCACGACCTCACTCAAGTCCCCTCTGTGTACCAGTAGTGTCATGTCATGAGAATACATGGATATGGCACAATGTGAAAGGTGACAGTGTGACATGACTTCACAACAACAATCTGACATCAACTCAATTTGAAAATCTATTGCATGTATTAACAACACTTGTAGCCCAGGGAACTGAGAATGTAACTGAAGAATGTGCACACTGATCCCCTGACCAGGGTAATAATGGATCCGTACTTTGAGCATGTTGAGCGTTCTCGAGTATGGATTTGGGGGTTAAAAAAGTCTCGTTCATTTATATTAATATATTTATTCATATATTCCAACATTAAAGATTCCTTTTGAAAGGCGTACCTTGCTATATCTACTCTATATCGGTATTGTAGATGTGATAATGTGATTGCTCATCATTAATTCACAGAGGTGCGTGGTTATTCTAGGCAGGTAGGTAGGACTCTATGTTGGATGTTGGATGAGTGGGCTTGAATGCAGCTTAAAGCTTACTGTGAAAGCAACATGCTCGGAATGTTTTGTCCATAAATGTTTCTCCTGCACCTCTTTTCATTGAAACAATCTACCCCTCTCCAAGGAATGCTCCAAACATACCACTGTGTCGATGTCTGGCCTCTGTGAATACAGCACAATAAGCAGCAACTAGGGGATTTGGGGTGCATTGTAAAATGACATTTAATATTTATATTAATATTAAATAAAAAAGGTCAATCAATATCAATATGTATCATGTTACACATCATCTGTGCATCGGATTGGTTAAAAACATCACTGATTAACATCTCAGCCTTATCATTGTTGATCAATCTGGAAAAAACACAACTCAGACAAAATAATTATTTTTAAATTTTTGAGATTTTGTATGAATTATGTAAATTTTTCTACATTGTTGTTCATTGTTGATGTGTATTATTGGTGTATTGTTCCATCCTTTGTTCCACCCAAGTAAGTATTTTTTCAGCGAAATAACTGTATCTTGACTTTGACATATTGTTTAAACCCAAGTAAGTATTTTTTCAGCGAAATAACTGTATCTTGACTTTGACATATTGTTCAAACCCAAGTAGGTATTTTTACAGTGAAATAACTGTATCTTGACTTTGACATATTGTTCAAACCCAAGTAAGTATTTTTTCAGTGAAATAACTGTATCTTGACTTTGACATATTGTTCAAACCCAAGTAGGTATATTTACAGTGAAATAACTGTATCTTGACTTTGACATATTGTTTAAACCCAAGTAAATATTTTTACAGTGAAATAACTGTATCTTGACTTTGACATATTGTTCAAACCCAAGTAAGTATTTTTTCAGTGAAATAACTGTATCTTGACTTTGACATATTGTTCAAACCCAAGTAGGTATATTTACAGTGAAATAACTGTATCTTGACTTTGACATATTGTTTAAACCCAAGTAAATATTTTTACAGTGAAATAACTGTATCTTGACTTTGACATATTGTTCAAACCCAAGTAGGTATTTTTACAGTGAAATAACTGTATCTTGACTTTGACATATTGTTTAAACCCAAGTAGGTATTTTTACAGTGAAATAACTGTATCTTGACTTTGACATATTGTTCAAACCCAAGTAGGTATTTTTACAGTGAAATAACTGTATCTTGACTTTGACATATTGTTCAAACCCAAGTAGGTATTTTTACAGTGAAATAACTGTATCTTGACTTTGACATATTGTTCAAACCCAAGTAGGTATTTTTACAGTGAAATAACTGTATCTTGACTTTGACATATTGTTCAAACCCAAGTAGGTATTTTTACAGTGAAATAACTGTATCTTGACTTTGACATATTGTTCAAACCCAAGTAGGTATTTTTACAGTGAAATAACTGTATCTTGACTTTGACATATTGTTCAAACCCAAGTAGGTATTTTTACAGTAAAATAACTGTATCTTGACTTTGACATATTGTTCAAACCCAAGTAGGTATTTTTACAGTGAAATAACTGTATCTTGACTTTGACATATTGTTCAAACCCAAGTAGGTATTTTTACAGTGAAATAACTGTATCTTGACTTTGACATATTGTTCAAACCCAAGTAGGTATTTTTACAGTGAAATAACTGTATCTTGACTTTGACATATTGTTCAAACCCAAGTAAATATTTTTACAGTGAAATAACTGTATCTTGACTTTGACATATTGTTCAAACCCAAGTAGGTATATTTACAGTGAAATAACTGTATCTTGACTTTGACATATTGTTCAAACCCAAGTAGGTATTTTTACAGTGAAATAACTGTATCTTGACTTTGACATATTGTTTAAACCCAAGTAGGTATTTTTACAGTGAAATAACTGTATCTTGACTTTGACATATTGTTCAAACCCAAGTAAATATTTTTACAGTGAAATAACTGTATCTTGACTTTGACATATTGTTCAAACCCAAGTAAATATTTTTACAGTGAAATAACTGTATCTTGACTTTGACATATTGTTTAAACCCAAGTACATGTAGGTATTTTTACAGTGAAATAACTATCTTGACTTCAACATATTGTTTAAACCCAAGTAGGTATTTTTACAGTGAAATAACTGTACCTTGACTTTGACGTATTGTTTAAACCCATGTAGGTATTTTTACAGTGAAATTACTATCTTGACTTCGGAGAATTATTTAAACCCAAGTAAGTATTTTTACAGTGAAATAACTATCTTGACTTTGACGTATTGTTTAAACCCATGAAGGTATTTTTACAGTGAAATAACTATCTTGACTTCAACATATTGTTTAAACCCAAGTAGGTATTTTTACAGTGAAATATTTAAATGATGTGATTTCCAGGAGTCAATGTTGCCACTTGTTTGTTACATTACAACAGGATGGCTTACTCACAGTTTTGACAGCAAGGATTAAAAAATATTCCACTGCTTTAGTCCTTTATAATCTCATCATCAAGTACATTGTTGAATTCATCATCAGAGATTGTCAAGTGCGTTGCTGAAGTGCATCATATCGTCCAGAGATTCCAGATGGAGCTTTCTTTCAATATAGCTGAAGTAATATTCTGGAGCCTGTAGGATAAATGAAAGTTATGCTCTACAACAGTGCAGTGAAATTAATGACATAAATAATCACAAACATCTAACTTACAACAATGGGATAAAATGTACATTACACGTTATAGCATTGTCAGGAAATATAAGATAGCTGTGCGATAAATCGCAAAGAACAATGAAGAACGAAGCATGGGCTTACTTCATGACAAAACATCGTCCTATCATGACGTCACTTCTGGAGATTTGAATATGCGCTCGCAACTTGATGACATCATACATTGGACGGCATTAGATAGGGGAGGTGTCTAGTAAGTTGTTCCCCATAGATCTAGCTGGGCTGTAACAACTCATCTTATTTCTCAAATACACAATATCTGAATTAAGAGCTATTAGTTTGGAAGACACACTTAGGTATAGTGTTTTGCCGATTCTTGATATTCACCAAGGAATCTAGATAGCACCTCAGGCCTCCATTCCAGAAGGTATATCTCATTGAGGAACATGAAATAGTCTTGCATGTACTTACTCGGTGTGACAGTTTACGCAGAAAGGCAACATGTTCTCCTGTCAACTTTTTAAGCTTCTCATTCCTGAAACCCGAGACACAACTTATTTATCGACCATCCTGCCCTGAAATCACCCCTTGACATTCAGACCTAGATTCACATGTCACATGATATTAAGATCTAGTCACACATGTCACATGATATTCAGATCTAGATTCACAGGGTCATATGATATTCAGACCTAGACTTACATGTCACATGATATTCTGATCTAGATTCACAGGGTCACATGATATTCAGATCTAGATTCACATGTCACATGATATTCAGATCTAGTCACACAGGGTCGCATGATATTCAAACCTAGTCACACATGTCACATGATATTCAGATCTATACACACGTCACATGATATTCAGACCTAGATTCACATGTCACATGATCTTCAGATCTATACACACGTCACATGATATTCAGACCTAGACTCACATGTCACATGATATTCAGATCTAGATTCACAGGGTCACATGATATTCAGATCTAGTCACACATGTCACATGATATTCAGATCTATACACACAGGGTCGCATGATATTCAAACCTAGTCACACATGTCACATGATATTCAGATCTATACACACGTCACATGATATTCAGACCTAGACTCACATGTCACATGATATTCAGATCTAGATTCACAGGGTCATATGATATTCAGACCTAGATTCACATGTCACATGATATTCAGATCTAGTCACACAGGGTCGCATGATATTCAAACCTAGTCACACATGTCACATGATATTCAGATCTATACACACGTCACATGATATTCAGACCTAGACTCACACGTCACATGATATTCAGACCTAGACTCACATGTCACATGATATTCAGACCTAGACTCACATGTCACATGATATTCAGACCTAGACTCACATGTCACATGATATTCAGACCTAGACTCACATGGTCACATGATATTCAGACCTAGACTCACATGTCACATGATATTCAGACCTAGACTCACATGTCACATGATATTCAGACCTAGACTCACATGTCACATGATATTCAGACCTAGACTCACATGGTCACTTGATATTCAGACCTAGACTCACATGTCACATGATATTCAGACCTAGACTCACATGTCACATGATATTCAGACCTAGACTCACATGGTCACTTGGGACTTGTGCAGCCAGTTGAGGACATCTTTACTGGACCAGCCTGCGACACTGGCACCCTTCCCAGCATCCACTGGGCCTGCTCGGATCACCGGAATCTTAGTCTCATCCTAAGCAGATGTAGACAATTATAAGAAAAAACACATTGCGGAAGTTATAGAAAAAAAGTAAACATTAAGCGAATAAAAGCAATTTTGCAGAAATATGCTGGCTGTAGACACATGTATCATTGTTGATGATGGTGGGAATCCATCTTCTATGGCCGGCATCTAATGTCTCCATTCTAGTATGACAAATAGTCCAGGAACTGGAGAAACCAGTTTGTTATCTACATTGTTTGTCATATACATTTTTGCTCGGAATTATCTGCTGGATAAAACAAAACACAATACACGTAACTGCAGCATTGACCTGTATTAGCAGTGATCACTTCATACCATAAGATTCACGAGTGTGAAGTGACACTCGTGAAATATTTTTGTTTAATGTTTGTTTTACAGACAGAATTAGTCCAATTACAGGTAGGAATAACATTAAGCAAGCTGCACAAGGTTGAATCATCACCCCTGATTGTGTTGATTCGCCACTGATTGCGAACAGCCAATTGTCAGGGACACTTGACACTGATTGAGAATTCTCAGTTTGCTATAGACGTCAGAGGCGGATACAGCTTTTTTGAAAAGGGGAGGTGCACAACTAAGATCTATTTATTGTCTTTGGTGGTAATTTATACAGAAATAAAGATTTTTTTCGAAATAAAAGGGGGGGTGCGCACCCCCACAACCCCCCTCTGTATCCGCCCATGGATGTCACTAATTAGTGGTATTTGGGCTTGTTCGGGATCAAATATCACTTCGCTATATACATTAGTTCACTGTAGAGAGTTTGTTATATACATATATATATATTTTATTCCACCACTCATATCATTTGCATTTATTTCAAACAAAATGCTGGCACCCAGTAAAATTGATAATAAAGATCTTTATTGTAATAAAACAGGTTTTACCTCGCAAAGTGCATGATATCAATTAAGCACCTTGATTAAAAATGTGTAAAGATTTGGAAAATATGTGTCGACGCCCAAATAGTGCCACACATGCTCTGCAAATTCTGCACTCAAACAAAGTTGGCACAGAAGTTGCCATGTTGTTTATGAACCGGATGTTGATTTCGTTACGGGATTTTGATTCGATTATGCATAGGCTCGTTAGTCAAGCCAAAATATAACTCCATAATTCCAGCCTAGTTCTTCAAGGGTGGAAACTGGACTTTTATAGTCAGTTAACTCCCTTGCCTCGAGAAGATGGACATAAGAAGGGTCTCACAAACATTGGTTTATTTACTTCACAATCAGACCTGCTGCGAACCTCGAGCTCAGCCTTAAACTCTGATATAAAGCAAATTATCTCTGGTAGCATTGCAACCCGCTTGACAGTTTTGCAAACAAATGGTCATTGCACTTACAACAGGCATTCCACGATTTGATGTCTTTCCCTTGTTTCCAAGTTCTTTGATGAGATCATTGACCTTTGCTTGGAAATCGTATTTGCCACTGAGTTCGAAGAAGAGTTTTGTCCCCTTGATCATACCCAGCCAGCCATCGGGCTTGTAGGCACGCTGCATGAGGAGAGGCACTATGGTCTTCTGGAGGGAGAATGCATACTCGGCTTCTGCAATTATTAAAATAATTCATGAGTAGAAGGCATTCTGTTAAGTAACAAGTGATTAAAGTCATTTTGTTTCAGACAAAAGACAAGAATTACTAGATACCATATTTGACGTAATAAGTGCCCAGGGCACTCTCAAAATTAGAAAAAGGGGGTTCTTATTAGAATATAGTTTTGGTAAGAAAAAAACAGAGTTGAAAGATCGGTAATATTGTGATTTATGCATGCTGACAGCCTAATATGATACAAAAGAAATGTCTGTGCATATTTTACGCGACATATATATTTTCCATATTTATATAATTTAAATGCCCATAATTAATGGTGCATATTACACATGAGTGCATATTATGCACGAATAAATAAGTCTTGTGTACACTGATCAATCGGAAGGGGTGCTAATTGGGATTGTTCACCAGCCAATATATTAGAAAATATTGCCGTGGGCGCTTATTAGAACAGGGCACTCATTACGTCGAATTCGGTGATTAATATAACATTCTTTTGCATTAAAGTTATATATTTTCAGATACTATGTGTTAGTCTAGACAGATGTTAGAGGTCCCTTGGGGAATTTTTCTGGCATATGACTGGATGGCATTGAAGGTCATGGTTACTCAGTACGAAGTAGGTGTACGTAACTTGACTATTTAGGAATGGATTTTGATAAAACTTAGGCTGCTTCAGTTTTTTAATATAATAGAAAGAAACAACACTATCTAAATTGAAAAGCAGCTGCCATGGGACCAGATATGGTCCCAATAAAATTACCCTATTCAACTGTGAATTAAGATGTCAAACGCCGAGTGCACAAAGACAACACAATAACCATCATCATCACAATCATCTCTGCTTTAATTTGGTGTCTTTAGTACGATATAGTGCAATGGATTGCATTTAAACTTCAATCAGTGTTTAGTTTGATCATGCACCCATGTGACATACATTTGTTATTAACCAGTTTATCTTACATGCCCACTCATTTCGACACACGCGGGTGCTTCCATGTACTACCTACCAGTAAGGTAGACAACTAGCAAACTATGAACACCGTACCACCACTTTCACCAATGGCAGTGCATATCCCTTTTGGAATTTAGATACTGTTGAAAAGACAATCAACTCAAGTTGAATGTTGTACTACTTGGTTAAACTGTCTGAATGAATAAGAATCACTTTTTATACAATGTATATGTTTTATAAACTACTACACAGCACAGTGCAGCACTGAGCAGTATACAAGCTGACTGATGGCGAGGCACCGTGAGGCTTCAAAAATAAAGATGTTGCAATCCATGTGTCCAATCTGTCCTTGTGTATACATACAGATAAGACAGCTATGCGAATAATCGCAAAGAACAATGAAGAACGAAGCACGGTTTGTTTCACAATAAAACATTGTTCTATCATGATGCTCTTTCTAGAGATTTGAACATGCGCTCGCAACTTGAGGACATCGTGAATTGGTCAGTGTTATTTTTGAGTTGTTACCCATAGATGTAGCTGGGCAATGTAGATAAACACAATGGCTGACGATCGCTTCCAAAAGTGGGAGAGATATGATAATCGGTATTGGGAGAAAAGGTACAGGTAATCGACATGAGGATTGTGAGAATATGTAGGAAAGACCAAATTTAAACCCCCTGTTCATAAAATGGATTTATTTGACATTGCTGCAGTCGGATTCTATTCAGGAAGTCATCATTATGTAAACACAGGTAAATAATTTTCAAGCGTGTACTTTTTACTAACATTCTCAAAGAGGCTGTATGTAATGTTGACATCTCATACAAGATATAACCGACTCATGGTCGTTGTTTATCATACCTCATGATTTATTCTCCCAGCAGCATTTTATTGTATGATAAACAACGACCACGAGTCGATTATTTCTTAAATAGTGTTGAGATGGTAGTCTCCTTGGCGGATGTGTTCACCTGATCTGCAGTTCTGGCTCTCCTTGTAGCGCTCCGACATACAGACGAGCACGACAGCCGAGTTCTGCACAGCCTCTGCCATCGCCTGGAGTGTGGAGCCCCCCATGTTGTCTACATCCATCCACACACTGAAGCCTTGAGCTCGCAGCATCTCTTTCACCTACACAGCATGAGTCAGGGAGTTTGGTTATTGCTGCTTCAAATCTATGATCAGCGGATTCTGGCATGGGTAGGGGATGCAACTCTTTACAGGAACAACAGTACATTACATAACATGGCTATCAGTGATTCTTAACATAGCATGATGTTTGACAGCAGATTGCAGTGGAGAAGCATTCATTATAGGCAGTACTCTTAAATTGGGCTAGTAACATTTCCGTAAAGCTGACCTAACTGTCTAGTTGAAAATTCTAGGCAATGATGAAGTGAGTTAAGACGTCATTCAATGTCCAAGTCTGTCATTTTATTTTTATTTAGTAGTTTATCAGGAACTCAATACAAAGTAGTTATTAGCGATGCATGTGAAAGCCTATGAACATCCACCAACTGCAGACTCTAGCCTGCTGATGAGGTGCAGTAGGTACATGGACTAGACTCTAGCCTGCTGATGAGGTGCAGTAGGTACATGGACTAGACTCTAGCCTGCTGATGAGGTGCAGTAGGTACATGTACTAGACTCTAGCCTGCTGATGAGGTGCAGTAGGTACATGTACTAGACTCTAGCCTGCTGATGAGGTGCAGTAGGTACATGGACTAGACTCTAGCCTGCTGATGAGGTGCAGTAGGTACATGGACTAGACTCTAGCCTGCTGTTGAGGTATAGTAGGTACATGTACTAGACTCTAGCCTGCTGATGAGGTGCAGTAGGTACATGGACTAGACTCTAGCCTGCTGATGAGGTGCAGTAGGTACATGGACTAGACTCTAGCCTGCTGATGAGGTGCAGTAGGTACATGGACTAGACTCTAGCCTGCTGATGAGGTGCAGTAGGTACATGGACTAGACTCTAGCCTGCTGATGAGGTGCAGTAGGTACATGGACTAGACTCTAGCCTGCTGATGAGGTGCAGTAGGTACATGGACTAGACTCTAGCCTGCTGATGAGGTGCAGTAGGTACATGGACTAGACTCTAGTCTGCTGATGAGGTGCAGTAGGTACATGGACTAGACTCTAGCCTGCTGATGAGGTGCAGTAGGTACATGGACTAGACTCTAGCCTGCTCATGAGGTGCAGTAGGTACATGGACTAGACTCTAGCCTGCTGATGAGGTGCAGTAGGTACATGGACTAGACTCTAGCCTGCTGATGAGGTGCAGTAGGTACATGGACTAGACTCTAGTCTGCTGTTGAGGTATAGTAGGTACATGTACTAGACTCTAGCCTGCTGATGAGGTGCAGTAGGTACATGGACTAGACTCTAGCCTGCTGATGAGGGGCAGTAGGTACATGTACTAGACTCTAGCCTGCTGATGAGGTGCAGTAGGTACATGGACTAGACTCTAGCCTGCTGATGAGGTGCAGTAGGTACATGGACTAGACTCTAGCCTGCTGATGAGGTGCAGTAGGTACATGGACTAGACTCTAGCCTGCTGATGAGGTGCAGTAGGTACATGGACTAGACTCTAGCCTGCTGATGAGGTGCAGTAGGTACATGGACTAGACTCTAGCCTGCTGACGAGGTGCAGTAGGTACATGGACTAGACTCTAGCCTGCTGATGAGGGGCAGTAGGTACATGGAATAGACTCTAGCCTGCTGATGAGGTGCAGTAGGTACATGTACTAGACTCTAGCCTGCTGATGAGGTATAGTAGGTACATGTACTAGACTCTAGCCTGCTGATGAGGTGCAGTAGGTACATGGACTAGACTCTAGCCTGCTGATGAGGTGCAGTAGGTACATGGACTAGACTCTAGCCTGCTGATGAGGTGCAGTAGGTACATGGACTAGACTCTAGCCTGCTGATGAGGTGCAGTAGGTACATGGACTAGACTCTAGCCTGCTGATGAGGTGCAGTAGGTACATGGACTAGACTCTAGCCTGCTGATGAGGTGCAGTAGGTACATGGACTAGACTCTAGCCTGCTGATGAGGTGCAGTAGGTACATGGACTAGACTCTAGCCTGCTGATGAGGTGCAGTAGGTACATGGACTAGACTCTAGCCTGCTGATGAGGTGCAGTAGGTACATGGACTAGACTCTAGCCTGCTGATAAGGTGCAGTAGGTACATGGACTAGACTCTAGCCTGCTGATGAGGTGCAGTAGGTACATGGACTAGACTCTAGCCTGCTGATGAGGTGCAGTAGGTACATGGACTAGACTCTAGCCTGCTGATGAGGTGCAGTAGGTACATGGACTAGACTCTAGCCTGCTGATGAGGGGCAGTAGGTACATGGACTAGACTCTAGCCTGCTGATGAGGTGCAGTAGGTAGATGTACTAGACTCTAGCCTGCTGATGAGGTGCAGTAGGTACATGGACTAGACTCTAGCCTGCTGATGAGGTGCAGTAGGTACATGTACTAGACTCTAGCCTGCTGATGAGGTATAGTAGGTACATGGACTAGACTCTTGTCTGCTGATGAGGTGCAGTAGGTACATGGACTAGACTCTAGCCTGCTGATGAGGTGCAGTAGGTACATGGACTAGACTCTAGCCTGCTGATGAGGTGCAGTAGGTACATGGACTAGACTCTAGCCTGCTGATGAGGTGCAGTAGGTACATGGACTAGACTCTAGCCTGCTGATGAGGTGCAGTAGGTACATGGACTAGACTCTAGCCTGCTGATGAGGTGCAGTAGGTACATGGACTAGACTCTAGTCTGCTGATGAGGTGCAGTAGGTACATGGACTAGACTCTAGCCTGCTGATGAGGTGCAGTAGGTACATGGACTAGACTCTAGCCTGCTGATGAGGTGCAGTAGGTACATGTACTAGACTCTAGCCTGCTGATGAGGGGCAGTAGGTACATGGACTAGACTCTAGCCTGCTGATGAGGTATAGTAGGTACATGGACTAGACTCTTGTCTGCTGATGAGGTGCAGTAGGTACATGGACTAGACTCTAGCCTGCTGATGAGGTGCAGTAGGTACATGGACTAGACTCTAGCCTGCTGATGAGGTGCAGTAGGTACATGGACTAGACTCTAGCCTGCTGATGAGGTGCAGTAGGTACATGGACTAGACTCTAGCCTGCTGATGAGGTGCAGTAGGTACATGGACTAGACTCTAGCCTGCTGATGAGGTGCAGTAGGTACATGGACTAGACTCTAGCCTGCTGATGAGGTGCAGTAGGTACATGGACTAGACTCTAGCCTGCTGTTGACGTGCAGTAGGTACATGGACTAGACTCTAGCCTGCTGATGAGGTGCAGTAGGTACATGGACTAGACTCTAGCCTGCTGATGATGGTACCTGGAGAAGCTTCTTCTGGTCAGCCCACTGGTAGCTGATCATGATGTGTCCGCCTCCCTCCTCTCCTCCAGTCTGGCCCTCCAAGGCACTGTCTGATAAACATAACATCCATCACCACAACATCACCATGATCACTGACTCAACGACCTACATCTCTGATTCAACGACCTACATCACTGATTCAACGACCTACATCACTGATTCAATTACCTACATTACTGACTCAACGACCTACATCACTGATTCAATGACCTACATTACTGAATCAACGACCTACATCACTGATTCAATGACCTACATTACTGACTCAACGACCTAAATCACTGACTCAACTACCTACATCACTGATTCAACGACCTACATCACTGGTTCAACGACCTACTTTACTGATTCACTGACGTACATCACTGTCACTGACCCACATCACTGATTCAACGACCTACATCACTGACTCAACTATCAGAAAGCAACATAACTAACATGACATACTGATAGTCAGGTCATACATTGTGAGAACTCGATTCCTGTTTTAGTCCAACATTGTGGAGATGTCAGCAGATATTTTTTAAACCTATAGGAAACCTTATTACTCATAAAAATATCTAGCCATCTGATTGGTTGGTCATTGTCGATTGGGAGGTCAGTATGGACACCATGATGTCATAGTGTTTGTGATATCACATGCTCGTCACATCACAATTGACCCAGTTCACAAATTGCCTTCACACATCAGACAGCGACACAGTGTAGAGCAAATGGCTCACAAACATGTAACAAAACATGAACTGTGTCTGTAACTGCTGTAACTACTGTAACTACTGATGAATTTGTTGCAAGTGTTCGTAGCAGGACGTACAGGACTAACAAGCTCAAAGTTTGTGTCCACCCCTTGACTCATGGTGTACAAGGCCACACAACCCGTAAAATCTCGTACACTCAACTACTGATACATGTCACTCATACTTGATACTCTAACCATTTGCTCTGTTGGAGAAAATATGATAGCTAGCAGATCCAATTTGTATACAGTTTAGTAATAAGCTACAAATAACTGAAATAAAGTGATCCCATCCTTAGTGACCTCCTAGCCACCTCCATTACCTACCAACACTGTGTAAATGTATTTCCCATAATGCACCACCACCAGCTTTTGACAACTTCTTGTTGTCTGACATTTTGACAGACTTCAGCAGCTTCATCAGTTCTTCATTCTCCTGTGAAAAATCCCAACAAGACATTTGGTGAACAAAATATTTCTGTGAAAAATGACAAACAAGCTGTTATATTTTTTTTATAATTTTTTTTATCTTGTTACCTCAGACGTATATCTTCTATCTTCTGCATCCTTGTATTACACGGGGGGGGGGGGGGGGGGGGAGATAGGTCATGATCCCCCTTCTCCCTTTAATCCTAAAGTAAACTACAAGTCCCTTTGTAATGTTCCCATTTATAACTTTTTTTATCATGTTTATTTGAAAAAGTAGAACTGTCATTTTTTCACCCATCTTGATATTTCTGGAATATTGCTAAAAGCAGTGTACAACAATAGTCACTTACTCGCCTCTGCTCACACTATCACACTTGTATAATAATTTACGGTATTTTGCTGAAGAACCCACATGAAAGGTTTTCCTGTTGTCCTTGTCGAAGGAGAGCTCCCAGATACATTTGACAGCAACCAGCTTCTCGTCATCGCTTCCATCCTTCACAATCTTCATCACTGTCGCCACGGCACCTTTCTTCTCAATCAGCTTCTTATTGTCATCATTCTTGGCCAACCCCGTCAGTCCCTCCACCAACTCCATCACACTACAGGAACAACATGCAGAACATACATCAGGTGGGGGCAGTGGGGTAGCCCTGTGGCTAAACATCAGGTGGGGGCAGTGGGGTAGCCCTGTGGCTAAACATCAGGTGGGGGCAGTGGGGTAGCTCTGTGGCTAAACATCAGGTGGGGGCAGTGGGGTAGCTCTGTGGCTAAACATCAGGTGGGGGCAGTGGGGTAGCTCAGTGGCTAAACATCAGGGGGGGAGGGGCAGTGGGGTAGCCCTGTGGCTAAACATCAGGTGGGGTAGTGCTGTAGCTAAACATCAGGTGGGGGCAGTGGGGTAGCCCAGTGGCTAAACATCAGGGGGGGAGGGGCAGTGGGGTAGCCCTGTGGCTAAACATCAGGTGGGGTAGTGCTGTAGCTAAACATCAGGTGGGGGCAGTGCTGTAGCTAAACATCAGGTGGGGGCAGTGGGGTAGCTCAGTGGCTAAACATCAGGGGGGGAGGGGCAGTGGGGTAGCCCTGTGGCTAAACATCAGGTGGGGTAGTGCTGTAGCTAAACATCAGGTGGGGGCAGTGCTGTAGCTAAACATCAGGTGGGGGCAGTGGGGTAGCCCAGTGGCTAAACATCAGGTGGGGGCAGTGGGGTAGCTCTGTGGCTAAACATCAGGTGGGGGCAGTGGGGTAGCTCTGTGGCTAAACATCAGGTGGGGGCAGTGGGGTAGCTCTGTGGCTAAACATCAGGTGGGGGCAGTGGGGTAGCTCTGTGGCTAAACATCAGGTGGGGGCAGTGGGGTAGCCCTGTGGCTAAACATCAGGTGGGGTAGTGCTGTAGCTAAACATCAGGTGGGGGCAGTGGGGTAGCCCAGTGGCTAAACATCAGGGGGGGAGGGGCAGTGGGGTAGCCCTGTGGCTAAACATCAGGTGGGGTAGTGCTGTAGCTAAACATCAGGTGGGGGCAGTGCTGTAGCTAAACATCAGGTGGGGGCAGTGGGGTAGCCCAGTGGCTAAACATCAGGTGGGGGCAGTGGGGTAGCCCAGTGGCTAAACATCAGGTGGGGGCAGTGGGGTAGCCCAGTGGCTAAACATCAGGTGGGGGCAGTGGGGTAGCCCTGTGGCTAAACATCAGGTGGGGGCAGTGGGGTAGCTCAGTGGCTAAACATCAGGTGGGGGCAGTGGGGTAGCCCAGTGGCTAAACATCAGGTGGGGGCAGTGGGGTAGCCCAGTGGCTAAACATCAGATGGGGGCAGTGGGGTAGCTCTGTGGCTAAACATCAGGTGGGGGCAGTGGGGTAGCCCAGTGGCTAAACATCAGGTGGGGGCAGTGGGGTAGCCCAGTGGCTAAACATCAGGTGGGGGCAGTGGGGTAGCCCAGTGGCTAAACATCAGGTGGGGGCAGTGGGGTAGCTCTGTGGCTAAACATCAGGTGGGGGCAGTGGGGTAGCCCAGTGGCTAAACATCAGGTGGGGGCAGTGGGGTAGCCCAGTGGCTAAACATCAGGTGGGGGCAGTGGGGTAGCCCAGTGGCTAAACATCAGGTGGGGGCAGTGGGGTAGCTCTGTGGCTAAACATCAGGTGGGGGCAGTGGGGTAGCCCAGTGGCTAAACATCAGGTGGGGGCAGTGGGGTAGCCCTGTGGCTAAACATCAGGTGGGGGCAGTGGGGTAGCCCAGTGGCTAAACATCAGGTGGGGGCAGTGGGGTAGCCCAGTGGCTAAACATCAGGTGGGGGCAGTGGGGTAGCTCAGTGGCTAAACATCAGGGGGGGGCAGTGCTGTAGCTAAACATCAGGTGGGGGCAGTGGGGTAGCCCAGTGGCTAAACATCAGGTGGGGGCAGTGGGGTAGCCCTGTGGCTAAACATCAGGTGGGGGCAGTGGGGTAGCCCAGTGGCTAAACATCAGGTGGGGGCAATGGGGTAGCTCAGTGGCTAAACATCAGGTGGGGGCAGTGGGGTAGCTCAGTGGCTAAACATCAGGTGGGGGCAGTGGGGTAGCCCAGTGGCTAAACATCAGGTGGGGTAGCCCTGTGGCTAAACATCAGGTGGGGGCAGTGGGATAGCCCTGTGGCTAAACATCAGGTAGGGGCAGTGGGGTAGCCATGTGGCTAAACATCAGGTGGGGGCAGTGGGGTAGCCCAGTGGCTAAACATCAGGTGGGGGCAGTGGGGTAGCCCTGTGGCTAAACATCAGGTGCACTTGTTTTATAAATAATCATTTTGAAAATGTTTCTGAGACGGTAGAAAGAACAAATAATTGTTCTGAAAGACAATTCTCTCCAACAGATTTGGCATCAGATCCTATGTCTGTGGTGTCAACACTATTGCAGGCAAATCAACTGAGGGCACCAACCTCTGACCTGTAGGCATTTCGCATACATCTTTATTTGTCTAGGCATCGAAGTAAAGAACTCTTGAGCCATATCATTGTACACAGCTGGTACATGTTAATGAGACTAGGATTTTCACATAGCATGAATGACCATGCATTCTTATCAGATCAGGGCTAAATGTTTTATTGCTTTGTCACTCTTTGCAAGAAAAAAAAGATCAGAATTATATTGCAACATTGAACAATTGGCATCCGCGTACCAGATAAACATTCCATGGCTTCCAGCATACGTCACTGCAGCATCCGGAATATCACTTAACAGTGCTCGGCATCTGGAATACCCTAAGGGGATTGGCACAGGGATCCGATGGTCTGGTGGCCTGTAAAGATCTGCACCCACAACCGTGCCACGATCCACAAGCCATGGGATCAAATTCCAGATTTCACCCCGATAAAGATTCTTGGTTCGTCAGCACCACACCCGTGTTAAATGGTATCGCCAAAGTGGTAAATGTATGACCTGTATCCCTTTTGACACACTCACTGTCTCACACAACTATACCTGAAACCATTATAGCGATGATCCTGTGCTTTCCAGGCCAACTTGATCATGCTAAGTATGAAGTCAAAGACAGAATCGTCAGCCAGAAGGAGGTCGTTCTGGGACTCATCAAGGATGTAGGACAAGGTCAGTAACGTCACCATCTTTACGTCTGGGGAACAAAGCCATGAATTACAAGGTCAGTAACGTCACCATCTTCACATCTGGGGAACAAAGCCATGAATTACAAGATCACTACAGTCACCATCTTTACATCTGGGGACAAAGCCATGAATTACAAGGTCAGTAACGTCACCATCTTCACATCTGGGGAACAAAGCCATGAATTACAAGGTCACTACAGTCACCATCTTTACATCTGGGGAACAAAGCCATGAATTACAAGATCACTAAAGTCACCATCTTTACATCTGGGGAACAAAGCCATGAATTACAAGATCACTAAAGTCACCATCTTTACATCTGGGGAACAAAGCCATGAATTACAAGATCACTAAAGTCACCATCTTTACATCTGGGGAACAAAGCCATGAATTACAAGGTCAGTAACATCACCATCTTTACATCTGGGGAACAAAGCAATGAATTACAAGATCACTAAAGTCACCATCTTTACATCTGGGGAACAAAGCCATGAATTACAAGGTCCGTAACATCACCATCTTTACATCTGGGGAACAAAGCAATGAATTACAAGATCACTAAAGTCACCATCTTTACATCTGGGGAACAAGCCATGAATTACAAGGTCAGTAAAGTTACCATCTTTACATCTGGGGAACAAAGCCATGAATTACAAGGTCAGTAAAGTTACCATCTTTACATCTGGGGACAAAGCCATGAATTACAAGGTCAGTAAAGTTACCATCTTTACATCTGGGGAACAAGCCATGAATTACAAGGTCAGTAAAGTTACCATCTTTACATCTGGGGAACAAAGCCATGAATTACAAGGTCAGTAAAGTTACCATCTTTACATCTGGGGACAAAGCCATGAATTACAAGGTCAGTAAAGTTACCATCTTTACATCTGGGGAACAAAGCCATGAATTACAAGATCACTAAAGTCACCATCTTTACATCTGGGGAACAAAGCCATGAATTACAAGGTCAGCAAAGTTACCATCTTTACATCTGGGGAACAAGCCATGAATTACAAGGTCAGTAAAGTTACCATCTTTACATCTGGGGAACAAAGCCATGAATTACAAGGTCAGTAAAGTTACCATCTTTACATCTGGGGAACAAAGCCATGAATTACAAGATCACTAAAGTCACCATCTTTACATCTGGGGACAAAGCCATGAATTACAAGGTCAGTAAAGTTACCATCTTTACATCTGGGGACAAAGCCATGAATTACAAGGTCAGTAACGTCACCATCTTCACATCTGGGGAACAAAGCCATGAATTACAAGATCCCTACAGTCACCATCTTTACATCTGGGGACAAAGCCATGAATTACAAGGTCAGTAACGTCACCATCTTCACATCTGGGGAACAAAGCCATGAATTACAAGGTCACTACAGTCACCATCTTTACATCTGGGGACAAAGCCATGAATTACAAGATCACTAAAGTCACCATCTTCACATCTGGGGAACAAAGCCATGAATTACAAGATCACTAAAGTCACCATCTTTACATCTGGGGAACAAAGCCATGAATTACAAGATCACTAAAGTCACCATCTTTACATCTGGGGAACAAAGCCATGAATTACAAGGTCAGTAACATCACCATCTTTACGTCTGGGGAACAAAGCCATGAATTACAAGATCACTAAAGTCACCATCTTTACATCTGGGGACAAAGCCATGAATTACAAGGTCAGTAACGTCACCATCTTCACATCTGGGGAACAAAGCCATGAATTACAAGATCCCTACAGTCACCATCTTTACATCTGGGGACAAAGCCATGAATTACAAGGTCAGTAACGTCACCATCTTCACATCTGGGGAACAAAGCAATGAATTACAAGGTCACTACAGTCACCATCTTTACATCTGGGGACAAAGCCATGAATTACAAGGTCAGTAACGTCACCATCTTCACATCTGGGGAACAAAGCCATGAATTACAAGATCACTACAGTCACCATCTTTACATCTGGGGAACAAAGCCATGAATTACAAGGTCAGTAACGTAACCATCTTTACATCTGGGGAACAAAGCCATGAATTACAAGGTCACTACGGTCACCATCTTTACATCTGGGGAACAAAGCCATGAATTACAAGGTCAGTAACATCACCATCTTTACATCTGGGGAACAAAGCCATGAATTACAAGATCACTAAAGTCACCATCTTTACATCTGGGGAACAAAGCCATGAATTACAAGATCACTAAAGTCACCATCTTTACATCTGGGGAACAAAGCCATGAATTACAAGGTCAGTAACATCACCATCTTTACGTCTGGGGAACAAAGCCATGAATTACAAGATCACTAAAGTCACCATCTTTACATCTGGGGAACAAAGCCATGAATTACAAGATCACTAAAGTCACCATCTTTACATCTGGGGAACAAAGCCATGAATTACAAGATCAGTAAAGCTTTTGCCATCTCTGCCTCTTGGAACAAAGTTTGAATCAGTGTTCGAAGTCACTTCCAAAGAAAATCCACTCAGAAAAGATGATCCATCTTTTCATGTAGCTTTCAGATTATTCTCAAAATATATCTTACCTGTTTTTTTAGATTTAAGAAAGGGCAACAAGTGTTTGCCGATCTCCTGGGCCCGCATCAATGGCCGATTTGCTGGACTCTTGGATGTATTGTGAAGGATGCCAACACACGATTCAAAGGAGTAACCCAGGTCCTTTAACAGGAAAATGGTTAGATGACACAGATGTAAATCATACACTAAAACCTCCAGTGATGTCATCCTATTGTTCTCCAGTAGGGATAAACCTTATAACAGGTATGTGATAATATCCCCGGGATATCAAATCAAATCCCAGGGATTTTATTTATACAACTTCCATTTAAATTGTTATATACGAATGTTTCTTGCTAGAAATTTATTTTGCATTTTACCACAAGGTATTGAAATCTAAAATCAAATAACAAATGTTTTCTTTATATTCCCAAGGATCAAACACACAACCTTTGTATCTGTAGCCCAGTGAGTGTACCACCAGACTACAGGGGCGCTGATAAATCACAAAGCTTTTAAGAACGTCTTTTCAAAGTACAATACACCGCCAGCAACAGATATTTTACGCCCGTTTCCTAAGGTTCATAGAAAGTATGTTTGAAACATAAAATGTTGATAAATGTTGTTTTAAGTTTCATTTTTCAGTTCATAAGTTAGATAAAACACTTACCCTCAGGTTTTTATGATATTTAAACCCCTTATCCTTGGGATAAAACCACAGGGTTGACGCCCCTCAGTTTTATCTTGCAGATGCGAGTTTTAAATATCACAAAAACCCTCGGACGTGCTTTATCCTACCCATATCTCATGGCTAGACAAATTATTTTTCCTTGTTTTGAAGATAGACCTAATCTTGGCCGTCTGAAACATAACTAGTGTTACTACACTGTAGCTCACCTTGATATACAGTCAACAGTTAAAAATGTCAACAAAGACAACATGTTGATAAAAGAGGACAAATATATTGAAAAATATGAAACAGGTAACTAAATTTCCAGTTTCTAAGTCTGCAAGAATGAATGAACTATTGTTTAACATTGTTGCAAAATAATGATGTACAACATTTATATTTATTTGACACAAAGTTTCGACTCTGCACCTTATCAAATTCTCAGGAGGATATTGTTTCTAACGATAATATACAATATATTGCAAAATCCTTATGATTTCAACAAAATATCATAAAAAGATAAATGTCCGAGGTTCAGCTTCATGAGTTTCAGAGAACAAGTTTACAGAGTCTGTATCTGTGTACTAGTCCGGACTCAAACTGGTTTTATAGTGCTAGACCCCCCTGAGATATCATACTGCAGTTTCTCATAGACATGATAGACACCCAACCTCAAATACAGTATACTGACTCAGAGTCGACCAGTCATTGTTTTATCCCCTTAATGTGGAGTAACAGGCAGGGAAACAACAAGTACCAACATCTTTTGGTATGATGCGGCCAGGGATCGAACCACAGACCTTCTGCTGTATGGGCACAGGCTCTATCCACAAGACCAAAGAGGCGGTCAGATGCTTACAAAAGATACAACTACCAAATGATGATAATAATGATATATATAACAACAATACTAACGACTTGGCAGACTCCACTTCACAGAGCAGATGCTTGAAGCAATATTACCTCAGTCAACAGGTCACTGGCAGACCCAGGGAAGTAAACAACCCAAGCTGCCTTGTAGATGCTACCAGGTTTTGCATCATCTTCCTGAGGCAAGGGAGTTAACTGACTTTAAAAGTTCAGTTTCCACCCTTGCCAAACTAGGCTTGAATTATGAAGTTACAATTTAGCTGGATTAACGATTCTATGCATAGTCCAATCAAAATCGACATCAGGTTTGTAAACTGCTGTGCAGATTTCAGTCGATTGCAGGATTTTCAATGCATGTGTACTGTCAGCTCAGCATATATCCACAGATATATTCCAAATCTTTTCATGTTTTCAATCAGGTGCTCACGTGATCTGATGAACGTCACGAAGTGAGACCCTTTTAATTACAATATGGATTTTGATTATCGATTAGATCGTCATGACTGAGCACCGCCATTTGTTTGATAAGTGATATGAGAGGGGGAATCTGATTGATCAATAGGAGGGACATATAAGGGACATAACTCATAATAGCCACTTGACTCCTTTGCCTCGGGAAGATGGTTTCGCATTCATATTACCATCTCATTATTCCTTTCACCCACATGAACAAAGCCACCAGCCACATACCTTAATCAGTGTGGCTGGGTAATGTATAAGACCTGGAAACCCCAGGAGTCAAACTTGCCAAGCGTGGTCACCATCTACTCATGGCCACCAACACCACTTGACTTAAACTGATTGTGAGCTGTGCACTGTCACTATTCAGCTACAGTCCGTTTGACTCCAAATGAGAACGATGAATTGCAAAATAACTCGAAATCCAGAAAAGTGTATGAAACATCAATACGGTACTTGACCATGAATACCCTGTACCCAACAAAATCTGAATTTTGTTTATTTTAAGACCCATGACGGATGAAGTTCTTTAAGAAACTATCATGTACTTTTGTATAGAAATGTGTACATGACCACGTAGGGGGGACAAACTCCTTTACGGTTATTAGAGGTTGGAGTCTTGCTCTCTGGATCCTGCACACTATGATACGGTGCATCGTCCATGACAATGAAAGACTTGGTAGGCAAAGCAGGGACTAATTTATCTTTCACCCACTCCAGAAATACATTGCCCTTCATTTCTGTGTGGTAGTCCCTGTTGTCTTTGGCCTTGGCTCTAAAGATGTGGTCACAGTCTGGGAGAAAACCCTGACTAGCAGAACCAGCATGGAGAACTATGAGTCTTTCACCCTTTCCCATTGGTAACTTTCTACCAGACTCCTTACAGTTACCACTGGGTACCCACTGACTGCTGGCTGTGTGTGACGCATTTACCCATGTCTCATCTAAGAAGACGGGCTCATATCCTTCTTCACGTTTCTGCTTGATGGTACGAAGGTAATGATTTCGGAAACGAACAATGTCAGACCGTTCACACAACACAGCCCTATTTTCTCCAGTTATCTTTTTGTATTTGTAACCAAATGTATGCAACAGCTGCCATAGTTTGTACTTTGTAACACGTAAATCATGGTCAGTTTCAAGGTGTTTCTTCAAAATTCTTAGGGACAGGTACTTATTTTCTGAGTGCAGTTTAACAATTGCACGTCTGACTTGATCCCTCTGAAAACTGTCTAATTTATCAACCTTGCGTGGTTTTGACATGTTCCCTACCTCCTTGGCCTGACTATTTGTATCTCATCGACTAACAACATTTTTAAGTTTCTGAGGGGACATACCAAGAGCTTTTGAAGCTCGTTTCAAGAATTTATTAATTGCATAAAAAGGCTTTGCTCTTTCTGCTTCACTTCTAAGGAAATCATACACATTCAACATCAACTGTTTAACATCTGCTGAGTAGCGCATCTTGTCATTGAATGAACACGGTCACTGTGTAGCATGTGCAGACTGTGCTTGCGCTGTGCCTTCCACGGTTTGTCCCCCCTATGTGTCATGTACACATTTCTATACAAAATTACATGATAGTTTCTTAAAGAACTTCATCCGTCATGGGTCTTAAAATAAACAAAATTCAGATTTTGTTGGGTACAGGGTATTCATGGTCAAGTACCGTATTGATGTTTCATACACTTTTCTGGATTTTGAGTTATTTTGCAATTCATCGTTCTCATTTGGAGTCAAACGGACTGTACTTGAGAAGCTAATTACAATTCTTCAGCAAACCTACCCCTTCCTTCATGTGCTGAAGGTCCTTCCCAAGATCTTCAAACACTCCAGTGCTGCCAAGTCTCTCCGAGAACAGTGAACTTGCATCAGAATAATTCCACATTATACCCCGGATGGTAAAAACAAACATCATCTCTGGTTTTGTTACCAATCCCTGCAGGATGCTGTCTGTCATGTACTCCAACTTTTCTTTCATCATTATGGCTTTGTATGAATCATATAAGACAATGGCTGCATCAATTTCAGCTAAAAAATCAGCCATGAGTGTTCTGTTTCTTTCATTCTCCTCCATGAACTTCAGTGACAAATCTCTTTCAATTGAATTCTGCAAATAACTCCTTTCTGTTTCAAGTAGTAGGTCCCCCTTCAGGACAGACACAAATTTGTACTGACCATCAAAAGTAGCAGCTAAATCAGGGTGTTTTTTCTTCATTGCATGCAACACTTTCGCGTCTGCTTCACTCATGTCAGCTACGTTGGTCTTTTCCTCTTGAACAGCCTTGGGCTCTGCAACCGATTTCCCAAACACATCCTCCTTTTTTTGGGGATCATACAATGGAGCATCCACTTCATCTTCTCCGCCATCTTGTGGGTGTGGCTTCTTATTATTTTCAACGGAAACAGACTGGACTGGTGGTGGTGGTGGCGGTGGTGGTGCAGATGCTGTTGCTGGTGCTGGTGCTGGTGCTTTGTCTTTACTTTGCTTCCCGGTTGACCTTGACCTGTTCATTTCTGGATCAGGATCATCAGCCTCCGGCTTAGCTATGCTAGAGGTACTGCCCATCTGTAGCACGCTCAACTTGACTTCGTGGACTTACTTGCATCAGGGAAGTAGCCTGAAATAACACAGACATATTTTATCACATCAACTTGATATCAATCTCAAAACAGATCTGAGTGCTCGTACGGGTGTAATTTTAATGAGATTGAGTTGATATTTTTATGAACATGAACTTTATCAGGATAACAGATGAAAAAAACATGCTATTTTACAAGAAAAGCCACATTTTCTTCTTGTTGAGGATTTTCAGATTGATCTCAGCCTCGTCATGTGATGTAACATGTTCTGGATACTATACTAATTCTAATCGCATTATCAAAAATTTATGACAATGTTTTGCCTGAAGAATATCCTCACATATTAATGTAAATGAAATATCCAAGCATATATAGAACAAAATCATCCAATGCTAAGACTATAATAATAACTACAAATATAATATAATATATATATATAACCCCTGTACTAACACCATGTCTTTCTGACTGCACAGTTCTCATGTTCCTACGTTTTGATGCTGCTTTTCAATGTCACACCCCAGTAAAGTCAACTCTCACATGTATCAATTACTCTTCTCTATACTGTATTTCAGTTGATGTAATATTTAAAAAATTAAAATCTTCTCTTAACTCCATACTATGAAGTAGACCGTTGATCGGGCTATTAGTGTAGCGCTTTAAACACATTATTTTACAAATTAGACCCCGACAATTCAGTTATTTTCATTCTTGTCATACTGTCCTGCTCATCTCTCAGACACTGGGACTGACCAGCTGCTGTCAGTACACATATGTCAACATATTTTTAATATATTTCAACCTTTTCCTTGAGATTTGACAAATCTTTGGTAAACCTTTATCATATTGGTTGGTTGGTTGGTTTGTTGTTTAACACTGCACTCAGCAATATTCCAGCAATATGACGGCGGTCTGTAAATAATCGAGTCTGGACCAGACAATCAAGTGATTGATATCATGAGCATCGATCCACGAAATTGGGATCCATGACCGTGCATCAACCAAGTCAGCGAGCCTGACCACCCAATCCCGTTAGTCGCCTTTTATGACAAGCATAGTCGCCTTTTACGGCAAGCATGGGTTGCTGAAGACCTATTCTACCCCGCATCTTCACGGGTCGCCTTTATCATAAATAGGTGGCATGCATATCCTTCTTATATTAATCAAAATTACACTGTCAGCACTGGAAGGTACACTGTAGGGTTGGAGGAACATCATAGAATGGTTGCAGGCACATGGTACTGATGTGATGTGTAACCAGACAGAATTAGGCCTATCTAACTTCCTTATTGCCGGAATTGACTGTAAATGAATATTTAGCTGAAAAGCCAACATCATCAATATACATCCATCAATCCGTCATTTTCTTTTAATATAAAACAATTTGTACATTAAGTTTTATCAAAGGGTAATAATATTTTTTTCACATTTTCAATTTGTTGGTTTGATAAGGGAAAGCAGGGCATGTCTTAATTTTTGCCTTATGTATTATCAGTATTTTTATTACACACTATTTCTTAAATTTACAACATTGTGGAAAGTGCATGCATCTGGTTGAAGGATTCACTGGTCACAACTTAATGAATCCACGGACAGGTCTGTGATGAATCTTAACTGTCAGAAGAAATTCAACATCATAATGACCTGAACAAACGTAAGTTTTACTCAAATCTCAAAGTCAGTTTTTTAACTTAAGTTTATTTCGAGAAATCGGGGCCTGGATTGTACCTTTGTTACCTGGTTACTGTAAATCCTTGAATATACGCCCAGGATATATTTAGTTTGGAAGGTCTCGAGACATGACATTTATACAAGGCATTTATTTTTTTCAGATGGGGAATTTATGATCATAGCCTTGGATTTTTCGCTTGTTCTGTACCTCCAACTATTACGGTATACAATAGGCTTCTCATCCATATGTTAGTAGGCTTACATATCTATACTTTGTAAACTAAAATGCCACACGTTGTTTATTCAAGGCCGAGGGTTGTGTGACCCGGCGTTTTTTCGAGGAAGTCGTTTCAATGATTCGCCTGTATGGGCCCGCCTCTATTGCTGGTTTTCTTCTAATAGCTTTCCTATTATTCCTTTTGAGACTCAAAATTACATCTTACACATAACTTCCCTCTTTTCATAAGTTAGTACTGTTATTGTGGGATTCTTATGAGCTCGTGACGCGAGATCAGGTCTGGGTGCTCTGAACCATGACCAGTGTTGTTTATTTGAAAACAGCTGAACACGCGTTTCCCCCTGGGAATCCCTGCCTGGACCAAATTCACTTTTCGAAATAATAAAAGTAACACTACATCGAACGCTACTCTTACATCATCAGTCCCGAGACTCCCGGTGATACCTGTCGCATGTCAACCTTGGAGTGTCAAGCGACTTCTTCACATCTGTAGAGACTATTGCTAGGCAAAACGTAAACACAGAGTCAGGGGACATAACTCTTGAGACGATCCCATTCATTAGTGAGTCCAAAGAGCTGTCTCGGGTTTTAGGGGTTTGGGGGAAAATAGTTGTACACTGTTCAGTAAATATTGTATTTTAATGGTTATATTCCTTTTTGACGATTATCTATTCAGAAGGTGGTTGTCTTCAGGCAGTATTGTTGACTCTTTGAGTGGATGTAGATATTGTTTTTTTGTTCTTTATCACTTATTTTGTCGTTTTATGAATGCTTATTCAGCAAGCAGTTAAAATCTGACGAAAACTACTGCTACTACAACTCGCTTTGAGATCACCATTCACTGAACGAAGATCGATACATTCAACTAATGTCTCCATCAGTCTAATATAAATGTCGTAATTAGTATTTCGATATGATATTGACATTTCTTTTGATTTTCTTCTTCTTTTGGTGGGTGGGGTTAGACGACTGGGCCGCTCGTGCCCCTCAAATGGATCTGAAAAGGGTGACTTTAAGTGAAGTTTCTCCATAGGGTTGACATTTCATACGTTTTTTCTTCATTTTCTCTCTTAAAATGTCAATCGATTAATATATAAAATAACCTACACGAAACTTCATATTATCTGTGGTGGCACGTGTTCCTATGCACAGCGCACAGGTCACAAAACAGGTGAAGTTTAAGCAATGTCGGTCTCGTAAAGTCCTTTGATGGGTGACCGCGTTTCGGCAGCATTGTTGACGTCATTCGAACCTTATTGTGACGTAAGGTCGGAATGACGTCACACTACAAACGACGTCATAATTGAAGATTGTTGACGTCATTCGGCAAATTGTGGCTGCTGTTGCGACTTGCTGTCCTTATAGGTGAACACTAAAATCCGTCTCTGTATGTAGACATCTTCTTCGGTAATAAATAGTTCATTATGTTCGTGTTAATGTCATACTAAGTTTACGATACTTAGGACCACAAAAAATATAATTCAATCGGCTTCAATTCATATTTATTACAGAGACACATTTGGACCCATTTTCAGACTTATGAGTGTTTATGTAATAATTGCAGTTTATATAATGTCTGATTAATTGAAAGTAGACATGTATTCTGAAATGCTTTGAAATAATGTTTTTATTACATTACAAACTAACTAGAGAAAAGTACAAAAAAAAAAAAAGGTTTACAGTCCGCACACATGTACTGACCCATAGATCGATGGATTGAGTTTTATAGTTGCAGAAAGTAAAATGATTCTCATTGTTGTGTGCTTGTTATTAAGAAATATGTTTTGACATATGCAGGAACTTTAATAACTTCAATTGGCAGTGAAAAGTGAGTGGTGTACGTTTAGGAGGACACTATATTCTATTACTTGTAGATGCATGCTCTACCCGGGTGGTTGCGACTCTTGGGACCCGGGTTCGATTCCCTACATGGCCATCTTTTGGTGTCCTCCGTCTTATATTGTTGTTATTGTGACCACTCACTCACTCACTCTCTCACAACAGTTCAGGAGAGATTGGTATGACTTAGTGATTACAGCTTGTTACACAGAAGATCCGGGTCTTATATATGGGTACAATTTGTGAAGTCCATTCTCGGCCTAATTGCCATGAGTCATATATAGAGATTGAATATGTGTGTCATACTGATTTTACGAAATGAGTACAGTAAACTACGGTTATGACGTACTCAAAGGGACTACTAATTTTAGTTCGTTATAAGATTATATACAGCATAACTACAGCAAATAGTCGGGACCAAAAACGTAAGTTCGTTATAAACGTCAGTTCGTTATAAGCGCGTTCGTTATAACCGTAGTTTACTGTATCAGGATGTTTGTATTTCCCGGGCGAGAGCAAGGGTAATACATGAATTCTTAAATGGGTTTTGTAAAATCATTGTAACACACGTGCGAGTATAATAATTTCTTTATTACCCATTATAACTTAATTCGTTTAATCTCCCCTTGTACTGAGTGTGACGTCATTCCGACCTACCGTATTTCCTCTATTAGACGCCCGGGCTTCTGTTTATTTCGGACAAGCCTTTGACGCGGCGTCAATTAGGAGCCCGGCGTCTATGGGAGGCCCGGCTTCTATTAATACCCCCATTTCACTATGACCACGAATGTCCCGAATCGTCACCAAATGGAAATATTTTGTGTTCGTAGATATCCGTAAGATATTGATCGACCCGGCGTCTATTAGAGGCCCGGCTTCTATTTTTTGCACTGAACAATTGACCCGGCTTTCTATTAGAGGCCGGCGTCTATTAGAGGCCCGGCGTCTAATAGAGGAAATACGGTAACATCAAAAAAAAGGATTTTAAGGATGCCAGCAATGCCGTCCACGTGACGTAAACAATACACTGATGCGCGTGAAGTGATATTTGCACTAGTGCGCAAACGATTTTTTATGAACTCAGTTATTTCTAACATTATGGTTACTAAATAGCTGTAACACTGAAGTTAGCGGAGTAAAACCACACTCGCTGACCCTGCAGGCCCAATCTGTACATATACCCCTTGTTAGATAGGTTTGTCACCGCTTTATTTGTCCGCCATGTTTGTCATGGTGCCGAGTAAAATTAGGATTAGATGGCCTAGCTAAGCTCGATTGTTCCCAACCAGATCGCTGTAATATAGCTGTTGGTATTGTTGACCAGAATCACTTCTTTCTATATAGCAGTAAATGTCACAGCTAATATTAACTCAGTTTGGCGATCAGATTATATTATATATACTGTTGAAACGTATACTGAACAGTTTTACGCTAATGTTTAAGCTTTCGAAGATAGAAAGACTTTGATTTTGTTTTATGAATAAGTGATACTGTAGTGAATCTCAGTATTATGATTGTGCTATCTGGGTGTCAGTGGGGAGATTGTTTGTTGTTTACGCAGCACTCAGAAATATTCCAACCATATGACGGCGGTCTGGAAATAACTGAATCTGAAGCAGACAATCAAGTGATTGACATCATGAGCATCGATCTACGCAGTTGGAATATAATGACATGTATCAACCGTGTCAGTGAGTCTTGACCACCCGATTCGGTAAGTCGCCTCTTATGACAAAACACAGATGCTAAGAACGGATCATCGCGACGTGTCTTCAGAGAGACTGACACAGCCTAACGCATTGTTATATGAAGGAAGCTATTATTGGTCTCATGTGACTATCTTACCAGAAACTGCGTAGTTATAAAACTGATCGTTGTAAGTCTCTTTGAAAACGTAAAGGAGAACTATTGTCGAATGAAACATTTCTGTACGTGGAATACATTTCATGCCCTAATGAAATGATACAGTACATTACACACGACTGCGTGTTGCACGTGCAATCCATGCGAATTCGTATCGGTTAAAGAATTCGTGTCAGTATATTACCAGGGACATAATGCCAGGAATTGCACACAATGAAACCCACATCAGAGGTCAAATGGTCTCTGCCCACATGTATCACCGAGGAAATGAAATCCGGCTTTGGTTTTCCGAAAACACCCGATTCATTTCGAGTGCTTTGCGGAAGTCATATACACGCATGCGTTGTTGTCAAGATATACAATAATGGCGGTCCATGTGCAGTCTTGTTTACAAAAATGACATCTCTGAGTGTGTTTTGAAGACATGTTGAAGAAATGAATAATTGGTGTTAATGACAAGTATGGATACACTTGGCTGTATTTAAAACTAGTCGAAATGGCGATGGAAAAGCAATATGTCATACGTGAAACTCACACAAGGTCCATCACTGCCCTGGGATACAACCCTGCTCGGCGGGAGATTCTAATGGGATGTGAAGGTAAAATAATGGCATGATGGTGCATAAAATTATGAATGTGGTGACATTGTTATTCACATATCGGTAGTTTTGTACCTCCAGTAGAAGAGACTACACTATGTCAACACGCTGACTTACTATTAGCAGCTGATTAGGCCTTAGAAATAATTTGCACACCTTGTCAAAACAAATTGATGTCAGTAATGTCAAACCGAATGAACACATCGGGTAGGAATACCCAATATTGCCAGGGGTGGTAGAACCCACAATAATACAGAGTCAATTGAAATCAATTATTGTCACTTAAGTTAGACCATGTACTTTGTTGAGTAGATCTTTTTTACCTGTTAACAAAATCAATCAGGCTCCCCATAATATTAGATAACCCCTCATAATTATTTATGCATAATCTATGAACATTAATGAAGTTGACAACAATACAGAATTGAAGTTAGATAAACTGCCAGTGATACAAATTTACTCAAATTGATAACAATCTGCTACTTTTGACACAAGTCTGAAGCCTGAGTTTACTAAAATTCCTTTCAGTCCAGTAAAACCATCTGTAAAACTTCATATGATAACACTAAAATGTACTGAAAATAATGCTCAGAGCCAAGTTCAGGCTATTGGACTCCAAAAGGTTTTTTACACGGTCTTTGATACTAATTGTAAGCAGATCATTATTGTTATAGTTATGCTATAGCAAATATAGTGTCAATCATCCTAATGTTCCTAGCCCAGGATGCAATAAAATAAAAATGAGAAAAACAAAGACAGACTTCCAGTGAATTAATAATTGTTTTAGCTGCAATAATTTTAAGGAATTTTGAGTAAGGTCATGGGGCATTGGGTGGCTTCTTTGTCTAAGGTGCAGCGATTTGCCAGAAACCTATATGATCATGGGTTTCAATACCACATTCACCCTAATTATCGTGATTATGTCAAGAAAATGCCAATTTTTACCATTTGTATATCATTTTGTGTAGGACATAACTACTATTAGTAACTTTTTACTTATCTTGAATGCATATTAGTGTAGCATTGTTTCATTTTTTTGTAGATGGTGTGATCAAGGTATGGGAGGCTGAGAGCGGGAAGTTGTTGTTGACATCAACAGAACATGGGGGATGGGTCACAGACTTCCTCTTCTGGTAACAACAAATCATTACTGTTTTAAAATATGTGTTTTGCAAATCTGATAGTTCTATTTAGACTCATATAGATTTGTGTGCCCATATACTTAACTATTCACCTTTATGTCTTGTTTCCAACAAATTTTTGTTCTGACTAGATTGACATATTTTGACATCTAGGAATATATAGATAGTGAACAAAAGTGTCTTTCCTTGTTATTAAATTTAGACCAGTCCCTATTTATTGTTGATCGTGTGTTCCAGGGCCAGGGCCAAGCTCATGCTGTCAGCTGCCAATGATGGTTTTATTGTTGCGTGGGGGTCCGGTGGTGCGCTATATGACAAGATCCAGGTCAGTCATGTTGTTAGAACACTATACGAATTGCCCTCACAAATATTGATTAGAAGAGAATACATGGAAATCTTCCTTACCCAAGACTACCAAGACAAGCAGGAGCAGCTGCAGTCCTGTAGATCAAGATATTGATGCATCACCACGATCACTAGCTTGATGGGAGTGCAGATCCCTGGCCTAAAATGTGTTTTAAAATTATGTACTTTTATCCCCACCTTTGAAATTTAAGAACATTATATCTTTAATCATTGAGGGGGGCACGGGTGGCCCAGTCGTCTAAGGTGCTGCGATTTGCTGTGCAGAGTTGCATCCCTTGGGCACGCCAGAAACCTATAATTGTGGGTTCGAAGCCAGGATCGCCCTGATTATGTTTCTAGGTTTGTCAGCATCATACCCGTGCTCGTGGGTTTCACCGAACTTTTCCCACAAACTAAACTTCGATCACTTGACATGTTGTCTAACTTCCTTACACTCAATACCTGGAAATTCCAAATAAGGTTTTTTTAAATGAGATTGGTAGGGTCAACTGACAATGGAGTTAACATACAAGTTGATCTTTTGAATGTAAATGGGCCGTGTTATGTATTCACCACCTCTGCTGTTGCCATGGTTTCTGTCGTGGACATTTGTACCAGGTGGATGAGCAGTGATTTGCCTTATATTATAGGATTATTTGGCAAGGGTGCCAAGAACAAAGATGTGTCACTGTACATGGTTGCCATAGCTGGTTGATCCACTGCAAACAGACAGTGACTAGACATGCTAGACTTGGCACAGGACCCACAGAGATATACTGAATCAAGTGCTAAATTACATTGTTTATTAGGTGCTTTGTTACTAATATGTCATTGTTTCCAGCATGTGCAGTGAACCTGACATGACAGTTAATTCTATTGAAACAGTTACAAAAGCCACTACATATACTTTGAGCTTATAGATATCTTAGTGTGTTTTCATCTGTCTGCAAATACTACCCAACCTTCCTGTGTCATTATATTCTATAGGTATTACCATGATTACCATGCACAAGACTCATAGTTTCAGTTTTTTCTGAAATCCATTAATGCAATGAAAGTGGGTTTGAGTTTCTTGTGATCCATTAAATACTGTATACTAATACTACCGTTAGGATTCAGCATGAATGAAATAACTTCGCATGTTTATGTTTTGGGGATTCTCAAAGCTGAGTGGTCAGCATGGTCAGATTAAGCAGTAGATTACATTTTGCTGCATTGCTGAAAACAATATCAAATAGCTTGATTTAAAAGACAATGTGTGTATATCAGTGGTATATAATAATCTACTTCAGTACTTGAAACTCATCATAATTAATTATCTGTCATTTGATTATAGTTTAGTTAATGCTATAAGTATGAAGCCAAGTGTTTGGCACCTTTACCCTGTGTACACACAATTCCTAAAGTAGAGTCTCTACCTCCTCCATGGCTTTCCTCTCTGTGGTTGTTGACAGATTGGTGTGCCTGTGTACTGCCTGGCGCTCAACCCACGGCGCCATCAGCTGGTCTGTGGGGTGAATGGCGGCATCAGAGTGTACAGCCTTGATGAAAGTAAGATGGTCTCAGTTGTTCCCAAATGATCATTTATGTGGCTATTTCAGTTTCTGCACAAGAACATTATCCATATATCTCTTTGTGTCCAAATGTTTTGAGGACCTTGACTAGAAGTGAGTGTATGTCATGGCCTATCTAGTGTTCATCATCTGACTACACATAGTTTGTTTTGATTCTGTCCTTTTTGACAGATAAGCCTAACCATTATTTTGCAATGACAAAAAAAAAAGAAATAATCTGCAATTGATTGACAGTAAAAAACATTTAGCTTTTTTCCAACCAACCCAACAACAATATTTTCCCTACCTTCCCCTGACACATTGACACCTAAGTCTGGAAACAAACAAAGTCTGGAAACAAACAAAATTGGGGTGGGCCAACTGAGTGGATATATATGAAATGTTTCATTTTCAGGATGGTTGGAGTTTGAATTCATCATCCATCTAACATAGTGCACTCCTTTCACTGAAAGGTCAAGCTTTTCACAGATGTTCATTATGCATTTACAATCAAACAAAAGTTTGAGTTCACTGGGGTTCGAGACATCAGGGGAAATTTAGGCTTAATTTTGATACTTCGTTCTCCCAATCTTGTTTGAGACAACCAGGAATTCGACTCATCCTAGTTTTACTGTTTAAGATGACACATCTTTTTTTTAGGCTCCAAATTTGACAGTCAAGTTTTCTGTAAAATGGTATGTTAATATGAAATAAGGTACCGTATTCAACGTAATAAGCGCCCAAGGCAATATTTGCTAATATATTGGCTAGTGAACAATCCCAATTAGCACCCTTTCCGACTTATTTATTCGTGTATAATATGCACTCATGTGTTATATGAACCCTTAATTATGGGCAATTAAATTCTCGAAAATATATCTATTGTGTATAATACGCACAGATTCTTCTTTTATATCATTTCAGGCTGTCAGCATAAACCACAAAATTTACAATCTTTCAACCTCGTTTTTAATCGCACCAAAATTCTGTTCTTATAAGAGCCCCCTATTTCTAATTTTGAGAGTGCCCTGGGCGCTTAAGACGTCGAATACAGTAAGTTGTTAAGGAGTATACTGTAGCAATGTAGTGTGTACAGTACCTGTGTGTTTATGAGGCTGTCTGTTCTAGACAAAGAGTGTGGGCATGTCGTCAACAACCGGGTGCTGTATGTAGCCAGAGAACACACGGATATCGTCAGGAACATTGTGTGTTACGAGTCACGGATATACTCCGCTGGGTAGGTCTTTGTGTTGTTAGGCTTACTCCACAATAATGACAATTCCTACTTTGATTTATCTGTAGAAAGACAGTTGAAGTTATCCTAAATGTTTCTAGGATCCCAATATAATGTTTTCTTGTACCTGAAGTTTACACATGAATGCAGACTCTAGTATCTCCCGGTCAGACGGTGGAATCATAAAGAGCAAACAAAACAAATGAATCATTGGGAATGATCATGATGATTAATATCCTCTGTGTGTGTGTTTGTGCATGTGTGTGTGTGTGTTTGTGTTTGTGCATGTGTGTTTGTGCATGTGTGTGTGTTTGTGCATGTGTGTGTGTTTGTGCATGTGTGTGTGTTTGTGCATGTGTGTGTGTTTGTGCATGTGTGTGCTTGTGCATGTGTGTGCTTGTGCATGTGTGTGTGTGCTTATGCATGTGTGTGTGTTTGTGCATGTGTGTGTGTGTTTGTGCATGTGTGTGTGTGCATGTGTGTTTGTGTATGTGTGTTTGTGCATGTGTGTGTGTGTTTGCGTGTGTGTGTGTGTTTGCGCATGTGTGTTTGTGTATGTTTGTGCATGTGTGTGTGTGTTTGTGCATGTGTGTGTGTGCATGTGTGTGTGTGTTTGTGCATGTGTGTGTGTGTTTGTGCATGTGTGTGTGTTTGTGCATGTGTGTGTGTGTTTGTGTATGTGTGTGTGTTGGTACATGTGTGTGTGTGTTTGTGCATGTGTGTGTGCTTCTGCATGTGTGTGTGTGTGTTTGTGCATGTGTGTGTGTTTGTGCATGTGTGTTTGTGTATGTGTGTGTGTTGGTGCATGTGTGTGTGTGTTTGTGCATGTGTGTGTGTTTGTGCATGTGTGTGTGTGTTTGTGCATGTGTGTGTGTGTTTGTGCATGTCTGTGTCCAACAGTAATCAGCCCCACAGCAGAGTTTCTCAACTAACATGGTCGAGACAAAGAAACTTTCACTATACATATCAAATATTTATGGAGAAGGGTTCAAAATTAGCAATATGTCTGTCAGTCCAGGAGTAGTGAAACTCAACAAGGACTAGTAACGTATCCCTGTGGACTTCCACTTCCACAGTTAGGTAGATGGCAACTCTGTTGCAGATCATTTCCATAGTGAAATAAAACTTAATGTCATAGAGATAGTCTAACCCATGTGCATGTCATCTGCATGACAATGATGCTAAGTATCCCAAGATCCGGGTTACAATAGGGCTTCAGCAACCCATGCTTGCTGTAAAAGGCTTGTCGTAAGAGGCAACTAACAGGGGATCGGGTGGTTATTCACACTGACTTGGTTGATACATGTCATCGTATCCCAATTGCGTTGATCCATGCTCATTATTTGTCAATCACTGGATTGTCTGGTCTCGATTATTAACAGACCGATGTAATATAGCTGGAATGTTGCTGAGTGCAGGGTTAAACAACAAACAAACAAATGCTATGTATTACAAATATTGCATTTCATTCCGCAGCCTAGTGAAAATATAACATAATGTTTACCCTGTGTGCATGTGGTGTGCATGACATCGATGCTGTATCTTACAGGTATGACAAGAAGCTTGTGATATATGACTCGTCCTACACAGGAGACAACAGTCTGGAGGCAGTGTTCATGTGAGTAGTGCTTCCCCAAACTCTACAGTCAACCAGGCTTCAATCACTTACACAGATCTTCTTGTCCTTTTGGATTCTATTTCTGTATCCTTGGATGTATCCTTTGTAAGATGTAGCACAGTCATGTGGCAGTGCCACACGTCCCAGAAATTAAGGTATGTTACATTCATACCTCATCATAAAAATGGCTGTGGACTAGTTGGATGTGACAAATTTATGGCATTTGTGATGTAGTTTTCATCAGTTCCTGGCAGAGGTAGATTGGTGTGTTTGACATGACATTGTCATGTTGTGTTTGACATGACATTGTCATGGTGTGTTTGACATGATCTTGTCATGTTGTGTTTGACATGACATTGTCATGTTGTGTTAGACATGATCTTGTCATATTGTGTTTGACATGACATTGTCATGGTGTGTTAGACATGATCTTGTCATATTGTGTTTGACATGACATTGTCATGGTGTGTTTGACATGATCTTGTCATGTTGTGTTTGACATGATCTTGTCATGTTGTGTTTGACATGACATTGTCATGGTGTGTTAGACATGATCTTGTCATGTTGTGTTTGACATGACATTGTCATGGTGTGTTTGACATGATCTTGTCATGTTGTGTTTGACATGACATTGTCATGGTGTGTTTGACATGATCTTGTCATTGTGTGTTTGACATGATCTTGTCATGTTGTGTTTGACATGACATTGTCATGTTGTGTTAGACATGATCTTGTCATATTGTGTTTGACATGACATTGTCATGGTGTGTTTGACATGACATTGTGATGGTGTATCTGACATGATGTCATGGCATGTTTGACATGACATTGTCATGATGTGTTTGAAATGACATTGTCATGGTGTATTTGAAATGATGTCATGGTGTGTTTGACATGACATTGTCATGATGTGTTTGACATGACATTGTCATGGTGTATTTGACATGGTGTCTTGGTGTGTTTGACATGACATTGTCATGATGTATTTGACATGATGTCATGGTGTTTGACATGATCTTGTCATGATGTGTTTGACATGATGTCATGTGTTTGACATGATATTGATATGGTATTTTACCCAACAGCAACCCGCAGGCTCATGATGCTGGGATATCCTGCCTCCTTCTGGCTCGAGACAACGAGAACAACACATGGTAGGAAATAGGGCGCTTGTTAAACTAGGTCTTACCAATCTTTGACAAACCAGGGTATTAGATCTCCGTTATGAGAAATACACTGGTCCCATTTGCCACCATAGGTTTGTTTGAAGTCCATTTCAAATGACACAACACTAAAATTAGCTGTCCAATCAAATTACACAATCAAATTACACAAGAGATATAATTTCTGTGGAAGGTACTGATGTGTGTGATGAAAATGGGGATGTCACTTCCTCAACAAAACTACATGTATAATGAATGGGAAATTGTCTTAGAACAGAAATTATACACTGGTATGCCTTATTATAACACCAACAAATTAGAGATAGTCCATTATTCCAAGCTGCATTAAGGATTTTCCAGATATTACCAATATTTATTATTTTAAAGCATTATATATAAAATATGGTCTGTGACTTGAGCCACTAGTCGAAAGCCTGAGTCAAGCAAAATTTCTCCTGGTCTAGCAAGATCAGCTAATACTAGTCCATATACTAAAAAAAAAAGTAAAAACTACTGAAAACAATGCTTGGTGAACCGTTTTTGGTATAGACTGGGAAAATATTTGCCATCTAAAACAGAAATGTAGGTTTGTTTTAATTTATCCTCGATTCATTTCTTGATGACATTGTTGTGGGTGCTTGTGTGAGATGGAATGTTCCTCTGTGTCAGGATCTTGACGGGGTCGTTTGACAAGAGTGTGAAGATATGGTCACTTGACGGCAAGCTGGTACACAAACTGGACAACTTCACGGCCACTGTGACCGGCATCTGCTATGTGCCTCGCAACAAGACCGTGTGGGCTGCTGGAGGGATGTCGTATGCCAGCCTCTTTGACCCAAAGTCAGGGGACAACGTAAGTCTCTTCACCAGTCATGCTTGTTCAGTGGTAAATCCATCTTCCAGAGGCAAGGGAGTTAAATGACTGAAAATTTCCAGTTTCCACCCTTGCTGAACTAGGCTGGAATTTCTGGGCTCGATCGTTTGCACCACCAGTGGCTATTACGAGTTATATCCCTTCTATGTCACTCCTATTGACAAATCATATTCCACCTCTCGTATCGCTTGCATTTGCTTCAAACAAACTGGCAGAGCCCAGTCAAGATGATCTTATCGATAGTCAAAATCTATGTTGTGATAAAAAAGGGCCTTACTTTGCGAAGTGCATCAAAACACCTTTATTTATACATAAAAAGATTTGGAAAATATCTGTTATCGTACCAGTTGTATATTTCATTATGTGAGTTCGATATTGGACTATGCATAGCCTCGTTAGTCCAGCCAAAATGTAACTCCATAGTTCCAGCCTAGTTGGGCAAGGCTGGAAACTGGACTTTAGAGTCAGTCAACTCCCTTGCCTCGGCAAGATCTGATAAATCTTAGCTGAGTGTTTTCTTTAGTTGTCTCATCCAGAGTTAGATATCAGTATTTATCTTCACTAGTATGCATGACTGACCTGCTACGTCAGTTGCCATGGTTGTCATCTACCTAATGGTAGCCCTCAAGGAAATGTCACTAGACCTCCCTGAATTTAACTAGTCTCAGACTAACAGACTATGTTAATTTCGAACCCTGTGAGTCATTGGTCGTGGTGCAAACTGTTTCAAAGTAGTCAACAAACTGACAAATTTACTGACAGTCCAGGGGTGCTTTCCAACAGCTGTCTGTCCATGGCCAGTACTATTCTAGGTGGACTTGTACTCATTAAAGCGCCCTATCCTGCTTGTATGGAACTATATTTGAAACTTTATTTTAATTGATTATGCAAATCGTGTTCATGTTATAATTGTACTCTTATCCCAATGCGTCAGTATGGTAATCACAGTGTTTGACTTTGTTGGCTAGTGATCTTCACTGGGAGAGAGTACTATTAAGAACTACTGTCCTGTCTGGCCACATGTATTTACGTTATCACATGACTTGTCTAGGGAATTTGTCACTGCTCTGCTGATATATATTTTCTTATTATTCTTGCAACTTTGATTACCTTTAGAGTTTCAAGAGTTTTCTTTGTATTTCTGGTTTGACCTGTTTTTTGCATATATTTATGACACAATATTTAGTGTTATCTATGTGGTATTCACAGATACTGGCCCTCTCAGGTAAACAGGCGTTATGACAATACTAGCATGGTAGAAGGATGCATGGGACTAATTGGTGCCAGTATTTTGATTATCACATTTTATTTGTTGTACAGTATAGATTTTTATCATGGCATTTCTCTCTCTTGTAATGTTGGGCTTGGTAGGGAAGTAGCTTTTTATCATGTACCAAACTTGGGAGTGTTGTAGCTGTGTGCTTCCGGTAGGCGGACTTGGTAGTGTTGTATCTGTGTGTTTCTGGTAGGCGGATTTGGTATCTGTGTTTCCAGCGTCGGACTTGGTAGTGTTGTAGCTGTGTGTTTCAGGCGTCGGACTTGGTAGTGTTGTAGCTGTGTGTTTCCAGCGTCGGACTTGGTAGTGTTGTAGCTGTGTGTTTCAGGCGTCGGACTTGGTAGTGTTGTAGCTGTGTGTTTCAGGCGTCGGACTTGGTAGTGTTGTAGCTGTGTGTTTCCAGTGTCGGACTTGGTAGTGTTGTAACTGTGTGTTTATGGTAGTTGGACTTGGTAGTGTTGTAGCTGTGTGTTTCTGGTAGTCGGATTTGGTATCTGTGTTTCCAGCGTCGGACTTGGTAGTGTTGTAGATGTGTGTTTCCGGCGTCGGACTTGGTAGTGTTGTAGCTGTGTGTTTCCAGTGTCGGACTTGGTAGTGTTGTAGCTGTGTGTTTCTGGTAGTCGGATTTGGTAGCTGTGTGTGTCCGGTGTCGGACTTGGTAGTGTTGTAGTTGTGTGTTTGCAGTAGGCGGACTTGGTATTGTTTTAGCTGTGTGTTTACTGTAGTCGGATTTGGTAGCTGTGTGTGTCCGGTGTCGGACTTGGTAGTGTTGTAGCTGCTTGTTTCCGGTAGTCGGACTTGGTAGTGTTGTAGCTGTGTGTTTACAGTAGTCGGACTTGGTAGCTGTGTGTGTCCGTTGTCGGACTTGGTGGCATTGTAGCTGTGTATCCGGTAGGCAGACTTGGTAGTGTTGTAGCTGTGTGTTTCCGGTAGTCATACTTGGTAGTGGAGTAGCTATGTGTTTCCAGGTGTCGGACTTGGTAGCTGTGTGTGTCCGTTGTCGGACTTGGTAGTGTTGTAGCTGTGTGTTTCCAGTAGTTGGACTTTGTAGTATTGTAGCTGTGTGTTTCCGGTAGTCGGACTTGGTATCTGTGTGTGTCCGTTGTCGGACTTGGTAGTGTTGTAGCTGCGTGTTTCCAGTCGTCGGACTTGGAAGGGTTGTAGCTGCGTGTTTCCGGTAGTTGGACTTGGTAGTATTGTAGCTGTGTGTTTAAAGGTGTCAGTCTTGGTAGTTGGACTTGGTAGTATTTAAAGGTGTCGGACTTGGTAGTGTTGTAGCTGTGTGTTTCCGGTAGTCGGACTTGGTAGCTGTGTGTGTCGGTTGTCGGACTTGGTAGTGTTGTAGCTTCGTGTTTCCGGTAGTTGGACTTGGTAGTATTGTAGCTGTGTGTTTAAAGGTGTCAGTTTTGGTAGTTATGTAGCTCTGTGTGTTCATGTGTTAAGGTGTGGGACCTGTAGCTACATGTGTGTTGAACTGCTGGACTTGTAGCTACATGTGTGTTCAGCTGTTGGACTTGTAGCTATATGTGTGTTCAGCTGTTGGACTTGTAGCTATATGTGTGTTCAGCTGCTGACTTGTAGCTTTTCAAGTATAGGACTTGTAGATCTATGTGTGTTGAGTGGTAGGACCTGTAGCTGTGTGTTGAGTTGTAGGACTTGTAGCTGTGTGTGTTCATGTGTTGGACCTGTAGCTGTGTGTGTTCATGTGTTCAGGTGTCAGACTTCATTGGAACGTTCCAGAACCAGGAGGAGGAGAAGTACCAGCTGCATCTGCTCCAGTTCTTCCCGGAACTCAACCAGGTCGTGGGTCAGTAGCTGCTGCTGCCACTCAACACTTAGCCAGGCAGACATTGGGTCCCTTGACTAGGCCTGAGCCAAACTAACTCTGGCATGTCAATTAAAACAAATTCTGCCCTTTCATTTGACAAGCAGACAAATAGATACAGACACATTTTTAATGATCATTTGAACACTTTGTTCTTGTAATGTCTTTGGAAAGTGTGACTGCATTTCTGTGATGGAATGTCTTTACCACAGTCATGATGATATCGTCTGTTTTGAAGTGCTTATTTCTTCAAGAAAATACTTTCCATGCTATATTGACATCTGAAGATATTGATGCTAAACGACTTTAAGTAGCTGTTTAAGTTGATATTTCCAAGTGTTGCCATGGTTGAAGTGAATGTTACAACAGACAACACTGTGGTAGAGAGTGTACCAAGTACTCTGTCCCTATGATCAATGATCCTGATGTATGTGCTATTGGGTCATCTGATCCAGAGAAACATATGCAGAAGTTCTGCCACAACTGACTATATGTTCTGTCACTGCTTGTCAGGAAGGTTTTCCAAATGAATAAAGTAATATACATGATAGATTTACCGGAGGTCGTTGTTAAGATATGTAAGATGTGATGTCACATGTTTGATATAAACTGACCGCAACTTTATTTTGTATGTGATGGCTGATTTTGAAAGATTCACTATTTATTGAATGAATTTAACATACCGGTGTACATGGAATGGCGCACTGAGTGAATATGCAGGAAACATTGAGGATGTATTTTTAGACAGCTCAGTTGTCTAAGGCTCTGTAATTTGCTGTGCAGAGTTGCATACCTTGGGGACGCCAGAAACCTATGATCGTGGGTTCTAATTCCGGTTCGCCCTGATTATGTTTCTAGGTTTGTCAGCACCATACCCGAGCTTGTGGTCTCACCAAAGTGGTAAACGTCTGAGACCTGTATTACTTCAGGCTTTCCTCCCACACCAAGATGGCACGCCATGATATAACTGGAATACTGTTAAAAGAGGCGTTAAACCCAACTCTCTCAATTTTAGACTTGGGTTAGAAATGGTCCCAAGCTACATGTGCTCGTCATAAGAGGTGACTAATTGGATCAGGGGACACAGTACTACACTGTGGATGTCTGTGTTTCAGCGTCCACCAGTAGGCGCCACCTGGTGGTGTGGAAGTATCACTCGTCCGGCTGCATCACAGCTCTCAAGTGCAAAGCTCCACTGGAGAGTCTTTGTTATAGTAAGTGTCTCCATTACACCAGTCTCAACATAATATGTAGAGACAGCTGCTTCATTGTGGAGCCTAGACAACATGGCAGATGTTTTGTGGAGGTCCAGGGTTGTCCAGAGTGTCTGTTCTAAGAAGTCTTTCTTTACAGTACATATGCAGCAATTTTGTCAGAGATATAGTCTTACATTTCTTTCATCATTCTTAAATAGGGTGTTCATTCCCATATCAAATATGGAAAGAAATTTGGGTGGTTGGTTAGCCTGGGAGGCAAAGCTTGTGATCTCCATGTTAAAGACAATTCTCCATATGGGTACAATGTGTGAAGTCCATTCCATTGTTATATTGGTGGGATGTCGCTAACAGTGGCATGAGGCATACTGACTGAAGTCTAAAGAGCAATCTGTAACACTGGAACTATATGACTTCACGGCTGTAAAATAAATAAGCTTATAGTTTGATGTGTTTGATTGTGTGCCTGCAGCTCGTAAGGTGCCAATCCTCATCTTCTCCGGGGACAACGAAGGTGTAATAATGAAGTGGGAGAGGATGCAGTCCAACCATTTCATGTATAGGTACGTTCCTATCAGCTTATACCACAGTGTCTGAAGTTTAAGGGGCGGTGGGGTAGCCTCGTGGTTAATGCATTTGATCATCACGCCAAAGACCCGGGTTTGATTCCCCACATGGTTACAATGTGTGAAGCCCATTTCTGGTGTCCCCCGCCATGATATTGCGGTAATATTGCTAAAAGCGGCGTAAAACCATACTCACTCACTGAAATTTATCATGCAATGGTAGGTTGATGTCAGTTTTTATACCACTAGGGTGAGTTATGTCCATTGTTTTGACTGGTTTGTAACAACCCACTACTGCCAAGGTTGGACGATTCAATTCAGACGAGAGGGGCGCAAGTCTTGGTTCCCCGTTTTGCATTTTCGCTTAAAGTGCATCACCGTCATTGCCCATGTGGTCCAAGTCGGTTAGATCCCTCGAGAGTTGAACACTCATACCACCCTTGAGGTGGGTGCTAACCTATAACTGTGCTGTCAGAAGTAATGCTTGTTAGGATGTTTGACAGCTGCTTTTTCTGTGTCCTGTTCTGACGGTGACACTGATGCTACTTTCCCCGCAGTAAGGAGCTGTTCCTTCTGAGTGACTCCAAGCTGAAGAAGAAGCGTCGGGCAGGAAGTAAGGCCAGGGAGCTGATGATCGAGCAGCAGATGCTGTCACAGATTCTTCCTCCATCAAGTCGGACCGAAACTGCCAGCTCACAGAAGTCCAGCAACAAGAACATCACCAGTCACTATGCCTTCAATAAGCCCATGATACCTCCTGTGAGTATACATCACCAGGCACTATGCCTTCAATAAGCCAATGATACCTCATGTGAGTATACATCACCAGGCACTATGCCTTCAATAAGCCAATGATACCTCCTGTGAGTATACATCACCAGGCACTATGCCTTCAATAAGCCCATGATACCTCCTGTGAGTATACATCACCAGGCACCATGCCTTCAATAAGCCCATGATACCTCCTGTGAGTTACATCACCAGGACCAAACCTTCAATAAGCCCATGGTACCTCCAGTGAGTATACATCACCAGGCACTATGCCTTCAATAAGCCAATGGTACCTCCAGTGAGTATACATCACCAGGCACTATGCCTTCAATAAGCCCATGGTACCTCCAGTGAGTATACGTCACCAGGCACTATGCCTTCAATAGGCCAATGATACCTCCAGTGAGTATACATCACCAGGCACTATGCCTTCAATAAGCCCATGATACCTCCTGTGAGTATACATCACCAGGCACTATGCCTTCAATAAGCCAATGATACCTCATGTGAGTATACATCACCAGGCACCATGCCTTCAATAAGCCCATGGTACCTCCAGTGAATATACATCACCAGGCACTATGCCTTCAATAAGCCCATGATACCTCCAGTGAGTATACATCACCAGGCACTAGTGGGACACAGGTGGCTCCGTCATCTATAGCACTATTATTCACTGTGCATCACTTGGATGTGTTAAACCAAGATCATGGGTGCAAATCCTGAATCGCCTTGATTATGTTTCTAGGGGTTTTGTGTCCTTGAGTTGGAAATGTCTAAGACTTACTTCAGTCCAGGCCCTCGTCCTTGAAGCAGCCTCTTTTGTAATTTCCTGACAGTATAAATGAATTCATTGTCAAGCGATCGCATCTATTTTTATGTTTTTTTATAATTTAAATGAATTCATTATCAAGACCATTTGTTTGTTTTTCAGGTGTCAACTCACAACCATCCCAACACGACAATACTCAAGATAGTGTTTGTGGAGAGTTTGGACTTCATCCTCGCAGCCTCCGAGGACAGCAATATCTGTGAGTGGTTAGGGCTAAAAGTGTTGTCTTGTTAGATATTAGACCTTGTCAGGTTAATTACAGGAGTTTGACAAGAATGTGCAGATACTGATGTTGATGTTGTTGTTGATGTTGCAGATGTCTGGGGGTTTGACGAGGCTGCGGTTAAGGTGTTGATGTTGTTGTTGATGTTGCAGATGTCTGGGGGTTTGACGAGGCTGCGGTTGAGGTGCTACGGAACATGAAGCCTCAGGACCTGGAGGCTCTCATCAACAAGTACGCAGTGTTGCTGGACTCCGCCTCCGAGCTGCTGCCCAAGAACACCACCCAGAAGAGGGTCAGTGTCCCCACACATATGTAGCAGTGGGTCAGTGTCCCCACACATATGTAGCAGTGGGTCAGTGTCCCCACACATATGTAGCAGTGGGTCAGTGTCCCCACACATATGTAGCAGTGGGTCAGTGTCCCCACACGTGTTGTAGCAGTGGGTCAGTGTCCCCACACGTGTTGTAGCAGAGGTTCAGTGTCCCCACACATGTTGTAGCAGTGGGTCAGTGTTCCCACACACATGTTGTAGCAATGGGTCAGTGGGTCAGTGTCCCCACACATATTGTAGCAGTGGGTCAGTGTCCCCACACACGTTGTAGCAATGGGTCAGTGGGTCAGTGTCCCCACACGTTGTAGCAGTGGGTCAGTGTCCCCACACATGTTGTAGCAGTGGGTCAGTGTCCCCACACGTGTTGTAGCAGAGGTTCAGTGTCCCCACACATGTTGTAGCAGTGGGTCAGTGTTCCCACACACATGTTGTAGCAATGGGTCAGTGGGTCAGTGTCCCCACACATATTGTAGCAGTGGGTCAGTGTCCCCACACACGTTGTAGCAATGGGTCAGTGGGTCAGTGTCCCCACACGTTGTAGCAGTGGGTCAGTGTCCCCACACATGTTGTAGCAGTGGGTCAGTGTCCCCACACATGTTGTAGCAGTGGGTCAGTGTCCCCACACATGTTGTAGCAGTGGGTCAGTGTCCCCACACATGTTGTAGCAGTGGGTCAGTGTCCCCACACATGTCGTAGCAGTGGGTCAGTGTCCCCACACATGTTGTAGCAGTGGGTCAGTGTCCCCACACATGTCGTAGCAGTGGGTCAGTGTCCCCACACATGTTGTAGCAGTGGGTCAGTGTCCCCACACATGTTGTAGCAGTGGGTCAGTGTCCCCACACATGTCGTAGCAGTGGGTCAGTGTCCCCACACATGTTGTAGCAGTGGGTCAGTGTCCCCACACATGTCGTAGCAGTGGGTCAGTGTCCCCACACATGTTGTAGCAGTGGGTCAGTGTTCCCACACATGTCGTAGCAGTGGGTCAGTGTTCCCACACATGTTGTAGCAGTGGGTCAGTGTCCCCACACATGTTGTAGCAGTGGGTCAGTGGGTCAGTGTCCCCACACATGTTGTAGCAATGGGTCAGTGGGTCAGTGTCCCCACACATGTTGTAGCAGTGGGTCAGTGTCCCCTCACATGTCGTAGCAGTGGGTCAGTGTCCCCACACATGTTGTAGCAGTGGGTCAGTGTCCCCTCACATGTCGTAGCAGGGGGTCAGTGTCCCCACACATGTTGTAGCAGTGGGTCAGTGTCCCCTCACATATGTAGCAGTGGGTCAGTGTCCCCACACATGTCGTAGCAGTGGGTCAGTGGGTCAGTGTCCCCACACATATGTAGCAGAGGTTCAGTGTCCCCACACATGTTGTAGCAGTGGGTCAGTGTTCCCACACACATGTTGTAGCAATGGGTCAGTGGGTCAGTGTCCCCACACATATTGTAGCAGTGGGTCAGTGTCCCCACACACGTTGTAGCAATGGGTCAGTGGGTCAGTGTCCCCACACGTTGTAGCAGTGGGTCAGTGTCCCCACACATGTTGTAGCAGTGGGTCAGTGTCCCCACACATGTTGTAGCAGTGGGTCAGTGTTCCCACACATGTTGTAGCAGTGGGTCAGTGTCCCCACACATGTTGTAGCAGTGGGTCAGTGTCCCCACACATGTTGTAGCAGTGGGTCAGTGTCCCCACACATGTCGTAGCAGTGGGTCAGTGTCCCCACACATGTTGTAGCAGTGGGTCAGTGTTCCCACACATGTCGTAGCAGTGGGTCAGTGTTCCCACACATGTTGTAGCAGTGGGTCAGTGTCCCCACACATGTTGTAGCAGTGGGTCAGTGTCCCCTCACATGTCGTAGCAGTGGGTCAGTGTCCCCACACATGTTGTAGCAGTGGGTCAGTGTCCCCTCACATGTTGTAGCAGTGGGTCAGTGTCCCCACACATGTTGTAGCAGTGGGTCAGTGTCCCCACACACGTTGTAGCAATGGGTCAGTGGGTCAGTGTCCCCACACATGTTGTAGCAGTGGGTCATGGTCTCCACACATGTTGTAGCAGTGGGTCATGGTCCCCACACATGTTGTAGCAGTGGGTCATGGTCCCCACACATGTTGTAGCAGTGGGTCAGTGTCCCCACACATGTTGTAGCAGTGGGTCAGTGTCCCCACACATGTTGTAGCAGTGGGTCAGTGTCCCCACACATGTTGTAGCAGTGGGTCATGGTCCCCACACATGTTGTAGCAGTGGGTCATGGTCCCCACACATGTTGTAGCAGTGGGTCAGTGTCCCCACACATGTTGTAGCAGTGGGTCAGTGTCCCCTCACATGTTGTAGCAGTGGGTCATGGTCCCCACACATGTTGTAGCAGTGGGTCAGTGTCCCCACACATGTTGTAGCAGTGGGTCAGTGTCCCCACACATGTTGTAGCAGTGGGTCAGTGTCCCCACACATGTTGTAGCAGTGGGTCAGTGTCCCCTCACATGTTGTAGCAGTGGGTCATGGTCCCCACACATGTTGTAGCAGGTCAGTGTGTTGTAGCATTTTGCCTGGTAAGGGTAACTTCATATACGGATCATACAGAACTATTTCCAAATACTGTACGTCCTAGACAAACATATGACAAGAAATGTTTGCATGTTCCCTTGTAACAGTCCAGACCACTTGTTTACTTTCAGGAGAGTGACTCCGTGACAAACCGCGTGGCCGGGTTCGTGTGCAAGTTTGTGTTCTCGGAGCACATGAGTTGTGTGACCAGCCTGGTGGCGGTGGGCCGGGAGCACGGACAGAACAGCACATACGTTGTGAGTAGGAGAGCTGCTTCTCAGGGGGGGGGAAGAACTTTGAAATACAGTGTAACTGAACATCAGATTCCATACACCACCTTTAGGTGGCATCCAAACTCTCCAGAATATGATCCTTATCTTAAAACATGTTCCAATAATAATTGACAATATGATGCTTTGTAGTTCAACTGATCATCAATCATGCAGGAGGCCATCTGACATCAACTAGCAAGTCAAGTTTTTTGTGAAAATCTTTGTCCTTTCATTTGAGGCAAAAACTAGTTAAAGTGACTTCAGAAAGGGGCCCTCCAGGGGTTGTCCTTTGACAAAGAGGCCCTCCAGGGCTGCTTCTTTGATCGAGGCCTTCTGACGGTTTGTTTCACAATATCAATCTGTTTGTTCGGCCAGCTATTGAGCATTGCCTGACTTTCTGTATATAGTTTAACATAAAAAAATACTTGTCTTTTTACACCCGTTGGAATATACTTTTTGCTGTCGTGAAAAGTAGGATGTTCTTGTTACAGCTGAGCGGTGGCTGGGACCGGAGGATCTGTATCTGGGACCTGGAGAAGGGACGGTGTGTATTGCCACATCTTCATTGTCACTTTCTTCTTCTTCATCACATTCTGAATCTGAGTTGCATCCCTTAGGCATGCCGGAAACCTATGATTGAGAGTTTGAATCCCGGTTTGCCCCAATTATGTTTCTAGGTTTGTCAGCACCATACCCGTGCTCTAGGTTTTCACCGAAGTGGTAAACGTCTGAGACCTGCATCACTTCGGGCTTTCCTCCCACGTTAAGCTGACCCGCTGTGATATAACCGGAATAATATTAAAAGCGACATTAAACCCAATTCACTCACTCACTCATTCTTAATCTTCATCTTCATCACCTTCATCACAACACCTTCTTTTATTTCATTAATTGGAATAAAAAATTCAGTTTTGGATCATCTTTCCATTTTCCATTTGATTACAAAATGTTCCTTTATCAATATATAGCAGTCCATGAAGGGATGTTTTCACTTTTCAGACTCCATGACAACTTCCGGGCAGCGAACTCTGCTCATGGTCAAGACAACATGGAGCTGGCATGTGACGGTGTCATCCTCTGTATGGACTACTCCCCCAGCAAGTAGGTGTATCTATAGTAAACATGATCACCCGGTGTCATCCTCTGTATGGACTACTCCCAGCAAGTAGGTGTATCTATAGTAAACATGATCACCCGGTGTCATCCTCTGTATGGACTACTCCCCTAGCAAGTAGGTGTATCTATAGTAAACATGATCACCCGGTATCATCCTCTGTATGGACTACTCCCCCAGCAAGTAGGTGTATCTATAGTAAACATGATCACCCGGTGTCATCCTCTGTATGGACTACTCCCCCAGCAAGTAGGTGTATCTATAGTAAACATGATCACCCGGTGTCATCCTCTGTATGAACTACTCCCCCAGCAAGTAGGTGTATCTATAGTAAACATGATCACCCGGTGCCATCCTCTGTATGGACTACTCCCCCAGCAAGTAGGTGTATCTATAGTAAACATGATCACCCGGTGTCATCCTCTGTATGGACTACTCCCCCAGCAAGTAGGTGTATCTATAGTAAACATGATCACCCGGTGTCATCCTCTGTATGGACTACTCCCCCAGCAAGTAGGTGTATCTATAGTAAACATGATCACCCAGTGTCATCCTCTGTATGGACTACTCCCCCAGCAAGTAGGTGTATCTATAGTAAACATGATCACCTGGTGTCATCCTCTGTATGGACTACTCCCCCAGCAAGTAAGTGTATCTATAGTAAACATGATCACCTGGTGTCATCCTCTGTATGGACTACTCCCCCATCAAGTAGGTGAATCTATAGTAAACATGATCACCCGGTGTCATCCTCTGTATGGACTACTCCCCCAGCAAGTAGGTGTATCTATAGTAAACATGATCACCTGGTGTCATCCTCTGTATGGACTACTCCCCCAGCAAGTAGGTGTATCTATAGTAAACATGATCACCCGGTGTCATCCTCTGTATGGACTACTCCCCCAGCAAGTAGGTGTATCTATAGTAAACATGATCACCTGGTGTCATCCTCTGTATGGACTACTCCCCCAGCAAGTAAGTGTATCTATAGTAAACATGATCACCTGGTGTCATCCTCTGTATGGACTACTCCCCCATCAAGTAGGTGAATCTATAGTAAACATGATCACCCGGTGTCATCCTCTGTATGGACTACTCCCCCAGCAAGTAGGTGTATCTATAGTAAACATGATCACCTGGTGTCATCCTCTGTATGGACTACTCCCCCAGCAAGTAGGTGTATTTATAGTCAACATGATCACCCGGTGTCATCCTCTGTATGGACTACTCCCCCAGCAAGTAGGTGTATCTATAGTAAACATGATCACCCGGTGTCATCCTCTGTATGGACTACTCCCCCAGCAAGTAGGTGTATCTATAGTAAACATGATCACCTGGTGTCATCCTCTGTATGGACTACTCCCCCAGCAAGTAGGTGTATCTATAGTAAACATGATCACCCGGTGTCATCCTCTGTATGGACTACTCCCCCAGCAAGTAGGTGTATCTATAGTAAACATGATCACCCGGTGTCATCCTCTATATGGACTACTACCCCAGCAAGTAGGTGTATCTATAGTAAACATGATCACCTGGTGTCATCCTCTGTATGGACTACTCCCCCAGCAAGTAGGTGTATCTATAGTAAACATGATCACCTGGTGTCATCCTCTGTATGGACTACTACCCCAGCAAGTAGGTGTATCTATAGTAAACATGATCACCTGGTGTCATCCTCTGTATGGACTACTCCCCCAGCAAGTAGGTGTATCTATAGTAAACATGATCACCTGGTGTCATCCTCTGTATGGACTACTCCCCCAGCAAGTAGGTGTATCTATAGTAAACATGATCACCCGGTGTCATCCTCTGTATGGACTACTACCCCAGCAAGTAGGTGTATCTATAGTAAACATGATCACCTGGTGTCATCCTCTGTATGGACTACTCCCCAAGCAAGAAGGTGTATCTATAGTAAACATGATTACCTTGTGTCATCCTCTGTATGGACTACTCCCCCAGCAAGTAGGTGTATCTATAGTAAACATGATCACCTGGTGTCATCCTCTGTATGGACTACTCCCCCAGCAAGTAGGTGTATCTATAGTAAACATGATTACCTTGTGTCATCCTCTGTATGGACTACTCCCCCAGCAAGTAGGTGTATCTATAGTAAACATGATCACCTGGTGTCATCCTCTGTATGGACTACCCCCCCAGCAAGTAGGTGTATCTATAGTAAACATGACCACCTGGTGTCATCCTCTGTATGGACTACTCCCCCAGCAAGTAGGTGTATCTATAGTAAACATGATCACCCGGTGTCATCCTCTGTATGGACTACTCCCCCAGCAAGTAGGTGTATCTATAGTAAACATGATCACCCGGTGTCATCCTCTGTATGGACTACTCCCCCAGCAAGTAGGTGTATCTATAGTAAACATGATCACCCGGTGTCATCCTCTGTATGGACTACTACCCCAGCAAGTAGGTGTATCTATAGTAAACATGATCACCTGGTGTCATCCTCTGTATGGACTACTACCCCAGCAAGTAGGTGTATCTATAGTAAACATGATTACCTTGTGTCATCCTCTGTATGGACTACTCCCCCAGCAAGTAGGTGTATCTATAGTAAACATGATTACCTTGTGTCATCCTCTGTATGGACTACTCCCCCAGCAAGTAGGTGTATCTATAGTAAACATGATCACCTGGTGTCATCCTCTGTATGGACTACTCCCCCAGCAAGTAGGTGTATCTATAGTAAACATGATCACCTGGTGACATCCTCTGTATGGACTACTCCCCCAGCAAGTAGGTGTATCTATAGAAAACATGATCACCCGGTGTCATCCTCTGTATGGACTACTCCCCCAGCAAGTAGGTGTATCTATAGTAAACATGATCACCTGGTGTCATCCTCTGTATGGACTACTCCCCGAGCAAGTAGGTGTATCTATAGTAAACATGATCACCCGGTGTCATCCTCTGTATGGACTACTACCCCAGCAAGTAGGTGTATCTATAGTAAACATGATCACCTGGTGTCATCCTCTGTATGGACTACTCCCCCAGCAAGTAGGTGTATCTATAGAAAACATGATCACCCGGTGTCATCCTCTGTATGGACTACTCCCCCAGCAAGTAGGTGTATCTATAGTAAACATGACCACCTGGTGTCATCCTCTGTATGGACTACTCCCCCAGCAAGTAGGTGTATCTATAGAAAACATGATCACCCGGTGTCATCCTCTGTATGGACTACTCCCCCAGCAAGTAGGTGTATCTATAGTAAACATGATCACCCGGTGTCATCCTCTGTATGGACTACTACCCCAGCAAGTAGGTGTATCTATAGTAAACATGATCACCTGGTGTCATCCTCTGTATGGACTACTCCCCAAGCAAGAAGGTGTATCTATAGTAAACATGATTACCTTGTGTCATCCTCTGTATGGACTACTCCCCCAGCAAGTAGGTGTATCTATAGTAAACATGATCACCTGGTGTCATCCTCTGTATGGACTAATCCCCCAGCAAGTAGGTGTATCTATAGTAAACATGATTACCTTGTGTCATCCTCTGTATGGACTACTCCCCCAGCAAGTAGGTGTATCTATAGTAAACATGATCACCTGGTGTCATCCTCTGTATGGACTACCCCCCCAGCAAGTAGGTGTATCTATAGTAAACATGACCACCTGGTGTCATCCTCTGTATGGACTACTCCCCCAGCAAGTAGGTGTATCTATAGTAAACATGATCACCCGGTGTCATCCTCTGTATGGACTACTCCCCCAGCAAGTAGGTGTATCTATAGTAAACATGATCACCCGGTGTCATCCTCTGTATGGACTACTACCCCAGCAAGTAGGTGTATCTATAGTAAACATGATCACCCGGTGTCATCCTCTGTATGGACTACTACCCCAGCAAGTAGGTGTATCTATAGTAAACATGATCACCTGGTGTCATCCTCTGTATGGACTACTACCCCAGCAAGTAGGTGTATCTATAGTAAACATGATTACCTTGTGTCATCCTCTGTATGGACTACTCCCCCAGCAAGTAGGTGTATCTATAGTAAACATGATCACCTGGTGTCATCCTCTGTATGGACTACTCCCCCAGCAAGTAGGTGTATCTATAGTAAACATGATTACCTTGTGTCATCCTCTGTATGGACTACTCCCCCAGCAAGTAGGTGTATCTATAGTAAACATGATCACCTGGTGTCATCCTCTGTATGGACTACTCCCCCAGCAAGTAGGTGTATCTATAGTAAACATGATCACCTGGTGACATCCTCTGTATGGACTACTCCCCCAGCAAGTAGGTGTATCTATAGAAAACATGATCACCCGGTGTCATCCTCTGTATGGACTACTCCCCCAGCAAGTAGGTGTATCTATAGTAAACATGACCACCTGGTGTCATCCTCTGTATGGACTACTCCCCCAGCAAGTAGGTGTATCTATAGAAAACATGATCACCCGGTGTCATCCTCTGTATGGACTACTCCCCCAGCAAGTAGGTGTATCTATAGTAAACATGATCACCTGGTGACATCCTCTGTATGGACTATTCCCCCAGCAAGTAGGTGTATCTATAGTAAACATGATCACCTGGTGTCAACCTCTGTATGGACTACTCCCCCAGCAAGTAGGTGTATCTATAGTAAACATGATCACCCGGTGTCATCCTCTGTATGGACTACTCCCCCAGCAAGTAGGTGTATCTATAGTAAACATGATCACCTGGTGTCATCCTCTGTATGGACTACTCCCCCAGCAAGTAGGTGTATCTATAGTAAACATGATCACCCGGTGTCATCCTCTGTATGGACTACTCCCCCAGCAAGTAGGTGTATCTATAGTAAACATGATCACCTGGTGTCATCCTCTGTATGGACTACTCCCCCAGCAAGTAGGTGTATCTATAGTAAACATGATCACCCGGTGTCATCATCTGTATGGACTACTCCCCCAGCAAGTAGGTGTATCTATAGTAAACATGATCACCTGGTGTCATCCTCTGTATGGACTACTCCCCCAGCAAGTAGGTGTATCTATAGTAAACATGATCACCTGGTGTCATCCTCTGTATGGACTACTCCCCCAGCAAGTAGGTGTATCTATAGTAAACATGATCACCCGGTGTCATCCTCTGTATGGACTACTCCCCCAGCAAGTAGGTGTATCTATAGTAAACATGATCACCCGGTGTCATCCTCTATATGGACTACTACCCCAGCAAGTAGGTGTATCTATAGTAAACATGATCACCTGGTGTCATCCTCTGTATGGACTACTCCCCCAGCAAGTAGGTGTATCTATAGTAAACATGATCACCTGGTGTCATCCTCTGTATGGACTACTACCCCAGCAAGTAGGTGTATCTATAGTAAACATGATCACCTGGTGTCATCCTCTGTATGGACTACTCCCCCAGCAAGTAGGTGTATCTATAGTAAACATGATCACCTGGTGTCATCCTCTGTATGGACTACTCCCCCAGCAAGTAGGTGTATCTATAGTAAACATGATCACCCGGTGTCATCCTCTGTATGGACTACTACCCCAGCAAGTAGGTGTATCTATAGTAAACATGATCACCTGGTGTCATCCTCTGTATGGACTACTCCCCAAGCAAGAAGGTGTATCTATAGTAAACATGATTACCTTGTGTCATCCTCTGTATGGACTACTCCCCCAGCAAGTAGGTGTATCTATAGTAAACATGATCACCCGGTGTCATCCTCTGTATGGACTACTACCCCAGCAAGTAGGTGTATCTATAGTAAACATGATTACCTTGTGTCATCCTCTGTATGGACTACTCCCCCAGCAAGTAGGTGTATCTATAGTAAACATGATCACCTGGTGTCATCCTCTGTATGGACTACCCCCCCAGCAAGTAGGTGTATCTATAGTAAACATGACCACCTGGTGTCATCCTCTGTATGGACTACTCCCCCAGCAAGTAGGTGTATCTATAGTAAACATGATCACCCGGTGTCATCCTCTGTATGGACTACTCCCCAAGCAAGTAGGTGTATCTATAGTAAACATGATCACCCGGTGTCATCCTCTGTATGGACTACTACCCCAGCAAGTAGGTGTATCTATAGTAAACATGATCACCCGGTGTCATCCTCTGTATGGACTACTACCCCAGCAAGTAGGTGTATCTATAGAAAACATGATCACCCGGTGTCATCCTCTGTATGGACTACTCCCCCAGCAAGTAGGTGTATCTATAGTAAACATGATCACCTGGTGTCATCGTCTGTATGGACTACTCCCCCAGCAAGTAGGTGTATCTATAGTAAACATGATCACCTGGTGTCATCCTCTGTATGGACTACTCCCCCAGCAAGTAGGTGTATCTATAGTAAACATGATCACCCGGTGTCATTCTCTATATGGACTACTACCCCAGCAAGTAGGTGTATCTATAGTAAACATGATCACCTGGTGTCATCCTCTGTATGGACTACTCCCCCAGCAAGTAGGTGTATCTATAGTAAACATGATCACCTGGTGTCATCCTCTGTATGGACTACTACCCCAGCAAGTAGGTGTATCTATAGTAAACATGATTACCTTGTGTCATCCTCTGTATGGACTACTCCCCCAGCAAGTAGGTGTATCTATAGTAAACATGATCACCTGGTGTCATCCTCTGTATGGACTACTCCCCCAGCAAGTAGGTGTATCTATAGTAAACATGATTACCTTGTGTCATCCTCTGTATGGACTACTCCCCCAGCAAGTAGGTGTATCTATAGTAAACATGATCACCTGGTGTCATCCTCTGTATGGACTACTCCCCCAGCAAGTAGGTGTATCTATAGTAAACATGATCACCTGGTGACATCCTCTGTATGGACTACTCCCCCAGCAAGTAGGTGTATCTATAGAAAACATGATCACCCGGTGTCATCCTCTGTATGGACTACTCCCCCAGCAAGTAGGTGTATCTATAGTAAACATGACCACCTGGTGTCATCCTCTGTATGGACTACTCCCCCAGCAAGTAGGTGTATCTATAGAAAACATGATCACCCGGTGTCATCCTCTGTATGGACTACTCCCCCAGCAAGTAGGTGTATCTATAGTAAACATGATCACCTGGTGACATCCTCTGTATGGACTATTCCCCCAGCAAGTAGGTGTATCTATAGTAAACATGATCACCTGGTGTCAACCTCTGTATGGACTACTCCCCCAGCAAGTAGGTGTATCTAGAGTAAACATGATCACCCGGTGTCATCCTCTGTATGGACTACTCCCCCAGCAAGTAGGTGTATCTATAGTAAACATGATCACCTGGTGTCATCCTCTGTATGGACTACTCCCCCAGCAAGTAGGTGTATCTATAGTAAACATGATCACCTGGTGTCATCCTCTGTATGGACTACTCCCCCAGCAAGTAGGTGTATCTATAGTAAACATGATCACCCGGTGTCATCATCTGTATGGACTACTCCCCCAGCAAGTAGGTGTATCTATAGTAAACATGATCACCTGGTGTCATCCTCTGTATGGACTACTCCCCCAGCAAGTAGGTGTATCTATAGTAAACATGATCACCCGGTGTCATCCTCTGTATGGACTACTCCCCCAGCAAGTAGGTGTATCTATAGTAAACATGATCACCCGGTGTCATCCTCTGTATGGACTACTACCCCAGCAAGTAGGTGTATCTATAGTAAACATGATCACCCGGTGTCATCCTCTGTATGGACTACTCCCCCAGCAAGTAGGTGTATCTATAGTAAACATGATCACCTGCATCTCGTGATATACTTTATCCAGGTGATAGCGATGGACAATGGGCAAACGGGATGCAGGGGGTAAATAGCACTGATAGGTAATAGCAAAGGACAATGGGAGGCAGGGGGTAAATAGCACTGATAGGTAATAGCAATGGACAATGGGAGGCAGGGGGTAAATAGCACTGATAGGTAATAGCAATGGACATTGGGAGGCAGGGGGTAAATAGCACTGATAGGTAATAGCAATGGGCAAACGGGATGCAGGGGGTAAATAGCACTGATAGGTAATAGCAATGGACAATGGAGGGCAGGGGGTAAATAGCACTGATAGGTAATAGCAATGGACAATGGGAGGCAGGGGGTAAATAGCACTGATAGGTAATAGCAATTGACATTGGGAGGCAGGGGGTAAATAGCACTGATAGGTAATAGCAATGGGCAAACGGGATGCAGGGGGTAAATAGCACTGATAGGTAATAGCAATGGACAATGGAGGGCAGGGGGTAAATAGCACTGATAGGTAATAGCAATGGACAATGGGAGGCAGGGGGTAAATAGCACTGATAGGTAATAGCAATGGACATTGGGAGGCAGGGGGTAAATAGCACTGATAGGTAATAGCAATGGACAATGGGAGGCAGGGGGTAAATAGCACTGATAGGTAATAGCAATGGACAATGGGAGGCAGGGGGTAAATAGCACTGATAGGTAATAGCAATGGACAATGGGAGGCAGGGGGTAAATAGCACTGATAGGTAATAGCAATGGACAATGGGAGGCAGGGGGTAAATAGCACTGATAGGTAATAGCAATGGACAATGGGAGGCAGGGGGTAAATAGCACTGATAGGTAATAGCAATGGAAATGGGAAATGGCAATGGACAGATGGAAGTCAGCTGGAAATTACACAGACAATAACCAAACACAGTCGTGTTAGTCTGGATGATTGATCAAAGAGAGGCAAGCTCTGTCATGGGGACAGGCGGGAAACGATGATGAAAGAGTCAATGTTAGAAAGGTTTTAGCAATATTTTGCCACGTTCTGGGTACGGACCACTGAAAGAGCCATGAACATGATGAGCAGGAAGCATTGCTGCAAGAACACGGAACCATGCACAAACATGCGAAGCCTATATACATGGCTTCAGTTTATGACCATGACCAGCTGGAGTGTCACTCAACAGTCTCATATGTTCTTCTTCTTCTCTTCCAGGAATGAATTTGCTTATGCCTCAAGTGACAAGATGGTTTATATACGCAAATTCTCAACAGATGGTTCAAAGATGACCTTGGTGAACACATTACAAGGCCATGATGGGGAGATAACCTGTGTTCAGTGGAACCCGATCACCAGCAAGTGGGTGACTGGCTCCGAGGATGGTACAGTGAGAATCTGGGTGAGGAACTGTTGGAATACCGCCGCTAGTGGGGATATGTCACTGTAGTTGTTTAGTCACCGAAACACAGCAAACTTAAGGACCAAAACACAACCATGATACTCTTATCTTATAACCATTGCAGACCGCCTCCATGGTCTAGTGGTAGAGCGTCAGCCCGGAGAACAGAAGGTCCGGGGTTCGATCCCCGGCCAGGTCATGCCAAAAGACATTAAAAGTTGGTACTTGTTGTTACCCTACCTGGCGCTTGGCATTAAGGGCATTAAGGTGCTAGAACAAGGACTGGTCGGGTCAGAGTCAGTATACTGTGTTTGAGTGGGGTATTCATGTTAAACTGCAGCATAGTATCTCAGTGGGCTAGCACTATAAAATTGGCATTAGTCAGGACTAGTACAAACAGCCATGCACACATGCACACGCACATGCACACACACACGCACGTTTGCATGCATGTCGACCACACGCACACACACACGTTTGCATGCATGTCGCTTTAGGAGTGCTACAATCACCATCGCATAACCATGTTTTGCTTGTTTCATATTTAGCCACCTTCCAACATGGTGTATACTCCCTTTTGCCCCGCAGTTTAGCTGGAATACTTTACAAAGCAGTGTTAACCCAACTCACTTACTCCTTTGTCATCTTTCTGCAAGACATACACTGAATTCTGAAGACATTCCAGTTTTGAATTACTGATTCCAGTTTTCCCCTGTGTTGCTCACTGTGTGTGTTACTGCCTGTTTCAGTCTGGGAGTGGCATGAATGAGTGTGAGACAATCCTGTCGGTGCAAGGCGGCGTGGCCTGTCTGTGTATGGACAAGATTCACGGCGCCATCGTAGCAGGCATCCAGAACACCATCAGGTCAGTGACAAATGCCATGAATACAGATTCCTTTTATTATCAATCACAAGGAATGATATCTGGTACAATGGCCTCACTTGCAAGTGCCACATTTGGCTGTGTAGTGTAACAAAGATGGGTTTTTTACTCTAGAGTTTCACAAAATCAGTAAACGTCTAAAACCTGCATCATTTCCGGCTTGTCTCCCACTCTAAGCTGACATGCAATGAAATAATGTCAAAGCTCAACTAACTCTATTCTTCCATGACAAATGAACAGCCTAGTTAAGAATTAACAGAAAAGGAAACATATGAACTGATATGAACTGAAAGTCACTGGAGATCATGTTGGCAACCATTTTATGATCAGACTTGTGTGTGTGGTTTGCAGGGTGTATGAAGCCGAGTTCTACCGCCTCGTTCAGAGTAACCTGGGCCACACTGAGTCCGTGCGCAGCATTATACACATCCCAGAGAGGAATCAGGTGCGTTCTCAAAAATCATTGCAAACCATAATTTCATGCATCCTCTCATGGTAAGGGAATTAACTGACTGTAAAACTCCAGTTTCCACCCTTGCTGAACTAGGCAGGAATTTCTGGGCTCGATCACAGCACCACCAGTGACTATCGGTATTAGGAGTTATGTCGCTTCTACGTCGCTCCTATTGACCAATCAGATTCCATCTCTCATATCATTTGCATTTGCTTCAAACAAAATGCCAGCTCCCAGTCAAGACGATCTGATTGATAATCAAGATTTATATGGTGATAAAACGAGTTGTACATTGGGAAGTGCATCAAATCACGTGAGCACCTTGATTAAAAACATAAAGAGATTCATAAAAATATCTGTTGACGCTGAGTTGGCAGTATACATGCTTTGCAAATCCTGCAATCGACCGAAATCTGCACGGACGTTTACGAGCAGGATGATTTTGATTGGACTCTGCATAGACTCATTAGTCCAGCCAAAATATAACTCCCTATTACCAGCCTAGTTCGGCAAAGGTGGAAACTGGACTTTTAATGTCAGTGTATTTCCGTGCCTCAGGAAGATGAATTTCATCTTTCCAGGTCCTGAAGGCAAAGTACATCATCCCTGATTCCAGTCTACTTGATGAAATAGTTGACATTATTATTGACAATGTGTGAAAATGACAAAGTCGTGTTTGTAATGTATATTTATTTCGCTGCAGTACGTGTCATGTTCATGGGATAAGACAATCCGAGTGTGGAATGCTTGGAAGTTACCAAGGCGACGGAAACAAACAACTAAGATGTCAGAGAAGCGCAAGAACAGTGAAGATGGGAAGCAGACAGTTCCTGATGGGAAGGCCGACGACGATGGGAAGGGGGAGAAGTTGGAGGGAATGTCAGAGGAAGAGGAAGAAGAGGAGGCGGAGGACATGAAGGAGACAAGTCCAGCGGCAGGAGAAGAACGCCAGAAAGAGGAATAAGTTTGTGGAAAACTTGAAAATTTTAGTCAATATTCAATCTGTCATAATTCCTGGAATTGTCATGGTCTTCGTTTTTGCCATATCATTGTAGATATGTGTATAGAACTTGTTTGTGAAAATTGTGCTTGCCAATGAAGTGTTGCCAAATTTGCTTCCAAATCATGTGCTAGTTGTGTAGGTTAGTAATCATGTCATTGTAATGATTGGCTTCAGAAAGTCCGACATGAGTATAAACATATCTACCTTAAGGGCAGCAGATGTTAGATATATTGTATATTTGTATATTTATTTTCATGTCCATATACATATTGCCTAGTGCATGATCTCCAAAGTAACCAAAAGGTTTGTGTATCCTCCAAGTAGACAACTGATATTATCTGTTAATGCATCATGCCAGTCCCTGCATTATCTGTGATATCGGTGTGGCAGTTTATTCATCCCGAAATAAATGTATTTCCCATCATGTGTCATTCGTTCATATCAGTCTGTATTATCACCATGTGACCATGTCTGCTAACTGCTGAGCAAGAAACATGACCAGAAGAGGGTTCAAGTTTGCAAATCAGACTTTGATCAGAGGGAGTATAGTTCTTATTTTCAAATTACAAAACAGCATTGGCTTTTGTATTCAAGATATTGTTGCCAAATGTATTTTCTTGCAAAGCTGTAGGTGTGTATCAACCAGATCACAAATGACACCGAGTCCTTGTATCTTAATGCCGATGACATCAGTTAGATCATAATTGACAGGTTCCTTGTGACAATTCTTATTCTTATTTTGAGTTTGAGTTTAGTTTGAGGGATTTCTGATGATTTGATTGGTTTATTTGCATGAGCCGTTCATTTTTCAATAAACTCAAAAAAGTGACGTTTATAAAGTATAAATTTCACCTTTTGACGTTTACACAAGTTTTGACCGGAACTCCTTTTCATAGGGAATCCCTGATTGTAACAATTTTCTATTCTCTCCCCTGCTTACCACGATCATGAGGACCGGCAATGCCAGACAATATATTAACGTTTCTTTTTCACTCAAGGTTTCATTAAACACTTATTTACATATTCGCATTACCCCCTGGATGTCACAGGGACAAATATGTCCCTCCTCTTCTACCCTCACTTTGAAGTTGAAAACAATTCAAAATACATGACGCACACAAATACTCTTCAAGGTTTTCAATTCCGTGGAAAATTTCCTGTTCTGTGATATCATCCAATCTCATTTTAAACAAAGGAAAATTACTGAAAATGACCTCTGAAAATTAGAAACATTGTTAATCTCACCATTTTTGAAACATTACTAAATCAGTGAGTGAGTGAGTATGGTTTTACGCCACTTTTAGCAATATTCCAGCAATATCACTCCGAGGGACAACAGTAATGGGCTTTACACATTGTACCCAGGAATCGAACCTGGGCCTTCGGCGTGACGAGTGAACGTTTTAACCACCAGGCTACCCGACCGCCCCTAACTAAAGCACCATTCACAGCTTTATTTAGTGTTTCCCCGTGTTATGGGTTTTGGGACGCTAAGAAACATTCGTAGTTATCTCTCTGTTCACATGAACAACTGTAAAACATATAACTTATAAAAGACAATTTTCTCTTAATGACAAGCCATCATCCGACTGTTTAAAATGTCTGTGTGATGCTACATCCCCATTTATCATCCAAAACTGGCTCCCACAGGAGATATCGCTTGGGTGAGATCAAGCGATATCTATACTGTAGATATCGCTGCAATGAAATTGCATCACAATGCTTTGCAGACCATTGTGACATCATTGGTTACCATGACGTCACAATCAAATGACATCACTAATGGCTCTGCTACTGAAGCTGTTAGTAGTGCTTTTCACACTTAAGACACTGCTTATAACTTTCTACAAACTGAATAAGTTGGAAGAATGATGTTGGATGATAAATAAAATCTCACCCTTGTGTCTTTTGATATCAAATATATCAACACTTGTTGATAAAAGTGGAAAAAATCCTCGGCAAACCTCGGAGTTTTCCCACTTTTATCAACTCGTGTTGATATATTTGATATCAAAAGACACTCGGGTGAGATTCTCTATATATAGCCCGAGTAATTGCAATAAACATGGCCGTCCGAAAACATATGATCTGACGATATGTTTTGAAATAAAAATATTGGATATTTACTTGGAGAATTGAATTTCAAAAATAGCATATCAATGATTGTGTTAATGTTGTTTTTTTATCAAATCACCAATGATCATTGTGAAATGTCGTAGATAACCCTACAAACATTTAGAACGTTTTGAAAATTAAACACACAAATGCCAAAGTAACTTTCTGCCATATTGGACAGTGTTTACAAAATTACATTCACGTATGCCTGTTATGAGACACCTATTACATCACGTTTCAAACTCAGCTGCCATACATACATCCCTAATTCCTCATACATCTTAGAATCAAATGATAAATGGGCTGTCACCAATACAAACTGTCTAGATGTGAAAACAAACGCTGTGCTCAGAAAACTGCACTTGTTTGTAAACGAAGGAAAATCAGATATAACAATAACTAGCATTTTCTCCAATTTGAGAAATATAATGACTCTAAATTTTTAGAATATGCCGCAGTGGAGTAGCATTGCAAGGATTGGGGAATTAGAAAATAGATGCATTACAATGATTTGGTAAATTTAACAGAAATTATCAAAGTTTCCGCCGTGTGATGGCATGACTGACACAAAATCATGCACAGTGACGTTTTTTTATTGTCATTTCTGACTATTTCTCTTGGTTACAATGAAAAACAAATAACAATACGCAGATTGTCAGAATTTTCTGACTTCTTCCCTGAATCAATGAAAGTCCCCACGTACATTGTCAATCTTACATACATACATACATACATACATACATACACACAAACACACACACACACAGGTCTTCAGCAACCATTGCTTCTCGTAAAAGGCGAGTATGCTTGTCGTAAGGGGCGACTAACGGGAATGGGTGGTCAGGCTCGCTTACTTGGTTGATGCATGCCATCGATCCCAACTGCGTGGATCGCATTCATGATGTCAATCACTGGATGGTCTGGTCTAGGCTCGATTATATACTGACCGCCGTGATATATAGCTGGAATATTGCTGAGTGTAGTGTTAAACAAGAAACAAACAAACATACTGATGTCAGTGGATACATCATTTTGTAAAAGTCGATCACTGTTTGTGATGTCATACGCCAAGATATGTTGTACATATTTGGTAACTTCTTTGGGTTGGGTTTTTTTAATTTATGGACTTGGAACGTCTTTGTTTTGCGTAAGTGTGAAGAATATATCCGCTAGTGGGTCACTGCATGCCAATGTAACCGGTAAAGTAAATCGTCCAAAATGTGCAACACAGTAAAATTGGCATCCCGTAAACTTCAAAACATGAATTTAAAAGAAATGAATTTCACATTGTTGTGGTTGCAAACTCTGGTGTTTGAACCATGCAAGTTAAAATTGTGTAAAGCGTTCATACTCAAGTTCACCACCACAATGTGAAATTCATTTCATAATTATATGGAACCACAAATAAACATGACCCCCAAAAAACAGTAGTCCATAAGTGGCTGTGGCCTATTTCCCCCCCCGGTTTTATGCAAAAAGAATTACTTAGTTATTCAATCAAATGCCTCAGAATGACCAGCAATTTATGTTTCATAATGAGTTAGGGATATATAAAAAAGGTAGGGATAATGAATATTTTGTATGAAAAGATGTCTTCTCTACAAACACAATATCCCCAAAATATTCATGATCCATGATGATTCATGAACTTTTTTTGCTTAGTATATAATGCTTTGTGCACCTTCCTCCTAGGTAACCAGGTATGGCACTGAGATGTTGGAATCAAAAAGGTCAAATGAAATGTCATGTATATTTATATTCTAGAAGAAATGGCATAAGGGATGGCATGTCATTTCTCACGAAGTATCCTCAATAATGAAAACAAACACTCTTTGAAAATTCCATTTGACTGTATTGCTTAATGAAATAACATTGGACAAGGAAATATAAAACAAATTTCTAAAATCTGCTAATAGCAAATGTTCTTAAAATTAGTAGACATTAGACATAAGTTCAAGTGTTGGTCCTTCCATCTTTGCGTCCCGAACTCTGGTCCGTTGTATACACAATGACAAGTAAGCTATAAAATATAAGCACAAATCAAGTTTACATAACCGATAAATTACAAAAGAGCCAATAAACTTTCCAATGCTTAAACAGCCTACACTTTCCTAAAATAACATATAGGCTTAATATAAATGTAGTGACTACACAGAAAATGCATGAAATACAGAGATCTAGGTTGCTCTGGTGCTGCCAGCCAGCCAGCCAGCAATGAACTAGCGCCATACAACCAGCTGAGATTCCAGGACTGTGGAGACCGATACAGATCCTGTGTGGCTTATATACACACAAAGGCAGTCGTGGTGTCGGGGTGCACAAACAGCTGCAGTAGGGACAAGGCTTTCTATGCACTTTCAGTACACTTCGCTGGTCAAGCCAGCAACGGACTCCTGGAAAACAGACCCACTAGTCTAGTAGCACCATGTGTCGTATGTACAACTGCTTCAAACTCAAAAAACAAAAACAATTGGTTCTCAGACATTGAATTTTGAGAATGAATGTTTGCAGCCCAGTGGCTGTTTTAGTATGAAAAGCATGTTCCTCACAAGTAAGGATTCATTTTTGAGGGATCTAAACACAGAAGACATGACAAAATGTTTCTTACAGGATGACTAAGAATCAATTTTTTATTTTTTTAAAGCTCCATAAATAATTGAATTAGTGTGACATACCGTTAACAATTTGTAGTTGTTTTGAAAGTTTTCAACGGTAAGAATGTTTCTGTATTATGCCAATCACCCACTAGATCCTCCATAACAGTGGCAAGAAAGGGGAACCACACATCAAAACATAGCATTACCTACTGCAAGGCAAAGATCCTTCATTCAAGAAAATAACAAAGAGCTTGACTTCAAACAGAGTTAACAAAACAAACAGTAACATTATGCCCTTCAAGGAACAAGTCAAGCTTATAAAGCTGCATTGGAAATTGTCATAATTAAATTTTTCGCTTGGTCCCATTCCAAATCACAATACAATCTAAATTGGTTATCAAAATATACATCCAAAATATATCAATTTGGAAAAAATGGTGTAAAATCTTGGTCCCATTTGTTCTAAAATACTTAAAGCACTAGAATAGGAGATTCAACACAGACATGTAAAACATCGCAAAAGGACGTAAAATCAGATCCAGAGATAGTCCTGCTCTTGGATCACACGTTGTATCCATATACATCAACAGTGTAGACTTCAGTTCCATAATGCACATTAACAAGATGGCGATATATATTCAGCTCAGGAAATAGCAATTTCAACTCTAGACCAACCTCATTGATCTTCGTATGAAAGTGGTGTAGTGTTTGAGTGTGAATATGTGATGCCAAAAGCAGTGTATAGAGATAGGACAGAAGGTTGAGAATGGAGAATTAGTGACAGACACTCCCACAGACCACCATGGTTGACGAGTTGGCCTGCTTATGTACAGCATGACGCCATTTTGACTGCTGAGAACAGGGGAGATAACTCTAACAGAAAGCAGCACTACCTGACCTCTGGTCATGTTAGCAGTCAGGGGAGATAACTCTTAACAGATTGTTGACAGTTGAAAGGAAGTATTGCACTAGATACATAATATACAAAATGGGGACACTTGTCATATAAACAAGTTAATAATAAAAGCAGTGTTTTGAAACTACCAATATCGATTTCATAATTTAGCAGGCCATAAAAGTGTAGGAATATATATGGATACATATATGTTATAGCAGTACAATTGGGAGATAATAGGTATCTACATTTTGTGCAATATATCAACAGATCTAACAAATGTATGATAACAAACCATCAGTGTAATGGATCTGGCAAGTCAGAAGAGAAAATAGGACAAGATATACAATATGAGGCTCGATACGTGGCATAATATTATACAGAAACATCAGTAACGCCACCTCTTAAACTGCTCCAGCCACTCCTTATAAATTTGCCTGATGAAGACACAATCATTTTTCCTCGACACTGGTGACACAGCTCCTGTTTCTTGGTATGAAAGACATTGTTTTTTTTTACACTTAGTTCTGCTTGAGGAAACAGGCTTGTTTACCTTCCAAATACTCCACTATCACAAATCAACATTTCTATAATCGTGTGTAGCGTCGAATGGTTTCCTCCAGGTTGGAACTCCAAGAGATGATCACAATGAAATAAGGTTTGTTTATGTTGAATGAGTTTTTACATGTAGCATGTTTGTGCAACTATTTTCCCAACTGTTTGCCGTAGAACTTCCTGTTGATGAGGAAGATGAGGAGGTTGACGTTGATCTTGGCCTTGCTGAACATCACCATGACGGCAACGCCCTCGTACTGCAGCTGCAGCAAGTCCTGAAAGAACAGCAAGTCATATTACTCCATTGTTCACATCGGTCAGCGTCCTGCTAGGTGAGGTGAGGTGAAATTGGGTTTAACGTCGCGTCCAAGATTATTACACTTATATAGCGACGTGCATGCACGTGTGTGTGTGTGTGTGTGGCTGCTTGTACTAGACCGGACTGATGCCGATTTATCGTGCTAGCCCACTGAGATACCATGCCGCAGTTTAACATGAATACCCCACTCAGACACAGTATACTGACTCCGAGCCGACCAGTCCTTGCTTTAACCCCTTAATGCCGAGCGCCAGACAGGGTAACAACAAGTACCATCTTTTAACGTCTTTTGGTATGACGCGACCGGGGATCGAACGCCGGACCTTCCGCTCTCCGGGCGAACGCTCTACCAAGAGACCACGGAGGCGGTCGCGTCCTGCTAGGATTGGGAATATACATATCACAGGGCTCCAGCACTCTGTGCGGGTTTGTTTGATGTCAGATACCCAACTCATCAATAGTCTAACTGTATGACAGCAGCCTGTAAAATGACCGAGTCTGAACCAGACAATTCAGTGATTGATATAAGCAATGATCAACCAAATCATCGAGCCTGACCACCCGATCTATCAAGTCACCTCTTACGACCAGCATAGGTTGCTGTGCACCAATTCTAACCCAGGAAACCTGGACTGAGGATAGGGCAGTCACAAAATGTGTGACAGTGTCATCTCACACCTGGTGCTAGGTCACAGCTCAAGCTATCAACCGTGAATGTGTGACTGTCATCTCACACCTGGTGCTAGGTCACAGCTCAAGCTATCAACCGTGAATGTGTGACTGTCATCTCACACCTGGTGTTAGGTCACAGCTCAAGCTATCAACCGTGAATGTGTGACTGTCATCTCACACCTGGTGCTAGGTCACAGCTCAAGCTATCAACCGTGAATGTGTGACTGTCATCTCACACCTGGTACTAGGTCACAGCTCAAGCTATCAACCCTGAATGTGTGACTGTCATCTCACACCTGGTGCTAGGTCACAGCTCAAGCTATCAACCGTGAATGTGTGACTGTCATCTCACACCTGGTGCTAGGTCACAGCTCATGCTATCAACCGTGAATGTGTGACTGTCATCTTACACCTGGTGCTAGGTCACAGCTCAAGCTATCAACAGTGAATGTGTGACTGTCATCACACACCTGGTGTTAGGTCACAGCTCAAGCTATCAACCCTGAATGTGTGACAGTGTCATCTCACACCTGGTGCTAGGTCACAGCTCAAGCTATCAACCGTGAATGTGTGACTGTCATCTCACACCTGGTGCTAGGTCACAGCTCAAGCTATCAACCGTGAATGTGTGACTGTCATCTCACACCTGGTGTTAGGTCACAGCTCAAGCTATCAACCGTGAATGTGTGACTGTCATCTCACATCTGGTGCTAGGTCACAGCTCAAGCTATCAACCGTGAATGTGTGACTGTCATCTCACACCTGGTGCTAGGTCACAGCTCAAGCTATCAACCCTGAATGTGTGACACAGAATCCCGTTCTAAACCACGGATGTGACTGGTCCATCATTGACTGTGAACAGGTGCTTGGAAGGGATTGAACACAATCATTGTTAATTGTTTGTTTGTTCGTTGTTTAAGGCGGTCTGTAAATAATCAAGTCCAAACCAGACAATCCAGTGATAAGCATCATGAGCATTAATCTACCCAATTGAGATACGATGATATGCATCAATCAAGTCGGGGAGACCACCCGATCCTGTACTAATTATCAAGTCTACTGTACATTATATTTTTACTCCCTATGAGAGTCCTCTGCTGATGTCTACAAATTCTCACCTGGAAGACAAGTTCCACTTTATCCATTGGGACGCCCATGAATTTGGCGTTCACCTCAAACACACCTGGGTTGTCTGTCGAGCCGATTTCAAACAGCACATTCTTGAATCTGCATAGAAACATCAGCACATGAGTGTAACTAGACAACCTGTATGCTTCTTACCACAACAACACTGGTCAACAGAGATCAATACAGGTCAACACTTTCAGAGCTTTTCCAAAACACATTTCCCATCATCGAAGTCTGAATATAAATTCCAGGACTTGACAAATCTGACTTCAAACATCAACACGTATTGACATCTGTATGAACAGTCTACACAAGGCTCACTTTATTTAAGGCATAAATTATTTACAAGTTTAGTTCATAGTCAATTGGCAAATTAAAATTAATATTTTTTTTTGTTTCATTCCCAAAATAATTTTTTTAATAAGTGTCGTAAAAGATAGAAAGAATTGGCCATTTCCTCAACAGAAGTAATCCTACCATCAACTGCTAGAATTTCAATGACGGATGTTATTTGATATTACATTATTTGCCTTTTACTGGAGAGAGATAATTTTAAACCAAATTGTCAGCCAAGAGCCTCTATATCCTTGTGAGGCTGTATCTGCTGTCCATCAGCCAGACACTTCTGATTGGCATACTCACTGATTCTGTGGGAGTCCCTGTATCTCCAGGATGACGCCCTTCTCGTAGAGCCTCGCCGCGCTGTACATCACCGACCCATGGACCTTCTGGTTGTCGGCCTGCTTCCGGAACAACCCTGGCTTCTTATGCTTCCTGAAACACATTTGTCGTCATGTTTCATCATAGGTCATTGATCACCACATATAACACACACCTGTTTTAAGAAAAAACAAAATTTGGGCATAAACCATTCAAATACAAGTCTGGCCTTCATCATTTGGGCAACCTGGTTTATTCTCTTCAATGCAGTGACATGACATGTAGGATAGAAGACACGGACCATCACTTACTTGGCTTTCTGTTGTAAGTTAGCAAGACATGTCTTCACATACTGGTTGTAGTAGTCAATCTGAGACTCGTAGAATGATCGTTTGTTTGCTAAACTCTTGCATGTTGTCCTGAGACGCATCAGCTCCTGCTTCCTGTTGTTGCGATACCGCCTCTGGTTACGAATATCCTGAAAACATGCATTGTGTGGCAATTGATACTTGTTGTGAAAGTCCCCCAATAATGAGTAGGTGGTGACAATGTGAGACCTGACTGAATGTGTGGCACCATGCACTGATTGTGTGGCGCCCTGCCCTGATTGTGTGGCGCCATGCACTGATTGTGTGGCGCCATGCACTGATTGTGTGGCGCCATGCCCTGATTGTGTGGCGCCATGCACTGATTGTGTGGCGCCATGCACTGATGGTATGCCACCATGCCCTGATTGTGTGGCGCCATGCACTGATTGTATGCCACCATGTCCTGATTGTGTGGCGCTATGTCCTGATTGTGTGGCACCATGCACTGATTGTGTGGCACCATGCACTGATTGTGTGGCATCATGCACTGATTGTGTGGCACCATGCACTGATTGTGTGGCACCATGCCCTGATTGTGTGGCGCCATGCACTGATTGTATGCCACAATGCCCTGATTGTGTGGCGCCATGCACTGATTGTGTGGCGCCATGCACTGATTGTGTGCCACCATGCACTGATTGTGTGGCGCCATGCACTGACTGTGTGGCACCATGCACTGATTGTGTGCCACCATGCACTGATTGTGTGGCACCATGCACTGATTGTGTGCAACCATGCACTGACTGTGTGGCGCCATGCACTGATTGTGTGCCACCATGCACTGACTGTGTGGCGCCATGCACTGATAGTGAGGCACCATGCACTGATTGTGTGGCGCCATGCACTGATTGTGTGGCACCATGCACTGATTGTGTGGCACCATGCACTGATTGTGTGGCACCATGCCCTGATTGTGTGGCGCCATGCACTGATTGTATGCCACAATGCCCTGATTGTGTGGCGCCATGCACTGATTGTGTGGCGCCATGCACTGATTGTGTGCCACCATGCACTGATTGTGTGGCGCCATGCACTGACTGTGTGGCACCATGCACTGATTGTGTGCCACCATGCACTGATTGTGTGGCACCATGCACTGATTGTGTGCAACCATGCACTGACTGTGTGGCGCCATGCACTGATTGTGTGCCACCATGCACTGACTGTGTGGCGCCATGCACTGATAGTGAGGCACCATGCACTGATTGTGTGGCGCCATGCACTGATTGTGTGGCACCATGCACTGATTGTGTGGCACCATGCCCTGATTTTGGGTCACCATGTCCTGATTGTGTGGCACCATGCACTGATTGTGTGGCACCATGCACTGATTGTGTGGCACCTTGCACTGATAGTGAGGCACCATGCACTGGTTGTGTGGCACCATGCACTGACTGTGTGGCACCATGCACTGACTGTGTGGACCCATGCACTGATAGTGAGGCACCATGCACTGATTGTGTGGCACAATAAACTGGTTGTGTGGATTTCCTCAGTACTGTCAACCACTTGTTTGCCTGGCCCAAAAGGTTTTTCAGTGTGCAAATAAACTAGACAGGTGTGTCTCAGACAAATCCTAAAACTTTGTGATTCACTATGAGAGTGACATACCTGCACAATGGAGTTGGTCAGTTCCTGGTATTTGCTCTTCTTGGATACCATCCCTGCTATTTCCAGAGTCTGTAAATTCTTCTTGATCTTGGCCTTCATGTTCTCCAGCGGCAACCTGCAGATCAAGGGCATAGATCAGACACTACAGACGACTAGACCAGGCACTGTAGTGCACAGATGCTACCTTAATATTATACACTGCTTCATATAAGCCGTAAGTTGAACACTGAACTCTAGAAAACCAGCAATTTATGTTTCAGATGAATTAATAAAAAAAAATCCCCTCCTTTTTGGGTGATATTTTTTTCAACTGATTTTCAGTTAGAGAGTGATTGAGTGAGTGAGTGAGTGAGTATGGTTTTACGCCGGCTTTAGGAATATTCCTGCAATATCATGGCAGGGGACACCAGAAATGGGCTTCACACATTGACTAATTTGGAAACCAATCATATGTCCAGTGAGTTTTGAACAACAGTGTACCTGGTGTCTCCGAGGATGGAGGCGTGACGGACCAGCTTCCCCTTCTCCTTCTTCTCCGTCATCCTGCGATCAATCATTTCACGCTTCTTCACTAGCGCCTGGTGGATTTCTTCCTGGAGAAGATAAAAAACAGCAATGCCTTATGGGAATTCATATATCTATGTCACAATCCAAACAACACGAAGTTTCCATCAGTACCTGTGTTTCACTGGACGGGATGTCGAGCACCTGGATGAGATCGTCTCCCGGCTGACACGCTATCACATCAACTATCATGCGCTTTGTCCTGAAAGTAAACAGAATGTGGCTTATTCATCACCGGCATAATATGATCACAAGGTATTATTATAAAACAAATGTGATTTCAAGTGTGCCCTTAACCCTCCAAGTTGTGAACAAGTTGCATTTGCTGTCTAAATTACAATTCTGCTACCTGTATTTATTGCTTTGTTGCCATTTGGCTCACATTAATAAAATTATCTTTGCAACCTAAATCTTTACACATATTGAAAGAAACTGGACAACATTGATTGTTTCGTTGTTTACTTTCAAAATTGTGGCATGTCCTAATAGGTTTAATGAGATGCATATGTGGGAAGGCACAGTGGAATTCAGCAGTGGGATGCAAGACGACCAAGATTAATTTGTCTGCTATGAATGTGTCTCATAGTAATAAATAAATCGGAAATCCAAGTGACTGCATAAAACAAACATTTGAATAAAGTGGAGAGGCAGCAGCGGTATTGTTTCAGGTAATTGGCCAAGCAAATTCCAGTCATAGTCATTTGATAAGGGTAACTGTTTAATGACTTGTCTTTATTGCGTCAAGCTTTCAAAAGTTTGTTGTTCAGGCACACAACACCAATTGGAATGTTTTCAATCCTGTCTCATCTTATTATTTAATTTCTAGCACTTTAATACAAGTAATCGCGTGAAACCCTGCCATGTGACACTGGTTGTTATGAAAACCATGTGTATGGTAAGGAGGTGGTGAGGTGAAATGGCACCTGTGTTTGTGTGGCTGCTTGTACTAGTCCGGAATGATGCTGATTTTTAGTGCTAGCTCACTGAGATACCAAGCTGCAGTTTAACATGAATACCCCACTCAGACACAGTATACTGACTCCGAGCCGACCAGTCCTTGTTTTAGCCCCTTATTGCCGAGCGCCAGACAGGGTAACAACAAGTACCATATTTCAACGTCTTTTGGTATGACGAGGCCGGGAATTGAACCATGGACCTTCCGCTCTCCGGGCGGACGCTCTACCACTAGACCATGGAGTCGGTTGGTAAGGAAGAGAATATATGAATGTCAACTTCTTTATTATGAGGAACAACATTTCTGAGTAATGTGCTCTTTCGCTCATTTCGGAGTATATGCTTACTCCTTCATTGGGCATCCCACCTGGTGAAGGAGTAAGCCCATACTCCGAAACGTTGCGTTCCTCATAATAAAGAAGTTGACATCCACATATTCTCTTCCTTATGTGTATCACCTCTAAATGCATCATGTGTTTGGTGTTGACAGATAAAAGAACACAACTGGTGAAAATCTGGGTTTCAAACCACTTAGCAACACTTGCTCCCCAATTACCAGAATGAATGATTGGACACTAACCAACTAGCGTGTGTCTAACCTGATCATGAGAGTCTTCATGTCTGCCTGGTCGTCGTGCTGAACGTCAAACTTGCTGGACAACGTCATGGACAACTCTGTCTTGGACAGCTGGGCGCGTAGGTCATCGTTCGTGGTTTCATCTCCCGTCAACTCTGTCCCTGAAGGAGGAAAAGCATATGTCTACATGATCTCATCAATACCCAATATATTTATATTAATACTTATCCTGCATTACATATTTTCATTTCATGTAAAAACATGAGGTCATCCCATGAGATAATTGTGAAAACTGCTCTGCCGAACACTATACATCAGCAGTATTGTGGGTTGGATTGTTGTCAAAATGTTCATGTCTTAAGTTCCCAATGCAAACTCCTCTGTTAATCGAAACTATGCTAATTCAAATCTAGATCCTCTACCACAGTCCCTCTTACTCACCTAGCAGCTCATCGATGGTGGGCACCTCCCCTAGAACAGTCCCTCTTACTCACCTAGCAGCTCATCAAGGTGGTCACCTCCCCTAGAACAGTCCCTCTTACTCACCTAGCAGCTCATCGATGGTGGGCACCTCCCCTAGAACAGTCCCTCTTACTCACCTAGCAGCTCATCAAGGTGGTCACCTCCCCTAGAACAGTCCCTCTTACTCACCTAGCAGCTCATCAAGGTGGTCACCTCCCCTAGAACAGTCCCTCTTACTCACCTAGCAGCTCATCGATGGTGGTCACCTCCCCTAGAACAGTCCCTCTTACTCACCTAGCAGCTCATCAATGGTGGGCACCTCCCCTAGAACAGTCCCTCTTACTCACCTAGCAGCTCATCGATGGTGGGCACCTCCCCTAGATCCTCCAAGAGTTCATGGAGCGCATCCTGATGCTCTGGTGCGATGGCGTCCTGATGCTGAAGCAGCAGCTGTAACAACACAACAACGTCAGTGGACGACATGAGGGTGCTAAGTGCTAAGATGATCGTAACTCCCATACCTTAACATAGACTTACGACTGTCTTAGTGCTAGGGTTGTTTTGTACAGTGGCACCTAGATCTGAACCAGACAAACCAGTGACTGAGGCCATGAACACCAGGGACAATGTCGTGTTACCTCGCACTCAGCGATATCCCAGCTAAATGACGATGGTTTGTAAATAAAAGTCTGGACCAGACAAACCAGTGACTGAGGCCATGAACACCAGGGACAATGTCGTGTTACCTCGCACTCAGCGATATCCCAGCTAAATGACGATGGTCTGTAAATAAAAGTCTGGTCCAGACAATCCAGTGATTGACACTGTGAGCAATGATCCACGCAGGTACGATGGGTACAATCAAATGCCATCAACCAAGTCAACGGGCCTCACCACCTGATCAAATTAGGTCATCTCTTATGACAGGCATAGGTTTCTGGGGACCAGGGGTCAGGGCGCAATCATACAGTCAAGTCACAGAGCCTGACCACCTGATCAAATTTGGTCATCTCTTATGACAGGCATACATTGCTGGGGACCACGGGTCAGGGTACAATCATACAGTCAAGTCACCGAGCCTGACCACCTGATCCATATCCATTTGGTCATCGGTTATGAACAGCATAGTTTGCTGGGGACTCGTTCTAACCCACAGGGGTCAGGACACAATGATACCGACAAGTTACAGAGGTGGTCACGGTCTAGAGGGGACAACATCAGGTGTATGTCAAGGTCATGTCAATCAACACTTTCTCCAGTGATAGCAATACTTCTCACAATCTCACCTGATGTGTGTCCACAATCTCCTGCACCGAGATGTAGACAACTGGTTTGGTGATCATAGTGACATCCGTGTACTGGTCGATGTTGAACTTGACCTCCGGCTCCTCCACGTCACAAGCAGCCAGGCAGTACTTCCTGTAATGACATCAGTGGCAGCTCATCAATTTGTGATCAATTTTGTCATCAATATTGTATACAGTGTAGAGATCCAGCATTGTATTATTTCAAAAGAATCTACTAAATGCAAATATTGTGAAGTTATAACTATTGAATTTCTGTTACTGAGGGAGGAAGTGAGTGAGTGAGTTTGGTTTTATGCCGCTTTTAACAATTCCAACAATATCACGGCAGGGGTTCTCGGCGTGATGAGCGAACGCTTTAATCACACGACTTCCTCAATTTTCTGTTACTGAATAAAACAACCCAAACGCTTTGAATGACTTACTTGAACTTATCGTGGGCCACCCTGATGTAGTCGTTCATACTGGCCAAGTACGAACTCTCTCCTCCGAACTGGAAAGTGAAGCAAACAATTATGAGCGGTTTTGACATCAACATCCATGGCAGGCTGACCTTCATCTAAGGGGAGCTAACAACGTCCTTGACTATGTCTTACATCAAACTGGCTCCAGCAATGGAACTTATCAAGCTCTAAGATGTCAGGGTACAGCTAAAAAAGGGGGGAGGGTGTGCACATAACACACATACTCGTAAAATCAAAAAAACTTTTGTGTGTGTGTGTGGTGTGTGCGCGTGCGTGGTGTGTGCGCGTGCGTGGTGTGTGCGTGCATGCCCCCCTGTGTACAAATTGTCTCCACCTTTACCACCCTATAGTTGCCTCTATTGTTCTGATTTAGAATCCCCACTGATTTCAATAACTTGCATAAAAACACTGAGAGTGTTACCCCTTTATTAGATGCAGCAAACTGAAGGATTTTCGCAATGGATCCCAGATTCCTCCTCTGGTCATTGGTTAAAGCTTTATCTGCGCCGACAGTGATGATGTCGAAGGCGTCGGGGGCGACGATCGCGGAGTTGAGATACCGATAGTAGAGGAGATTTCCCACAATCTACAACAGAGAGATGACCAATGTCGCAGAAACCAACAAACTGCCTACAAACCTTCAGGCAACAGGCTTAAAGAGGAGCTTCACCATCTAGTGCTCCTACTGTAGTCTGGGTCAACATGCTGTAGCTAGTACCTTGGGTGAAACCGAGACATGATACAAACTTAAAAACTGTCCAGTGAGGCAATCTTAACTCCTTGCTTGATATACATCATAAACTAGAGTTACCAGACAAAGTGGTACTGAAAGACATTAATCACACTTTCAGGACAGATATAGATAGGTGTACAGACTGTGCTTGTGTACATTTAGCTTGACTGGCAGATACGAGTCATGTGTCATTCTCATTCAGGAAACAGATTATTTCATCAACAAACCTGAAATCTTTGTCAGGGAAATAATAATGAGTGAGTAGTTAAAGTATAATGCCAATTCAAACATTATTTCAGTCATAAATCACACCGGGTCAGCTTAATGTACCCAGGAGAAACCCAAACTGGTGTAGCTCACAGATGTATACTGCATATGTTCATGAGCAGCGTTATATTGCTGCCAGACCAAGAACCGTAATGAATCCAACACCAGCAGGTCCTGACATGGTTAAGGGAAGCAACTCTGTACAGTAGTGTCTCAGACCACTCATGTCCCATTACATCAGCGATAGAAACTGGCACTAGTCCTGTAGTCCTTGCCAAACTGTCCAATAGTAAGGTACAATAAGGACTAGTGGAAACTTGCAATTATTAAGGGTTTTGCTATATGTAATCATTATGAGGATTAGTGGACTAAAACAGTTCGTTTCTACCGCTGTACATGCTGAGGTTGATTATTGGTAGATAATGTAACCGACTGTACCTTCAGGACATCTTTCTCCTGTGCGTCCGGGAACTTCTTCATAAGAGCATCCCTCATCACCCGAGCCATGTACCGCATCCCGTATCTGCAGCAACAGGCACCTCTCAGTAACCACATTCAGGAGTGTATAGAGTGTTATGAGTATTGTATAAATTAACTACTAAAGACAACAACTCGCTCAGATGGTACTGTGGCATGAATGATTAACAAATAGGGGGATCCGTTCTTCCGTAGGTGCAAAAACATCTGATCAGATGCAAAACACAAACGGTTAAAGGAAGTGACAACAGTGACAATAATTGTACACATAGTATCCCAACTGTCGGCATGTACTCACGGGATCTTGTCGAGTGAGGTGAGGATCTTGTTGAGGAAGCGGTCGGAGACGTCCTGCAGACGTTTGATGGACTCCTGGATCTGCTGCTGAACCTCGGGGTGTTCCAGGGCTTGTTCCGTGGACACGTCGTACGGCAGGCCCCTGAGACAGAACACACTCCGTCACTGTCTAATGATCTTGGCCTAATTGTGCTTTTGAATTCTTGGTATTCTTGAGTATTCAATGGCTGGAAACTTAATAAACAACCAGCAATGAAAGTCGGTTGCTTAAAATGTTCATCGTATTTACATTAATACCCGCAAAAATAACCTGGTTCAGACTGGACTCACCTGGCCTTGCCTGTCTTGGACTCCACCTGGTTCAGACTGGACTCACCTGGCTTTGCCTGTCTTGGACTCCACCTGGTTCAGACTGGACTCACCTGGCCTTGCCAGCCTCGGACTCCACCTGGTTCAGACTGGACTCACCTGGCCTTGCCAGTCTCAGACTGGACTCCGCCTGGTTCAGACTGGACTCACCTGGCCTTGCCTGTCTCGGACTCCACCTGGTTCAGACTGGACTCACCTGGCTCTGCCTGTCTTGGACTCCACCTGGTTCAGACTGGACTCACCTGGCCTTGCCTGTCTTGGACTCCACCTGGTTCAGACTGGACTCACCTGGCCTTGCCTGTCTCGGAATCCGTCTGGTTCAGACTAGACTCACCTGGCCTTGCCAGTCTCGGACTCCACCTGGTTCAGACTGGACTCACCTGGCCTTGCCAGTCTCGGACTGGACTCCGCCTGGTTCAGACTGGACTCACCTGGCCTTGCCTGTCTCGGACTCCACCTGGTTCAGACTGGACTCACCTGGCTCTGCCTGTCTTGGACTCCACCTGGTTCAGACTGGACTCACCTGGCCTTGCCTGTCTTGGACTCCACCTGGTTCAGACTGGACTCACCTGGCCTTGCCTGTCTCGGACTCCGTCTGGTTCAGACTAGACTCACCTGGCCTTGCCAGTCTCGGACTCCACCTGGTTCAGACTGGACTCACCTGGCCTTGCCAGTCTCGGACTGGACTCCGCCTGGTTCAGACTGGACTCACCTGGCCTTGCCTGTCTCGGACTCCGTCTGGTTGACCCAGGCCTTGTACACCTCGATGGGATTGGTGTTGATGCGCAGGTTCTTGTCCTCCACAACCCCTGTGATGAGGGGGTTCAGCATCTCCCTCAGGGCATTCTGACCCCGTTGGTTCCTGGCAAATTAGTCCATGAATATGTCACAAACATCCTAAACTGATGAAGCATGTATTTGGAGCCACCAATTTTATCAATTCCATAACTAAAAGCACACGCCAAAACACAACATACTGATACAACACCTATGACATTAAAGACCACTGCTTATTGTCTAACAGTGTCTAAATTACCAGGTTCAAGCTTTGGAACAATCATACCTTGTAATTATTCATTAATAACATGACAACCAAATTGGTAGAGTTTACCAGTTTAAACTGAATTATTCATTGCAACAACAAAATACACATACCTGTTGAACCCTACAATCATCTTGACAACAAGTGGGTTGCCAGTCACAATGTCCGTCATCTTGTCCACTTTAGATCTGTAACAGAACATCCAGTCCAACATTACTGTACGATGTCGTCTGAAGATACAATATTGCCGTGGATAACATGCCTCCAATCTACTGATCCTGTATGTAAGTCAGACAGACAACTGACGGAGGAGACAGCTTAGAAGAGTGAGCAACCACAGTGATAAGATAGAGGTCTACAGAAAGTCAAGCAATGTGATGGAACATTATGGTCGTTTCCAACAGACATTTAAATTGTTCTTACTACCTGAAATCTGCAAGTATATTGATGATCTTTTTGGAATGAATTATCTTAATTGCATGTATATAACATTATTTTCTGGTGTAATTCAGTAGGTATATGGATTCAAAGGTCTGAGAAGATAAGGTGTTAATTCACACAGCACATTAACAATTAGTGTCAGAGATCCGTGAGGTGGACACACACAGGTAGCAAATGACTGATGAATGTGAGGACAAGGTACGACTTCCCAAGAAATTTATGAAACACAACTACTTACTTACATACTCGTACTAAACAATCTGTACCAATTGCTATCTGTTGGTCTTAATAATGTTTTCTGGTACTAAAACACTATGTGGCATGCATATTTCATATCACTTGTCCCATGCACTGTTATTTGCCTTTACTGTGAATACATTACTTAACCATGCAATGACCAATAAACTGCACCCGATAATTTCTCATATTTCTGTAAGATGGGATATACGGACCCTCTTTGGGCTGTACCGTCATGCAGTGAGAGGGGATGTTCATGGATGCAGTGTGACTCCATCTTCCCAAATCAAGGGTGTTAACTGGCTTAGAGTCCAGCTTCCACCATTGCTGAACTAGGTTGGAATTTCTGGGCTTGATCGTAGCGCCACCAGTGGCTATTACGAGTTATGTTGCTTCTATGTCCCCTCCTATTGACCAATCGGATTCCACCTCTCATATTACTTGCATTTGCGATCTGTCTGTCTGCATTTGCTTTAAACAAAATGGTGGCGCCCAGTCAAGACAATCTGATCGATAATCAAAATCTATATTGTGATATATCGGGTCTTACTTTGCGAATTATGTGAGCCCCTTGATTCAAAAGATGAAAAGAACTGGAAAATATCTGTTAAAGCCAATTTGGCGTCACACATGCTTTGCAAATCCTGCAATCGGCCACAATCTGCACGGCAGTTACGAACCAGATGTCGATTTCATTACGCGATTTTGATTGGACAGTGCATTAACTTGTTAGCCCAGCCAAAAAATAACTCCATAATCCCAGCCTCATTCGGCAAGGGTGGAAACTGGACTGTCAATTTCAGTCAGCTCCCTTGCCTTGGAAAGATGGTGTGGTTCATGATGCAGACAACAACGACTGATACACTGTGTCATACCACACATGAATCGAATTTTCTAACATGCTTGTGTTTTCAGTTCTATTTATTACTTTCCAGTCGTGTTTCATCATCTTATCTTCATAAACTATTACCCTGTTGGTTCAACAATTGTGTACATGTATGATGCACATGTATAATCTACCTAAACATGCAATGCAATGGGGAGTTGGAGCTTTCGTAACAATGTTACCAAATTTACCAGCCCATTTTTTATTTCTTTAGTCAATAATATGGACAAACAGAAGGTAAAATACTACAGAAAAAACCTGTTGTTAGGGTTGATATGAAGACTTATGTCCCTTAAAAAGAACAATTTTCTTGAAAAATAATGGAAAAACAAAAATATGTTTAAAACTCCCATTTCCAAAGACAATTTGTCCTTTCTCAGCAAAACCTACTATAGGCTTGTCTATAAAAATAACAAAAGGTTTGCATGGCCTACAAGTGGATCTCTGTTACAAAGACAGTACAAAACCCACACTGTAGAACGAAAGACAAGAAACAACAGCAATGTATTACACAACACAATAATAAACAGACAAATATCAACATGGATGAATGTTTCTATTTTCTTGAATTCTGTGGGAGTTTCTCTTACTCCGTCTTCTGTTCTAACTTTGACCAACTTGCAAGTAACTGCATGGGAAACTAGGAACTGAGAGAATCAAAGAATGAATACATGTTTCTGGTGCCACCAGCCTGATACAGAAGTAAGCTGGATGATAGACAGCTAGATACGCCAGCCCTATATACCACTGGATGATAGACAGCTAGATAGGCCAGCCCTATATACCACTGGACGACGACAGACAGCTAGATACGCCAGCCCTATATACCAAATCACGCTTGGGGAACAATGTGGAGACATCCTCAAATGTTTAATGAAATGTCTTCAAATTTAAAATTCTTGACATATATTTTGACACATCACTAGTATAGTACATCACACACTATCAGTAGACAAACAACTGTGTTTCAATTTAGATGTTTCAAATGTTTATCCTATAGTGTACATTTCATTTCAAACCTACTTCACGAGGCACAAAAACGTTCCACTTCAAGATGAGTTCAGTTTCAACTGTGTGTACCACATAAACTGTGGGTTGCCTGAAGAGGGAAGAGCTTACATACTGCTTCTAACATTTAAAGACAGCTCCACACAGTGCCAACCAAACACAAGGAAGTATTGATGATAGGGTACACTGTACGGAGTAGTACACACTGTGTGACACACAGACACGCCCACTTGTCCCACACATGGATGTATGTACAACATACCTACACACGACACATGCGTCAGACTACAGGGGAGGATGGAGTCATACTCTGGACAGATCTGTGTTCAATACATCGGGGAGTCTACTTGATCAATTTTCAACCTCTTTCACACTAAAGACAAGTAACCAAACCTTTGCAATTCAGAAATAATACAAACTTAACAAATATATAAATACCTATATGGCAAAGTAGTATAGAGAATACTACTCAAAATATTAATAAAGTTTCACTTTTTCAATTTTATTTATTGTCTTCTGCTACTCTTGTGTTAGAATAAGCAAAGGTCCAGGATCCTTGAATTTTACATTAAAGTGAATCTAGGGACTGTTAAGTTAAAACTTTTAGTTTTCGGGTTATGACCTTGACTTTCAAGCTTATATGGAACACTGGAGGTCAGTGCACAGGGTGGCGTTGTCTACATATGGCCGATGTCTGTCCAGAGTATGAACCCAGTATGAGATGCAGACCCGTCTCAATGAGGATGTCATGATTATGATGGTGGTAACAACACTGACGTAATATCGGGTACACGACATCACCCATACACCATGTCCATACTTACATTCGCCTGGGGAGGCAGAGAGAGAAGAGAAACACATTAGTACGATTAACGCTAGCTAACTAGGTGAACTCGTACAAAGCAATGGCTGAAAAGTAAACAGGGTAATGACGACCACAGGGATGAGAATTCAAGTGGGGAGGTTTAAGTTAAACAACAGAAGGACTATTTCATCTTATGAATGACAATGGTTAATATTGCAAGTATAGGACAGTTGTAACATTACAATCACTTTGTGAACAGGGTCCACAACACCAAATGACCCACTAAACTGTTCTTATATACATTTATTGGTATGTTCATTGATGACATCAGAATCTCAGGACAGTCCTGTAGTCAAGAGGGCAGTGGCACCACATCTCAACAAGTCAATGGACAAATGAACACTGCATATATTTACATATTTTTCTCATCCCTGGAATATTCAAACATCCAACCCCAGTATATCACTAGGTATGTGTAGTTAGTATGCACTGTATATACTCTTCAAAAAAAAAGAAACATTACACTGGAGTGAGTGAGTATGGTTTTACTCTGATTTTACCAATATTCCAGAAATATCACAGTGGGGGACACCGGAAATTGGCTTCACACATTATACCCATGTCAGGATTCGAACATGGGTCTTCAGCATGATGAATGCTTTAACCACTAGGCTACCCGACCGTACCTGCGTTACACTGGAGATGAGTTGGGTAACGATATATTATTGCTACTGTAGGTATGCACACAAGTGCTGATTGTAATGAATGCTAAAATGTACAGAAATGAGCAGAAATTACTAGAAGACAACAGAGAATGTTTGACGTAGGTATCGCACATTCTGTACACATTCACATGCAACATGACTTGCTCTGTCCCTGTGTGCATCAATGGCAGGGCATGATCTCAATCCCGACATACGCTCAGATATCCTCAACCTGACAAGACAGACACGAGACCAACCCCATCAGCAGTCTGGAGGCTGGAACTAGCCCAGCAGGATGTCACTCGGGCCATGAATGTATCCAGGGCAACCGTCACCAGGATGTGGATGACACACACAATCACTGGAAGGCCATGCATCTCTGGTAGGCCCAAGGCAGGAAGACCACCTGCACAAAACCACCCTTCTCGACTCCAGCACCTCTGGGATAGCTCTGTGTTTAATTCTACCATATATTTGCATTGAATTATCTCAATCTAGTCTCAATTAGATGTAACACTTCTTTTTTGGAAGAGTATACACATATATTTACATGTATAAATTGATATATACCAATTGTAATAAACTGTTATGTACCCAAACATCATAAAGAGACAGTATTGCTGAAAACACACAGCTTGCAAATTAAACACCAAAACCGACCATTTATGTATTTCTACACAACTACATAAATGTGTAAAATAGAATAAAGGCAGGATTTTCTAAATTTGGAATGAACTGTCTGAAGTTGTTTGAGTACAATCTAACGATACATCGTATTACGTCTCCACCCTGGAGAAGCTGTTGACAGAACAATAAGCTCAGAGATTAGTCCATCCTGCAACTAGATCTCATAACATTAATAGGACAATATCTACTCCAACTAGTTCTTGTACTTCCATAAAAAAAATTCAGTTTTTTGTAGAATTTTCTTATCAGAGCTTCAGATGTTTTGAAAACATAGGTCAAGTGACCAAGTGAGAAAATCGACAAGGTGAAAAACAGAAGACTTGGGGATTCATATTGCTTTGAAATGGCAGACATCTTGTCTGCACTTTGACAATCTGAAGCACTGTATATATGTTAAACAATTACAAGACTTTTATAACTTATGTTACTTATTATTCACAAGAATATAAATACAATATAAAGAACAGGAATATAAATTCAACGTATTAATCAAATAAGATTCTATAATACAAGAATTAAGGAACCTAAATGACACGAAGCATAGTGCCTTGACACTGTGCTTAGCGTGTACTACTGCAAGTAGAGAGGCCGGCTATATGGGGAGTTAGACGGAGACTTACTTAGAGCCACCTAACAGGAACCTACAACAGAACGACATCGGTCACTCACTCACACACATCATCGGGAGCACGTCAGGGCACTACTCACATCACAATCTCACACCACCATACCTAAATCATGGCTTCATTCACTTGAAACAAGGAGATACTCGTAAATGATAACAAGAACACAGTAATTCTAAAGTATAAATAACCTAAGTTTCAGAATAATAAAACAAGAAGGAACTGATGAATATTGATATAAAAACTTGCTTTACATAATTTACTGGTATATTAAAGTACTGTATTCACCATAATAAGCGCCCTGAGTGCTTAGAAAATTGACAAATGGGGGCCAATACAGGGATGAGAATGGATATTTTCCTTTTTTAGCTGAAATGTCTTTTCAGTGGATCTTGGCCCATAATTTGGGGAGTTTATATGGGGTTCATCAAAATTTAACAAATTTGTGTTCACTAAATTCGCGAAAATTCAAGGAAAAATTTCATCCCTGCGAATGTTAACACCATACAGTTTTCATGGATTTCAAGGATTAATGTTTAGTGAAAAAACTTAGTTCAAACGTTGATGAAACTAAAAGGATTATGGCAATCGTTACGGGGCAATTATACACCCCTTCTGAGCTGCTGTTTCTGGAAAAACGTATCTAAAATGTACAAGAAAATATGGTCTTTGTTGGGAAATCTCAAAGATAATTTACAGATTGATCTAGAGGTTTGTCAGGGGGCCCTAATTGGTGCAAGGCACTTAGGAGGGCAAAAAAGGTATTTTTTAATGACTACTTTCTATATACCAAGGCACCTTAAGAGTGATCAAGTAAATGTGACATATTTGTCTGTGTTGACAAGTACTGCCCCATACTGTCCCTAATAGCAAGCAAGTAGGTGGTGTGCATGGTGGTGACTGGAAGTGATCTAATGCACTGTGAACAGGGCTATAGAGTTATCTCCCTTCTAACTCTAGAACATGGCGGAGAATCAGGGCACCTGGCAGTATTGATCATATCTTCAGATAACTGCAGCGGAAATATCTGACATTTTGCATATGGTGATGAAAAACAAAGATGAAAACATTTTGACTCTTAAAAGAAATTAGCATAAATGATAAATGCGAGCAAAGATTTTACATCACATTCACAGCAATCTTTCAGCCATTTTCATAACAATACTAAATCATAACATATTGTAAAAACAGCTATCGTTCACTGTAGAAGTTAAAAGTACACAATTTCAATACTCACGCTATTTCTTCTTCCAGTGCGGTCTTGAACAACTTCAGCAGAAGATACTCTTCTCTCTGATTCGACCCGTAGTTAAATAGTGAAAAGATGACAGCCTCCATGAACTTGGTGGTGCGGCTCTGAGGCATCTCGAAGATGAGCTTGGCAAGGTACGTAGGGTTGGTCTGGAGCAGGTAGAACAAGTGCTGGTATGCCTCTAGGCGCTCATGGCTCTCCTTACTCAGTGCCTTCAGACCTTTCATGTACGACTCAGACGAGATGTTCAACTTTCTGTTTTGTTTAACAACATCCTGTGGAAACAAAGACAAGTATGTAAAAATATAACACTCAACACTCAGTAACACTCAAGATAGATAGATAGATAGATAGATAGATAGATAGATAGATAGATAGATAGATAGATAGCTCCAAGGTTACACCACAAGTCACTATTGATTGCATTTCTTTCGGACTATACATGCATTCCTTCTGACTTTAGATGTTTGTATACAGAGAAAGCTTCAGTCAACTTCAATGTTGAATGACCTGATCGCATCTGAATACTTTTGCCAGGACAAAACAATTCCCAATCAGACTTTTGTTCCCAACTCTTGAAACCTACAGCAGGTACCCAGGCAGGGTTGGGTGATAGGGGGTGATAGGGGGTGATAGGGGGTTTGGTACCGCTGTTTCAATTTTGAACTGGTCCCAACACCAGATACAAGACCTGCCTGCAGTGTAATCCTGTTTTTGATGAGAAGACCGATCTTGATGTCCATCTGGTCTAAGTCATGTTCCAGCTGTTGGTTGGACCTGATCTCAGACACCACTTGCTGACGAAGCTTCTGTAACTCTGTAGTGAAAGGGAAATAACTCAGGAGATCATCATCAAAAGACTACAGCTCTGTTTCCGACAACGTCAATACTTCACAGGCTCGTGTACACTACATTCCACATCACCTGCGAATACATGCAGCCACAAGGAGTCGAGACGTGTTTGTAAGCTAAGGAAATGAGGCTGATTAAGATTCATTGTTGTCAAATGAGCCCTACTCTGCACATCAGCTATGTTGGTTGGTTGGTTTGTTGTTTTACGCCGCACTCAGCAATATTCCAGCTATATGATGGCGGTCTGTAAATAATAGAGTCTGGACCAGACAATCCAATGATTAATATCATGAGCATCCATCCACGCAATTGGGATCAATGACATGCATCAACCAAGTCAGGTCAGCCTGACCACCCGATCCTGTTAGTCACCTTTTACGACAAGCATAGTCGCCTTTTACGGCAAGCATTGGTTGCTGAAGACCTAGTCTACCCCGGATCTTCACGGGCCACATCAGCTATGTACAAACCCTATTGGTGCGCCATGTGTGTAGAGTGGGTGGGCGAGGTGAAATGGGGTTTAACATCACGGAGGCGGCCAGGGGATTGAACCACTGACCCTTTACTCTCCGAGCAGATGCTCTATCCACATGGCCACAGAGGCATTCGTAGAGCAGATGAACGCAATATTGCAAGGAAGAAACATGAATGTTCGTTTTATGTAATCTGATTGCTCATTGGTCTGATCAGTCGCTGGCTTCCCTCTCGCTGTAACCAGGCCTTTGATTCATATTGGTTGCAAATAGTGACAACACCACAAAGTGGCCACATGTATTCATGGGTAATGGGGCAACATAGTGCATACAAACTAGTATTTACAATGTTTTCAGGGGTAGATTTAACAACAAATTTGTATGTGGCCCTCAGGGTTTGCTCCTTTTAAAAGTAACTGGCTTACAACTAAATGTCGGAGGCCACGAAGGGGCCGAAACCTGTGGTCGTGTAGCCAGCGAGCGGGACTTGAAAAAGTTTTCCTCACCCCTGATCTGCCTTTTCCTGCACTCTGAGATTAAATCTTGGCTTCCATTTGCCTCATTTCATGGTAATTTACAAGCAAATAAAGATGTTGTTGTACACAACATTACAAAATGGCGTCTGGTTGTCATTGTACCAAGATGATCAAGATATATCTTTCTTTTAGTTAACCATTAATTTCACAAGACCTCATGACCCCTAAATATTTTCTCAGCAAAATTATATGATTAACAAGTAGTGTCCAATTAAAAAATTAAACATACATGGAGAAGGGGTGAAATTTGACTAGCCAGACGGGCAATCTACTTTACGTTCCAGCAGTTAAATCAACCCCTGTGTTTTTTCAGAAACAGGCATGCTTGACGATGTTGTTTCAGAAAAAGGCATGCTTGACAATGTTTGGAACTCAACCATGCACTGTCGCCCCTAAGGAGGTAACATTAGTTAGTTTGACATGAACACAAGTTGTTCCATGCAGTGTGATGACAGCGTGGATCTATCTATAAGTTTCACACAGACGATACTACAGGTTGCCATTGATCTCCATAACAAATGATGTAAACGTGAAAACAAAGATTGAACACAAAGTACATGAAACCAGGAAGTTAAACTTGAAACATCGACAACAGAATTATAACCAAAAGTAGCACCATGGCGCTGTAGCTTACATGGTTCCATATTCAAAATAACAGAAGGAACCACATACGAAAATATTCTGTCAAAGTTAATATTCTGCCATCATGATTGTTATCTTCTTACAAAAGGACAGATGGGATGAAAATGTACAATAGCTTACATCATGTGTTGTATTTCCATACAGAGATAGCCGGGTAAAGTAACACCACAAGTCCATGAACAATCATTTAGAGAAAAAAAATTGAATAAACGGGAGATGTTTACAAGATGGCCAATGTTATTAGTTAAATGATAATAATGATGCCTTCAATATTCTTAGTAATCATATTAAGCTTATGTTTTCTAAGCTTTATGGATTTCGTCTTCAGAAACAGTGTTTTGGTGTTTTTTTAAATGAAGAAAATAACTCCTACATGAATGGATCCAGATCATTGAAGACCGTGAGTGGCGGGAGATTGCAGGCCAAGTTTCCCCACAGTGATTTTAGAAGAGATGTTTGTAGACTATGAATGAAGGACAAACCTCCCCTGACACCAGCTCACTTAGGCTTAAAGCCTAGAAGAGCATTATTGGTAAATGTTAGAAAATTAAGTCTTGAATAAATAGCTATAATGATAATGAAACAACCAATATTCCAAATTTTGGAGATGAAAAAGAAAAATGTTTCAACTATTAATAGTCTATCCTTTTAAAAAAAAAAAAATATATAAATATTAAAATATTTAAAACACACACCAGCAATGTATGACAAAAAAACCATTGCAACTGTATGTACATTACAAATGAGTAGACCAAAAAAATTAAAAAAATAAAAAATAAAACAAAGATACTTGACAACCTTGGGCTGCTACTACTGACCTTCACCTTCTGTCCAAAGCCGCACATTAAACAAGATAGACCATTAACTTGACTTGCTTGGAGCAGTGCCCCAGGGCCTCAGTTCTCACACAGCTTAAAGTCTCTTCATGCAAAACGAGGCTGACACAAACAAGAACCACGATACCAGAACCTATTGGCATGAGCGAAAGGAACAGAAGGCAGCGACATGCCAACTCAGAATAGGCATCCAGAACGTATCGCTTCTTGTGAAGGTGGTTTAATAGGCATCCAGAACATATTGCTTCTTGTGAAGGTGGTTTCATAACAGAAACTGGAATAACACCTGCATACTGGTAAGTTTGGCATTTTGCAGATATTTGCAGATACTATGTTACCAGCTTTACTACACATGGTATGCGAAACACACGTTTATTAGTTTCATTAGAAACAATATGTATCTGCTATTACGCCAAACCTTGGCCCCTTGTATCAACTATTCCGACAGACTTGGCCCAGGTATCTACTATTCTGACAGTCTTGGGTCAAGCAAATCGCAAGAGAATTTGTGATGAAATGTTGCATTCATCACGCTTTGTACCTCACCTCCACTTCTATAATGGGAACAGTTGATGAGTTCTGCATATTCCATGCATGGACTGAAGGAGTGGATACATTGATACAAGTACAGGGACTACAAGTATCAGTTATCTTCCATCACTCATACATTATATGAGGAATGTAAACCATGAATGCATTAAGACCTACCCAGTTCTTCAGCATAATCATTATCACTGGCATCAAGGAGGTGGACAAACTTCCTCACAACAGACAAGGATGGGCTGCTGTCTTGCACTGTAAAACACAATGTTTGTTTAACACCGCACTATTCCAGCTATATTATAGCAAATAATTGAATCTGTACCAGACAGTCCAGTGACAACTCAAGTTTAGTACACGTTCACAGTTGCTAAGTCCACATAGATCATGTTTCATAATATAACAGAATCCATGTTCATAAAAAAATACATAAAACACAGTTTTTGCCTACTAAGAGAATTTCATAATTCCAGCTATATGACAGCGGTCTGTAAATAATCGAGTGTGGACAAGACAATCCGGTGACTTCATGAACATCAATCAACACAATTTGGGATTCGATGACATGCATCAACCAAGTCAGCGATCCTGACCACCCGATCCCGCTAGTCCCCTCTTGTAACAAGTATAGTTGCCTGTTATGGCAAGCATGGGTCGATGAAGACCTATTCTACCCCGGATCTACACAGGTCACGGCAACACAAGGCGAGGATGTGCAACAGTCAGTCAGGAGTCACATGGGGATGGGAGGCAGTGAACAAAGGAGTCATGCTGCAATACACTGCCAGATATATATTTGTTTCACCTTTCAAATATAGATAATGTCTCTGCAGTGTTGATATTCATTACATACATTCTTACATCATATAGATTTATTATACAAAATATGGTGAACAAGATATATGAGCAGTTATCAGTTCCTGATCGGTGACCTATCGAGCCACACTTACTCAGGGCCTTGTAGTCCTGGCGAGCCAGGTTGGACCGGAAGAACGCCTGGATCCTGATGATCTTATCCTCCTGCAACACAACAATAGTCATGACACTCACCATCGGCTCACACGGCGACAGTCATGACACCATCGGCTCACACGACGACAGTCATGACGCCATCGGCTCACACAACAATTGTCTTGGCACTCACCATCAGCCCAGGCAGAGCCACGGAAGCTACACGACTACTGTAGTAGGAGGATCCATACTTAGCATGGTCCTGCTACTGAATATCTATAGGTTGTCAAAACAAAACAATACAGTATGATGTACAACTAGCACAATTCTTAAAAGTTTAATGTTGATTATTATTTACGTGAATTGTAAATCCTGCCTACTCACATTTGATTTAAAGAAGTTGAGTCTGTCCCGGTACTTCTTCCTCTCCCGCCACATCCGTACGTACGACTGAAGCTACAAGAGAACAGGAGTAAGTCTACACTCATGTACTACAGTTATAATCGCAGCAAGAGAACAGGAGTAAGTCTACACTCATGTACTACAGTTATAATCGCAGCAAGAGAACAGGAGTAAGTCTACACTCGTGTACTACAGTTATAATCACAGCAAGAGAACAGGAGTAAGTCTACACTCATGTACTACAGTTATAATCGCAGCAAGAGAACAGCAGTAACTCTACACTCATGTACTACAGTTATAATCGCAGCAAGAGAACAGGAGTAAGTCTACACTCATGTACTACAGTTAAAATCTCAGCAAGAGAACAGGAGTAAGTCTACACTCATGTACTACAGTTATAATCGCAGCAAGAGAACAGCAGTAACTCTACACTCATGTACTACAGTTATAATCGCAGCAAGAGAACAGCAGCAAGTCTACACTCATGTACTACAGTTAAAATCTCAGCAAGAGAACAGGAGTAAGTCTACACTCATGTACTACAGTTATAATCTCAGCAAGAGAACAGGACTAAGTCTACACTCATGTACTACAGTTATAATCTCAGCAAGAGAACAGGAGTAAGTCTACACTCACATACCACTGCTATTCCTGAATGCAATGAAATTTAGTAAGAGGGCCTTACATGCTTATTGAAACAAGCACCTACTTTGATGGCAGCATCTTCGTTGCTGTTGAGATAGTCCAATCGACCCTTGAACTGGCGCCTTTGTTTGCCTCCGCGGAACCAGGACTGAAATTAGGATGACATGTGCTACAAGCAAGATTTGAGAAACCCATAAACTCATAGGAGACACTATGTCAATTCAGCAATGTATTGCCACAATGGCGGGGAGAGTACCTGTATTGCCACAATGGCGGGAAGTGTACCTGTATTGCCACAATGGTGGAAAGTGTACCTGTATTGCCACAATGGTGGGAAGTGTACCTGTATTGCCACAATGGTGGGAAGTGTACCTGTATTGCCACAATGGCGGGAAGTGTACCTGTATTGCCACAATGGTGGGAAGTGTACCTGTATTGCCACAATGGTGGAAAGTGTACCTGTATTGCCACAATGGTGGGAAGTGTACCTGTATTGCCACAATGGTGGGAAGTGTACCTGTATTGCCACAATGGCGGGAAGTGTATCTGTATTGCCACAATGGCGGGAAGTGTACCTGTATTGCCACAATGGTGGGAAGTGTACCTGTATTGCCACAATGGTGGAAAGTGTACCTGTATTGCCACAATGGTGGGAAGTGTACCTGTATTGCCACAATGGTGGGAAGTGTACCTGTATTGCCACAATGGTGGGAAGTGTACCTGTATTGCCACAATGGTGGGAAGTGTACCTGTATTGCCACAATGGCGGGAAGTGTACCTGTATTGCCACAATGGTGGGGAGTGTACCTGTATTGCCACAATGGCTGGCAGCTGTGTCTTCATGAAGTTCTGTCTCTCCTTGTATTTCAGCCTCTGCTGGTGACCTCTCACCATGGCCTGCAGCTTCACGACACGTGGCTCGTTGGCCTTGAACAGCAGCTCCCGGTCATACGCTGCCGTCTGCTCCGATATCACTTTCTGAAAACAGATATCATACAGCTTGGTCAGGCGATATGGGGTTTAACATCACATTCAAGATTATTGCACTTATATAGAGATGTGCATGCATTCATAGAAATGTGTGTATGTGTGTGTGGCTGCCTGTACTGGTCCGAACTAATGACAATTTTATAGTGCTAGCCCACTGACATACCCTGCAAGCAGTTTAACATCCATACCCAACTCAGACACAGTATACTGACTCTGAACCGACCAGTCCTTGTTTCAGCCCCTTAATACCGAGTGCCAGACAGGGCAACAACAAGTACCATCTTTTAAGGTCTTTAGGTATGACGCAGCCGGGGATCAAACCCCCGACCCTTAAGACCATTAAAATGTATAATATTTGGGCTATAACAAGGATCCTTGGACTATTATGCTTAATTTCTAACACTGCATAAATATGTGTCTCGATTTGCTCTAATTCATGCTCCTACGTTGATGTCTACGAGATAAATGTTGTGTCTTCTGAATGTAGAGGTTTCAAATATAGATTCGATGCCTGTAAATTTCATCTGAAACCATATGTGATATCAGTATTATGACGTCATACAGATGGGAAGTCTAAGCATTGTGACGCGGCAGACATGACATCAAAGAAAGTGATAGCATTTCTTTCACTGTTATCAGCAAAACTATGGTTTAACATATATATCAAACTGCTGGCGGACCAATCAGAACACAGGATTTAAAATGTCATGGTAGAATTATCTGTTAATTCAGGTATTTATTTCTTATCATCAAGCCAGAAAGGCCATCAGCTTGCATTATATATTAATAAACATAGAAGTGTATTTTAGAAAGGTTTGATTAACATATGATCTTTATTTCAAGCATGATGTGGTGCTACTGTTTCAATGATGACCTTACCTGAATTTCTTCTTTTGTAAGCAGGCTGTGATCCTTTACCACGCCATCTTGTCGGAACCATTCATACTCCCCAGTGCTGATGTTGTAGAAGAACTTGGACCCATCCCGTGTCCTGTTCATTATCCAGCCACTGCCACACTCGCCTACAACACGACAACATTAACAATGCAAAACATTGTTCCACAAACTGCAAACATGGTATTGGTTATAATCCCTGCCATATCAACAAATATTCATGCAGTCATTAGGAAGGAGGATGAAAGTATTGTCGGATCTGGTTGCGAAATATTGTAATATCGTTATGTGTGCAGCCAGTACACCCACCAGCTTCTGTCTTCTCGGTCTGCAGAGTCTTGAGGCTGCCCATGTAGGTGGGCGTGCAGTCGGGCGTGACACTGTGGAGCCCCACCTCCGAGTTGGTCAGACCAGACTGTAGATGGGCGACGTCTTCAGCCCTGATGGCCTCGTTGATGTTCTTCACGCCCAAGGAAACTGAAGGAGTAATAAAACAATAAATGACTACCGTTTGTCATTTAAGAATATCAGTAAGGATTTGAAATAAGTGACTGAGTGTGGAAGGTTTATCCACGGATATATATAAAAGAGCATAAAGACGAAGGTAGAAAGCGCAAAGATGAAAGTGGAAAGAACGTAAAGATGAAGGTAGAAAGAACATAAAGATGAAGGTTGAAAGAACATAAGATGAAGGTTGAAAGAACGTAGAGATGAAGGTTGAAAGAACGTAAAGACGCAGGTAGAAAGAGTAAAGACGAGGGCAGAAAGAGAGTAAAGACGAGAGTAGAAAGAGAGTAAAGACGAGGGTAGAAAGAGCATAAAGACGAGGGTAGAAAGAGAGTAAAGACGAGGGTAGAAAGAGTGTAAAGACGAGGGTAGAAAGAGTGTAAAGACGAGGGTAGAAAGAGTAAAGACGAGGGTAGAAAGAGTAAAGACGAGGGTAGAAAGAGAGTAAAGACGAGGGTAGAAAGAAGGTAAAGACGAGAGTAGAAAGAGAGTAAAGAAGAGGGTAGAAAGAGAGTAAAGATGAGGGTAGAAAGAGTAAAGATGAGGGTAGAAAGAGCATAAAGACGAGGGTAGAAAGAGAGTAAAGACGAGGGTAGAAAGAGAGTAAAGACGAGGGTAGAAAGAGAGTAAAGACGAGGGTAGAAAGAGTGTAAAGACGAGGGTAGAAAGAAGGTAAAGACGAAGGTAGGAGCAGTGTCAGGAGGTACTCACTCTTGACACCCTCATCTGCATCCTTGTTGGCCTTTTCCACACACAGCTGAATCTCCTCCAACCAAAGCTCCGCATCCTCGTCGTCAGTTGCCTGTAACAGCGTACACAAATACAGCACTTCACAACCAGAGTCAAGTATTTAACAACTGCAATAACTAAATCAAACAGACGAGTTAGACTTGACAATTACCAATAACACTTCCAGTTTTGAGTGAGTGAGTGAGTGAGTTAGTTGGGATTGACAGTGGTAGCTCTGTTATACAGCAGCGGAAAACCAGAAATTGGGCTTCACACATTGTTCCGATGTGGGGCATCAAACCCAGTCCTTTGCTTTAACATTTCACACTACCAGGCCACTACAATCTTCGGAAATCAGACAAATTTGAGCACCAGCTGTGATCTCACCTCTGCCTTCTGTTGCTTCTCCTTGAGGAGCAGGGCCTGATAGTGGTACGCCTGTCGGGCGTCAATGCCACGCAGTTTTGCTGATGGTGTTTGTAGCGCCTCTAGTGTATCCTCTGGCTCCCCTCGTGTGATGGCTTCATTGATCTTGTTGATAGCGAGGATTCCTGCAGTCACACCACATACATACCAATGTCAGTTGAAAACAGTCTACCAAACTAAGGTATATGTCATGAGTGAATCAATGCTGTCCGCAGTCAGCAATATTCCAGCCATATCCAGTCAGCCTGTAAGTCCTGACAGAGCAATCAATCTTGTTTTGATACAATGACACACAAGCGTCCATGCTTCTGACCAGTGTAGTAAATATTTACAACAAGACCACTACTGTGGACTTATTCTGCATCCGAGTCCCCGCAAAGTCAGATACACTGAGAAATTATGGGTTGACCCGATGCAATCAAAGAATTAGTGGTTGAGTATTTTACACTAAGAACACTTACGTTCATATTCCTCCGGCACCTGCTGGTACTATTCCCCTGACTGCTAACAATCTAAAACTTATGTTAATGTTCCTGCTGCACCTGCTGGTACTAATCCCCTGACTGCTATCTAAGACTTACGTCAAGGTTCCTCCTGCACCTGCCGGTACTGTTCCCCTGACTGCTATCTAAGACTTATGTTCATGTTCCTCCTGCACCTGCTGGTACTGTTCCCCTGACTGCTATCTAAGACTTACGTTCATGTTCCTCCTGTACCTGCTGGTGGATGGTCTCCACACACGTTGAGATCTCATGGTGAGTCAGCAGGTCACATGGACTCTGTAATGGTGAACTTTGTCTCAAGCACAAATATGGATTTACAGCAGTGTTCATCATTAACACATGACCGGTAGTTCTCAGGACAGGTGATGTTATGTTCAACAATAGTCGACTCAGCTGATGTCTCCACTTGTGTTTGTGAAGCAAATATGTTTTTCACCTTTCCTCAGAAAATAATTCAAAGGATAATATAAAGATAAAATAATCTTTTCAGAAATCAAAATTACAAATTATCTGTTCCTCGTGAAATAATGTTAAAAAATAAAAATGAAACAAAAGATACTCTGTAGTTCCTAGTAGCTTGTAGTCTATTGTCAATACTTTTCAATACAATTTTCAATACAATTATGGACCTCCTATGGACCAATTTTGAGAACAAGAAAGCAGAGTTATCCCCCTTACCCCAGACTTGCTGTGCCTCTGAGCTGCCAAGCAGTCCTGATATTTCTCCATATTGTGCTCGTCCACCTCCAGAAGGTGGGCGTCTGGCTGGCAGAGGGCGTTGAAGGTGTTCTCAGGACTGCCGGTGTCCACTGCCTGGTTGATCAATGCCACTGCAGTCAGCACTGGGGACAGACGGAGCATAATGAGTCAACATACCTCAGATACACAACTACTGGTATCACAAGTTCCTAGAACTAACTTCGTATTTAATGCAGCAAGTCTGTGTGTCCCTCTCGCTCAGTCGACGAGTGAACATGGCTGTGTAATGTCATGTTGAGTGGCATACATAAATGCTGTAGAAGTCAGAAGAGGTTTTCATAATGTACAGGCATCTATTGGGCATGTACGTCCACATATTTGTTAACATTACAAACTCATCTCATTATAAAGTGTCCCCGTTTACCAGTAATTTAGGAGTAAAATTAGGCTTGCACCGGCAAATAAAGTGCCTTATTAATCTTTGTTGATAAACAAAACATAGGCGATATTCACATAAGTATATTTTGCAAACAAAGTCAGCTTGTCTGTTACCATCAGGATTTTCCCTTGTCTATATTTAGTGCAAGAAAATAACATTTTGCTTATCTTCAAAGTCAAAAACATATTTGTAGTGACTTAGTCTCGAAATATTTTACAAAATGAAGAGAAAATTGTGAATGATGTGTAGACCAGAGGAAGTTACTTCAGAAATGGCATTGAACATGATGTTGAAACATGATGTTTTTTTAATTGTTGAAAGCTGGGACTGACAAAAAATTAGGGTGGACTTGTAATTTGTAGAGTTGCCAGTCCACCAGGACGCCAGCAGGAACACTGTTCACAGGCTGCCAATGAAACCTATACATAGTCTACACGTTCAGTCACAAGCTGAAGCCTGAGATCAGAAAATAATTCTTTGGTCTATAGCAACAGTCCACATGACATTAAAATGTACTGAAAATAATGCCAATAGTCAAGTACAGACGAGGAGACTTGAAACTTTTTGGAAGAGACTGCACCAAGAACCAAGAACTATTTACATTTTCACAACAGGAAGCAGTCAACACTAGGCCATAAATGTTAATTAACAGCACTAATATTTATTTCCCGTCATGATGACCATTCTGTGAAATCGGAACATTAATCTTCCTGATAATCCCATCTCACCTGTGATAGCTGATGCAATCTCATCGTGTTCGAGGTCACCCTGCAAACACATCCATGCAGACATTTAAATAGGGAATGATGTATATCTAAAGATGCAATTAACCAGCTGGGGATATTCTGCAAATTCATATTAGCTCTATCAACAATGAAATGTTCCAATATGTTTAACGAGCAAACATCATATTATACTTCTATACACCACACTTACCCAGATATCTGCTAAAATGAGGTTTATTTGTTTCACCAGTGGATCCGTATGCATTCCAGTTATCATTCTCAACTCCCTGGGGAGTTTACAACCAAAGCTGCCCACAGGCGCCAGTGAGTTTTTACATCAACCTCATATATTGGGTACCCAATTTCTGCTGGCTGAACAGAGGCAAATTTGAACTAAGTCACTTGCCCAGGTTGACACAACATGTTTTGACACATGTTTAGTGTGTATGAACGTATTCATGTTTCCACTATCAGGCAGCCCTTCATGTCTAAAGTAACTCACATCATTCAAACGTCTGACTCATATCAGAAGTTGACTGATTCATATACAGAGCATATCTAAATTTTCAATCGCTGTGATTACTTAATCATTCAATGCCTCCATCTATCTCCTGGTTCTCATGCATGGTTCTAGAGAAACGTGTTTCTGATTCCCAACCTGTTTATCTGTCCTGATGTTCCTGAACTCATCCAGATACAACATGGCCGCCCCCGGGATGACTGGCGGCAGCTGGGCAGACGGGTTCTGTAGGGCCTTCATCAGCAGGGCAGGGTCGTTGCTATTGATGGCGGAGTTGATGGACAGGAGTGCCTGGGATTCTGGGACAGGAGATATTTATGATGAGAATCCCGTCCAAGTGAACACCACAAGCAGACACCCAACACGGATTTGTTACATCAAAATCACATCACTGCCTTTGAGTAGTAAGCAAAGTTCAGAGAGTCGATGATTGAGCCACCGATTGCTTCAGGTGATTAGCTATAACATGTGTATGCTAGCTGTACTCTGGACGGGTTACTACACATACGCATGACATGGTATGTAAGACACGTCTACACGTTTCATATTTTTAGGGGTTCTTATTTTTTTTATGAAATTATATCTAGGCTTGTTCCTGAAGAAAATACATGTGAAACAGCAACCATAGCAGTATTATCAATTTATCAGACAATTGCTTGACATTGTTGTATTGACTTTCAAGTGGCAGGGTTGGATGTCACACAGTTTTTCTTTATTGACTTTATCTGAATACCTTTGTTTCGTTTTCTACGAATACACATCAGTTTTGTTCATGTATAGAATGTACACATCAATCAGTTGTAATAAACTATACATTGTCAATTTTTTACCATTGTTGGCAGATCAGTGAGTGAGTGAGTATTGTTTTACCCTACTGTTAGCAATATTCCAGCAATATCACGGTGGGGGACACTAGAAATGGTCTTCACACATTGTACCCATGTCGGGAATCAAACCCGGGTCTTTGGCGTGACGAGCAAACACTTTAACCACTAGGCAACCCGACCTCAACCGGCAGATCAGTAAATGTATAAAGTAAAGGGGTGCTTCCTTACTCTGGTACTCGGTGTCAGCCTCAAGGTTTGCCTGGTCAATGGCGGCCTGGATCTCATCTTTGTCCAGCACAGACTCCTCCCCGTTGTTGTTGTTCTGAAACAAGGTGGCACATCAACATCACATGTGTATCGCATGGCACATCAACATCACATGGCACATCAACATCGCATGGCTCATCAACATCACATGTGTATCGCATGGCACATCAACATCACATGGCACATCAACATCACATGGCACATCAACATCACATGTGTATCGCATGGCACATCAACATCACATGGCACATCAACATCACATGTGTATCGCATGGCACATCAACATCACATGGCACATCAACATCACATGTGTATCGCATGGCACATCAACATCACATGGCACATCAACATCACATGTGTATCGCATGGCACATCAACATCACATGGCACATCAACATCGCATGGCTCATCAATATCGCATGGCACACCAACATCGCATGGCACGCCAACATCGCATAAAAACATTAATATCGCAGGCACATCAATATTACATACCAGTCACATCACTACCACATATCCTATAGCAGTATATGCCTAAGCTAACACATATTGGAGATGAAACAGCAAGTTAATGTTTTCACATACCTTCTTGAGCTCTGCAGCTTGCCGGAGTTTCTCAATGTAAAACATGATGTTTTCATCTTTGATGTTCTTGAGTCCGAGGTGGGAGGATCTGAGGGCTGCCAGCACCAGGGCAGGGTCAGACTTAAGGAGGGCTTCGTGCAGATGGCCCACAGCTGAGGATGCTGGGAAACAACAATTGTGTATCGTTTACAGCTGGAGCCGTGCCTTGTGAAGATGCACCATATCATACCAAGTACTATTGATTGTGTGACTGGTATCCGGGCAACATGATGTACTTGTCCATTTTAACCTACAGTGATTTCAAAACTGTAATAATAAACTCACACCTATTTTATGAAAGAATATGACAGCTAACAGTTTAGTCTACCATGTATTCTTAGTAATTGGGATGCAATGATATTGAATACTCATTTGTTGATATTGATAACATGCCTGATAACAGTTTCAAGAGGCATGCTAAACGATATTCTACCATGAATTTGGAATTTACTCGATTCTGATTGGTCAATCAGAGGCTATTAAATCACAATAACCCCCCTCTGATTGAAACAGCTGGTTTGACGGCCGCATCACCGCGGAAGCTAATATTCATAGAATAGTACTATTTTCAGTCATTGTCGGTAGGCATATTTAAATAATTATATCTACAATTACAGGTTACAAAATGCACAGATGCGGTTACTACAGTATTCAAAGGATGTGTGGCAATACATTTCATGCAGAAAACACGTTAGAAATCTACAAAGGGAATGTATTTACGTTTTGGAGACAACAGAAAGCTTGGAATTTTGGCGCTTTTCTGTATACGACTGTGACGTCATATCTTTTGCGTCACAATGAGCGATATGACGTCATAATGGTGACATGCGATGTAGAGCGAAAACCTTGCAAAGCTTGCCTTGTTTTCTTTAGGGATGCCCACCGCATGTTAGCTTACCAAGTTGCTGTGCTTATATGCTTTCAATGCCTGTCATATGTTCGAGTGAAGTATTACGGTGTCAACAAACTGCTTGAGTATATACAGCGCCATATTTTGTTCGGTGATTCCGTAATTCAGATCGATAACCCACTCAAAACACTGGATTCATCCCTTGCCGCTTCACTCAGTATGTTTGCTAAAACCAAAGAGTTCGCGTTTTATTTAGTCATGGTAGAATGGAGATAAACATACTGTGTTTTCAATGTAGAGCTAGGTTACCTGTAGATTTAACCCCACTAAATTTAACATTTGAAACCTCACGCTGCGCGTTCGGTTCCAAATTCAATTTAGCGGGGTTAAATCTACAGGTAACCTAGCTCTACATTGAAAACACAGTATGTTTATCTCCTAAATAAGATGATATTTACTGATAGTCAACTACTTTAATGTTTGGGTTATTTAATACTTTGCTTGAAGTGACATTTATCATCTAAAACTGGCTCCCACAGGAGATATCGCTTGGGTGAGATCTACACTGTAGATATCGCTGCAATGAAATTGCATCACAATGCTTTGCAGACCATTGTGACATCACTGGTTACCATGATGTCACAATCAAATGACATTACTAATGGCTCTGCTACTGAAGCTGTTGGCAGTACTTTTTACACTTAAGACACTGCTTATTACGGTCTACAAACTGAAAAAGTTGGAAGAATGATGTTGGATGATAAATAAAATCTCACCCTCGTGTCATTTGATATCAAATATATCAACACTCGTTGATAAAAGTGGAAAAAATCCTTGGCAAGCCTCGGAGTTTTCCCACTTTTATCAACTCGTGATGATATATTTGATATAAAAAGACACGAGGGTGAAATTTTCTATATGTGGGTCATTCAGAACAGTTCATTTATTCATTTTAGATTACAATCAGCGTTACCTCCTTCAACTATCTAACAACTTCAGCAATATGCTGAAGCAAGGAATGGTGGACTTATTTGGCCTTGACATCACATTCCAATAATGCTACAACATTTACATTTCGATCTGTAAAGGTAATACTATTGTAATAGCAACACAATGACTTGCAAATGTTTGCATTAATACTGAATATTGCAATATAGCCTAGTTCCCAGGCCCTAGAGAATAAAGTAAGATTGAATCCAACTCAAGTCTAGAATGATTTGGCAAGTCTAGATTGCCTCAGCTCTGGCTCTGAAATTCAGCAATGTTCTGGTCTCCATTTGGATTTTATTTTCTATTTTCATACATTCTTAAAAAAGAAAACTTTATTTAGGTGACTAAATGTTTATCTATTTGTAAAACTACCACAATACTTAAATGACCAGAGTACCCTCCCCTGATAGGAGACCGGTATGACTGTTCACTCACTGTTGATAGTGTTAATGTTTCCTTGGATCTCTGCGTGTGTCAGTAGTTCGTCGTACACGTCATGCTCAAATTGTCGCTCAGTGTCCATGCTCTGAAATGTTTCATACATCATTTAATACATTCCACAAAACAAAGTTTCATGACCATTATTAGCAATTCTTTAAAGAACTAATCATCAGCAATAGTAGAATGATGTAAAAAAAACTAGTCTATAATAAAAAATAAGTGTTAATGATAATAAAGTGCTGAGCTGAGCGCAAGGCAGGTTAACAACAAGTGCCATGTTCGAATGTCTTTTGGTACGATGTGACCAGGTATCGAACCACTGACCTGCTCTCAGGGCAGTCGCTCTATCCACCAGATCATGGGGTGTTAAGGCATTGCCTCAGTTTCACAAGGCAATGATTACAAGATCTAGGTCTGGACAGGACAAATGGGCAACAGAAAGTGGAACAGAATCTCTCAAAGTCACATCTGACCCACAACTTGTCAAGGGACAAGCCACCATGTAACCCTTCATGTCAGACAGGTGTCGAGAAACCACTGGCCCCACAACCCTCCCTGACAGATCTAGATAGGTGTCTAGGGACTTGTGGTTATACAAGCCTACATGTCAGACAGGTGTCGAGGAACCACTGGCCCCACAACCCTCCCTGACAGACAGGTGTCTAGGGACTTTTGGTTATACAAGCCTTCATGTCAGACAGGTGTCTAGGGACTTGTGGTTATACAAGCCTTCATGTCAGACAGGTGTCTAGGGACTTGTGGTTATACAACCCTCCCTGACAGACAGGTGTCTAGGGACTTTTGGTTATACAAGCCTTCATGTCAGACAGGTGTCTAGGGACTTTTGGTTATACAAGCCTTCATGTAAGACAGGTGTCTAGGGACTTTTGGTTATACAAGCCTTCATGTCAGACAGGTGTCTAGGGACTTGTGGTTATACAAGCCTACATGTCAAACAGAAGTTCTGTAGGTCTAAGGTACCCTGTTCCTGGAGTTCTCCATCTTGGTCTGCTTGGCATCGTACAGTAACTGCTGATAGCTGTCCATGCTGGCAGTGTCCAGGCTGACCAACATGGCGGAGGGGTTCTGCAGGGCCGACATTGTATCTGGGGCATTCTGTTTGTCAATGGCTTCATTGATGGCAATGATGGCAGCGTGCACTGGAAAAACAAACACAACTTTGTGAACAAAGTTTACTTATGCTGAATTTCTCATATCAAATGTAACATGATCCTTTAAGGTAAACACTCAAAAAATATATTTTTTATAAAAGTTGAACTAGAATCTAATCCGCATATTGCAACTTGAATGGCTTACACAGTGTGTTGATTCAAAGCAAGGTATCCACACCAATACAAATCAAGACATAATTTGATCTATAGCGTATTCGACGTAATAAACGCCCAGGGCGCTCTCAAAATTAGAAATAAGGGGTTCTTTTTAGAATATAATTTTGGTGATAAAAAAAACAGAGTTGAAAAATTATAAATTTTGTGGTTTATGCTGACAGCCTGAATGATATAAAAGAAGTATCTGTGCGTATTATACACGATAGATATATTTTCGAGAATTTAATTACCCATAAGGGTGCGTATCATACACCAATAAATAAGTCTTGTGTACATTGATCAATCGGAAGGGGTGACTAATTGGGATTGTTCACTAGCCAATATATTAGTAAATATCGCCGTCGGCTCTTATTAGAGTGGGGTGTTATTATGTCGAATACGGTAAGTACTATTTGAACAGTTGGTCCAGGTTTTTAGCATGAATTTATTAGCGTATTCTGTCAATAAATTGTGGGGTTTGTTGGTTTGCTGGGATATTAAATTTCCATGTCATGGCTGCCAGGAAATAGTTTACTGGTCCTTACAGTAATCATTATTTTAAGGTCATTGATGACTTTTCAACGTTTTTAGTAAATTAGTTTTGAATTTCCTGCCTTAAAAACTATATATACCACAGCATGTCATTATGATGTTGGAGTGAGCATAGTTTTACGCCGCTTTTAGCAATATTCCAGCAATATCAAAACAGGGGAAACCAGAAATGGGCTTCACACAATGTACCTATGTGGGAAATTGAACCCGGGTCATCGGTGTGACGAGCAAACACTTTAACCACTAGGCTAGGAAACCCTGACTAGTGTCTAGGAAGTACAGCATAGGTGAGGTTCTGGCAAGCCAAGGCTCATAATCAATGTGACTGAGATTCGAACCCAGTGTTCACAGGATCATGGAATACCCAAGGGACACAACTCTACACAAACAAATTGCAGCACCTGTTCTGCTGGCCCACACACTCCATCCCTGGTTACAGATAACTCCCGACATGTCATTGTTTCCAGGACAAACACATCCTTTATCAGCTCATCTGCTCATCAGCCCGAATCAGCAGCTGATGTCAGGGATGTTTAATTGATCCTCGCCTGAGCCTCTCTCCTTCACCTTATCTCCTTGCATGCTTCTGGTCATTACAGCTACCGTATTCACCATAACAACCATAGAATACTGACAAAGGGTGGCACTTATTAAAACAAACACAACTTAAATTTGTCGTCAGTGATCAAGCAGCAGAGGACAGAATCAGTTCAAACATTCATGGAATTGAAACGTTTTTGATAATGGTTCCACGGCAGTTACATACTAATTCTTCCTTGCTGGTCCTGTATAGAATCTGTACCATGAACAGGGAGATCAGCGTTAGAAATTGGCACTTGGCCTATAGTCCTTGCCAAACTGCCCAATAGTTAAGTTATCATAAGGACTTGTAGTGTGTGTGATTGAGTGAGGTGGGTTTAACGCCCCTTTTAACATTATTCAAGTTATATCACGGCGTGTCAGCTTAATGTGGGAGGAAAGCCCACAGTGATGCAGGTCTCATACGTTTGCCACTTCGGTGAAACCCACAAGCACAGGTATGGTGCTGACAAACCTAGAAACATAATCGGGACGAACTGAGATTCGAACCCACAATCGTAGGTTTCTGGCGTGCCCAGGGGACACAACTCTGCACAGTGAATCCCGCCGCCTTAGACGATTGGGCCACTGGTGCCCTCCATAAAGACTAGTAGAAAATTGCATTGTTTAAGGATTTTGCTATATGTAATCATCATAAGGACTAGTGGACAAAAAGTGTTAGTTTCTATCGCTGGGAATACAGACTGTCCTGTCAATTTACCAGGCACTTATTGCTTATTTTACAGATTTTCCACAGACTAGTCTAGAAGTTGGTCAGAGGCTTAATACGGTGAATACAGCATAGTGCATCACACCTCATATCTCCCTCTATCCATCACAGACCTCCAGTATGTCCGATTGAAAGAAATAGCTGGACCCTGTTGCTAGACAACGGGATCTTACATCCACATCAAAATTGCTTTAGTATCTTCAACAAAAAAAACACATAGAGTTTCAATAACATACTTAAAAACATCAAAAAAGAAAAACGTGTTATTCACCTATAACACCATTACAAAGCATTAGATTCTTTAGGATTCTGAATCAATACCCCTTCTGAATCCAATCTGCCAAATCACTTTATTCCATCAATTGAAATAACCAAAACGTGAAAACATACATCTCTGTCAACTTGATACTTCTGATTATACACACGCTTCAATAACTGTCAGAAAATGACAGGGTTTCAAAGATAAAAATTTAGTGTGTCATTATTGTGATGCACGAAAACCCATCATTGATGCGATTGCAGAGGCAGCCAGCCGCTGGCAAATGTCGTGTAATTGAACTCAGTGGCGTAATGCAGCAGGTAATGGATTAGCTATTTGTTAGAGGATGCCTGCATCGGGACGAGTCGACCAATTTGGCAGTGCTCGCCTGATAGTTCCTCTAATCTTGTTAACATCATGGGGAAAAACTATCAACACAAGGCCTAACGAACAGGCTTGATAGTTCTGCTGACATTTCTGTCCAGCGTGCAGCTTAATTATTGATTCGTATGCACAGACATGAACACTGTAAAATGGGCGTCAATGATAAACAAATTATGTATATGTACTCCAGACCCATGACAGTCTACTGTAGCATAATTGATTCCCATGTGTTAAAGGGGTTAGTCGGGAATTGCTTCCATTGTCAGTAATTGCTGATTCAGCCCAACAATGTGCTACAACTACGATACATGATGACAGTGACTGACAGACATGTTCCATATGGATCATACACTTCTGTCTTGTAAACACACTGCTTATCAATGGGAATCCCTTGAAAAACAGGATCAATCATTACTTGTTTGCATAACATAAAGAACAGGACCCTGGCCAATACTGCTCCTACATCATGGTCCCGATCCAACATTCATAGAGCTGCCATTTGAAGGAGTCTGACGAGGATACTCTCAGTAAGTGGCAATATATGTAGCACATTTCACATGACAGAGAAAGTGGCATAAACTTTCCACCCCAAATGGGATAAATAGATTGTATGGAAATGCCATTTAAAAGCCACAAAATTCCACAAGAAAAAATATCTACATGAAAAAAAACTTTAAAAATTTACTAGTGCTATGATAGTATTAAGTCACAACATTTCTAAAATTCAAATCCCCACAGAATATAGTATTCAAATAACTTAATTTACAATTCAGAGCGATTATCTACATATAATTCAGATTAATGTAGTCCCTATTAACTCTCTAAAGAGCTCCACCATCCAGTTAGTGACACGCCATCACTCTCTCATGGTCTCTCATGGCCAGTATAGTTGTCCTGTGTTCCTGTCCCCCGGGGCTCTGGCACCTCGGTGGACCCGCCAGTGTGCTCCCCGGCAGGGCTGTCACTTCCATCAGAACCCACATCTTCAAGTGCATGTATTGATTCCTCATTCCCAGGCGCCTCGTGTGATTCAACTGGCATTGCCAGGATTGTCATAGACAAGTTTGTATTTTTTCCAAGTGAAATTGTCCTGTTACTTAGCTGGGAGATAAGTGCTTCCCTCTTCCACGTGAGGGACTGGTGAATAGTGCTTAAACCTGCAGCAGCAATTCTACCACTGCTTGCAACAAATCCTTGGTCCAAACTTTAAGAGTGAAACATAACATTGCTTTCTCCGAACCGATGGCTCCATGCGCTGGCATGCTAAGTATGGATCATTATTAAATGCCCATCAAACAGTACTTATGATATAAGATGGCTACGCCATAAATAAAAAAAACCAATGAAGTACAAAGTGTGGTTTATCTGATGATAAAACATTGTTCTGTCATGACGTCATTTCTGGAGATTTGAACAAGCCCTTCGAACTTCATGACGTAGTATACTGGACGACATGATTTTTGAGAGGGAAGTGTCTTATGAATTGTAGCTGAAGAAGCTGAGAAACGCAGATAAACGCAGTGGCCGAACAATCGCATCCAAAAGTAGGAGATATGACCATCGGTGTTGGGAGAAAAGGTTCAGATAACCGACGTGAGGATTTTGAGAATATGCAGGAAATACCCAACTTAACCCCCATGTTCATAAAATGGAGTTGACCGACATTTCCTAGGTCGGATTGTATTCAGGGAGTCGTCATTATTAAAATACGGGTAATCATTCTAAAAGTTTGTACATTTTACTAACATCCTTAAAGATGCAGTACAAACTGTTGATATCGCATATAAGAAATAAACAACTCGTGGTCGTTGTTTATCGTACAACAAAACAGTGCAGGGAGAAACACTATGGGGCTGCACCTCTCAAGCTTTATTCTCCAAGCAGTGTTTTATCATACGATAAACAACTCTCGCTTGTCATTTCTTTTCTTAAATAAACACAGTGTTTACAGGTGTATATTTCTCTGTTGACTTCATTCAGTCCTATAATCAAACCTCAGAATGCCCCCCACACAGCTGTCTTTCCTCCTCTGTTTAGTGTAGCTGTGTCTGAAGGAAGCCGAGCTGTTTTAAACATGACTAAAGTCACATACTACTACATACAGAATCTAATAGTCAGCAAACTAGTGTTGCAAAAACAGGCCTTCTAAAAGCCAAACGGGACCAACAGAGCCTATGAATATATCCAGTACTTCTTCCTGAGGTTTGTTATAGAATGACATAAATAAAAAGACGAAAAAGAATATCAATTAAGTACTTCATTGAAGGCACTGATTTTTAAAATAATATGACGTCAGTCTGTAATAATCGTGTCTGGACCAGACAATCCAATGATTGATATGAGCATCGATCTACGCAACTGGGATACGATGAAATGCATCAAGGAAGTCTGCGAGCCTGACCACCTGATCCCGTTAGTCACCTCTTACGACAAGCATAGTCCTACGACAGCATGGGTTGCTGAAGACCTATTCTACCCCAGATCTTCACAGGTGTCTAAGAAGTGAATACTTGAAACACAAATGGCATGAAAACCCAACTCTGCATTAATGTACTGAGCTGCAATCTTCACACAATATCTGTACTGGCAAAAGTATTTATATATGAAAATATAATTCAATGTTATTATGTGCCATCGTCCTCCTGTATGTAAAAAAAACTACCGTATTGGGGTAATAAGCGCCCAGGGCGCTCTCAAAATTAGAAATAGGGGGCTCTTAGAATATTAGCGTTTCCGTGGTTTATGCTGACAGCCTGAAATGTTTATGTACGACAGATATATTTATCCAGAATTTAATTGCCCATAATTAAGGGCACATAATTAACACACGAGTGCGCATTATAAGCGAATAAATGAGTCTTGTGTACATTGATCAATCGGAAGGGGTGCTAATTGGGATTGTTCACGAGCCAATATATTAGCACATATTGCCATAGGCGCTTATTAGAGCGGGGCGCTTATTACGTCGAATACGGTATACTACTACCAACATAGTCTTGCTTGACAACAGTATCAGGATCTATACCAAAACATCGCTATTACAGTATAATAGAGAAGTTGTTATCCATAGATAGTGTCTACTTTGTACGATGAAGTTTGTCTATAAACATTTATCTTCTTAGTTATCCATCAACTTCCAACAAATGCCTCTCAAACAATACTCCCAATATAGTAACAATGCATCCTTTGTCTCCTGGATCCACTTCGAGTATCAGTTGTCCTACAATGTCCACCCAGCAATACTCTGAACATGTAATTTGGGTTCTTGTTGAGCTAGGATGCAGGATTCTGTATCCAGAAATAGCCATGTGCATATAAACTGGCAACACATAACCAAACTATCATATTCTTCTTATTAATTTAAGACATGTCAATAAAAGATTTTTCATCGGAATCTATCAAAATAAGTGACTCAGTTAGTATCATTAAAGTACATTTGAAACATCAATATTCCCAAGACAAGAGGAACCATATTCAATATCTCTTGTGTACTCTGTCTATATACATTATATCTGCTGAGTGTATTGCACTCCTGTGAGCATGTAAAACAATAACAACCACCATTGGGCCCCACCCAGCTGCATAGCAACAGCACCGCCCCCACAATGACAAGTATTTTACAATCATTTCATCACTTGGATGATAAACATCATATGCACTATCCCATCAAAATGCCTATTCTTCAGGTTTCAGATAATCTGTTACTTTCTTTGCTTTTTCACTGAAATCCGTACCGCTGTAATACAGCTCAACAATTGCCAATGATGTAACTTCCATGTATCAATATTTGGTGTTTTTTTTTCTGTTGTTGTTTAACACCACACTCAGCAATATTTCAGCTATATGACGGCAAACTTTAAATAATCAAGTCTGGACCAGACAATCCAGTGATTGACATCATGAGCATCGATCAACGCAATTGGGTTCGATGACATGCATCAACCAAGTCAGCGAGCCTGACCACCCGATCCCGTTAGTCACCTCTTACGTCAAGCATACATTGTATCCTGATACCGATACTGTCAGAGGTTTACTCTGTAAAAAGCTGTGTCGGTGTTGGTGTTATGATCAATGAGCAAAAGATGTAAGAACTCCAATAGTGGTGTGCAAGTCTCAAGGAGAAATACGGAAAATCATTAAATTAATCAAAGCATGAAACTAACGAGAAACAAGAGAGTGACCTTGACCAGCGTAAAGTGACACATTCTTATCTTGGCATACTGTCTGGTCGTTAATTAGGTTCGCTGCACATACTGGAAACAATGACTGTCCTGTTTCATTCACAAAACATTCAACAAACAATGTAATTTAGCGCTTGACTAAGTGTTTCTCACTGGGGACCATCACAAGCTGCGCCAGGGTTACAGTGAACCAAACAGGTATGGCAGTAAAATGCTGGCTGCCTTTGTTCTTGGCAATCATCACAAAATACATGTTACTTTTTTTTATGGATAGCAACTTCTCTTATTGATGAAGGAACAACAAGCAGCTTGTAAACATTGTAAAAAGAATAAAAGAAGTTGCTATCCATAAAAAAGTGTCATGTATTCATGTTCTCCCAACTTCCAAATGCCTATCAAAGACTTCAATCATGACAAACACTGCTCATGGACACAGTGAAGATGTCCGATACAGTTACAGCTGAGTTGGTGATGCTTGATGAATACATCACTTGCATATTATTCTCAACAGATATCTCAAACTCGTTCGAAAACACTTGGAACATTTGCAGTCTCCGTTGGCTTATCTGACCTCGCTCACGTGATGATGCTTTATTTGGCATTTCCTGACACTCATTTCATGAAATCTGGATCGCATGTCAAGCGGGAGAAGTTTCGGAGAAAGGAAAACACTGTTATTTGACGTATAGTAGTTGTTTATAACATATTGTGGTGGTCAACATTCTTGGTGTTAAGTGATTAGGGGATAGCGTTCGATTTTGAAGGTAGGGCTACTTGCAATAATTCATGATGCATTTGAAACAAGGAATCAGTACTTTCATTAATTTGACAAGACAGCAATTTCATGATTTACAGAACATAGTTTCATAAGCCAAAATTACAATCACAATTAACTTTTCTGGATGGGAACAAACTGACAAAAAACCATCAAAATCAAGAATTCTTACAATTTGTCGAATTGTTCGGTATGTAGATGAAATGTTCTTATGAAAGACATACTTCTGCTACAATAAACACATCAGTGATTTCAACATCCATTTCACAAAGTCAGCCAATGTTACATTTCTTTTGGAAGGGCTACCATTAAGTCATTACTTATCACAAACTTCTGATCATGTAACTACCAAACATTGATTTTGTGATTGTGTCTCAAGTTGTGCCTTGATTCCCGTCTTCAGACCTGATACTAATTTCCTGCAGACTGCCTTGACTGAGATACTAATGGACATTGATTGCTCATACAGTCAGGGTCTGTGGAACTGTTCCCGCTCTGTGATTACCACCATCTTTTGTCATAATTCTCCATCAAGCAACTGCTATATACAACCCATTACCATCACACCCCATCACACAAACCAGTGAACATCAATCAAATGAATAGGGTGCTTTCAACAAGAATATGTTCACAGCATCAGCGTGGGGTTCCTGGTAGGTATTGACTTATTTGTGCATTGATACAGACAGGGTAAAATGTCTTATCGGGATATATACATATACTGGTATGGAACCGAGAGAAAAGTCAACACAGATAGGGAACAGATACAAAAAATAGGATATACCATTTTGGAAAAGTGTTGCCCCTGACAACCAACATGCAAGATATTATTATATATTCACCATACTAAGCGTGCTACACTAACAAAAACGTCTTTGACCAACTTCTTGACCAGTCTGTAATTTCTATTTTCATCAAGCGCCCCCAAATGAGACTGAACATTTACATGACAATTAATATTTTCTTGTGTATATCGCAGATATTAACAGAAAACAGCAGCGTAGAAGGGGAATAAAACTGCCTGGTAACTATTACTGAAAACATTAGTTTCATTGATGTTTGAACTGAGTGAGTGAGTATGGTTTTATGCCGCTTTTAGCAATATTCCAGCAATATCACGGCGGGGGACACCAGAAATGGGCTTCACACATTGTACCCATGTCGGGAATCAAACCCGGGTCTTCGGCATGACAAGCTAACGCTTTAACCACTAGGCTACCCGACCGCCCCATGTTTGAACTGAGTTTCTCCACTAATTCATGATGTCTGACAAAGTTAACTTGTGAATGGTTATAATAAGCGCCCAGATAACTTATTATTATTATGGCAAATACTGTAACACAAGTAGTTGGTAAAACCATGTGTATTTGGAATCTGGAAGTCTTGTTATTTTTATAAAACACCTCATGATTTTTGTACATCTACATGTTTACAGGCTTCAAAACTGGACACACTAGACTGGGAAGACTATAAGTCGTGCATGAATATTGATCACCACCCGTCAACAATACCAGATATATCACGACGACCTGTACATGATCCTGTCTGGGTCGGACAAACCAGTGATTGACAGCATGACCAACAACCAATACGGGCAAGAGGATGCCCCACAATCAACCGAGTGTCCCCTAAATCAGTGACAAGAAAAGACTACAGACGACCAATTCAATCCAAAAGTCCCCACATAAGAAAACCGTTTAAGCACTAAAGCCATTACACAGTAAATATATTCATAAAGGACAGTCACCCTAGCTGTCAATTTTATAACACGATAGTTTATCCATGTTTGTAAAGAATAAAAATGCTCCTCTAAAATCCTGCTCTTGCCACTAAACCCATCTCATGGGGAACCAAATCAATACATTTGAACAGGTTTAGCAATGAAATCGGAAATGTGACGACGATGTGTCAGTCAATCCTAGTGATTGCCAGTCAAGAGTACACACCCCCTGCAGTGTAAATCAATACCTAAAACAATATTTGCAATACACTGTAAATGATAAAAATCATAATTGAGTGTCTTCTTTGAATCCTGGTATGTTTAAACGACTGAAAAGTCTTATCTAAATTGCACAAAGATTTGAATTGCTCAAAGAACCCACTACTTGTGCCATGTCACTGTACTCCACAACGCAAAGCATGATCTGGATATCCCTGTTAATCAAAATACATGGAGAAAGGGATAATATAGTAAATGGAGTACCTCAGCATCCTCATCACTTATTATAGAGGCATGTACCTATTGTTCTCCAATATTCCAGCTACATGACAGCGGTCTGTAAACAATCAAGTCTGGACCAGACAATCCTGTGATTAACATCATGAACATCGATCTACACAATTGTGACATGACATGGATAAACCAAGTCAGTGAGCCTGACCACCCATAAGTCGCATCTTACGACAAGCATAGTCGCCTTTTTAGGCAAGCAAGGCATCTGATGGTATGGTTTAGTATCCTGATGAGATTTACTTTCTTCAGAGGCAGAAAGACAGGAGAGCCCTTGAGGGCTTTTGCTTTAGCAATTTAATCAAGGGCCTCTTTAAATCCTTCCTTCTTAAGAATAATGATAAGGACTCCTTGATTGTCACCGTTTATGAACACTGCATTTTTAAACACGCTTTATTTGAAATGAAATCCATTTGCTATCCATCACACAGCTGCACTCAGTGCCATTTCCTACAAACAGATTACAGTGTTGTAAGCAGAAAATTTCATGATTACAGCAAATGTAATTTTCTCCTTGATTCATCAAAAAGTCTGTATAGAGATCAATGTCACCACGTGAGTATGGAAGTGGATTTATAATAAACATGCCTGACATTTATGGTACACAGCCTCTGCACTTGAAACGAGGAACCTGTCGTCGATGTCTGTCAGGTCAGCGTGACAGACGAGGCAGACAGGCCATCAATAACGCCTACAGCCTGTCAATCTCTTGGGATATCTTGTTCATTTACTGCCAAGTAAACAGGTTCAAGAAACGAGTAAATCACGCCTACATTTCAGCCACATGTGTCTCCAGAGCAGGTCATGGAAAACACATTGCTCGTTTTAATTAATTGTAGGTGGTAAGGACGAGGGCTCCTGAAGATCTAAAGACACCCTGCACCTCTCTGGATCTAAGGACACCCTGCATCTAATTGGATCTAAGGACACTTCACTGGATCAAAGGACACCATGCATCTAATTGGATCTAAGGACACTTCACTGGATCCAAGGATACCCTGCATCTCAAACAATCTTAAGACACTTCACTGGATCTGGGGACACTTCACTGGATCTGAGGACAACCTGCATCTCAATGATCTAAGGACACTTCACTGGATCTGATGACAGCATGCATCTAATTGGATCTAAGGACACTTCACTGGATCGAAAGACAACCTGCATCTGAATGGATCTAAGGACACTTCACTGGATCTAAGGACACCCTGCATCTCATTGGATCTAAAGACACTTTACTGGATCTAAGGACACCCTGCATCTAATTGGATCTAAGGACACTTCACTGGATCAAAGGACACCATGCATCTAATTGGATCTAAGGACACTTCACTGGATCCAAGGACACCCTGCATCTCAAACAATCTAAGGACACTTCACTGGATCTAGGGACACCTTGCATCTCATTGGATCTAAGGACACTTCACTGGATATAAGGACACCCTGCATCTAAATAGATCTAAAGACACTTCACTGGATCTAAGGACACCCTGCATCTAAATGGATTTAAGGACACTTCACTGGATCTAAGGACACCCTGGATCTCATTGGATCTAAAGACACTTCACTGGATCTAAGGACACCCTGCATCTCATTGGATCTAAGGACACTTCACTGGATATAAGGACACCATGCAACAAATTGGATCTAAGGACATGTAACTGGATCTAAGAACACCCTGCATCTCAAAGGATCTAAGGACGCTTTACTGGATCTAAGAACACCCTGCATCTCAAAGGATCTAAGGACACTTTACTGGATCTAAGGACACCCTGCATCTCAAAGGATCTAAAGACACTTCACTGGATCTAAGGACACCCTGCACCTCATGGGATCTAAGGACACCCTGCACCTCAATGCATGGCACAGGCTTGGCAGCTAAACAAAACAAAACTGTCAAGGCTGCCACTTAATGAAATTCATCCACTGTGAAAAAGCACATTAACCTTTAGCCTGTTGAATTGTTTTAACGCTTCTTACCTCTGCCTGATAGAAAAATTCACATTTTCATATAAAAATATCCTGACATTTTCAAACATACAGAGGTTAAGACGAAAGCGAACATAAAACTTTGTAAATTTTCTTGAACTTACCTGAATTACGTGATTGAATGTGTGATGCGTTTCATATTAGGAACCTGTTCAATCGTTAAATTTGTGCAAATTAATTTCAATAATCATACCTCTGAAATGGTAGTTTTAACTGGGCATAGATTCACATTTAATTTATCAGCAAACAACAACGGAACGGTAAATTATGAACATTTCATTACATTTTTTATGCAAATGTTAATTTTCGAGGTCATGATGTCAGTTGCAGAAATGAGTATATAAGGGTTAACCTAACGTATCATGTCATAAAACTTTCTGGATATAACAAACAAGTTTTAAATATTCACCAATCCTAATTTCAGGTGTTTTGGTTGAATATTTTCGCCATACAAAAGTACAAATCCTGTGTCGTAATGCTTGCAGACATATACGAAAATCAAATATGGTGCGCTTATTGCTTATTAGATCTGAGGTATTTATTACGATGTAGGCATCAATGGGTTTTCTTTGAACATCTTCAAAATTCCTGTGAACCTTAAATGGTTTGTTTACGTTTTGCAAATAACTTGAAGTTCTAAAAATCATGAAATGATCGACAAGTTGTCATCATAGTTACTTGTGGAGTGTGCTTTACCAATGTACTTTATGTTGTGTCTGTCCAAACAACTTTGCAGCGATGTTTACTTGACTGAATGATGGAAGTATGTGTCGTTTTCCAGTTGGGGAGTAGCCAATTCTTTGAATGAGAATTCCCGTTCTTATTATACGGTTGAATTTTAATGACATATTCTCTCTAAATCCAGGTTGTGACTCGATATATGCAAACTTCAGTATAATTTCATGGTTGATCATATTTTCAATAGTTTTTTTATACAGCCACATCGCCACCACAATGTTTTGGAACATCACCTGTGCATGTTGCACTGATGCCAAACTGCTGCCATTTTCAATGAGCCATACTTTTGAAAAGTAGCGGTAATTTTTAATCTACGACATCCCGATGAAAAATCCATCAAATGTAGATAATTTGGTATCATTGTAAAGCTGTCAATCGGAATATGTCGTTAGTTCTGACTTCTAAAACAATGGTAATTGACATACCTCTGACAAATATGGGCATGGAACTTTCCAGTTGGAAGGTGTAAATACAACATAACTTTTGCATTGGTTTCATTACCAACTTCCAACTTTTTTTATGTTTCTTATTCCCTTGCTGATGTTTGTCACTGACAGAAGGTAGTCCAACATGAACTGGGACTAGTTGTCTCCAGTTGGTCAACATGAACTGGGACTTGTTGTCTCCAGTTGATCAACATGAACTGGGACTAGTTGTCTCCAGTTGGTCAACATGAACTGGGACTAGTTGTCTCCAGTTGGTCAATATGAACTGGGACTAGTTGTCTGCCCTTGGTCTGCTTCTTCAAGGGCAGCCTCAGGACTCCACTGAATGGACACAGACTACTAGCCCCAAGATGTGTATGTAGTGATAATATCCTGTGAACAAGTAGTGTGGTGATTGTTAAGGAGAGTGAGTGTATTTGGTTTTACGCCGCTTTTAGCAATATTCCAGCAATATCACGGCAGGGGACACCAGAAATGGGCTTGTTAGGTAGAGTGAAAGAGAGGTGGTTAGGGCTACTTACATGCTGCCTCGTCCACCGATAACTGCAATACAAACACAATCAGCTGATCAGAGGACATGTCTAAGTGGAGCCAAGTTGTCTAGGAGGTACCTCACACTTCCCACCACACACAACCTAAAGGGGTATTACTGGCAAGACTCTCCGTGACCGATAGATGGGGGAAGATCATGTACGCCAAATAGCAGGATGGTGACAATTTCAAGAAGCGTAGATTTGATTGCATAACAATTTGATGACATGGAATTGATTAGAATGATCAGATTGAATTATCATTGACACTTTCAAGGATTTCTGTGACATTGATGTAGATAATCACCTCATTGGCCAGGATGCCACCGATCTTGCTGAATGCCGGCATCTGGATCCCATACTTCTCCAGCTCCCGCCTCATGGCGCTTATCTCCTCCTCTGAAACATACAGACCATGTTGGAAGCTGGTGACACACTCAAGTTCATCACACTTTCACAGTTGCTAAGTCCACATAAGCATGTTTCATAATTTATTGAAATACATGATCATAAAATATACAAAAACACAGTTTGGGGTTAAAACGAGAATGTTTAAATTCATATACTACACACAAAAAAGTTAAAGGACTACATTAATTTTTCTCAAATATGCTATAATGCCGGCAGGTCACAATAGCCCGGGTATAATGCCATGAGCTCACAGTAACTGTGCTATAATGCCATGAGGTCACAGTAACCCTGATATAAAGCCATGAGGTCACAATAACCCTGCTATAATGCCATGAGGTCACAATAACCCTGCTATAATGCCATGAGGTCACAATAACCCTGCTATAATGCCATGAGGTCACAGTAACCCTGCTATAATGCCATGAGGTCACAGTAACTCTACAATAATGTCATTACACAGTAACTCTGCTATACTGTCATGAGATCACAGTAACTCTGCTATAATGCCATGGGGTCACAATAACTGCTATAATGCCATGAGGTCACAGTTACTGCTATAATGCCATGAGGTCATAGTATCTCTGCTATAATGCCACAGTAACTCTGCTATAATGACATGAGGTCACATACATAACAGTAACATGTGTTCTACAAAGACATATGGCCATATTCAATTACTCCTTATAATGTGGCCTGGCCACATTCAATAGCTCCTAAAGCTACCATGTGGCCAATTCCACATCTCCATTACGCCAGATGGCCACAGTCAATACATAATTAATTAATAACTTCCATCATAATAATAATGCTGCAAGCTTATATGCTATCATAACACTACCGCAATCTCATTCAATAATTTTACTGAAATCCCATTTAATTAACAAAGTTGCATTATGAGACATGCTGTCTAAATGGCCGCCAAATCCATTCTCGCCACGTGAAGATGTGATTTCACTCTTACATGTAAGCATTGTTTGTGTTAATCTTATCAGCACACAAAACAACAAAGAAGTGACACAAAGTAGCAAGGCTAAGCAATAATTCTTCTCTTTTTTTGCACCACAATACATGCTTAAACCGCTGTCATGTGTGTCATACAAAGGTCCCTCTATCTTTGTGAAGGAACCAATGTTTTTCATGTACTAAATCTCTTTAAGTGCTGAGCCTGGCAGGGATCAGCGTGTGAAGGAGATTACAAGCGCACTTCCTTGAAGATTACAATTAAGAATTGACTTCCCAAGTTTTTTGTGCGTTTTTTTTAATGGAAGTAAAAACTTTAAAACCTGTGCGCATGCTGGGCAACCTGACAGTCGATTAACGCAAAACGTGCAGAGCAGATTTTACGTTTATTACTTCATAAACACAAAACATATTGAAGTCAATTCTTCAAAACAAATGCGTCAACAATAATAACTTCACATACTGCTTATTTAATCATTAAAATTGAAAAACTGTTGACAACAGTATGGAATCAGTGACACCATTTTACACAAGCCCCACCCATTATATTGTCATCCAATCAGGAAACAGTCGTCTGTTGGTGGACATGGCCCATCTTTCTTTCGGTTTAGGTAAACAGACACACACGAAACTGCTTGGTTAGGCTATCAAATGCCACAGAAACACTTGCAATTGTTTATTCAGGTCAGTTTTCTGAGGCCACAATAAATGAATTATTAGATTTTCATCCAAAAGAATTGATTAATCATTTTATAAAAGGCATCTGTGTACATTAACTCATTCAACACCAGGCAACCAGAAGCATTTACTTCTGTGACACCGAGTTCCCTGACACTTGTGTGACAGATGAAGCCCACATTAATAAAGGAAAATATCTGCTTGTAAAACATCTTTGCTACTACATGTTAGACACCATTTAAAAGGTCTAATCCTATTGTTTATAAATGAAAGTTATGTTTGTCACATTATTTAATTAAAGCATTTACAACTCAATTAAGTTTGTTCATGAATATAAAATGTAAGCTAACACATTCATAATGTCCAGATTAAGCTCCAAGGAAGTGAAACTTTGACGATTTTCGGCAAATATAAGATATCATAATATCCATCTACCTATTTCTTCTTCTTTTTTATTATTGAATTGTAAATATTATCTGTCATCACCCATTACCCGATAACAGTGGCTTTCCGCTCAGTAAAAGGAGAAAATACAGAGGAATACCTCCGTCTTTCAAGGCTTTAAATGAATAACGAGTCATCTCGAGTTGCTTGATGTTTGGCATCATTAGGAAGCTTATGCATTCATTTATAGGACAGGAAGAATTACAGCAATGGTTACTGTCCTTGAGTATGAAAATTTACAGATTTAGGCAAAAGGTTTTGGTCAAATCATGTTATTCCTATAATCCTGTGACCTATATTGAAAACTGGAACTTTGTAGATGTATCGTGCCAGGTTATGAGCTGTGGCAGAGATTTCTCATGCATATATTTTGGTATTAAACGTGTCTGAGCCAAGAAATCGAGGCGGTGAGAGCCAGGATGTCATTTGACTTGCATTACACATTCACAAAAAAAAAGATGGAAATAATAACTTGAAGTAAGTTTGACAAATTGAAGATATTTTTATTAATTTTATTTATTACTTTATATAATTTATTTAAAGATTTGCTTAAATGTCTTAAATTTGCTCTTTGACATGTTTGATATTGACCCGCTGTTGAAGTGTGTGTGTGAAAAGTATTTTTTTAATACCTTTCCAGGAAATAGTGAACAAATTTTTCATCTTTTGATAAAATATGATAAATTTCAGATATTGTGAAATGTCATAAATGAATCATAGACAGGTTAAAAAAATTTAAATACTATTTTGCTGTGGCTACAGCTTGGCCGGTCTACCGCCCTGCAGTGTCTAGGGAGTCATGCCTTGGTTGGTGTACCGGCCTGCGGTGTTGAAAGAGTTAACTTATAGCTTAACCTGCAACAAATATATTTTAATGCTTATTTGTACACACCTGTGAAGTTTATTTTTCCGTAGAGATCTTGTATCTGTGGGGCCAGCCCAAGCTTGAATAGGTATAAACTGAAACAGAAGCCAGACAAGGGTTACACATGAAGTCAGCACACACCATTATCTTGTGGTCGTCTGACAATTATAATTAATTTGTTTGTTTGTTGTTAATGCCTCACTCAGCAATATTCCAGCTATATGACGGCAGTCTGTAAATAATCAAGTCTGGACCAGACAATCCAGTGATTGACATCATGAGAATCGATCCACACACTTGGGATACGATGACATGCATCAATCAAGTCAGCGAGCCTGACCACCCAGTCCCCTTAGTTGCCTATTACGGCAAGCATAGTTGCCGTTTACAGCAAGCTACTGAAGGCCTATTCTACCCCAGATCTTAACAGGTATTAATACTTCACAGTATACCGATATACTGCAATACGCTTTTTAAATATTTGTAATATTATGTTCACAAAAATTCATCCACAATTCACGTTTCCCTTCGAAATTGATTGACAAAAGGGGGAAATGAGGAATGAGTTTTCCCACAGGATTATCTCCCCTGTATCTATGACAACACAGCCCACTTATAGTTTTTGATTGGCCTCTAGAAGCTGCAGCTTAGTCACAGTAAACAATCAGTGAGTGAGTGAGTTGGCTTTACAGTCACGAGGAACAGTATTTCAGGGATATCATCTTGTGTGGCTTCATGTGGGAAGAATGGCAAAGGGACTTAGCTCAGAGACGGGAAGCTAAGACAACCAACAGATTCGACCCGGCTAATTCTGCACAGCCTACGGCTGGGACCTTCACTACAGGGCCACCTTGGCCACTGATACAATGTGGCTAAAATACTGCCGATGTGACTTTAAATATTAACTCCCTCACCACTGATACAACAGGGGTAGATTTAACAACAAATTTGTTTGTAGCCAGCAGGGCTTGCTCCTTTCAAACGTTACTGGTCCTTCTCCAAACTAACTGTCCCAAGACTAAGGTACCCAGTGGCTCCAAATATTTTAGAACTCCTCACCCCTAAATAACATTTCCTGCACTGAGAATATATCTTGGCTTCCATTTGCCTCATTTTGTGGCGATTTCATGAGCAAGTAAAGATGATGTTGTACAGAACATTACAAAATGGCTGCTGATTGTGTCATACTATGGAGATGATTTTTCAATTAACCATTCACACGACCTGATCCCCCTTAAACTTTATCTCATCAAAATAACATGATTCACGGGCAGTGTCCAATTAAAAACATTAAACATACACAGAAAAGGGGTGAAATTTTGACAAGCCAGATGGGTCATCTACTTTAGGTTTCAGCAAGCCTTTCGTAATTTTAACTAGCCCCGGGCCAACAGGTCAGCAGTTAAATTGAACCCTGTACAATGCTATGAATGCCAGCACCTTTGCCATGCCTTAGTGTAGAGTCAAGATATTGGATTCAACTTCCATTCTATTTATGTGCAACTTCCAAGTCAGCAAGAAACCTCAAATGGTGTGTATGAAGTATACAGTGAGTGAGTGAGTTGGGTTTAACGCCCCTTTTAACATTATTCCAGTTATATCACGGTGTGTCAGCTTAATGTGGGAGGAAAGCCCGAAGTGACGCAGGTCTTAGACTTTTACTACTTCGGTGAAACCTATGAGCACGGGTATGGTGCTGACAAACCTAGAAACATAAATGGGGCGAACTGGGATTCGAATCCACAATCATAGGTTTCTTGCATGCCCAAGGGATGCAACTCTGCACAGCGAATCACGGCGCCTCAGACGACTGGGCCACCGTGCCCCCTAAAGTATACAGAAGTTGACACACAAATAGCATGTGTCCCTATGATCCACCAACTAAGTGCTTATCAAATATACATAAAAAGTCAATGCCAGAAAAAAAACTGTATAATAATACAAGTACAAACAAATAAGTTCCTTCAAGATTTAACAAAGATAGTATGACATGAGAAGCCTACTTCAACTAGCAACTGAGAGACTCTGTGCTGCTTGGCATGGCTATGACCAACTCACCTCAGTGCATGTATACAGTAGACAGCTCGTGGCATGTTTTTTCTGTCATAAATATCTGTTGTTTCTGGATAAAATATCTGCAAAAATCAATGATTGTGTTATGACTGATCCATCGTGATCAACACTGTGTGGGATCACATTTACATGGTGGCATGGGCAACAAACATACATGAAATACAGTATTGTTATCATCAGGTATCAGGCATCACTCACAATATAAAATCTTAAATCCACGTTTTTAAAAACCCTAACAAATGCAGATAACCAAATGGAATAGTTTCAATAAGGTAAAGTTTATTTAAGCCTTTATTTAAGAAATATTGCACTTTCTGAATGCTATCAGCATTAGAGCTGTACACTGAGTGAGTGAGTGAGTGAGTGAGTGAGTGAGTGAGTGAGTGAGTGAGTGAAATGGGTTTTACACACCATCTGCACTAACAGAATAGAATCACTAAATATACCATCCACTTTTCACCTCATCTTTCAATTCCCAAAGTGTAACGTCTTAAAACCAACAATGGGTAATTATCTTTGTTCTGCCTGGCAGGATAGTTGGAAAAGTGACATTTCCACAGGGTTGTTGTATTTACCTGTGGTAGTCCGATCTCGGTCATGGCAGCAAACCAATGGTTGATGTTGTCTGTGTGTCGGAAGTGGAGACCCTTCGCCTGCAAACGTAAGACAAGTCAGGAATCTAGTGCCGAAACTGTCACATGTATACATCTACAGTCTGCTGTCTAAACCAGCCTGAGGTCCCCTGGGTAAGACAAGCTGAACATACGGAACATACTGAACATGATGAACATTGATGAACATTGATGAACATGCTTGGGGATTACATCAAAACAAGAGCTCCCACAGGGAAATTGAGAATAGGATGCAGGGAATCTCTACTGAACTGGAACACCCACAGACAAGAAACGTGGGTAGCTGGGTTTTGTCTTAGACTATTTTTTTTTCTAGTCTCTTAAGTCCTACACATCTTACAAATAAACCACTGCTCACTTTTTGTTCATGCCATTGGACATGTACTTAATGTGCATGTGGGAAGGTATAGTTATTGTGAAGGTATAAGAATTATTCGCTGAGTGTTTTCCCATATCATATTATATCATATATTAGGAATGAAAACTTGTATTATACAAGTCTTTGGCAAGCATAATACATGTACTTTATTATTCTAATATGTGATATTTATGATACAGGAACACGCCCGGCGAATAATCTCTTTATCATTTGTCATTCTTGCAATAATCAATGCTTTAGTCAATAATTTCTCCATTGAAGTAACTTTAGACACTGTATATGAAAACAGTGTTGGAGGGAACAGCCCCTTTATCAAACTGTATCAAATGATTTGCTGGTGTGTTTGTCTACATAATCACATACACCCCCGTAAACCCCTATCTGCCATATTGGGAACATTGCTTTAATTGAGCAAGCAGACATGCATCCATGTATAAGGCAGTGTTTGAAATAACTTAAAACCCAACTGGACAGTTAGGCTGATGACCAATAAATGTTGCCTGCCCATCTTCAAAGTTACCTGCCTGCATTATTAGACGTTATAGATATTGAAAGTCACGAAAAATAAGAGACAAATCGTGTCTTGATTCAGTTGAAATAATGCAAACAATTAATTGAGAATCTACAAGGAGTTATAATAAAACTGAATACGTAAGTAGTCTTCAAATTATCTGCTAGACAGTCGGGCAGGTGGAGGAAAATTTCAGGCAGCCAAATTGAAAGTTACAGGCAGTTATTTCGGACACTGGTGTAGAGATAAAAAGTACTTCCTACGAGGTGACCTCATTTACATATTTATCAGTTCCAAGTTTATCGGATTGGTTTGATGCATCAATAATACTGTCCATTGTATGATAAATCCCGTATGCACTGAGGATCCTGTGACTACAGGAGTCCCTTAGGCTGGCAGTCCAGACTGTCATGTACTCCTACAAGCCTCTCTATCATGTTGACAATTCCCTGTCCACTGGCCAACAACAAGTGTCAATAACAAAATGGTGTTGATATATTCTGCTGTTGTTTCATCGTCGTAGGCATTTCAAATAACTTATCACCTACTTGTCAGCCATCCCCATGGCTTGATCAAATTAGTTGAACAGTTTTGAAGTTAAACTGAAATAAGAATACTTTGAAGTTGTTTCTATTTTACATCAGTCTTTTGACTCCAAGAGCATGAACCATCTTTCAGCCTCATTTTCAGCAGTTGTTCATGTTAATATATGGTTTATTATTGTCCGAGTTTACTTGACCGAAAGAAATTTACCAGTGGTTTAAGTGGCAGTCTGTTGTAGCAAATCTTTCTCTATTTTTCCTCAGAGTCTGGACCAGACAATCCAGTGATTCACATCATGAGCATCAATCCACACAATTGGGATCGATGACATGCATTAACCAAGTCAGCGAGCCTGACCACCCAATCCCGTTAGTCACCTCTTACGACAAGCATAGTCGCCTTTTATGGCAAGCATGGGTTGCTGAAGACCTATTTTACCCCGGAATCTTCACGGGTCTCCTCAGAGTTGAGACCCTTTATATCAACATGAAAATATGAATAAAAACCCTATTTGTACCTTGTAGCGCGTCTGTTCTCTGTCATATATTCTCTTAAGGGAGACAACTTGTGGTGAGAAGAAGCGTCCCAGCTTGGCCAGAATGACGCCATTCCGGAGCCCCTCCTCCAGCTCTATGGTTGGTGGCAGGTCTTCATTGATACAGGCCTGGATCCATCTGCAACCAACACACAGCTTACAGGCCTCGGACATCAACGGGTTTGGGTTTGTTTAAGATTCACATATTGACAATTGTTTCAACAAGACATTGATGATTAATGATTGACCATGAAAGAGAACAGAAAAGTCATACTAATTAGAGCATTTTTTAGCGGTATCATTCATTAAAATAAAACAAAAAGAAACATTCTAAATGATATTTTATAATATTCTGAAACAGACACACATATCTAAGAAGTTAATAAACATAAAAAAAAAGTGTACAGATTTATGCAAATTGTGCACACCGTCTTTTTCAGTTAATAACTCCATAAAGGCAAAGAATATATTAAAGTCAATTTTTAAGCTCAGATCTCCATATTTCTCCTTGTCACACTCAGGTTACCATTCCCTCACATGTCTCTTTCTATTCATAACTATAAGTTCACAGCGGTGGGGTTGCCTAGTGGTTTAAGTGTTTGCTTGTCATGCCGAAGACCGGCTTCAATTCCCCACATTTCTGGTGTCCCCCACCGTGATATTGCTGGAATGTTTCTAAAAGCTAAAAACAAGACTCACTAACTCAAATACTTAAGAGGCTTAACTTTCTTGAAACTTGAAATACAGCACTGATGCTGAGAACCAAGCTGGGCAGGGCATAAGTTCTCAAATAATAACCTACAGTGATAAAGGATGACAAATGAATATTCCATTGTGTCTTTTGATATCAGCACTTGATGATAAAAGATTTTTTATGACTCTTATCAACACTGTTACAACTGATATCATGACACTCTGGGAGATCCTCCACACTGGTACAAGCCGTTACACTTGCTACATCAACCCCTACTTCATATCAACACCTACTTCATATCAACACCAACTTCATATCAACACCAACTTCATATTAACACCTACTTCATATCAACACCTACTTCATATCAACCCCTACCTCATATCAACACCTACTTCATATCGACACCTACTTCATATCAACACCAACTTCATATCAACAACAACTTCATATCAACAACAACTTCATATCAACGCCAACTTCAGATCGACACCTACTTCATATCAACACCAACTTCATATCAACACCAACTTCAGATCGACACCTACTTCATATCAACACCTACTTCATATCAACGCCTTCTTCATATCAACGCCAACTTCATATCAACACCAACTTCATATCAACGCCTACTTCATATCAACACCAACTTCATATCAACGCCTACTTCATATCAACCCCACCTTCATATCAACCCCTACTTCATATCAACACCAACTTCATATCAACACCACCTTCATATCAACGCCAACTTCATATCAACACCAACTTCATATCAACGCCTACTTCATATCAACACCAACTTCATATCAACGCCTACTTCATATCAACCCCACCTTCATATCAACCCCTACTTCATATCAACACCACCTTCATATCAACGCCTTCTTCATATCGATACAACCAGACCCGTGAAGATCCGAGTAGAGAATAGGCCTCCAGCAACACATGCTAGTCATAAGAGGTGACTAACGGGATGGGGTGGTCAGGCTCGCTGACTTGGTTAATGCATGTCATCGTATCACAATTTTGTGGATCAGTGCTCATGATGTCAATCACTGGATTGTCTGGTCCAGACTCAATTAATTACAGACCACCGTCATATAGCTGAAATATTGCAGAGTACTGCGATAAACAACAACCAAACAAATCAATACAACCACAACATAAAATTAACAGAGTGAGCGAGTGACTATGGTTTCACTCAGTTTTTAGCAATATTCCAGCAATATCACAGCAGGGTGAAATTAACAGCAGTCTGCTAGTTCAGGGCAACAGAAGTTCAAGTAGTATAGTCTTTCCTTGCAAACTACTACTTTTATTATTACCTTTTTTTCAGATTTGTGAAAAACATAATAACTTCCATTCCAGACAACTTTCTTTGTTGGACAGAGTAAACAGATACAAAAAATAAAGTCAGAAATCCAAGTTCTAAACATTTATAACATAGTATTATACCCCAACATCACAAGACTTAAACATTACATGACATACTAGTGGAGATGTGACCTTGATGTGACCTTCAAGGAGAATACCACAATGGTATCATCTATCGACTTGGTAATGTTTCACACAAATATTCACTGCAGTTCAAAATAACCATGCATGTACACTTGGTTCCGAGGTAGCTGACAGTAGTCTTAATGTGTGTACATGACAGAGCTGCTCACGAAGGAAACTTGAACAGTCTTTCCTTCCGAGGAAAGAGGAAACGTCAACTCTCAGACACAGCCTGTTGTGTTCGACATGAGAGGACATCAACAAAAGGAAATTCTAATATGACTGACGGGTAAAAATAGCACATCAAAATATACTCTTGAGAAAAATGGATGTGTTAATCCAAATATACTTTTCAGTCTTGATAATAATTGTAAATAAATAATTTATTTGTTAGCTTGACGTTTGACACCTCACTCAGGAATGTTCCTGCTATATTATGGCGGTCTGTAAATAATCCAGATCAGACAATCCAGCGATTGATATAATGAGCACAATAAACCCCATCAGAATACATTAACATAGAATCAACCTAGTCACAGAGTCTGACCACCAGATTAAGAATAAAGTACTCCAGCAGCAAACCGCAAGGACCCTAGCCTTGCTCCAAGGCTGTACTGAAAGAAACGTCCATTGATGTGTAGTAATTCTATCCTCCTAATAGGCAAGTCTAGATTTGTAGACAGTACTAAGGACTCCAGTCTCTTAAAGGGACAACTTGTTATTATTTACATAATATAGAAATAATGATTTAAACTAATAAGTATTGGTTTAGAGACTTGTGCAAGTCTACAAGGCGCCCATCATCCCTTTACTTTGTAACTGTCTATCCTTGATAAACAAACTCAAAGCCACAAGAAACCTAAACTTCAAAATATTTCAGCTTGTCTGCCTAATTGTCACCACAACGTTAGCAGCTGCAACGTTAAGTATTCCCCAGCATCAGCGGGGACTGTCCCACCACCAGCATCAGGGGGGACTGTCCCACCACCAGCATCAGGGGGGACTGTCCCACCACCAGCATCAGGGGGGACTGTCCCACCACTAGCATCAGGGGGGACTGTCCCACCACCAGCATCAGGGGGGACTGTCCCACCACCTGCATCAGGGGGGACTGTCCCACCACCAGCATCAGGGGGGACTGTCCCACCACCTGCATCGGGGGGGACTGTCCCACCACCAGCATCAGGGGGGACTGTCCCACCACCACCACCAGCATCAGGGGGGACTGTCCCACCACCAGCATCAGGGGGGACTGTCCCACCACCAGCATCAGGGGGGACTGTCCCACCACCTGCATCAGGGGGGACTGTCCCACCACCAGCATCAGGGGGGACTGTCCCACCACCAGCATCAGGGGGGACTGTCCCACCACCTGCATCAGGGGGGACTGTCCCACCACCAGCATCAGCATCACCATCACCTTTTCCATCAACAGGCAGCTGCCCTCAAATCTACATCTGCGGAGTTTGTCCCTCTGTTCGCTTCCTCAAGTAAAACTTATTACAAGGCTAAAAAACACATGGAAACTATTTTCCCCAAAAAAACACCTGACAGATTTTGAGACATTCCCCTGTTGAGGACGAGAGGTCTCAATGCAGTCTCGATATAGAAGAAGTGAATGTTTAAACATTGTTTAATCGAAGCCCTGGCCTTTTCCTCAATACATAGAGGCAACAATTGTGGGAGAGGTGACCTGATATGGCGCAGGTGTAACAGTGAGCGCCCAGTGCATCATGGGAACATGGGCGGTATGGGCACACGTTTCCAAAAGGTATCATGATCAAAGAAAGACACGAACAATGTAGCCCTCTATAGCTCACCTTGCTTGAAGTGTTTTTGTATCTCGTAAAAACACATTACTGGGCAATCGTACAGCCAACATTGAAGCTAACTGCATACAAATCCAAACAGATATGTAATGCAAGAAAACATGATTGATAACGGCCATACACATGCTCAACACTCTCTTCAGTGGTAGAAACTGACATGTTTGGTCCACTAGTCCTTATAATGACAATATATAGCCCTTAAAAATGGCAAATATGTACTAGTCCTTTTGATACCTTAACTGTTGGGCGGTTAGCTAGCACCAATTTCTAACCCTGCTCTTGGGTCCAGTGTATTGGGTATTCAATATATTTGTAGCAAGCATACACGCACCCATACCCACCCACAGCCTCACCCATCCACAGCCTCACCCACCCACACCCTCACCCACCCACACCCTCACCCACACCCTCACCCACCCACCCACACCCTTGCATCTGTTTATTTGTTATTGATTCAAGTTTCCTATGTCATCCATATGTGCATGTGTATCGTTTTGTATTGAAACATGATCTGACAGTGACACTCATGTTGTGGCAGTTCCTTGAATCTTTACACCCTAGTTACAAAACACAAACGTTATTTGGTTTTCCCTGAAATAAATCAGATAGACAAATGTATGAAGTAATACCACTTTTATCCTGAAAGATCAGAACAGCATTTCTTTTCATCTGTTTAGACCTGACAAAACACAGTCTGAATTGCTAGACAATCTTATATTAAACAATAGCTCCGTGCAAATTTGGATAAAGGCGTCCACATGCTTTGGGGGATTCCTGAACACAATCAGAAACCTCATGTGCAAAGTCTGCACCCTTTTCATCTTCTTTACTTTCACATCAATCAATATTTCTGTGGCAATCTAGTATACCAGGGCTGATCAAAAAGTTCTAAGCCTAACTAACTTTCAACTATGGGCCATAACAAAGTGAACTTGTCAATGTAGTACATTGCAAGTGTATTTGGTCTGTTGAGGCCGTTTGTGTATCAGTGACAGTCAGTTGAATGTGATAGGGGTCCAAATGGACACAGAAATAGAAAAGAATGAGTACCCTGCAGTCATTAATCTTTTGCCTTTAGTTTTCTTTGTTTGTTTGTTTTTTAGCGCCGCACTCAGCAATATTCCAGCTATATGATCGAGTCTGTACCAGACAATCCAGTGATTGACATCATGAGCATCGATCCACACAATTGGGATCAATGACATCAACCAAGTCAGCGAGCCTGACAACCCAATCTCGTTGGTCTCCTCTTACAGCAAGCATGGGTTGCTGAAGACCTATTCTACCCCGGATCTTCACAGGTACTTTTTTGCCTTTAGAGAAAAGTACTCCCCAAGAAATTCATGACTGCATGTCACAAGCTGCCATGTTTTTCAGGGCAGCTTCAGAAAACTTCTTCCTGACTGCAATTGAAAAACTTCACTATCGATATGAGAAGTGTATTGAAAAGTAGGAAGATTATGTGGAAAAATAAAATTAAAAACACTTTCACAATTGTTGGTTTTGTTTGTTAGGCTTAGAACTTTTTGACCAGCCCCCGTATGCTTTAAGTTCACAACACTAACCACAATAATCCACTGAAACAGCTGACTATACTACAATGCCTGTGACTAAATAATGTGTCCTTTTCGACATGTCTCACGAGAGACACAAACTAAACAGTAGTTCTCTGGCATTTCAAAAATTAGGTGAACTTTTCTGCTTTCTTCAAAAAAGTTCCGCCACCATGTTTTGTTTCCAATAGTTTACATAACTGGGAACAAGAAATGCCTTGGTCAAAGGTTTGAATTACGCATGTTTAAAACAGTTTTATCCTGCTACAGCAATTTGGCGATTACATCTGATCACTGCCATTTAATATGTGTGTGAGTGATAGTGACACACAAACACTTCAAGGAAAGTGAAGCAAATGGATTGAATTACATGGCAACCATAAAACCAGGAGGAAGCAGTCAGGAAAACTACATAATGAACTTGCATTCCGGATTATATCTAAAATTACCATATTTTATTTGGATAAGCCCTTCCATTGTGCTGTGAAATATGTGGTTCGTCCATGAGGAATAGTTTCCTGTAAATGTCATGGCGGCCTTGTACGGATCTCTGATGACATGAATATATTATATGAAGGCCAGCCAGCTTCTCAACTCGCCATATATATATATACATCTACACCTCATTAACGGATGCTATAATTACCACTCATCAATGTTTTATATCATTCCACTGTGTGTCTATAAGACAGTGACATTTTATTGTACTACATAAAACTAGCTGTGTGCGATCTATAGATAGTCCTAGTCCCCTTCCTACCAGCTCTGGAAGATCTTGGTGGTGTTGTACTAAGCAATTTTAGCGCTAAGGTGATCGATCGTAAGTCTCATATCTCAACATAGACTTACGACAGGCTATCTGTGCCACCTTGGCTTGTCATTAAACTCACTTAGGGGACACGGGTGGCCCAGTCGTCCGAGGCAACGCAATTGGCTGTGCAGAGTTGCATCACTAAGGCACGCCAGAAACCTATGATTGTGGGTTTGAATCCCGATCGCCCTGATTATGTTTCTAGGTTTGTCAGCACCATACCCGTGCATGTGGGGTTCATCGAAGTGGTAAACGTCTGAGACCTGCATCACTTTGGGCTTTCCTCCCACATATGACTGGAATACTGTTAAAAGCAACTCACTCACTCACACATTAAACTCACTTGATGTCTGTTCATAATTAACACAAGAGCAGTACATCAAAACCCTGTTCCATTCAACAAAGCGTTATTGTTGCATAAATATAATATAACGTAAAGTAGATTCACCTTCCAAGCACACTAATTACCTGACAATTTGTTAATTAATGACAACTGTGCAAGCGTGATACATACAATGACCTGGACGTAACACTGAGGGAAGACTAACTGTTGTCATCCAATCAACTAGTTGTAGCTAAATATACATCCACTGATGCATAATGCAGACGAAAACTCTCCACAAAGAAAGTGGGTCTGAAGTCATGAGTCAAATAAAGTTTGAAATTTTCTGCGAAGGTCTACACAACCAGTAAGACATTACGTGGGGTCTGGGGTCATTCTGATTAGCTACTATAGTATGTTACCTTAATCTTTAACTTTTATATTGGAGTTGTGACAAAAAAAACCTCGACTTTCTTGGTTCATTTCAAAACAGTTCAATAAGCTGTTTCCCTAGATTCCAAGAACTAATCATGCATATCCAAGTAACCAAGACATAATCGTAAATGACTAAAAAAGAGGCTAAAAAAAGAGGCTAAATATGCCATACAAATTGTTTTAGAACTGGCACTTTCTAAAATTACAGCTGTGAAGAGAGGGGTGTGCATAATACATGATAACGAGTTTTGATTAATTTTCCCCAGTGCAAAGACATTACTATGACACCGGACATTGCACTGTCAACAAATCCGTACTGAAGTACGAAAGTTTGTCATGTTCATTGTACATCTGGCCTCATGTTTCTAATCTACTTATTTAATTTTATTCAAAGTTACATTCAATATTGTTCAAATTCATTTTGGCGAAATCGTGTGTGAACTGATTGGCAGATAGAACCAACTCACCGTTACTTACAGCACCAACGATCAGATTACCGCCACTGATGCATGATGGGAGCCTTAGTTGTCACAGAAAGGATACATATATCATACGTGCCATACTTTGACTCTTACAATATCAAAATAGTTGTTGTTTGACTATAAGATGTCAACATATTGTTTTTGCAAAATAGCAAGCGAGCAGGAAGCCTCAAAAAGGGATTTATCAAACAGTTCAATACGTCAAAAATATTGGGGAATACGCTTGTGGTTATTATTATCTTAAATATATATAGTAAATGTAGAACAAAAAAATAACAAGATATTGGAATATATTATTCCTAGTACAATTATAGTTTCTGATACAATTTCTTCCGGTCACTGTATTAAAATTCTTATAAGTTATAATATTGGATATTTTTCAACCCAATCACTTGCAGATCTGTTTGTACAGCTGATTGCTAGTGCAGCCTTTTTTACCCATGACAATCTTAATCTCGACACATAATACAATGCCTAGAATAACAGGTGCTCACATGATTGGATGCACTTCGCAAAGTAAGACCCATTTCACCACAATAAAGATTCTGATTATCAATCATATGGTCTTGACTGGGCACTGCCAGTTTGTTTGAAGCCAGTGCAAGTCATATGAGAGACAGAATCTGATTGGTCAGTAGGAGGAACATAGCAGGGACATAATAGCCACTGACGGTGCCTCGATCGAGCCCAGAAATTTCAGTCTTCGGCAAGGGTGGACTTTTACAATCAGTTAACTTCCCGTGCCTCGGGAAGACGAGTTGTGTCTAGCCTTATGGCAAGTGATCGCATGGCTGTCACACACTATGCCTGGATAAGTTTGAGAAATTTCTGAAAAAAGACATACTCTCAGCTACATCTTCACAGTTGACACCAAGACATATTGAATGAGTTCGGCATTAAACAACAAAAAAACAAAAAGCAGTTGCCACAAGGATTGGACTTCACACAGTAAACCCAGAAGGGGAATCAAACCCAGGCCATCTGTTGGACAAGTGAATGCATGATCAACATTAAACATTAGAAATTTGGTTATTCTACGACTGGTCCAGAGGACAAGTGTAAACCTTACTTCACCAGTCCTCTGAGTTGGCAGCTAGTCCTGCATAGACAAAATGTTTACTATGTTTACATTTCCTGTCAGTTTTATTTAGTTCCAATTTGAAGCACAATTGAAACATAGAGGACTGGTTCAGAAGTAAAGCCCTCAAATGCTACTGGTCAATGAGGACTACCATCATTGGATTTTTTACTTGCCCTCTGCAAAACTTAGTGGTCTCGAGCTAGTGGACTACCATGAATTTTTAAGGCTGATGAACCTATACCGCCGAGTCAATACTAACCAGTGTTGAGACAGGTTTGACAGTGCCTTGCACATGTACACTGATTATATTGGAGCATAGCAAAAGTCTAGGATGCTGAAAGAACAGAAAGTATGTAATTCTGTAAGAACATTTCACTTATGATCCTCTTATCACAACTGCTTCCTGCATCACATCCTATGTAAACCAGGATACATGTTGAGTCAAGTGGACATTTTTCACCTTAATTAGTCACCATTTTAATCCCTACATTATTTAGCTACCATTCTGGCTAAATCCACGACAGTGGTAAACATTTCCTACTTGCATATCAATTCTAGGATTTTCCTCCCAAATGATTAGGATTTATCAATACCAAATTTCTTGGCAGGCAACCAAGATCTGATTTGCAGAGAGAGTGAATGATTGCTTTACATTCAGGGATATCCCTGCCATGTGACACTAACAATCAGAATCAGGTCCGAAGCAGGTAAATATCTGGCTGGCAACAACTGAATCTCTCGCTCACCATCTGATGGACATCTGATTGTCATCCTCATTAACCTGCCTTTTATGACAATACACTAGTGAGTGAGTGAGTGAGTGAGTGAGTGAGTGAGTGAGTGAGTGAGTGAGTGAGTGAGTGAGTGAGTGAGTGAGTTTTTATGGCCTTGTAGCTTTTGTTTATTTATTTGTTGTTTAATGCTGCACTCAGCAATATTCCAGCTATATGACGGCGTCTGTAAATAATCGAGTCAGTGATTGACATCATGAGCATCGATCCACGCAATTGGGACACGATGACATGCATCAACCAAGTCAGTGGGCCTGACCACCCGATCCCGTTAGTCACCTCTTACAACAAGCATATTCACCTTTTACGGCAAGCATGGGCTACTAAAGACCTATTTTACCCTGGATCTTCACGGGGATGCCTTTTATGATAATACACTAATAGTAAAATGAGAGAGTGAGAGAGTTTTCATGGCCTTTTAGCAGATTCAAAGAATATCTAATCAGGACCCACAAGAATAGGCTTAAAACAGCAAAGCCATTATGGGGATTGAACCTTGCACCACTAAGTTACCCCATCCTTCTATGCAAAGAGGTTTTTATATCGTGGCACCGGACCATTCTGGCTTAAATACTGTAAAACGTGAAATTAATGCGTCTCCAAAAGAATGCGACCGCTGGACCCAAGCCAAAAATGGGACTCAATATGAATGCGACACCCCTCCTCTCAAGCATCAGTGGATTTATATCTAAACAAAATGTCCTCTGTCAGGTTTACTGGAGAATCCTCACCTTAATCCAACCTTACATTAATCCAATCACACACCAAATAGCACCGCTTATTAGCGCTGAGTAGAGTACTTCAGCTAAAACATTATGTGCAAGCTGGCTCGTGTCAGCCTTTGATGCAGTCGCAAAGAGCAAAGACACTGTGTTGGGTGGCGTCTATCTGGACTTGCAGGTGTGATCAGTGATGACATGAGTGAGTAGAATGCTTGTCTTGACCCCAGCAGTGACAATTCACAGGATGTAATTAGTGTTTGAATGACATTGTTTATATACTTGAAACAAGTGCTGCTCAATAAACAGTGATGTGGAATACATAGTTGTTTGTTTTCAGCGTATGTCTAAGTTGGTATTTCTGCTATCCAAAATGTCTTATTGTTGATATAAATGCGATGTTTAATAATGCGAGCAAAGACCACTCACATTTTTCGCATTAAATTCACGATCGCGTTAATATCAAGGTTTACAGTATCGGTTGCACAGTTTGAAACTGTTGGCACTAAACAGCTGGAAATAGCTGTGTATTTATGGCAGACGGCATCAGTAAACAAACCACGTCCACATTGTGCTCATCTTCGCAACAGTCAGTGTTAACAAGGTCAAACAGAAACTGACAGATCAGCAATCAATGTTTCAGCTCAGTAAGATCAGTAATCAATGGAAATGTTTCAGCTCAGTAAGATCAGTAATCAATGGAAATGTTTCAGTTCAATAAGTCAGAGATGTGGCCACTGGTGTGAAATGAGGCCTGACCTACTCAATTGTGTTCTCTCATGAACGTGACTTCTGTCAAAGTTACCCGCGTGAAATTGGCTCGGGGCACAGCTTCCATGTTGTAATCCATTTTATCTGATAAGCCACACATAAAGACTCGCATATGGAGGCTAATACATGCACAAAGTGCTCTAGTCCTCTGGCGTGCTACACATGCTCACTGTAACAGGCGCATGACAAAGCATTTCAAAAACACTTTAAGGAGAGTCAATAAATATACACTTAATGCCTCAAATATTATACGCAAATATTCTTTTATGATTCCTGGATTTTTATGTATCTATCTTCAGCAGACGCGTGCTGTTGTTATCAGTTTGACAGATGGAATATAGAGATTTGTCAGGAAATGATTGCATCCATTTGAAAACAAAGCTTGTGTCTACTGATACATAACACTGATATTGACAGCCACACTGACTTTGTCTTCCTAGTTCCGCCAGATACACTGAATTTGTTGTTCAAAAGATTTTTTGAGTCAATATTACAAATCCCAGTGGCAAGGAAAACAGTTTCTTAAAATATTGCTGTGTTACCGATGGCTTTGTTGAGATAATTTAAATTGTGATTGATACATCTGGGACAGTAGTAAGGGATGTATCAAGTATAACATCATGCAAATAATATAGCATTTCTTCATTTTCTCGTTTTTCTTTTAACTTCAGCTTTATATAAATTACACACAAGACATGATAAAACAAACCAGGGCCCAGTTACTCAAAGCAATCTTAGCGCTACGATGATCGTAAGCCTATGTTAAAGTACGGGGCCCTGGGCCCTGGGCCCTGTTCCTCAAAGCGATCTTAGCGCTAAGGTGATCGTAAGTCCCATACTTTAACATAGGCTTACGATCATTGTAGCGCTAAGATCGCTTTGAGGAACGGGGCCCTGGGCTCATGAAACCAAATCATCACAAGACAAATCATTTGGAATACGTGACACTTTTTTACAGATAACAATGTCATTATTTTTTCAGGACATTTCAGGGCTACATCTTGGCCCTTCATTAGGCGATCAATCAGTGGCAAGAAGTAGCCCTGATACATCGTTACAAAGAATAAAAAAGTTGTTATCCATGAAAAGAGATATTTATTCATGTTCTTCCAAATTCCAAATGCCTAACAAACTCCTGAACATAGTTTGATAACAAGGTTGATAGGTGGGGTGAAATGTGGTTTAACGTCGCATCCAAGATTATTGGTCTTACCGTATTCGACGTAATAAGCGCCCTGCTCTAATAAGCGCCCACGGCGATAATTGCTAACATATTGACTAGTGAACAATCCCAATAAGCACCCCTTCCGATTGATCAATGTACACAAAACTTATTTATTGGCGTATAATACGCACTCGTGTGTTATATGCACCCTTAATTATGGGCAATTAAATTCTGGAAAAATATATCTGTCGTACATAAACATTTCAGGCTGTCAGCATAAACCACAAAATTTATATTTCAACTCTGTTTTTTCCACCAAAATAATATTCAAATAAGAGCCCCCTATTTCTAATTTTGAGAGTGCCCTGGGCGCTTATTACTTTGAATATGGTATATAGCGACGTGTATGCACATTTGTGTGTGTGTGGCTGCTTGTAATACTCGGACTGATGCCGATTTTACAGTGCTAGCCCTGAGACACCATGCCGCAGTTTAACATGAATACCCCACTCAGACACAGTATACTGACTCTGAGCCGACCAGTCCTTGTTTTAGTCCCTTAATGCTGAGCGCCCCAAAGGATAACAACAAGTACTATCTCTTAACATCTTTTGGTATGACACAGACAGGGATCAAACCCTGGCCCTTCTGCTCTCCGTCTGGACACTCCACCACTAGACCACTATACCAGTGCCCATCACCATACGACAATCAGATGTAATGATTGTAGCAACAAACAGGAATATGTTTCTAACTGAAAACTATATCTGTCACCCACTAGAACATATCTAGCCAAGATGAAAGATTCTTTTGTTCTATGTATTGAAATAGTACACACAGACAGTCAGTGGGCCTAAAATTGGCACTGGGCTCCATAGCGATAAATCAAACTTCATGTTATTAGAAATAGATGCTTATCACATCCATCTTTCAATAATCAAAAATTCATTGTACATGACAGAAGTGGTATTAATATTTTGAGAAAGGAAAAGAAATTTAAGTTTCAAGATTGATCAAATTGCAGCCCCTTTTTTAAAAAGTGAGAGCATAATTATGTGATCACATTTGACACCATGGCTGAGAGTAAGTGGGTAGTGTTATAGCTACACAGTACAAAAGGTTTGACAGTAGGCTGAATAATTGCAAGAACATCAAAGGTTATAGATCACGGTCAGTTGGACACTATTACCCTCAATTAAATGTATACTAAATTATATGCCACATCATTCACAGAAGGCTGAGTAATGGCCAAAAAGTATTTTTCCAATTATGTTCACCACGGTGGCCATGTGTGAAATATGACCAAAATTCTGTAAACAGTTCATGATAACACCATTGCCAGGCTAATAGACAAAGCTCTGATTTATTTATGTAAAGGACAAAGGTCATAGTGATCAAGAGTATTATTAATTGAAATAGAATGTTTCATAAAATATCCTTTCTCTGCTAATCTTACTGCACATCAAAAGGTCATTGATCCCAAATCCCCATCGATGCTCATGATATCGATCACTGGATTGTCTGGTCCAGACTTGATTATTTACAGACTGCCGTCATATAGCTGGGATATTGCTGAGTGCGGCGATAAACAAGCAAACAAATCAAAACATCAAAAGGTCAGTTGGGCAGAACTAGCAGGAGGAATCAAAATGAGGCCGCCATGCTTCAAATCACGTCTGGACAAACTATGTGCAATTCAGTGATTATTGTAGGGATGATCAGTGCAAAGTTGCAGCATTCAAAAGTGAGTCAAAAGGACAAAGACCCATGACATAAGCTCATATTAATGTGAGTGAGTGAGTGAGTGAGTGAGTGAGTGAGTGAGTGAGTGAGTGAGTGAGTGAGTGAGTGAGTGAGTGAGTGAGTGAGTGAGTGAGTGAGTGAGTATGGGTACACCAGATATGGGCTTCACACGGTGTACCTATGTAGGGAATTAGTTCACAGAGAGACACAATGTCACTTTTTCCAAAAATGAGAGTCAGTTATTAATTTCCCCCCCCACATTTTGCTTATTCCAGAACACATTTGCCATGCCCTTTACAATTAGTGCAAGACACAAAACAAGATTACTTTTCTCAGGTCAAGTAACTTTTTGGGTTGTGTTTGACCAAACTGATTCAATTCATTCCATGAATTCCATGAATTGACAAAAACAATTTCTGTATCCTGCCATGTTCTAGCTGGCCCCGGAAGGTGACATCTGACACGAGCACCCAGAGACTGACCATGTGTGAAGGTGCCCGGGCTGGAGTCAACAATCAATACCTTCCTGGGACAAAATAATATACATGTCATTAAATGTGGACTCCATTACAGGTTAGAGACCAAGCCTCTTTGATGGCAGCACTCCAAGATTGACCTGTACCCTGGTAAATCAATGCCAGCAGGACTTAAGGTAGATCAAGCAAATATAACATTGTCAGCAAGATTTGGGGCTCTACAAAGTAGCAGGCCTAATTCTGTGTCCATTCTCGAGCATTGAATCAACTTTGATGCATGAATGCCAATAATGATGAGAAATATCTAACCCTTGCGTGCAGTTGGGTGAATGACCATAGCAACAAAAGATGAATATAATATACCTATTCGGAAATATTGCCAAGCATGCCTCACTTGCCACTGAATATCAGTACAAAGTGCATACATTGTCTGCATGCATAAATGCATAATTTATGCTGTCTCGATGGCAGTAAAACTTCTATGGTTTGTATCACAATTGCTGTATGTACGGGTCTTTTGGAACAGCCCGTTTCATTGGCTTCATCAATTGTTAATGCAATTATGATTGGCCAACCCATATTGTTGAAAGTCATGTGAGATAAATATGAGATAAATATGAGAAATGATGAAAAACTTTCATCCAAAGATTCTTTAACAATTTCCCTAAACATGACCTAAAATGTTCAAACTGAAAATACACGTCACATGTGACAGCCGACTCAGAGGTTCCTGTTGCTGGTTCAAGAGGCAGGTAATGAGGTGAGATTGTGGCAGTTCCTCACCACGCCACTGGTTCTGTATAACTGCAAATCGGATTCAATCTGTTGCTATCAACTGCGATACAAATACAACAAGTATTTGTCACAGAGTGACGAAATATCCCCCGCCTGTACACCATAGTACCAAATATGAAGACAATCCAGCAATTAGTTCTTGAGATATTGTGGCAACACCGTTTTCCAACTCCAAAAACAGATTTGCCTGCTGTGACCTTGAAAATGGGGTCAAGGTCACCAAATCTGACAGGTGTATGCGGTGTCTGTATATACACTATAGTTCCAAATATGAAGACAATCCAGCGATTAGTTCTTGAGATATCGCGGCAACACCGTTTTCTAACTCCAAAAGCAGATTTGCCTGCTGTGACCTTGACAATGGGATCAAGGTCACCAAAACCGACTGGTGTCTGCGGTGTCTGTATATACACCATAGTTCCAAATATGAAGACAATCCAGTGTTTAGTTCTTGAGATATCGCGGCAACACCGTTTTCCAACTCCAAAAGCAGATTTGCCTGCTGTGACCTTGAAAATGGGATCAAGGTCACCAAAACCGACTGGTGTCTGCGGAGTCTGTATATACACCATAGTTCCAAATATGAAGACAATCCAGTGTTTAGTTCTTGAGATATCGCGGCAACACCGTTTTCCAACTCTAAAAGCAGATTTGTCTGCTGTGACCTTGAAAATGGGATCAAGGTCACCAAAACCGACTGGTGTCTGCGGAGTCTGTATATACACCATAGTTCCAAATATGAAGACAATCCAGTGTTTAGTTCTTGAGATATCGCGGCAACACCGTTTTCCAACTCCAAAAGCAGATATGCCTGCTGTGACCTTGAAAATGGGGTCAAGGTCACCAAAACCGACTGGTGTCTGCGGAGTCTGTATATACACCATAGTTCCAAATATGAAGACAATCCAGTGTTTAGTTCTTGAGATATCGCGGCAACAAACAGGTGGGACGTACGGACGGACGGACGGACGGACGGACGGTCGTGAATACTATATCCCCCGCTTCGCGCTTTCGCGCGGCGGGGGATAAAAAAATAATTCTCAATTCCCACTGACACACTCAGCCCTCAAAATAACAATTGACAAATACAATTACCTCCCTTTGTTCAGTTTTAATCTGCTTCTGACTCCCAGAGCTACAGATAAGCAGCGTATTTGTGTAAAATGCTCCCCCCCTCAATATTCAAAACTAATTACTTGCGTACCAAAACTCAAACTCATGCATTAAATGAAAAACTCAAACATATAAAAACAGCACACGTAAATACCCAATGAAGCTTTTTCAGCATGCGTACAAAGGAGCTAATTTCCAAAACACAATTACAAGCTAATTCACTTTCCGAGTGAAGCCTATATATTAAGAACAGTTATCATGGTTACATACATCTAAAACATGATTTCATTTTTTTTAAATCTTAAAATCTTCACTCTTTGGGGGAAACACCAAATAGAGTGATGAATAGATGAGTGAAAAAATATTGGTTACCCAATGAAAAATGTAATAACTCAATTAAAATAGAAACCCGTGAGTTAAACTCAATTGCTCAAAAAGTTTTCTGGAGCTCTGGACTGCTGTGATAATACTGTTAACTTGGAGTAAATTTGTAAATTACTGGGTAACGCTGGGATGCAACTGAACTGAAACATACACCAGCGTAAACAGTGACAACATGTAACTACACCCAACAAGAGGTGCATCTCTACTCGCCATCGATACCTTCAACCATACATGAAAGCAGTCGGGCTGGTGCCAATTTGCATCCCTATTAAGTCCTTTTTTCTTTTCTTTTAATTTTGACTGATCATGTAGAGCAGTTACGACGCTCAAGGCCATGCTTTACAAATTGCCTTCCTGAACTTCCGAGGTCCTCAAACAGTGAGGCGGGCATGATGGGAATTCCAGCACAAAGCATGATGACCTTTACATGTTTGTAGGAAACCTTTAGCTTTGTATGTTAACGGTCAGGAATGTGTTTGAATGAGTGAGTGATGTGGAATTCAATACAGGTGATTAACATACAGCTTAATGCAGTCATTTACCCATTGCTGAAGCACTGATCATGTGCAGTACTGACAAACCAATTATCTTCAGCAGCACATCCTGGCATCTAAGGGACACAACTGTGCTCTCAGAATGTGTTAGAATCTCACATCATAACTTGTCCAACAATATCTGAGGACAGACCATCTGCAAAATTGTCAGACATTATTTAGTTTTGAAAAGTTTAAAAATGTCAGGATTTTATAGATTTTACAGTGACGTTAATCCTTGACTAGAACACATGTGACAAGCAACTATGCCATACACTACTACAGTTCCCAGCCATCTTATTCCCGACGAGCCTCCATGTTGAACAACTGTTGGTTTCCTGGACCACGATGTCACATGGGACCTACAGAATCACCCGTGACACATGAACAGTGGCACAGCTTCCATCTCGGCGCCTATCTTCCCGAGGCAAGGGAGTTAATTGACTTTAAAAGTCCAGTTTCCACCCTTGCCAAACTAGGCTGGAAATACTGGGCTCGATCGTAGCGCCACCAGTGCCTATTACCAGTTATGTCCCTTCTAAGCTTCTCCTGTGGACCAGTCAGATTCCACCTCTCATATCACTTGCGTTTGCTTCACACAATATGGTGGCGCCCAGTCAGGACAATCTGATCGATAATCAAGATCTATATTGTGATAAAACAGGTTTTAACATTGCGAAATGCATCAAATCACGTGAGCACCTTGATTAAAAACATGAAAAGATTTGGAAAATATCTACTGACGAGTTGGCGGTGCACATGTTTTGCAAATCCTGCAATCGACCGAAATCTGCACGACAGTTTACGAACCGGACTTCGATTTCGGTGCGCGAATTAGATTGGACTATGCATAGACTCATTAGTCCAGCCAAAATGTAACTCAATAATACCAGCCTAGTTCGGCAAGGGTGGAAACTGGACTTTTAAAGTCAGTTAACTCTCTTGCCTCGGGAAGATGCTAGGCACCTGGTAGAGAATACAGAAGAACTATATACTGCAGAAGCAGAAATGTATGTTAGCCCCCTAGGCCGTGGCTTGTAACATTTTACAAAACATCACTGAAATGAAGGCCACTAATCCCATTTACCTGCACTGCAATCTCATAGAACACTTTCCTCCCAACCCCATCCCTTGTGGGATTCAGGCGTTACTTGATTTACAACGCAGTGATTTGAGCATAAATAAACAAAACACTTAACAAGACTCCAAGAAACAAAAACTACATAGGATAAGAAGCAGTCCAGTTCATCAGGGCAAGAAAATGTTTATGACAACTAGCCTGTGTTGCTAATGGAACTTTCCACGTTAATTCCTAAAGCTGGTAGCTCAGCAACGCAAAGATAACTACAAGATGGGGACTGTATGAAGGATATGGTCAGGCTTTGGGGAAATCTCGGTAATTAGATTTTCAGGATTAATATCCATTCTTGAATCATCTTGAGGACAATACATAATAACTGCATTTTGTTGTCAGTTAATTCTTTAAAAATGTACACCAATATGATGTCGCTATAGGTCTCCTGATGATTATTATGTTTGTAACTGCCTTCTTGAAGTGGCCTTGCAGTCAAATCGTTCCCTTGGTAAGCTAAGATCTGGCTATAATACCTCATAGAACATGATGAACATTATTGGTTTCACCCATGGTTGTCCATGATGTCATGCCATTAAAATACTGCAAAACGTTTTAAAACATACATCTTGCTAAACTGCACTCTGCACTATTCCAGCTGTATGACGTAGTCTGTAAATAATCGAATCTGGACAAGACAATCCAGTTATTGATATCATGAGCATAGATTCACGCAATTGGGATACGATGACATGCATCAACCAATCAGCGAGCCAGACCACCCGACCTGTTCGTCGCCTCTTACGACAAGCATAGTTGCCTTTTACGGCAAGCATGGGTTGCTGGGACCTATTCTAACACTGATCCTCACGGGTGGAAAAAATTTTCAAACACGCATCTTGGGTTATTATTGTAATTGTCTGTAAAACAAAACGAAAAAGATGAATGACATGACATATCTTCACATAAGCCAATCTGACCACCTCAATGATAAAATCACTGCTCCTCAGAAGTTGCAAGTAAAACATTAATCATGCTCAGATAACATCTAAACAGGGATGGAAGGTCCATTTTGTATTTTGGAGAAATGCTGTAAAGGTATTCTGTGTTCGGTACATATTTCCATGTCTGTTCTTTGTTTTGTCATACATATTAAGTATTTAAATAATATTTAGATTGACACTTGAAATAGGGTCAGTCAAGTAGTCAGAACCACCTCATATTTTTTCAGGTGTTACTGGCATTTGTCAGTGGACCGGCATCTTGGTCAAACCAAGGCATGAAGCAGCACTGCCAGTACTTCACAAGGATCCCAATGATAAACTAGTATGTGATTGATCAGTCCAGGGCGGCTCACTTCCCTGATCAGACAGACAATCCTTACTACTTAATAATTAAGTCAGACAACACCACCTGCGAACGTGATTAAAGATCTATTCCATTCTAACATAAAGATTGGTATGTGTATACTTGGTACACACTAATATATCAAAGACATCAAGGTCAGTATTTCCCATATCTTACATATACAATCCATAAAGGTCAATATACCCCATATCTTACATATACAATCCATAAAGGTCGACATACCCCATATCTTATATATACAATCCATAAAGGTCTATATACCCCATATCCTACATATACAATCCATACAGGTCAATATACCCCATATCTTATATATACAATCCATAAAGGTTGACATACCCCATATCTTACATATACAATCCATAAAGGTCTATATACCCCATATCCTACATATACAATCCATACAGGTCAATATACCCCATATCTTATATATACAATCCATAAAGGTTGACATACCCCATATCTTACATATACAATCCATAAAGGTCTATATACCCCATATCTTATATATACAATCCATAAAGGTCTATATACCCCATATCTTACATATACAATCCATAAAGGTCTATATACTCCATATCTTACAAATACAATCCATAAAGGTCCATATATCCCATATCTCATATACACCATCCATCAGGGTCAAAATAGCCCACAATTTTTAACACAATGCAGCATTCAACACTACCAGTAGATATCCTGACTGTATTGACATACGGTCATCATAGTAAGTACTTGGACATGCTGACTTGATTTTCCATTTCAAAGGGTCACATAAATATAAAGACAAAGGTTCTTCAGAACAATCCTGTATCCCGTTATTGTATATACACTCTCTGACCACATGAGCATCTAATCCATGTCCAGCTTGGTTAGGGCACTCATCACTGGGGTTACTTCTCACACCTACAGCAGCCTTAGAAATTCAATTTTTTAGGACTAGTCCAGAGGACAAATGTCAACCTTATTTCACTCGTCCTCAGCGATGGGAGCTAGTCCTGCTTGAACATAACAAATATGTTCATTATGTTTACATTTTGTCAGCTTTTTTCAGTCTAAAATTGTAGGGTGATTTACCATCTACTAGGTACGATATAGTCAGCAAACAGAGAAAGCTACATATTGCAGTATCTAATTGGCAACATTGTGATACATCTGAGTATAACATCCTCAAGAAAAATGCACTAATGATCAATACTTCCCAGGCTTGTATGTACTACTTGACCCCATGAACCTGATGTATTCAACTAAACAAGTCCATGAAGTATTGACAAGGTTCATTAACTGCCATGAATATTCAGCTACCACTTTATGACTTCGACAACTCTGACATGATCTGCAACCTTGACTTCCACACCTATTTATAAATACAGGAAAAATGTATTGATATTGCTCTTCAAACAAAGTTTCATTAACATAAAATCACAACCAACTGCATAACAAATCGGCAACAGTCTTCTATACATTCACAACATCACTTGGGAGTCAGTTCCCATACTTTCTGACTCGCCAAGGTCAAGAAGCTAAATATATACAAGAACAAGGTGATAGACTGATGTCAATTCTCGATATACAGGTCTAACGATCTCACAGCTACTAGTGGAATAATATCAAAGTTTAATGAGGCATAAAACCACACCTGTAGCTTTATATGACCCATCATAGCAACCCATAAGGCGAGATGGCTGACCCAGCAAACATACTGGTGTATATATACTGTACAGTGGTCAGTATAGGACAGTATTTATGTTAATCTATAAACAAGCATGCCATCAATAGCAAACGGACATTCATCATTTGAACATACAGGAAATAATATATATGCTCTTATTATTTCCACTTAATTGACCATCACCATTCGACACACACATGGTTGCATTTTCCTAAACAGGGCAGGACTTCTTGTTAAACTGGTTTACAGTTTACATGTACACTGACTGTAAAATACTAAGACATGGATTTTGTTTGATTGTTGTTTAAAATCCCACTCAGGAATATTCCAGCTATATGACACCGGTGTGTAAATAATCGAGTCTGGACCAGACAATCCAGTGATCGATATCATGAGCACCAATCCACGCAATTGGGATCGATTACATGCATCAACCAAGACCACCCGATCCCGTTGGTCACCTTTTATGACAAGCATATTGGCCTTTTACAGCAAGCATGGGTTGCTGCAGGCCTATTCTACCCCAGATCTTCACGGGTCCTAAAACGTGTAAAAAACACCACAAAGTTCAAAAGCACTATTTCATCTGTACCACATGATGTAAACTTGTGTATTCAAAGAAAAAGAATATGTGAAGCTGCAAGACTGTTGAAACAAAACAAACTAATACCATTCGTAGGACAACAGATTCAAATAACATTTTGAAGAACAAAATCTTAAATGTCAATTTTTATCAAATATTTTCTTTCACCTACTAAGATTACCCACAAAAATATCTGAAAAGCAAACAATACAAAATGTCTGGTTTTACCCAAGGTGAGATTATAAGTATCAAAAATAGAAAAGACACTCCCCTATCACAGGGGTATCAAGGATCTCATTTCATGACACTGAGTAAATTCTGTCACCAACACTCTAGGATGTGGTAGTTGACGAAGGCTTTCATAACATCTTTATCTGTGTCATGTTTAAAAAAATTTAATCACAACCTAAAATGACTAACAACAGCTTGCGTACCCCCAATTTAACACCAACCCAAGTGTAATATTTAGTATCAGTCAGCTGATTGCAGGAGAGCAGTTACATGCTGATTGCACACTGTGCACATGGCTGGCGCGATCTGTAGGATGGGAGGGGGCAGGGTTGTGTTCTGGGTCAGTGCTTGTCTACATCAGCTACGCACAAGTTAATTGTAAAGCTGTCGGAATCACATTGATCAGCTTAGTGCTGTGTCATGTTTCCACGAGGTGAACAAGATGATAAGTTCATGTAGACAGGTTACAGTATACAAGACTTGGTTCCATGCATATATAAGTTCCAGTGGAACTTTTACTACCAACTTTTGTGCCTTTGGCGGTGCATATCTTGTCAAGTCTTAGCTCCTATCACACTGAAAATTGTTCTGGTCATACAGGAGGTGAGGTGAAATTGGGTTTTACGTCGCGTCCAAGATTATTGCACTTATATAGCGACGTGCATGCACGTGTATGTGTGTGTGTGGCTGCTTGTACTAGTCCGGACTGATGCCGATTTATAGTGCTAGCTCACTGAGATACCATGCCGCAGTTTAACATGAATACCCCACTCAGACACAGTATACTGACTCCGAGCCGACCAGTCCTTGTTTTAGCCCCTTAATGTCGAGCGCCAGACAGGGTAACAACAAGTACCATCTTTTAACGTCTTTTGGTATGACGCGGCCGGGGATCGAACCCCGGACCTTCCGCTCTCCGGGCGGACGCTCTACCACAAGACCACCGAGGCGGCCTGGTCATACAGGAACTTCCACACATATGTTCTACCTTGTAACTGTCAAGTGTCAAAAGAGGGATTTTTTTATGGGACTACATTAAAAATCGCATATCATGTCAAGTTTGGGTTCCTGTCATATTGATATTTGTTACGGTCATACAGGAACTTTCACTCACATTTGGGAAAGTTCTAACTTGTGACACTGTCTAGTGTCTAAAATGTGATTTTGTGATTGGGCTATAAAAAAAATATGGGGCTTTGTTATTTTGTTGTTGTTTTGTTTTGGATTTTTATTTTGGAGGGGTAGGGGGATGATTAGAGAGAGAAAGGATACATGACCTGTAAGCATGGAACAATTACTTGCAATAGATGTTTGTCCTGGTCGAAACAAATGTTCTATGTGTGAAAATTCCTTTTTGACATTTCCGTAAACATTGTTTCTCACAACCTCAGTGCTGTGTCATACCCATCTCGCATGTTTCCACTGGGTGAACAAGATGGCAAGTTCATGTAGACAGGTTCACATTATTCTTATAACACTATGACAAAAGGGGATGTTGGGAGACCAGGAAATCCTAAAACGTCTTCTTTTAACAGCATGTAAGACTAACATCTAGTCTCAGAAATGAATTTTTTAGAGAAAAACAGTTGTTAAAGTATCTTAGAACAATATATAAAAAGGAGCCAAGAGACTTTCATCATTTTATGAAGCAGTAGTAATCTAGACTTGCCAAATATTACAGACTTGCGTGGGCTGAATTGATATTTATCTTTTATCTTTACTTTTTACACTTAAGACACTGCTTATTACTGTCTACAAACTGAAAAAGTTGGAAGAATGATGTTGTATGAAAAATGGAATCTCACCCTTGTGTCTTTGATATCAAATATGTCAACACTCGTCGATAAATGTTTAAAACTCCTAGGCAAGCCTCAGTGTTTTAAACTTTTATCGACTCATGTAGATATATTTGATATCAACAGACACTTGGGTGAGATTCTCCATATGCTTCGCGGTCTGTATGACAGACCAACAGCATGTTCACTTCATTAGACAAACAGAAAATTGGAAACCATATTGACAGCTGTTGTCTATCCCACAACCTCAATAATTTCAAACATACAGAAGGTGCAACGAATTGCATTTGTGTGTCACTCACTGGAAACAGGTGCTTGGCTTAATTGGATGTCAGTCATGTGAAGTGTGGATGATACAACTTGACATTGTAGTGCAGACTATTGAAACTAACAATGAAGCAATATTCAGGAATTACCCTGTAGGTATGAGAGGGAATGCTGCATGACACTGCAGTCAGCAATAGTTTATCTACATCACGGGTCTCTGCAATCAACTGAGTCTGGACCAGGCAAACCTGTGCTGTCGGCTTGAGCAATGATCTGTTTGTTGTTTTACACCACGCTCAGCAATATGCCAGCCGTATGACGGCGGTCTGTAAATAATCGCGTCTGGACCAGACAATCCAGTGATTGACATCATGAGCATCCATTTCCCAATGGGGAAACGATGACATGCATCACCCACGTCAGTGAGCCTGACCACCCGATCCCGTTTGTCGCCTCTTATGACAAGCATAGCCGCCTTTTACGGCAAGAAAGGGTTGACATATTCTACCCCAGACTGTTCACGGGTTTTGAGCAATGATCCACATCTGGGTTTGATGACATGCAATCAGACAGGTCACAAAATGTTGGGTGCTCTGGAACCAAATCTGCCTTGGAATCCACACAGGGTCCATTGGTAGGAGCATTTGATGTCACATGGTCTACTGTTGAACTACTGTTGACCTGAGGTGACTATGCTTGTCGTAAGAGGTGGCTAACAGGATCGGGTGGTCAGGCTGGCTGACTTGGTTGATGCATGTCATTGTATCATGACTGCATGGCTCGATGCTCATGATGTCAATCATGCTGGAATATTGCTGAGTGCAGCGTTAAACAACAAACAACTTAACCTACTGACAGCCACATACTGCTGATACGACTAGTTTCACGAGACAAGCCTCAAAATGGAAGCAAAATGACTCCTGCTAAAAAGTGCCTAGTAGCCATTTGTGATACTGAGCAGAAAAAATGTGTGAAGTATTTAAAACATAATTAAAGAAAACATTTCTGAAATGTCAAGAGAAGCTTGCAGGTACTAATGTATGGGAGGTCTGTCAATGAACTGAACATCAGTGGCCTCTATTTACAAGCATCTCCATTGTGGAAGTAATGATTTCTATTGATCAAAAGGTCTAATTGCGTAAAACTATTTGTAAAACAAGTTTCCCAATGTGTGAGCGTACCAGGTGGCAAATTGTATAGGAAGTGTCATGCTTGTCATGTTTATTCCAGGTAAAGAAAGGATGCTTATTTTATTGCTATGTAAAGGCCACAGAGAGTGTTTCCAGAGTTGTTGTTGCAGTGACGTGAGAGAGTGGGTTGTAGATGTCGATTGTTAGTGTGACGTTGTTTCAAGGGTTGTTGCAGTGACGTGAGAGAGTGGGTTGTGGATGTCGATTGTTAGCGTGACGTTGTTTCAACGGTTGTTGTGGTGACGTGAGAGAGTGGGTTGTGGATGTCGATTGTTAGTGTGACGTTGTTTCAAGGGTTGTTGTGGTGACGTGAGAGAGTGGGTTGTGGATGTCGATTGTTAGCGTGACGTTGTTTCAAGGGTTGTTGCAGTGACGTGAGAGAGTGGGTTGTAGATGTCGATTGTTAGTGTGACGTATTTAACGGTTGTTGTGGTGACGTGAGAGAGTGGGTTGTGGATGTCGATTGTTAGTGTGACGTTGTTTCAAGGGTTGCTGCAGTGACGTGAGAGAGTGGGTTGTAGATGTCGATTGTTAGCGTGACGTTGTTTCAAGGGTTGTTGCAGTGACGTGAGAGAGTGGGTTGTAGATGTCGATTGTTAGTGTGACGTTGTTTCAACGGTTGTTGCGGTGACGTGAGAGAGTGGGTTGTAGATGTCGATTGTTAGCGTGACGTTGTTTCAACGGTTGTTGCGGTGACGTGAGAGAGTGGGTTGTGGATGTCGATTGTTAGTGTGATGTTGTTTCAACGGTTGCTGCAGTGACGTGAGAGAGTGGGTTGTAGATGTCGATTGTTAGCATGACGTTGTTTCAAGGGTTGTTGCAGTGACGTGAGAGAGTGGGTTGTAGATGTCGATTGTTAGTGTGACGTTGTTTCAACGGTTGTTGCGGTGACGTGAGAGAGTGGGTTGTAGATGTCGATTGTTAGCGTGACGTTGTTTCAACGGTTGTTGCGGTGACGTGAGAGAGTGGGTTGTGGATGTCGATTGTTAGTGTGACGTTGTTTCAACGGTTGTTGCGGTGACGTGAGAGAGTGGGTTGTAGATGTCGATTGTTAGCGTGACGTTGTTTCAAGGGTTGTTGCAGTGACGTGAGAGAGTGGGTTGTGGATGTCGATTGTTAGTGTGACGTTGTTTCAACGGTTGCTGCGGTGACGTGAGAGAGTGGGTTGTAGATGTCGATTGTTAGTGTGACGTTGTTTCAAGGGTTGTTGCGGTGACGTGAGAGAGTGGGTTGTGGATGTTGATTGTTAGTGTGACGTATTTAACGGTTGTTGTGGTGACATGAGAGAGTGGGTTGTGGATGTCGATTGTTAGTGTGACGTATTTAACGGTTGTTGTGGTGACATGAGAGAGTGGGTTGTGGATGTCGATTGTTAGTGTGACGTTGTTTCAAGGGTTGTTGCAGTGACGTGAGAGAGTGGGTTGTGGATGTCGATTGTTAGCGTGACGTTGTTTCAACGGTTGTTGCGGTGACGTGAGAGAGTGGGTTGTGGATGTCGATTGTTAGTGTGACGTTGTTTCAACGGTTGTTGCGGTGACGTGAGAGAGTGGGTTGTGGATGTTGATTGTTAGTGTGACGTTGTTTCAAGGGTTGTTGTGGTGACGTGAGAGAGTGGGTTGTAGATGTCGATTGTTAGTGTGACGTTGTTTCAACGGTTGTTGCAGTGACGTGAGAGAGTGGGTTGTAGATGTCGATTGTTAGTGTGACGTTGTTTCAAGGGTTGTTGTGGTGACGTGAGAGAGTGGGTTGTGGATGTCGATTGTTAGTGTGACGTTGTTTCAACGGTTGTTGCGGTGACGTGAGAGAGTGGGTTGTGGATGTCGATTGTTAGTGTGACGTTGTTTCAAGGGTTGTTGTGGTGACGTGAGAGAGTGGGTTGTAGATGTCGATTGTTAGTGTGACGTTGTTTCAAGGGTTGTTGCAGTACGTGACGTGAGAGAGTGGGTTGTAGATGTCGATTGTTAGTGTGACGTTGTTTCAAGGGTTGTTGTGGTGACGTGAGAGAGTGGGTTGTGGATGTCGATTGTTAGTGTGACGTTGTTTCAACGGTTGTTGCGGTGACGTGAGAGAGTGGGTTGTGGATGTCGATTGTTAGTGTGACGTATTTAACGGTTGTTGTGGTGACGTGAGAGAGTGGGTTGTGGATGTCGATTGTTAGTGTGACGTATTTAACGGTTGTTGTGGTGACATGAGAGAGTGGGTTGTGGATGTCGATTGTTAGCGTGACGTTGTTTCAAGGGTTGTTGTGGTGACGTGAGAGAGTGGGTTGTAGATGTCGATTGTTAGCGTGACGTTGTTTCAACGGTTGCTGCAGTGACGTGAGAGAGTGGGTTGTGGATGTCGATTGTTAGTGTGACGTTGTTTCAAGGGTTGTTGCAGTGACGTGAGAGAGTGGGTTGTAGATGTCGATTGTTAGTGTGATGTTGTTTCAAGGGTTGTTGCAGTGACGTGAGAGAGTGGGTTGTGGATGTCGATTGTTAGTGTGACGTTGTTTCAAGGGTTGTTGCGGTGACGTGAGAGAGTGGGTTGTGGATGTTGATTGTTAGTGTGACGTTGTTTCAAGGGTTGTTGCAGTGACGTGAGAGAGTGGGTTGTGGATGTCGATTGTTAGTGTGACGTTGTTTCAAGGGTTGTTGTGGTGACGTGAGAGAGTGGGTTGTAGATGTCGATTGTTAGTGTGACGTTGTTTCAAGGGTTGTTGCAGTACGTGACGTGAGAGAGTGGGTTGTGGATGTCGATTGTTAGTGTGACGTTGTTTCAAGGGTTGTTGCGGTGACGTGAGAGAGTGGGTTGTGGATGTCGATTGTTAGCGTGACGTTGTTTCAAGGGTTGTTGTGGTGACGTGAGAGAGTGGGTTGTAGATGTCGATTGTTAGCGTGACGTTGTTTCAACGGTTGTTGCAGTGACGTGAGAGAGTGGGTTGTGGATGTCGATTGTTAGCGTGACGTTGTTTCAAGGGTTGTTGCGGTGACGTGAGAGAGTGGGTTGTAGATGTCGATTGTTAGTGTGACGTTGTTTCAAGGGTTGTTGCAGTGACGTGAGAGAGTGGGTTGTGGATGTTGATTGTTAGTGTGACGTTGTTTCAACGGTTGTTGCAGTGACGTGAGAGAGTGGGTTGTGGATGTCGATTGTTAGTGTGACGTTGTTTCAAGGGTTGTTGTGGTGACGTGAGAGAGTGGGTTGTGGATGTCGATTGTTAGTGTGACGTTGTTTCAAGGGTTGTTGCAGTGACGTGAGAGAGTGGGTTGTAGATGTCGATTGTTAGTGTGATGTTGTTTCAAGGGTTGTTGCAGTGACGTGAGAGAGTGGGTTGTGGATGTCGATTGTTAGTGTGACGTTGTTTCAAGGGTTGTTGCGGTGACGTGAGAGAGTGGGTTGTGGATGTTGATTGTTAGTGTGACGTTGTTTCAAGGGTTGTTGCAGTGACGTGAGAGAGTGGGTTGTGGATGTCGATTGTTAGTGTGACGTTGTTTCAAGGGTTGTTGTGGTGACGTGAGAGAGTGGGTTGTAGATGTCGATTGTTAGTGTGACGTTGTTTCAAGGGTTGTTGCAGTACGTGACGTGAGAGAGTGGGTTGTGGATGTCGATTGTTAGTGTGACGTTGTTTCAAGGGTTGTTGCGGTGACGTGAGAGAGTGGGTTGTGGATGTCGATTGTTAGCGTGACGTTGTTTCAAGGGTTGTTGTGGTGACGTGAGAGAGTGGGTTGTAGATGTCGATTGTTAGCGTGACGTTGTTTCAACGGTTGTTGCAGTGACGTGAGAGAGTGGGTTGTGGATGTCGATTGTTAGCGTGACGTTGTTTCAAGGGTTGTTGCGGTGACGTGAGAGAGTGGGTTGTAGATGTCGATTGTTAGTGTGACGTTGTTTCAAGGGTTGTTGCAGTGACGTGAGAGAGTGGGTTGTGGATGTTGATTGTTAGTGTGACGTTGTTTCAACGGTTGTTGCAGTGACGTGAGAGAGTGGGTTGTGGATGTCGATTGTTAGTGTGACGTTGTTTCAAGGGTTGTTGTGGTGACGTGAGAGAGTGGGTTGTGGATGTCGATTGTTAGTGTGACGTTGTTTCAAGGGTTGTTGCAGTGACGTGAGAGAGTGGGTTGTGGATGTTGATTGTTAGTGTGACGTTGTTTCAACGGTTGTTGCGGTGACGTGAGAGAGTGGGTTGTGGATGTCGATTGTTAGTGTGACGTTGTTTCAAGGGTTGTTGCGGTGACGTGAGAGAGTGGGTTGTAGATGTCGATTGTTAGCGTGACGTTGTTTCAACGGTTGTTGCAGTGACGTGAGAGAGTGGGTTGTGGATGTCGATTGTTAGAGTGACGTTGTTTCAAGGGTTGTTGCGGTGACGTGAGAGAGTGGGTTGTGGATGTCGATTGTTAGTGTGACGTTGTTTCAACGGTTGTTGCAGTGACGTGAGAGAGTGGGTTGTGGATGTCGATTGTTAGTGTGACGTTGTTTCAAGGGTTGTTGCGGTGACGTGAGAGAGTGGGTTGTGGATGTCGATTGTTAGTGTGACGTTGTTTCAAGGGTTGTTGCAGTGACGTGAGAGAGTGGGTTGTGGATGTCGATTGTTAGTGTGACGTATTTAACGGTTGTTGCAGTGACGTGAGAGAGTGGGTTGTGGATGTTGATTGTTAGCGTGACGTTGTTTCAAGGGTTGTTGTGGTGACGTGAGAGAGTGGGTTGTAGATGTCGATTGTTAGAGTGACGTTGTTTCAAGGGTTGTTGCAGTGACGTGAGAGAGTGGGTTGTGGATGTCGATTGTTAGTGTGACGTATTTAACGGTTGTTGTGGTGACATGAGAGAGTGGGTTGTGGATGTTGATTGTTAGTGTGACGTATTTAACGGTTGTTGTGGTGACGTGAGAGAGTGGGTTGTGGATGTTGATTGTTAGTGTGACGTTGTTTCAAGGGTTGTTGTGGTGACATGAGAGAGTGGGTTGTGGATGTCGATTGTTAGTGTGACGTTGTTTCAAGGGTTGCTGCAGTGACGTGAGAGAGTGGGTTGTAGATGTCGATTGTTAGTGTGACGTTGTTTCAACGGTTGTTGCAGTGACGTGAGAGAGTGGGTTGTGGATGTTGATTGTTAGTGTGACGTTGTTTCAAGGGTTGTTGTGGTGACGTGAGAGAGTGGGTTGTAGATGTCGATTGTTAGCGTGACGTTGTTTCAACGGTTGTTGCGGTGACGTGAGAGAGTGGGTTGTGGATGTCGATTGTTAGTGTGACGTATTTAACGGTTGTTGTGGTGACATGAGAGAGTGGGTTGTGGATGTTGATTGTTAGTGTGACGTTGTTTCAAGGGTTGTTGTGGTGACGTGAGAGAGTGGGTTGTAGATGTCGATTGTTAGTGTGACGTTGTTTCAAGGGTTGTTGTGGTGACGTGAGAGAGTGGGTTGTGGATGTCGATTGTTAGTGTGACGTATTTAACGGTTGTTGTGGTGACATGAGAGAGTGGGTTGTGGATGTTGATTGTTAGTGTGACGTATTTAACGGTTGTTGTGGTGACATGAGAGAGTGGGTTGTAGATGTCGATTGTTAGTGTGACGTTGTTTCAAGGGTTGTTGTGGTGACGTGAGAGAGTGGGTTGTGGATGTCGATTGTTAGCGTGACGTTGTTTCAAGGGTTGTTGCGGTGACGTGAGAGAGTGGGTTGTGGATGTTGATTGTTAGTGTGACGTTGTTTCAAGGGTTGTTGCGGTGACGTGAGAGAGTGGGTTGTGGATGTTGATTGTTAGCGTGACGTTGTTTCAAGGGTTGTTGCAGTGACGTGAGAGAGTGGGTTGTAGATGTCGATTGTTAGCGTGACGTTGTTTCAACGGTTGTTGCGGTGACGTGAGAGAGTGGGTTGTGGATGTCGATTGTTAGTGTGACGTTGTTTCAAGGGTTGTTGCGGTGACGTGAGAGAGTGGGTTGTAGATGTCGATTGTTAGCGTGACGTTGTTTCAACGGTTGTTGCGGTGACGTGAGAGAGTGGGTTGTGGATGTCGATTGTTAGTGTGACGTTGTTTCAAGGGTTGTTGTGGTGACGTGAGAGAGTGGGTTGTGGATGTCGATTGTTAGTGTGACGTTGTTTCAACGGTTGTTGCAGTGACGTGAGAGAGTGGGTTGTGGATGTCGATTGTTAGTGTGACGTTGTTTCAAGGGTTGTTGTGGTGACGTGAGAGAGTGGGTTGTGGATGTCGATTGTTAGTGTGACGTATTTAACGGTTGTTGTGGTGACATGAGAGAGTGGGTTGTGGATGTTGATTGTTAGTGTGACGTTGTTTCAAGGGTTGTTGTGGTGACGTGAGAGAGTGGGTTGTAGATGTCGATTGTTAGCGTGACGTTGTTTCAACGGTTGTTGCAGTGACGTGAGAGAGTGGGTTGTGGATGTCGATTGTTAGTGTGACGTTGTTTCAAGGGTTGTTGTGGTGACGTGAGAGAGTGGGTTGTGGATGTCGATTGTTAGTGTGACGTTGTTTCAACGGTTGTTGCAGTGACGTGAGAGAGTGGGTTGTGGATGTCGATTGTTAGTGTGACGTTGTTTCAAGGGTTGTTGTGGTGACGTGAGAGAGTGGGTTGTGGATGTTGATTGTTAGCGTGACGTTGTTTCAACGGTTGTTGCGGTGACGTGAGAGAGTGGGTTGTGGATGTCGATTGTTAGTGTGACGTATTTAACGGTTGTTGTGGTGACATGAGAGAGTGGGTTGTGGATGTTGATTGTTAGTGTGACGTTGTTTCAAGGGTTGTTGTGGTGACGTGAGAGAGTGGGTTGTGGATGTCGATTGTTAGCGTGACGTTGTTTCAACGGTTGTTGCGGTGACGTGAGAGAGTGGGTTGTGGATGTCGATTGTTAGTGTGACGTTGTTTCAACGGTTGTTGCGGTGACGTGAGAGAGTGGGTTGTGGATGTCGATTGTTAGCGTGACGTTGTTTCAACGGTTGTTGCGGTGACGTGAGAGAGTGGGTTGTAGATGTCGATTGTTAGCGTGACGTTGTTTCAAGGGTTGTTGCAGTGACGTGAGAGAGTGGGTTGTGGATGTCGATTGTTAGCGTGACGTTGTTTCAACGGTTGTTGCGGTGACGTGAGAGAGTGGGTTGTGGATGTCGATTGTTAGTGTGACGTTGTTTCAAGGGTTGTTGCAGTGACGTGAGAGAGTGGGTTGTAGATGTCGATTGTTAGTGTGACGTTGTTTCAACGGTTGTTGCGGTGACGTGAGAGAGTGGGTTGTGGATGTTGATTGTTAGTGTGACGTTGTTTCAAGGGTTGTTGCAGTGACGTGAGAGAGTGGGTTGTGGATGTTGATTGTTAGTGTGACGTTGTTTCAAGGGTTGTTGCAGTGACGTGAGAGAGTGGGTTGTGGATGTCGATTGTTAGTGTGACGTTGTTTCAAGGGTTGTTGCGGTGACGTGAGAGAGTGGGTTGTGGATGTTGATTGTTAGTGTGACGTTGTTTCAAGGGTTGTTGCAGTGACGTGAGAGAGTGGGTTGTGGATGTCGATTGTTAGTGTGACGTTGTTTCAAGGGTTGTTGCGGTGACGTGAGAGAGTGGGTTGTGGATGTCGATTGTTAGTGTGACGTTGTTTCAACGGTTGTTGCGGTGACGTGAGAGAGTGGGTTGTAGATGTCGATTGTTAGTGTGATGTTGTTTCAAGGGTTGTTGCAGTACGTGACGTGAGAGAGTGGGTTGTAGATGTCGATTGTTAGTGTGACGTTGTTTCAAGGGTTGTTGCAGTGACGTGAGAGAGTGGGTTGTGGATGTCGATTGTTAGTGTGATGTTGTTGTAACGTCAGGTTGCAGGATCCGCTGAAGTACACCGCTCTGTAAAACCAGAGTGGGTTGTGGAAGCAGCTGACCTTCAGGAGTTGCAAGGGCGATGGAGGAGATTAAAACACTGTTGCAGTGTCGGAAGCCCTGGCTCCGTGCAGCTCATACATGTGCGTGCCATGTTTCCTAGGTCAACAGCTTCAGTTTAAATATAGAGAACAAACTCCACAGAACAACCAAAATAGGACATAGCATATGGTTTCTATTGTCACAGCCACAGTGACTTTTTGAAAAGCCCCATATCGATGTACGATAAAGATTCCATTGGGAGATATTTCATTGTGAAGATTTATTGAGATAACAAGAAAAAAGAAAGTGTCAACATGGTAAAGGTTTAAGCAATGCTCAATTTCCAAATTAATACCATGAATAGGAGCAAAAAGTACATTGACAATAGTGAAGTATTTGAGGTGTTCTTTATGTAACTGAAATAACTGAGTAGAATAACATATTGTCCCCTAACCAAGAAATGTATCAGTTTAAACAAAACTAATTCTATAAGGAAACAGTTGAGTATTGAGGAACATTCAAGTCGTTTGAGTTGAGTTGAGTTGAGTTGAGTTGAGTTGAGTTGATGAGGTGACATGTGGTTTAACCTCACGTCCAAGATTACTGCACTTATGTAGCGAGGTCCATGCACATGTGTGTGTGTGGCTGCCTGTACTCGACCAGACTGAAGCTGATTTATAGTGCTAGCCCACTGAGATACCATGCTGCAGTTTAACATGAATACCCCACTCAGACACAGCATACTGACTCTGGCCCGACCAGTCCTTGTTTTTAGCCCCGTAATGCCAAGCGCCAGAATGAATGTGGAATGGGGGTGAATGTTTCATAAAATATATGCTCTGGAGCCTGTAAGACAGACAAACAACTGAGTTGAGGACTGGATTTACTCATACTATCTCCATCACATTTTTAAACACTGATTAGCAGATCCTGGCAGCTAAGGGACACAACTCTGCACTGGCTAATAACTGATGTCCATTATAAGCATTATCCGAAATGACTGGTGAGTGTATGTCTGTGAACTAGATTTAAACAAGTAAACCTCAGCAAATGGGCTTGGTCTGACTTATGTGTTTCAAACGTGGGTGAGTAATGGACCCCACATCAACTCCCACCAACAGAACAGGTTTTCAGTGTTCATATTCAGGAATAGTCCGCTTGTTTGAACAGCAGAAAATGGGATAGGTGATGTAGCCAAGCAGTGTTGCAACCTCAAAATGTAAACACTAAAACCAACCCATATATAGCCAAGGAAATAATTAATCTGGCTATGAGGACATATTTCGGAAAGTGATTCAGAAACTGTTTGCAATTGTAACAATGGAACACGAGGAAGAGCAGGACATGGCACACACACCTATCTTCCTGGATAGACAACACACTCTGCATTTCAATTGGCTGCTTGAGTCTATCTGATTTATTTTTAATTGTCATAATTCATTCATTCACTAATAATACTGTCGGCAACAACGGAAGTCCTCTTTCTGTTCAACAACCAGGCCAGACATCAGCTTTCTATCTCTTTAGTAACAAGGGCAGGTTCAGCAACATGGACAGACGTGAGCCTTTTTCTGTTCAGCAACATGGACAGACGTGAGCCTTTTTCTTTACAGCAACAAGGGCAGATGTACGCATTCTCACTGTTCAGCAACAAGGGCAGATGTACGCATTCTCACTGTTCAGCAACAAGGGCAGATGTACGCATTCTCACTGTTCAGCAACAAGGGCAGATATAAGCATTCTCTCTGTACCAGACGATGTCTCCCCACCAAATGTCCTCCAGGAAATTGTGTCACTGTTGTTTGTTTTAAGCAAATATTTCAGTTTGCCGTGTGAGATTCTACATTTAGGCCTGTGGTCCTGAACAGCCTCGTTGTCATGTCTGTTGTCATTCCACCTTCACAACCACAACCACACAGGTTACATCTTGAAGATGATTGTCAAAGGTTTCGTTTAAGAAAATGCAGCATTTTTGTCTGCACAGATGTATTTTTAAGTCAAGTGTCACATTACCCAAAATGCAACATCTAGGTTGCCCAGAAGCGTGAGAATAGGTTTTTCGAAACAGCATAACAGCAAGAGAAGACAGCTCCTGAACTCCCCCATAGAATAGTGCTAAGTTGACATCTCTCTCGGCCTGCCTGGCTCCACAGAAACACAACATTCATGATCTTGGTGCGGTTTCTAACTCATTAACTTTAAACAAGACCCTTAAATCAACATGTTTTTTTCTTATGTCTAATGAGATTTGTTTGCAGCAAATATTGGATATGGTCGTAACACACAACACAAATCAGGGCTGGAGAAGAACCTCACAAGATACTCTACACTGTTGCAATTGGCGAATCACTATGTAATTAGTCATGTTATTTGTGTTCAATTAATGGGATTGATCGTCGGTAATGCATTACATCAAAACTGACATGTCGATGTGAAGTTGTCAGAGAAAATAGATAAACTTCTGAGGGGATGGGAGCATGCTGGTGCCGAGGACTTTTGAGAGAAAACAGTTTAATGAGAGGAAGTGAGCTGAATTGAGTTTAAATGCCGCTTTGAACATGCTGAACAGTATGTTAGTTATGTCACACCATGCTCCATTTGGGTGAGGGAAACCATCAGACACGATGTTGCAGGATCTGGGATTCAAACCCATGATGGTAGGATTCTGATACCATTGCCCAGACATGGAAATTAACCTTGGCCCAGAGCTGGTAGAAATGATCTCAGGCTAATAAAATTATAATTCTACCACCCCACAGGGCTTTGACGGTTTTTGATGCTGTAATTCCCCCTGTCAAATCGCTGCGCTAGACATTTGGCACAACCTTTCGAGCTATTTTCGTAATGAATAATGTACGCAATGTAAGATTTCACCTGATCTACATATTCTGACCGAGTCTTGATATTTGAATGTATTTGTGGCACAGTAAATATTGAAACTTGAAAGTTTTTGTTTTATAAGGACTAGTTACCTTAAGGAGTAACAGAAACAGAATCTCACAAGCTCTGTGGGCTTGTTTGGTCTTGGGAGTGAGTGAGTGAGTGAGTGAGTGAATATGGTTTTACGCCACTTTTAGCAATATTCCAGCAATATCATGGTGGGAGACACCAGAAATGGGCTTCACACATTGTACCCTTGTCGGGAATCGAACCCGGGTCTTCGGCGTGACGAGCGAACGCTTTAACCACTAAGCTACCCGACCGCCCCTTGTTTGGTCTTGGAGTTAATTTCATTCCCTGCACATGACCTCCAACTAGGAACTCCATGATGACATTCATCTTGATGCAAAGTACGTATGATGTGGATGTATAAACTTCTGCCTTTGTACTGGTGACATTGTGAGGAACTGTATATACTCTCGGAACAAAGGCACAGCAGGTTTGTAGGTAGATGCTGGATGTGCATCATACAAACATGGATGTCTTCTGTCATCAACACCACCCCAGCAGTGATTGATTGCGTAGTGGATGACTTGGCTGACAGGTAGGAGGTCGTCACAGCTATAACCATGACACAGGTGTAAGTGCAGGTGTGAGTGCAGGTGTGCCTATGACATAACAACACGACCCATCATGAGAGCTGAGTATCGCCTGGTATCTTGCAATACGATTCGTATCACGATACAGACTGACAATACTACTTGCATCAAATAGTAAGAAATGGTGAAATCACTGAAATACACCTCTTTCTTCATAAATTTATTCATTGTTACAGAGGAGTGAGATGTGGGCTGGGCTGGGCTGGGCTGGGCTGGGCTGGGCTGGAGTGGAGTGGAGTGGAGTGGAGTGGATCTGGCTGAAGAGGGACAGTACAAGCAGTGGACATTGGTGTCACAGCAGTCGAATGGAGTATGTGACAAGCACTGTAGGACAATGGTGGATCAGGTGGCACAGCTACTGTTGACAGAGTACTGATAATTTCAACAGTGGGTGAGTGAGTGTGCTGGATCCATGAATGATAATACATTACACATACTGAGATATACAAGCAACAGTCACCAAATATGGTTAATATCAATAGCCATACACAATAGCCATACACAAAACCCTCCAAAACTGTCCCACTGTACACAATACCCGCCCCATTGGCAACTGACACTGTCTATGACATATTTTATTACACAAAACTTTTCTCTCCTCTAAAACTGTTTCCATTGATGATTTGGAATACAGCTAGCAAGACAACCTATTTCAATAATCTTGATGAAATATGATTAATGCAGATTGTGATGGTGAAGGCCTGTTGGTTCTGCAATATTTCACAGTTCTAGCTCATCCAGACAGACCCTTGAGAAACAGATGCCTGTCTGATCCAGCTCAACTGCCCACAAAGCAAGTCTCAAGCTACCAGACCTCTTTGTTACGACATGTGTAACCTGCTGTGCACAGTAAGATTACAACACCTATATTATAACATAAGCTCACTCTGGGCCATGCTGCCACGAGGGAGTGTGACGACAACCCTTGATATATACATCCGTGATGTAAGCATATTAAAGCACCATGAAACAGGATATTTACAACATTAAGACTGGACTATGGGTGTAAGCATTTATTTCAAACTCTGCACATAATTATCCGACCATATGTTTGCATGTAAATAACTTTGATATCTGCTAAAATGTCTTTTAAGATCTTCTCAAACGTAACAAAATCTAAACAATGAAACAATATTGAAGTCCATATATTTGGGGGGAAAACCTATTTATTGTATAATAGGTATATTCCCAAAGCATTCGGGGCTGCATCTAATTTTTAATCTAGTGGTAATGATTTTGGTTCAACAATGCTTAGAACAATATTCCCGTTACATCATGGCGTGTCAGCTTAATGAGAGCATGAATTGATGCAGTTCCCAGACATTTATGGTGCTGACTGACCCAGAAACATAAACGGGGCGAACAAGGCTTCGAATCCGCAATCAAAGGTTTCTTACATGCCCAAGATATGCAACTCTCCGTCTGCACAGCAAATTGTGGCGCCTTAGATGACTGGGCCAACCATGCCCCGAATTTTGCCTTGAGACCCCCTTAATCTTAAATTTAAAGATTGGGATTATGACAAGGTCTCCACTCCTGCTCAATATTAAATATGTCATAATGGCAGGTCGAAGATGAACGTAAGTACTTGTGACCGACATTTGATATTTAATTTGATATATAAAAATTACCTATCTAATAAAAACATGGACAATGAACAAAACACAGTGAACGTGTCTCTGAAGTTTAAAAAGTGCCTAAATTGCACAGGAAGGGCTGACAATTCTATTCCACTGTATTATTAGAATGCAGATCTAATCGCTTATCTTGCATGCACTGATGCATGACGGACCAGGATATTCAATGTCACTCTGAGCCACCATACGAGGTCACGCTATGCTGCTGACAATACAGAGTGAATCTGTGTCACAAACATGTAAACACTGAGTCTCGCAGCTCAATAAACCCATGTCACAAGATAGACGACAATATCTCACTACTGGATATACAACTTGTACATCTTACGTGTGTATATATGACATCCCTGTCACTCGACAGACAAGTGGGGGTGTTAGTACATTTTGGGCTGGCAAATATTTAATGTTAGCGATAAATTTCCCCTGCTACAAACACTTGAATGGTTCCTATAAGGATCATATTCGGGCTACAATCTATGATTAAAAAAACATTGACCTGCAGATTCTGGCATGGCTAAGGGACACAACTCTTCACAGCAAATTGAATTTTAACCCACTGGGCCTTTACCAAAAGTAATTGCAACCTACTCAAGACTCCAGACAGGCATGTAAATGCAGCAACTTGTACACTCCTGCCTTCAGAAGCCTGAGTGTGACACACTTTTACCACTGCTACAATTGCTAACTGTGACAAGCCTCCATGACTTGAATAGGTATTAGATAAGAATAGTAAATTGTACAGGTTCCAGAACAAGGTGTAATTACATGAACATTCATATTGACGCCTTCGTTTTAATAAACAGTGCAGCAAATGTAACATATGAACCCTGTAAGTTTGCGTAATTATAGGACTACCGATTGATTGACAGTGAACGTACTTGTACTGCACTGTGGCGTACAGACTAATGCTTCCCTGCCCATCTGTCGCAGCTAACACAGCCAGGTATTGCCTGATCGATATATCTAGGGCTACATACATACAAATCGAAACAGTTAACTGGAGTACGGTCAGTACATTTCTAATTAGTCCCAATATGTACAAAACAATAAGCCACATCATCGCCTTAGCCACCCAGGTCATACCAAGTAACACCATCACCCAGGTCATACCAGGTCACACCAACCACCAGATCATACCAGGTCATACAAAGTAACACCATCGCCAAGGGCATACCATCACCCACGTCAGATCAGGTCACACCATCGCCCAGGCGATACCATGTCACACTATCGCTCACGTCACACAATCGCCCAGATCACCCCAAGTCATACCATCCACCAGATCACACCAAGTCACACCATCCACCAGATCACACCATCCACCAGATCACACCAAGTCACACCATCCACCAGATCACACCATCCACCAGATCACCCCAAGTCACACCATCCACCAGATCACACCATCCACCAGATCACCCCAAGTCACACCATCCACCAGATCACACCAAGTCACACCATCCACCAGATCACCCAAGTCAGACCATCCACCAGATCACACCATCCTACAGATCACACCAAGTCACACCATCCACCAGATCACACCAAGTCACACCATCCTACAGATCACACCAAGTCACACCATCCACCAGATCACACCAAGTCACACCATCCACCAGATCACCCAAGTCAGACTATCCACTAGATCACACCAAGTCACACCATCCTTTAGATCACACCAAGTCAGACCATCCACCAGATCACACTAAGTCAGACCATCCACCAGATCACACCAAGTCACACCATCCTACAGATCACCCAAGTCATACCATCCTACAGATCACACCAAGTCACACCATCCTACAGATCACCCAAGTCAGGTGAAGTGACTTAAGAAAGAGTAATATCATGCTCACATTCAACACCAGTGACTGTCCCATATTAATCAGCAATAATCGCCAGCCCTTATCCATACAGCTGTTGTGAAACTGTAAAAATCAATATGTCTCTACATACTCCTTAATTTTTGTAGCTAACCACTATATGGCTGTACTCGCAGCCACAAACAACACTTACTCTGATAGGTTGTGATCAATACCTGATACAGCGAGAAGGGACCTGACATAATGTATATCATCGAATGAAACTGTGATGGTCTGCCAAAAATAGACCCACACTGCCACATGTCCTTACATCTGATACGTATCTTGGAATCTTTATCACTGGGTAGCAGTGCTCAGTCTGGAGTGTGGCATCACAGATGATAATGTAACAAACGTCTACCTGCAGAGTCGGTGCATGGCTTCCACCACAACACACCTGCAGGAGTCAGTGCATGGCTTCCACCACACCTGCAGGAGTCGGTCCATGGCTTCCACAACAACACACCTGCAGGAGTCAGTGCATGGCTTCCACAACAACACACCTGCAGGAGTCAGTGCATGGCTTCCACCACACCTGCAGGAGTCGGTGCATGGCTTCCACCACACCTGCAGGAGTCGGTACACGTCTTCCACCACACCTGCAGGAGTCGGTCAATGGCTTCCACCACACCACACCTGCAGGAGTCGGTGCATGGCTTCCACCACACCTGCAGGAGTCAGTGCATGGCTTCCACCACACCTGCAGGAGTGGGTGCATGGCTTCCACCACACCTGCAGGAGTTGGTGCATGGCTTTATCACACCTGCAGGAGTGGGTGCATGGCTTCCACCACACCTGCAGGAGTTGGTGCATGGCTTTATCACACCTGCAGGAGTGGGTGCATGGCTTCCACCACACCTGCAGGAGTTGGTGCATGGCTTCCACTACACCTGCATGAGTTGGTACACGTCTTCCACCACACCTGCAGGAGTGGGTCAATGGCTTCCACCACACCACACCTGCAGGAGTCGGTGCATGGCTTCCACCACACCTGCAGGAGTCAGTGCATGGCTTCCACCACACCTGCAGGAGTCAGTGCATGGCTTCCACCACACCTGCAGGAGTTGGTGCATGGCTTCCACCACACCTGCAGGAGTGGGTGCATGGCTTCCACCACACCTGCAGGAGTTGGTGCATGGCTTCCACTACACCTGCAGGAGTCGGTACACGTCTTCCACCACACCTGCAGGAGTCGGTCAATGGCTTCCACCACACCACACCTGCAGGAGTCGGTGCATGGCTTCCACCACACCTGCAGGAGTCAGTGCATGGCTTCCACCACACCTGCAGGAGTGGGTGCATGGCTTCCACCACACCTGCAGGAGTTGGTGCATGGCTTCCACCACACCTGCAGGAGTCTGTGCATGGCTTTCACCACACCTGCAGGAGTTGGTCCATGGCTTCCACCACACCTGCAGGAGTCGGTTCAATGCTTCCACCACACCTGCAGGAGTCTGTGCATGGCTTTCACTACACCTGCAGGAGTTAGTCCATGGCTTCCACCACACCTGCAGGAGTCGGTTCAATGCTTCCACCACACCTGCAGGAGTCAGTGCATGGCTTCCACCACACCTGCAGGAGTTGGTGCATGGCTTCCACCACACCTGCAGGAGTCGGTGCATGGCTTCCACCACACCTGCAGGAGTCGGTGCATGGCTTCCACCACACCTGCAGGAGTCGGTTCAATGCTTCCACCACACCTGCAGGAGTCGGTCCATGGCTTCCACTACACCTGCAGGAGTCGGTGCATGGCTTCCACCACACCTGCAGGAAGCAGCCCATGTTTCAACCCTGATAACATTATGTGACCAGGAGGCACCCTGGTTTTGTTTAGTGCAACTTGTCAACATGCACCTGGTACAAGTTAAATCAAGCTCCATAAATGGAGCCCTGACCCTTTGTCACTTGTAGGTCTCTCCATATGGCTGACTAGAATGGACACAGAGGATATGACTCAGTTCATTGTAAAGGCCATACATCTAAAGAAGGGTGGGGTGGTCTAGTGGTTGAGGAGCTGGCTCATCACAGTGCTGGTCCTGGTTCGATTCCACAATGTGTCAAATTCACTTCTGGTGTATCCTTGTAATATGGCCGGAACAGTGCAAAAAGCATCATAAAACTCACTCACTCACTCACTCACTCACTCGAAGGCCAGTGTCAGAGCATCACAAGTCCAGTTTGCTACCATTGCAAGTTATCCAAATCCTGAATCTAGCAAAATGTACAAAACCAACAAACCTAAAATGATTGCCAAAGCCAAGTCGGGGTTAGTAGACTCAACAGCCTTTGTTGGGTGCTGTTGTTCTGAAAACAAGCTTGCATCATGGAGAACTGAGTCACAGCTATTTCTCCAGGTCCTGATATTAATGGGTCTCAACATGAGAACCGTCCAACCCAACCGACCAAACACAAGCCTCATGATGGTCCATCTCGAGTATCATGGATCATTACAAAGACTGGTGACACACGAACCATCTCCCAAATTGCCAATAGAAGGAAACATGATGCTGGTAAAGCTCCTCCAACAATAACATTACTCTAATTCTATCTGTTATTGTTCTTAGAAAATCGTCCATGTTCCATCAAAACATTATTCCTGGCAGGGCCCAATAAATTCACTTTGCTGAATCAGAAAATTACCGTTGACAATGAGGGGGAATTCTACTGCTGCAGATGAGTTTTTATCTCTAACCAGATTCCTAGAAACACCAGACATCCCCCAATGGACGCCAAATAGATGCCAGAGTTCATCAAACACATCCTTGTCATTCAGGGTAACAAACATAATATGTTCCTTATGAAGTTTACATAGAAACTATATAGTTTATCTGTATGTAGTATACCAACCTGAATGTTGGATAGCCATTCATTTGGGTTACTGTGAGGTATACTACACAAAAGGAGTTATACCATGGCCCTTACAGATTAACTATATAGAAGCTTGATAGCCATAGACCTGTGAAGATTCTGGGGTAGAATAAGTCTTCAGCAACCCATGCTTGCCGTAAAAGGTGACTATGCTTGTCGTGAAAGGCGACTAACGGGATCGGGTGGTCAGGCTCGCTGACTTGGTTGATGCATGTCATCGATCCCAATTGGGTGGATTGATGCTCATGATGTCCATCACTGGATTGTCTGGTCCAGACTCGATTATTTACAGACCGCCGTATAGCTGGAATATTGCTGAATGCGGCCTGAAACAACCAACCAACCAACCAACCAACTTGATAACCATTTGCCTCAAATACGCGGCTAATGAAATGACTGGTGATGTTAGTGGAAGTGGAGAATAATGTTACCTCCAAACAAATTATACCTTGCACAAGTCGGAGAAGCAGGGATTCCAATTTCCTTTAGGTAAATGCCACCTCTAGTTATTGGGGCCTCCGAAAGGTTCACTCTGTAAGGTGCACAGTACACAATATTTCATCCTATACTTATAAAAAATAAAAATGGGTGCAAGTAATATCCACTGTGAGTCCCATCAGACAAAAAAGAAACGACCGAAAGTAATTACATTGATGCAAGTACATGTACACCAAGGTGACTCCCTGACGGTTGCTACAGCAGTGAAGGAATTGCTTAAGTATCTACACGGATCTGTCGGCTATTCCGTCCTACATGAACAGCATGGTTTGATGGGCTGTGTACTTCAAGAGGTGAATTATGTCCACTGTTATGAAGTGTTCAGAGTGTATGGACTAATTGAGTCCACAGCATCCTGGATGAGGATGAAAATCAACTCATTTCACGTAAGTATGGTTGTCAGGGTTTCACATAAAACTGTGTCAACAGCAATCTAATACATGGAATCTTGAACCCAAAAGTAAGTTGGCAACACAGTGGTCGACTGCATGAGCAATCATCCATACCAGGAACACTGTAACCACTTCATTAGCCAGCTGAACAGCTAGCATAGGGTCGTGGGCACTAGCATGGCCAATCTGCCCCAGATTAACTTGGTTCTAAAACAAGATGCATGGAAGAATGGGCACAAACAAGGCCAATCTGTCCCGCTATCGCTTAGGCATGGAAAAAGTCAAGCTTTAATTACTTTTATTACAATAAACATGTTTTGTTTGTTTGTTGTTTAACGCCACACTGAGCAATATTCCAGCTATATTACGGCAGTCTGTAAATAATAGAGTCTGGACCAGACAATCCAGTGATTAATAGCATGAACATCGATCCACGCAATTGGGATACGATGACATGCATCAACCAAGTCAGTGAGCCTGACCACCCGATCCTGTTAGTTATCTCTAACGACAAGCATAGTCGCCATTTATGGCAAGCATGGGTTGCTGAAGACCTATTCTACCCCGGATCTTCACGGGTCACAATAAACATGTAACAAAGAACCTAGTCTGACAGTGAAACAAATATATCCAATAAAGCCCATGCAAGTCTATAATGTTTGGCAAGTCAAACACTACTGCAGAAAATGGAGAAAGTCTCTGGGCTCCTTTTTATTATATTTTATAACTATAATTTAACTGGTGTTTTTCTGTTAAATATGTCCATTTCAGAGACTAGATGTCAGTCTACGAAGAACCCTATGGAGCTATATGTTCAGCAAACTTATATAAGGCAAATGAAATATCATTGATGTGTGCTTATTTTCATGACCAGAGTTGAAAATTAACATAGGTCTGTTAGTCCAAGACAAGTAAATTTCAGAATAGACTTGTGACATTTCATTGTGAAATATGATTTTTGGAAATTCAAATAATGAAAATAAATATCAATTTCTAACCCTCATGTGTGACATGTACGTGGGTCTGAGAAAAACCTACAGAATGTGATTCAACCCGAAATCTAATTATTCAAAATCAATAACATAGTAAACAAAGTATCCATTGGAGAGCAATTATAAATAAAGACATCTCCCTTTCCTCCTCCACACTGATAGGTCCAACAGCACTACCTGAGTTTATGCACCGCCTCAGTAAATATTTACATGGATGATGTCTTTCGATGGGAACACACCCAGATTGATATAAAGCTGTGACGCCTTGTTGCATGAAATTGACACACATTCCTGAAACAGGAAGCTACAAGTGAAATATACAACCTCAGGATGACTAACACATGTCCTGAGATTGATGGCAGGTCCACATGCTGCAATGTCGTTGCCTTCATATCAGCTCTAGTACTTCTCATTGCTCATCTGCTTTTGGCAGTGTTTAGTATAGAAGCAAGGGAGTTAGACTGACATTTAGTTTCAGAAACAAAATTACATTATTTAAAATATATAGCTACAAAATAAAAAGAATAAAACCAAATGGAGCCCAAAACAATCCTTAATTTCAGGCGAAATCATTCTAGACTTGAGTTGGACTCCTTTGTAATTTTTTTCTCAAGGGTCTGGTAGACAGGTGAGGAGAGGTGAAATGTCGCGTCCAAGATTATTGCACTTATATAGCGACGTGCGTGCGTGCGTGCGTCTACCTGTACTAGTCCGGACTGATGCTGATTCAAAGTGCTAGCACACTGAGATACCATGCCGCAGTTTTACATGAATACCCCACTCAGACACAGTATACTGACTCCGAGCTGACCAGTCCTTTTTTACTCCCTTAATGCCGAGCGCTAGACAGGGTAACAACAAGTACCATCTTTTAATGTCTTTTGGTATGACGCAGTCGGGGATTGAACCCCGGACCTACCGCTCTCCAGGCGGATGCTCTACCACTAGAAGCGGCCATCTGGGAGACAGACTGAAGGGAGTGTTTATATGGTGTAAATATAGCTAGTTGTTCTATAGTCCTGTTCAGTGGCTACAATACACACCATCTCCTGGACGGTTTTATTATAAAACTATAGTAAGGTCTTCCCTGGGTTTATAACATGATTCCCAGGAAACGTATCCAGGTTTTAACAACCATTCGTCTATTACTCCAAGACAGACTTCTTGTTTTCCCACAACACTGGTTATGCTACATACACTTCTCCAAATAAGTTATGGACTAATTGCATATAACTAGTGTCTGTCTACAGCAAATCCACTTTTAGATAATTCTACACAAAACATAATTTGGTTTCAGGTAACCTCATCGACCCTTCATTGCTTTTGTCCCTTAAATCTAAAATACTGTAGCAAAAAATTAAATTACTTAAAAAAAAAACAACACTTTCTCCAAACCTACCACCTTAAAGGAGTGTTCTAATGATTGATTAAAACTGATGACTGATTACCCAATGATTGATTGTAGGTATCCATAATCAAGGGAAAAAAAGATGTGACGTCCCAGTTTTACTCCAAATGTTCCACCACTCCTTTGATCTGTTAATGACATGACAACATTCATCTCTGTCAGTTATGTCACAAGATTCCTTAAATTTCAAAGTGACAAAACTGTGGTTTGGACATTCATTTCTGGAATGTGCTGAACAATTATAATCAATGACAGATCAGATGAAACAATCCAATAATGACCAGTTATTGATGATAAAAACCAAACAATTACAAATAGGACGCCTCTTTGCAGAGGGATGTGGTTTTTTTTATTAACAACTAAGAAATAAATCCAACTTTATTTGAAATGTTGGCATGTTACTTTTTTAATCATAGTTTTATCAGTCACTTTTCAGGGGGCCAGTGAAGGAATTAGCAGTAAAATTACTTTTCAGTTTATAGCCAAAACTTTCAAGTCTACCTACCCAAACTTCTCTTCTTGTTAAAGTTTCATAAAACTTAAATGTTAAAACATCCATAAAAAAACAACAAAAAATTAATTGCTGAGCTTTCTACACAAAAAGAAACTTTACAAGACTCAAGGCTTCACTCTAATGTTGGGGCGGTGGAGTAGCCTAGTGGCTAAAGCGTTGGCTCATCACGTCTAAAGCCTGGGTTCGATTTCTCGCATGGGTACAATATGTGAAGCCCATTTTCCAGTGTCCCCAACCTTGATATTGCTTGAATATTGCTAACAGTGGCGTAAAACCATACTCACTCACTAACTCTAATGACTAAAGTTACAGATGATATAAAATGTACTTGGATTTGAGGTGTGAAGCCGATTGTTGAACCATATACGGGTCAGATTGAATAAAAATCTCAGAACTAAGTGTCAGGAAAAGTATGTTTATTATTTAAATTTAAATTTGATTTTCCATAAACGGAATAAATACAAACTAACATTGGCCGAGCATCAACCTTAATTTGGAAATCAATGAAATTAAAAATGCCAAATTTATCTTTACAGGCCTGAGGGAAAATCACTGCTCATGTTTGGGAGTCATGTTACAGAATAGAAAGGAAGTACTTAGTGATTCTGTTTTCTGTGCTCCATCATCGTTATCTCATAGCCTTCAGTTACAATGTTGGGGTTACCTCCCTTCCCTACCCCTCTGAGTACTTGATGAATGTGATGTAATGTGTGAGGACTACTTGGCTGGAACATATGCAAATTTGTTCAGTGAAGACAATGTCTCTCTCGAACAAACCCCGCAAATAAAAAAGTGGCCAATATCTTATCCTCGACTCAAGTGCAGAGAGAAGGGCACCATTATTTGAATTGTTGTGAAATCGTGTTCGAGGCGAAAAGTTTGGACACATCTAAACTTAAAGCAAATTTCAATAGCCTGTGAAGTTCCACTTAATCAACACAGTAATCTGATCAAGTGACATGCAACGTTTGGCTGGTTATCAAGCTTTGTCAACATTGTCAGTGAATGTGTTATTGGTAGGAGTCTGTCATGGTCTACAATAGTTCCTGCCAGCAACGTGATAAGAAATGACTAATGTCGTAATGTATTGCCAACTGGTCCAGCAAGAGGAGGGAACGTTTTCTCCCTTCCTGACCCGCGTCTGACTCACCCTGTGTGGCGAGCAACTCTCATCAGATCACATGGCCCACACATTTGTGTCACACACACACAAAATTCCTGCTAGAGAACTTGTTATGAATGGGCACTTTGCGTCAAACTGGAATTTTCTCAAATTTGCACGCCAAACAAAACTAACATTCTGTTTAATGAGTTGGTGAAATGTATAGCATCACTAACAGGGTCACTTGAAATGCCCTTAAAGCAATCGAGATTGTGATGGTGGTGAAGAGTTGTACTGTGTATCACTGTATGGCCTAGTGAGATGGGCAAGTCCTCCTCCAAGGGCTGGACTGTATTGTATTAAATTGAGCGATCACTCTGCCCCACTGATGACAAGTACATGCTCACATATGTGTACATCCTTGTCAAGGGCATGTCTCTCCAAGTAGCCACGAGACACATTCATATCACAGCTGTCGGGAAAAGAAATTTGTTTGCTAAAGGTGGCCTAAATCTCTGTGTTGTTCTTATATTGTTGTTGGACGTATCGTATTGGCAACAACTGTTGAAAATGTCCTGCTTGTTATTTGACATCGAACTCAGCAACATTCCAGCTATCTGATGGCAGTCTCTAAATACTTTCGTTGGGTTTTGTTTGTTTGTTGTTTAACGCTAAACTCAGCAATATTCCGGCTATATGACAGCGGTCTGTATAGAATCGAGTCTGGACCAGACAATCCAGAGATTGATATCATGAGCATAGATCCACGCAATTGGGATACGTTGACATGCAGCAACCAAGTCAGCGAGCCTGACCACCCGATCCCGTTAGTCGCCTCTTACGACGAGCATAGTCACCTTTTACGGCAAGCATGGGTTGCTGAAGACCTATTCTACCCCAGATCTTCACGGATCTACAATTATTATGAGGGATCCTAGGTTTCTTGGAAGTCTGTTTAGTACTACAGTTTAGTACTTGAACCCATGGACCCATTAAAACTTTATTTGTAACATTAGGGTTATAACCAAATGATAAAAGGTAAGGATTTAGTGGGTCCTTGATTCAAATACCATAGAAGCCCTGAAGGACCCCGGGAACCCCGGACTTTCAAACACTGACTTGACTTCCTTGCCTTATTTGGAACAGCACATTTGATCAGCGTACAGGCCCACTAACCCATATCAAACATAACCATGTGGTATTCATGTTGCTGCCTCCACGGTTTAAAGGATAAACAAATATCCACTAAAACATGTTGAGAGGCATCTTGAGAACACTTAAGGGCTTAGCATTCAACTAAAGTGGTCAGTTCAGGTTTTCCGTCAACGCAAATGACCAAAGCCCACGCTGACCGGAATTTTTTTCGTATACCATGACAAGATTGTCGAGTATGTGACCACCACGTGTTGTGCTGTCTATCGACCAATGGTAAATCTCTTGAAATGACCTCTGACCCCCCACATGCAAACACGCGATAGGAGGCCTACTGTCTATTCCGTTGACTCTGCAAATAAAGAAAAGCAAGGCAGACCTGCTTCATCTTCATCCGTTCACCTATGTATATATAACAAACTGGAAATAATCACTTCCACAAACACATTCATATTCAGAAGGGAAAAAAACAACAGAAAAGAAGACAATTGACCTCCACATTACGCTCTACGGTGTTGTATTTATTCTGTAGCTTCGTTCTACAGGGGCAGCATTGTCTCCCCTGATCAATACCATGTGATAATGACAACAATCTACACAACTGATGTTTATTCATATTTGGCCTTGTTTGCCAACAACAAAGAAACTCAATTAAAACTGTCACAATATTTCAAATATTGACAATTTTCATTCCTGTTAAGTTGAGTGTATTTGAAAACAATGACAACTACCAATACAGATGATGAAATTAAAACTTGTTCTACTCAGACAAAATGCTGCTGTGATTGATTGAAAATAGGCCTAATTTGAGCACTGGTAGTTTTTGGATTGTTTGGGTAACTCTAACATCAAGGTTCTTTATGAAATGTAACCAACTACCTTTATAACAAACGTTCTGAACTTACATCCTGAATCCTATCAACTTTGCACACACTTTAATCCATTACAACCAGTTTTCACTTGACGTTTCTAAATATCCTATTCCCGAATGTAAAAACATCCTGGATAAAAACTGGTTTCAACTGAGTTCTCCAAGGTCATTGTTTTGTTTTGTTTCACAGGCCCTACTGCAAAGCAGATGGAAAAGAAATCACTATCAGAGATACAAGAAGCCAACTGCATTTTTATCTCCAGACAGAATGATTTTTACATCAGAAAGATGCTTGCCATACTTCGGCAGAGTTCAACACGACCACTAGGTCCAAGTCTAGTATATTTTCATAAGGACCAGTAAAATTAAATATATGGTGTTACTGTGGGGATAAAACAACGTAAGTATAAGTTTGTACAACTTTTGAAATCAGCGCTTGATCGGCAGTATACTCTAAGGAGAACCAGCAGCCTAAACACCCCTGCATGGTACAGTGGTTACCTACTTGACTGGTTCCTCATTCTACTTGTGCATGCTCTACTTGTATGTGTCATCTAATGTCAGTGTGACTTATCGGTTTTATGACCACTATCTGGGAAAGTTGATACGTTGACCTGTTGCAAACAAATAAACTTCAGAAGTTAACCTGCAATAACTTGTCTTTTATTACTGCCATCTGATAAACATTGAGTTTGTAGAATTAGTAATATGATTTAATACCCTTGTTGGTCAGCACCATCGTGTCTAGTAGATATGCAACAGGACCAGTAGATTTTTCGATGTCCTGATCCTTTGGACCACTGACAAATCTTGGTGTGCAGACACTGTGTGGATATATATGTCACATATATTTTCTGAATGCAATAGCTCCTACACACAAAAAAATGTAACAGACTTTTACAGGATAAAGTTGTGGTTGTTGTGGTTTGTTATTTAACGCCTCACTCAGCAATCTGTAATCAGCAATGACGGCGATCCGTAAATAATCGCATCTGGACCAGACAGTCCAGTGGTTGACATCATGAGCATCGATCCACGCAATTGGGATCAATGACATGCATCAACCAAGTCAGCGAGCATGACCACCCGATCCCGTTAGTCGCCTCTTACGGCAAGCAGGGGTTGCTACAGGACACAAAGCATTCCATGGTATACAAATACAAATTGAGAACGAACAGTTACATTGCAAGTCCCGGGGACACAAGAGGTAGAATGTTTGAATGCATGTTACACACAATTCTATTCTGGTGAGGAATCTACTCTCAGTTCAGAGTGTCAAAGGTTGATAATTTCAAATAAATACAATCAGTAAAATTATAAGCAATCAAGTTAAGTTTGCCGCAAATGACCAGCCTGGACCTCTATGTAGGCCCCCAAATATTTATATCAAGTGACCACTGGACTCAATAACAGATAGACTCGGTAAATCTCTGGTGTTCGATAATCAGAACATTTCTATTTTGGGTGGGTTTTATCTTGTTGATACCGAAATTTGTAAATAATAATGCTGAATAAATTCAGAAAGCTGACATCTGATTGGCTCAAACACCCAAACATTTCATTTTCATTGGGCAGCCCAAGTTTGCTCTCAGTTCACCTGACCAGACCACCTAGAGGGGTGTTGTACCTTGTCAAGATCTGATTCTAACGACATTGTCACTGCTGCCTCATCCAACTCCTACCCAAATCTCTGTTACATGTTTCAATGTTCTCTAATACTTCGCAAGTCTATTGTTACCTCGATACACTTTAAGTCTATCAGTATCTTGATATCGAACACACGCAGAAAAGGAACACTCCTTCAAAGTTTCTTTATTGTTTGTTCAATATTCACGTCAGTCAGGAGGCTGTTCAGTGAAACTGCCAGAAACACAACACATGCAATCCATACCACCACCCATCAAGTAGAGTCCTCGTGAATCATTGATCGTAATCCAGGGGGCGTGTTACCTAGGCACAACCAGCAGACATTACAACGGCAATAATTCTTCGCAAAAATCAAGTGATTCAAATATTCTGTTTTCAATTCAATAAAAAAAAGTGTTAATTCCATTATGAACAGATCAGTTAATCTCAGCATGTTCCAAACAAGATTTTCATGATAAAAACAAGCACTTTCTGACTGAATATTTATCAAGTAAGAGTAAGCGATTATCATCAATGACTTCTGAGGTGGCAGAGTTATAATATAACCTAAGATCAAAGGCAAAAAAATAATTCCCATTACTACGGCCGATCCTACAGTTGCCCGTGTTAAGAGTCATGGTGATCTCCCTCAAGGGTTAAACAAATGAAATGAGGCAACGCGAGAATATGATTAAAATGAAGCCAGGTCATAGATGTGATTGAAACAGTACACCGCAGCAGCAAATGGCGCCCTGAGGCAACACACAGGTCTTGTCTTTCACTGGCCTTGGAGATATGTCACACTGTGTCTCCTCTACATGCAACCTTCACTGGTACTGTGACATCCAACAAAACATGGTGCTGTACACAAGTTTGTCAGTGTCACTTTAGATGTAACAAAATATTTGGGTTCTGCTTGTTTGACACTTTAATCCTGCACAAACAAAACACAACTTAATCTAAAACAATGTTGATGATGAGGTCATCAAAACTACAAATAAACATTTTATGGTCAAATTTACCTGTATCTAATAAGAAAATGTCATACTTTATATTGTTTGCATCTACCAAGAAATTAATATATCTACCAGGAAAGTGTCATGGTCAGTGCTGTGTGTATCTAGTGGTAGAAAGTAGGGCTGGTTAAAAATATTGATAATTGGAATTATCGTTGATGGAAGAAATATTAACGATTATTGATATGAAAATGTTGTCATTGACAATAACTTACAAAAACTATTGTTATGAAATAAAGTTAAGATTTACTGAAACAGACTTGTTATTGTCAATAATGTCAATTGTCAAAGAGGGAAATCAGCGTTTTGTTTATATCTGAAATGTCCACAAAGTAATCTATGCATAAATGTGTCATGGCTCACCAGTGGCGTTAAATATGCTGATTTCTTTTGGGACTTTCTTGCATATTTGCTTAAAGTTACTTCTCCGATATTTATCGATAATTGATTGATATTTAGGTAGCAATTATTGATCTCTATAAACTATATCAATAGCCAACACTAACATTTTTTGTCCACTAGTCTTAATAATGATAACATATAGCAAAATCCTTAAAAAAGTGTGTATCTACCAGGAATATGTCATGGTCAGTACTGTGTGTATCTACCAGGAATATGTTATGGTCAGTATTGTGTGTATCTACCAGGAATATGTCATGGTCAGTACTGTGTGTATCTACCAGGAATGTGTCATGGTCAGTACTGTGTGTATCTACCAGGAATATGTCATGGTCAGTACTGTGTGTATCTACCAGGAATATGTCATTGTCAGTACTGTGTGTATCTACCAGGAATATGTCATGGTCAGTACTGTGTGTATCTACCAGGAATATATCATGGTCAGTACTGTGTGTATCTACCAGGAATATGTCATGGTCAGTACTGAATGTATCTACCAAGAATATGTCATGGTCAGTACTGTGTGTATCTACCAGGAATATGTCATGGTCAGTACTGCGTGTATCTACCAGGAATATGTCATGGTCAGTACTGCGTGTATCTACCAGGAATATGTCATGGTCAGTACTGTGTGTATCTACCAGGAATATGTCATGGTCAGTACTGTGTGTATCTACCAGGAATATATCATGGTCATACCAGGTATATGTCATGGTCAGTACTGTGTGTATCTACCAGGAATATGTCATGGTCAGTACTGTGTGTATCTACCAAGAATGTCATGGTCAGTACTGTGTGTATCTACCAGGAATATGTCATGGTCAGTATTGTGTGTATCTACCAGGAATATGTCATGGTCAGTACTGTGTGTATCTACCAAGAACATGTCATGGTCAGTACTGTGTGTATCTACCAGGAATATGTCATGGTCAGTACTGTGTGTATCTACCAGGAATATGTCATGGTCAGTACTGTGTGTATCTACCAAGAACATGTCATGGTCAGTACTGTGTGTATCTACCAGGAATATGTCATGGTCAGTACTGTGTGTATCTACCAGGAATATGTCATGGTCAGTACTGAATGTATCTACCTAGAATATGCCATGCTTGATATCAGTTGTTTCTACCTGATAAATATTCTATGCTGATATTGCATCACTACCTGGAGCACCACTACTTTAATGAAGGTTGCAGTTACAAGTTTGGTGTCCCATTGTTTGCATGGTCTAAGTGAACCTGCTTATAATGTACTGCTGTTGGATAGGATTGGAGAATGAACCTGTTATAATGTACTGCTGTTGGATAGGATCGGAGAAAGAATCAGGTCATAATGTACTGCTGTTGGATAGGATCAGAGAATGAACCAGGTTATAATGTACAGCTGTTGGATAGGATTGGAAAATGAACCGGGTTATAGTGTACTGCTGTTGGATAGGATCGGGGAATGAACCAGGTTATAATGTACTGCTGTTGGATAGGATTGGAGAATGAACCTGTTATAATGTACTGCTGTTGGATAGGATCGGAGAATGAACCTGCTTATAATGTACTGCTGTTGGATAGGATCGGGGAATGAACCAGGTTATAATGTACTGCTGTTGGATAGGTTCCGGGAATGAACCTGCTTATAATGTACTGCTGTTGGATCGGGGTGTACCAGCTTAACAAATCATTCCATTTAAATTGAAAAGGAGCCCCAGTGAGATGAGAGATTCAGAACCTGAACCTGTGGGAAATCTAGACTAGGGCTGGGCGGAAGTGGAAATATCATGGTTCAGGGACTGAGAGACAGTCTAGGGAGGGTCGGGCGTGAGTTAATTTGTTATGAACGATTTTTGGATTTGGTTTTAACAAAAAGAAGGCACAGAGATCATATATATATATATATATCAAATATTTCTACCCCATTTAGTGAGTGAATGTTATTTTACACCAGTCAGTATTATTCAAGCTATATCAAGGTATCCTGCGGTTGACAGTATGAGCAACGATCACACCACTGGGGCATGATGGCACCTCAGCCGAGGCACACGATCTTCATGTTGGCTCCTGCAAAATGATGCAAATGCTTGGATCTATTCTGTCCCAGAATCCCCCATCAACACCATCAATAATACACATATCTGTCATTCCACAGATGTAAACAAAGCACCAGGAAGAACATTTATTCATATATGGCCCTGTTGGCTTGGGAAATGTTTGGAGGGCAAATAGCTTGTTTTTCCTTACATTGTCCTTGAATGACCTGAAACTACCTACTAAAGAGCCACTAGTGGACCATCAAACACCAGTCACCATTCGTTTGTTGTTTAACGCCGCACTCAGCAATAGTTCAGCTTAATGACAGTGGTCTGTAAATAAACGAGTCTGGACCAGACGATCCAGTAATTAACCATGAGAGTAAGAGGCCCTCTACATAACCCTAAGGTCAAACAACCCGTGAAAGGGGGCATCTCATCTCAAGTTACTTGAAAGAAATTGTCCTGTATCATAAATACACTTGTTCTTTGGTGAGACACATATCAACAAAGATAATCGAATGCTCCTCCGAGGAGGAGGCTAAAGTTATGTAAACTGATTGTCCACCTGTGTGACACATAATTCCTATCATAATCCATGTAACTATCATCAACCAGTGTTTTAAGCCAACTCATTGCCAAGCATTCTTTACTATTGACTGGTATTGCGCACAACCACCAGTAGCTAAATGACGTAAATCCTGCTGGGATATCGTGCAGGAAGCTGATCCCCAGTGAGGTGGCCCAGCTTTGGTTACTGGTGGCCTATAGCCCTTGTTTTAAACTGTATAAATAATATAGTTATGCCAAATATGTTTTAAATATAACTTTGTATTCATGACTCAATTGTATATATAGCAACTTGTTCTCGTCACTATATGGTTGAAATAATGCCGATGAAAAGTTAAATTTTAACTCACTCACTCACTTCTGTCAACACTAAAGACTTAATGGGCCCTAGATTAATTCCATTTCAAGCACTGCAGCAATGTATTACAATACACGAAGGGAACGTGTTCAATCGGTATTTTCAGTCCCCCAAATATGTCAATCGTTACACTAAAAGCAGATCAATCAGGATGTATGAGTGAAGTCAAGGATGAAGAGAACTGCCAGATGTCTGAAGTCATCAACACAACAGGCTGGGAAGTGGAGGTGGGGGAATGACTGCGCTGAAGTCAGCTTGGGGAGCTTCATTCTGTCACATCCCTCAAACACCAGGTAATCCGTCTGGTCTAGCTCTGGACACAGCAATCGCTGATGGAGGTGGTCGTCAAGGCTGTGTGAGCCAATACAACAGGGAATAAATCTCAACTAAGTCATTACCGGTGACTAGTGTCATGGTCAATATTGACACGTGTTGGAAAGATTCACAAGTCTAACTTTCAGCTTCCAGAATGCATAAAAAATAGCTACAATTGATTTGGCTCAAACTGCATTTTCTATCCAATTCATGGAATTAACTTTTTAAACGTGTCTCAAAATGGATGAACTGAGCTATTCAACATTGTTTTGCACAACTCGTCAAAATTACAGCTCTATTAAGACAGTTTGTAAGAATCAGACAGCCTAGAGGTTGATAGCATGAGCATCATTGTTGAAGACAATATTTCAACCCCGGAACCATCATTTTAGTCAGCTGTTTTGACAGCAGAGGGTATGTACACTGGCTTGGCTTTCAAAATGGATAAGGAAGACAACCACACAAGACATATTTAAGACACTAAAATTAAAAGATTGGATAACATTTTCATGATTGGTCATTACAGATAAATTCCTAAAAGCAATAAAACAAAAACATTCAAAATAGCTAATTCTTCTTAAAAAGAGTACGTAGCCAACTTCAAGAGCCACAACAAGCATCGACAGCAGTAGTAAATTGGTAACAAAAACTTCAAGATTGATTGTCGTTAAACCTTGTCAAGTGTCTTATCTGTTATATTCTATTTTGATATACCCCAGAAATTCATTCAAAATAACCAATACAATTAGAAAACATACGATCAGAGCTTTCATGATCAATTCCATGGCTGTAGACTGCAAGCAATCAATCATCAAGGAAATTATTAATTGGAACCACCAGTGATTAGTTTACAGATGTGTCTCTGAAGACGTCACCAGCACACCTGGTCCAGTGTTGCCTCCACAGGTAACCCCTGCAGTCAGTAACCCCAGGTGTGTGAAGGAATGAGGAGTTGTGTGACGATGAGGAGGTGTACTGACGTTACCCCCATAGTCGTCATCCTCACACACAGCACATACAAGTCTATATTTGACATAAGCCATCTCCACACACTGTGCAAATAAAAGCAAGTAACAGATTTAACTGTATAGGATAAGAAAGACTAATCTCAAGACCTCACAGGCTATCGTCAGGGCTAATATCTGACAAAATAGGCAGTGAGGCCACATAAAGGTCTTTTGGTTACAGGTAACTTCCCCTACCCTGCAAAATATTTTTTTCTGCAACTCTTAAAAAACATAATGAAATAATTATGTTTTATGTCTGCCAAGGGACACAATGAGCAGGTCTGTCTGTCCAATTGTAATCATTTAATGGACTAAATGAAAAATAATCTCTACATACCTATGTCCAATTGTAATCATTTAATGGACTAAATGAAAAATAATCTCTACATACCTATGTCCAATTGTAATCATTTAATGGACTAAATGAAAAATAATCTCTACATACCTATGTCCAATTGTAATCATTTAATGGACTAAATGAAAAATAATCTCTACATACCTATGTCCAATTGTAATCATTTAATGGACTAAATGAAAAATAATCTCTACATACCTAGCCAACTTGAAATAACTGGATTGTCATGACGGAAAAGGAAAAAGGATATTTTTTACGGTGGCTTGAATATGAACACCATCCTCCACTACAAATGTTTATAAAACAATACAACTGAAAAAGCAAAACTGATATCCCAACTTGTATCTTAGTTCTACTAGCAGTACTTGAACCAAATGTGTATTTGATGTAGCAGCATTATGAAAACTCAATTCTACAGATGTAGGTCACTGATAAATGTAAGTCACTGCTGCTGGAAATATGAACAGGCAGCATACATACATACCAGGACACACAATAGCAGCAGCCCTGAGAGAGAAGTAATCTAGATGGCTGTTGTTTGTGGTAATGGACAGATTTGGGGAGAATAATAGTACATTAAAAGACGGTCATTTCACAACTAGACACGTGAAATATATTTCTTGTGAAAGGAATCACTTCAGAATAATAGATCCCCTGTATGAAAAGTAGCCATTTGTATCTGATAAAGTGTTTTTATTGCTTTCGTCAAAACTAAATCAAACCTTCATACTGGCAGTGTGCCACCAGATGATACTATGGAGACATTTCTAGATAATTCTGGTTGAAATGTCTTTACACAGCCCTTGTTGAGGAAAGAATTTTCTTTTGTAAACACAAAAAAGTCTGCAACACAAACCTCCATCCTCTCCCACCCCCACTTCATGTTCCTTTAAATGTCAAAAAATGTCCCCCCTGTAAAACACAGACACATCTATGACGATGTCGGTGCAAGCTGTTTGTTTCTCACAAAGGAAATGATGAAACTGGGTAAATTCTAAAATAGTTGACAAGATTGGCATGTGTCACATAATACAAGACAGGTGGAAAGGCTACATTGTCAGATTCGCATCCAAATTATATGATTCATTCATTGTCATAATATTATCAAGTATACACCAACATAATATAGTAATTTGTAATCATCTGCATATAAATTTACATTTTAAATTCATTCCATTTTACGAGCATTTTCACTTTTATACATTTTCATGAATTGATAGGTAGACAAAATGATTCTTTGCCAGATAGGGAAGCGGTTCAATGACCTTTCGGTCTCAGTCCATCACTGTTGAACACACTCATGTATTATGTGGGTGCCCCGTGTGTATATCTTAGTTATGTACATATAGTATTTTTTAAATGGTCTCAGTATGAAAAAAACAGTGAAGACTATGAAACAGGTCTAATGAACCTGAGTATCAATAAATCACAAAGTTTCCTTAACATGCTTGATACGTAAATTACTTGTGGTACATAATATTTAATATCATCCTGAAAGAGATTATTTATCCAAGTTGAAAAAGGACAAACAAGATATTTTAAAATGAAATCAAACTTTCTCCTACATGAATTCACTGGAAAGGACATAATTAATGCAGTTTTTGAATATGCTGTCATGAGTCATAAAGGATGTGACTGCGAGGTCACTGTGACCTACTTCATTCAACTAGTGCTACAAACTTTCAACATTGTTGAAAACAAACACATTGTTAACATGTTCAAATACTTCAATGTGTCAGGTCTTTCATTGGGATTTGATGACACCGAACAACTCACTTTCGAAAGTGTTTTACAAAAAACAAGCTTTTTAAGTTATGGTAATCAACAACGTAACACTTGTCATGGTAATTAAAGAGGAGACTGACACCTGTTGTCATTCAAACTGATCCTTCCAGCAATAAAGTCACCCTGTACTTAAACAAGCCTGTTGCCTATCAAAGGAATACGTAAGCATCTTGGACTATTCGTGTTCATAGTAAGGTACAATCCGATATTGCCTTAGTAAGCTTACTAGAGCGTGAAAGAGACATGTTCAATGACGCGTGCAAATGTTGGTAGGTTCATAAGCTCGTATGTTGTTGACATCCACTACAGCTTCCAAATCTCTTTCGTCATGTTTTAAATTGTAACGGGCATGTGGTATTGGGCGAGTATTACATTTGAAATAACTTACACTTTAGCTTCCTCCAAGTGACATAAATATTCGTATGCGATATTGAGTTTCCGTTGCTCGTCCATTTCATCGGCCGTGAGACGAGAGTCGTCCAAGGCTGAAATATACAAGGCTCATTGAATACACAACTAATTAGCCAATTTCATTAACAGTAGTTAAACGCGGTTGTCAGTAAACAGTCAGCTGATTGAAATCAGAGAAACACTTACTCCTGTAATGGGGACGGAGCTCTGGTGTGTCGCTCTCCATCGTTGAAATTAATGGTAATCCAAACTATCCACAACAGACAAGGATGCTGTCAGAATGAGTTCGGTGTCACTTGTGAATATCGTGTTCAAAACATATCCTCAACTGAACAGAGGCAACAAAATGTCAGTGCTTAGAGGTAATCCAAGAGAAAGGGAAAATGTCAATCCAGTGTCGCCCTGTATCGTTACAGCGCGTAAAACAAAACACACGAAAGCCTCCTGTGATTCGTGTCGCTCTGCTCGCGACTGTGGTACACTTGCAGAAAGCGCGCTAAGCTGATTCGAACCTTTTCGCGGGAATTGTGGGAACGTGAACTCACATAACCTCTGAACTTGCAAATAACCTTCACCTTGAATTGAAACTAATTCACGACAACATATTATATATGCAACGTTCTATGCTAAAATTATGTAACTCAAATGCGATTTAATCATTCTTAAGACAATAAGAAATATTGTGAAATGTCATTATGCAATTTTGATACAATGTAAAAAGGGATTTCTTCAAGGACGTGTTTTACGATAGTTTTATTTTTCATTTCAATGTTATCAGTTTTAACACCCTACGAATGTAGACATTTGTTTACTAATGGCCACACTTTACTAGCAACTGTTCATTCCTTTGAAAATAGCCAGTAACTATGTAAGTATTTCTTTTATTATTTGTTTCAAAGTTGTTCTACGTTTTCGCCGTAAACGCAAGAAAGAAAAGATCGAGACTCAATATTGTGAAGCGATTATCTGATCATATCATAAAGAAACAAAACTTCGAAACTTTTGACACCTGTTGAAGTTGTTGAAGTAACGCGAATCTCCATGTTTTCGCTCAGTGTCGCCACATGTTCTTGTCACCTAAACTTCACAAGAAAAAAACAATTTTTTAATCCGCTTATTTCAGTTCATGGCTTACAATTTTCGACTTGACTGACAGTTTACAAATATTGTAACAGTCGTATGTAATCAGTGAATATTGCCTTGGTCTGTCTATTTTCGAGTCCATATAGATCTAAGTTTCACCACCCTTTCGAACAATTTTATTGATGGCATATCATTGCATATGTTCAGACGCCTTAAGTCTTTTACTATTAATCAGGATTCCAATGTTATATTGAAGAAAATCAAACACTGACACCCTAAGCTTTGAGTGTATTTAACACCAGAATATAAACATCAGTGTGTAATGTGTTTATTTAACTTAGATCAAATATGATTTGACTCACGTCTCAATTACATTCAGTGCACTGTTTGCTATGTTTTAAGACATGTTCCTATATTAACTTTTCTAATTTCATTGATCAGCTACTGATTTAACTTTTAAACTTTACCCCAACTATTAAGATATTTTGATTGTGGTGTCAGCTAACTTTAACATAACTGCATCATATCACCAATTAACAAAAGCACAACTGGAATTTATGGAAATGTTATATTTTTGTATCTATCTTAATTATCACAAATTGTGTGCAGTGGAAAATATTCTCACAAATGATCACATTTGTAACACAACAAATCTTTGTCTATCACAGTTTATGGGACACCTTCAGCATTCTTTAGCTAATGTCTCTGTTTCATAGCATTAATTCACTTGAAGGAGTAAGTATATACTCCGACACACTGTGTTCCTTTTAATAAAGAAGTTGACATCCATAAATTCTCTTCCTTAAGAAATATTATATTCATATAATTATTAGCACTCACTTCTTCAGTGTTCATTCTAGAACAGTGCATGGCTGCATTCATTTCAATTACAATACAGGAATTATCACCAACATGCAGCAGTTGGGTGCATGGTTTCCAGTAGAATATAACAGCATGCACTCATGACTATGCAGAAAGTTGTGGTCTGAAATCTTCTCGTCTGCATGGACATTATGATAGGGAATGCAAAGTGCAGCGACAAAATTTATCGTTTTTTTTTTACAATACAAGGGTCACGCTCAACAACCTTTAACTGCTTCAGCGGATGCAACCTATTGGCAGAGTCATTTTGGAACAGACTAGACCTGTTTCTCTATTTACTACTGCAGCTAGGGTTCAACAGATCTATATGGCATCTCTTTGATGAACAGATCTTCGCATCAACATCACTCAAGTTTAGAAACGAATGTTTTGTTTACATATATTTAGGCTCTGATGTTAAATTTGCGACTGCTTTCAATGGAGCAAACAACTACCCTTGTCAGAGTAAGACTGCTGATTCGGCAGAGTTAACACGTCTTATTTTTCTATTAATACTCAGTTTTACTGATATTTTCCCAAAATTTTGCAAAGAATACAGCGTGTACAGATGTTATTACAGCTTTAGTCATAATCAAGTCACTGTGATATTTTTATAAAAGGAGTTTATAATGTAAGATTGAAGAAATTTGACACCCTGAACTTTAAGTGTATTTCTCACCAGACGAGAAATGTCCATAATATGGAACATGCAGTCTAAAGTTTTGATTCATTTAATTATTCAAACAGCCATAATCTTTTGTGTTGCACAGGAGTCAAAATTCAAATTATGTGTGTTCATTCTTGATTTGAATGTGTATAGGAGGCAATATTTTACCTCTGGTAAAACCTTAAAATTAATATGTTTGAATTAATGTGAAATTTACTAAAACAAAAAAATAGATATCATAACCAATTGAGATAAGTATTACATAAAGAAGTCAGAAGAATCTGGAATATCTGTTATATTATTGGTTCACAAGTTTTGACTTTGATTGTATGGATATTGTAGTATTTTTATTTTTAGCAGATTGTGTCCTTCTCAATTTGAAAACAATCAAAAAAAGCCTTTTGCTTTATATTGCAAGTTTGTGCATAATAATCTTGCTGAATAATGTTCATCACATTCAATGAACATTGCATACATGTCTCATATGTTACAACACATTCGATACAGATTCAAATATTTGTCTTCATTTGGGACCCATTTCACTGTCAGCAGGTGATTTTCTATAAATGCAGTTTTGTTGTTTTTTATTATATCTGTGTGTTTTGAAGAAGTAAAACCTACATGAAAGAAAGAATTTGAATTAATCAACTCTTTGATATCATATTTTCTTTTCCTATGACTTTCTTCCAGCATTTATTAGTTTACTAATGGCTCACACCAAGAGTATCACTAGAGTTATCTCCCTTCTATTGCAACAGTTTGACATAAGAAAGTATTGGTGTAGCCACTTTCCATATTTCTTGTGGTACCATTTATCACTGTATTTGCATTTGAACCTGTTTATGAGCTTGATTTTGTCATTTATTCAGTTGAACAATGCACTATTCTCATTGAAAGAAAGTTAGAATTATTACGTAATTCATGTAAAACAGGAAATATAAAACTTACAGATCCAAGCAATCTATTTTGAAATATACAGAGAGAGAATCCCTATAAATAAATTTCATGTTGAATTTGATCAATTGCACATGGTTCATTCATGATCAGTAGTCATTAAAGAGAAACATCAAATCAGATCTCGAAACAACAGCAGTCAATTGAGTTGTTGCCTGGTAGGGCTGGGACGAGTCCAAATTTTCTACCCGAGTACCCATCCCCCTATTACCCAACCCTACCCAGGTACCCGCTGTAGGTCTCAAGAGATAGGTCCAAATGTCTGATTGGGAATAGTTTCACCGTAGCCCTGGCAAAATGTATTTAGATACTCGTATGAAACGATCTGGTCATGCATACACTGTACTTGACTGAAGTTTTATCTTTATTCCAACATATAAAGTCAGAAGGAATGTGTGCATAGTCAGAAAGAAATGTGAACATTTGTCACTTATAGTGTAACCATAGAGTTCTAGATAATGTTTGTCATTAAACAATATATCACTTAACTAAGCACGTGTCCGGGAAGTCCTGTGGGTACCTGGGTCCAACTCAGTACCCACCCTACCCGAGTACCCGAGTACCCGAGCTACCTGTCCTTGCCCTATTGTTTAGAGAAGCTAACTTACAAGATAAAGTTGTATCTCATTGGTATTCTAATGATCACATGATCTAATAACAAACCATTTATGTAATGTACAGGTTTTCAGACAGGTTTTTAGTTTAGACCTTTGACAGATAAGTCTCTTAACCTAAGTTTTATTATCTTCTTTTATTTTACAAGAACATTAACTTCTTTAGGATTGTACTTGGATCATGTGAGGTTGGTGACCTCCCATTTTTCAGACAGGCAGTTGTATAACAATGAACTTTCTGGTTGAGTGCACAGCAAGACTACAGCGTCTTACCTCCAGATGGACATGGATTCTCCCATGCAAAAACAACAAATCTGGTCATAGCCTCTAGTTAGGCGTGGCAAGTGTCCTATTATTATTTGGAAATATAAATAGAGTAATTTTCCTTTTTCACTGTATTCATAAATGACTTGTTATGGAAACTTGATCAATTGAACTATGGATTAGGATTTCCATAGATGCCTAGAACCTCTTGCAGATAATACCTTGCCAAACAAATAGAACCAGCTTCTTGGTTGCAATCATCTTCCCGAGGCAAGGGAGTTAAGTGACTATAAAAGTCCAGTTCCCACCTTTGCTGAACTAGGCTGGAACTTCGTGGCCCAATCGTAGCACCACCAGTGGCAATTACGAGTTATGGCCTGTCAACGTCCGTCCTACTGACAAATTAGATATCAACTCTCATTTTGCTTGCATTTGCTTCAAACAAAATGATCGATAGTCAAGATATTTATTGTAATAAAATGGGTCTTACTTTGCGAAGTACATCAAATCACACGAGCACTTTGATTAAAAACATGAACAGTTTTGGAACACATCTGTCGACGCCCAGTTGACGGTACACATACACTGCAAATTCTGCAATCAACCGAAATCTGCATGACAGTCGCCATGTCGTTTATGAACTGAATGTTGATTTCGTTACATGGTTTTGATTGGACTATGCTTAGACTCATTAGTCCAGCCAAAATATGACTCCATAATTCCAGCCTCGTTCAGCAGGGGTGGAATCTGGACTTGAATATTTCAATTACCTCCCTTGCCCAGGGAAGATGGGTTGCAGTGTCTGCTACAAATAAGCCATTGGTATGTGAACAAGTGGTGGTTTAAATATGATGCAACTAAAAGTGCAGTTGTTATGTTTAGTGATGGTAACAAAGTAGTTATCTTGTTGATGTTAAATTAAAACCAGCAGATCAACTTCAACACTTGAATGTACAGACTTGCCAGACAAAAAAATGGAGGAAGCTACCAAGATTGTAACGTGATAGTTTTAGTCCAAGGGAGGTAACTCTTTATATCAGTAACCTTCACCTACCATGAGTCATTTCATTTTAGTGCCCCATGTGTTTAAGAAAGGAGTAATCTGGTCATATAGAGCGCTTATTGGGATACTGCTAAGTATCGAAGTATTTTTTATTCCTCAAAGTGATATTGACCAATCAGAGAGCAAAACTATTGACCCCATATGAGGCTGTATACAGTCAGTAAAAATCCAAGATGGTTGTTACTGACCTAATATGAGACCGTCTACCGTCAGTAACAGCCATTCGTTATTCCACACTGTTTTGTGTTTATATATCATTAATTGTGATGTGCAAGGACATTAATTTTCAAATAAATCATGTTCGTTACTTTATTAATAAAAACAATAGAGTATGTCAACAAAGGAGGGCTATTAAACCGACTGAGGGCTTCTGCACATGACAATGCCCTGAAAAATAACATTACCATTACTTTAGATGAAAAATGGAATTTGTAAGCTAATCCGCAAAAGAACAAAACAAGAAACAGCAGCATATGCTTAGTGGCTGTATAGAAAACCTCACAACAGAGGTCACAGATTTGTAAATAGCAACGTCATAGAACATTATATAATGACGTCACAAAAAAGAAACGTGGCGCCAATGATATCACGTAATAATAGAATAGATAGCAGATTTTGTTAAGGAAATGCAGGCTGTTATGAAGATACAGTAGCCCGTAGATTTCTGATAACATGTATGCATTTGAATGATAATTCTATCCATTTAGCTATACTACTTGTTTGAACCTTCACAGTTGGTGCATAATATATTCCATTGTTAAAGCTTGTGTTTACATTTAAGGCCTTGTATCGGAAACTTGTACTGGTCCTGTCATTTATTCCGGATGTTTTCATTTTGACGTTACATGTGTGATAAAGATACCTGATAGTGTAAATTTTTCGGCATAATAAATTTGTAGTATTGGTCAACTTTATAATCTTTAATATTGATCAACATGTCTAAATTTATAAATCAAGTAAACACAAGTTCTCTTCAGGTTTTATGACAACAAATACATTTGCCTACAGCTGTTCAAGTGACAGGTTCTCCCCGATTAAACCCCAGAGAACCATAATTATTTGCTTGTGGGTTTACCTAAAATGGTAAACATCTAAATCTCCTATCACCTATACTGTCCAAGGATTAGACCCAACTCCTCTCCCATAAACCATATTTTCTTGATTACCATATTAGGGCTGGCAATCGATATACCCGGTAGATCATAGAGATCGATAATCATTAACTAAATATTGATCAATTATCAATAAATATCAGAGAAGAATTTTGAGCTAATATGCCAATAGCTGAGAGAGAAAACAACATTTTTCACGTCACTGGTGAGTGGCAACACATTTATGCGTGGATTACTTTGTGGACATTTCAGATGTAAGAAAATCAGTTGCTTTCCTTCGCAAAGCGCTTCATGGTGAATTTGCTCACGTGAGGCACTGTCTTCATCAGCTGATGAGCGTCAACAAATATAGCGTCAATCCTTATATTGACAGAAACATAAATCATAACAAAACAATCCATTTAACATCAAACTTTAATCATTTAAATAGTTGTGATGTCATTCCGTCTCAAAGATTCAATTTGGAGTGACATCCCTTGTTTTTTTTACAAATGGCAGAAAATGGCGGCCACGGCAATGTCATTCACTTGAAATAAAAGTTGCACCAAGTAAAGTTAGAGTTGGAAAATAATCCAGAACCGGCTGAAAATGGATGGTGAAACTTTGGATAGGTGTTTGTGTCACACTACAGCTGCTGATGACGGGGATTACCGCTTGAGGCGACGCGGTTGGATTTCCCAAAGCAATACACAACAGTGTGGAGCTCAGTGATTTCTTTTGGTAAGTCAAGCATTCTCTGTTAGAGCTTCGAATGGACACTTCATTTCGGTGACCCGGTGACCCGACATATACATGATCTGTCTGGCTTCAAAGCCTGCATCATTCATAGCCTGAATTGATGTCGCTCTGAGTTCTCCCTAATGATTTTTAATGTTATTTTTAGACATTGAGGAATTCCCTTAAATTAGTTCTGTATGTCTCCGCTCGATCGACAACATAATCATGTGACATATTGATGTTCATTGGGAAATGAACGACAGTCAGTTTGGCAGTGTTCACCTAGGCGAGGTCACCCACTACTGTCATTATTTTTAATTGCAAAAAGATCAGATATCACTGTCATTGAGCTGAAACTTTGTGTAGATGATAATGAAGTGTGAAAAGTTTCAAGTTTCTGTTTGACATCATCATCTGTACTCAACTGTGGCCATTGTTGTTGATATAGCAAAAGAAACTGATCTGCCCAGTGAACTGTGCGTGTACAGCTACCAGTGTTGTGTCTGAATGGTGCGTGTACAGCTACCAGTGTTGTGTGTGAACGGTGCGTGTACAGCTACCAGTGTTGTGTCATGGTGTTGAAACTCTACACAGATTCTTTTACCTTTGTTTTTTCAAAATGTTTCAAGAATATTCGATTCATGTCATATTGTCTTTTGGAGAACCTTTTTGGAATTTTTAAGGAAATATATCTTACCTTCAAATTAGTATGGGTAAAACCAAATAAAAGATCTAAAAAACTCCCTGTAACCATGTCGTGACTGCATTCATGGAAAAATTATGTTTAAAAAAGTTGAAAATGTTGGGCTCGTCCGGGATTTGAACCCGGGACCTCTCGCACCCTAAGCGAGAATCATACCCCTAGACCAACGAGCCAGCTGGTTGAGCCAAGAGAGAGATTGGGATATAGGCTGGCTGACAGCCGGCAATATGGCCGCAGTTCACCGCAGTGTGGACTTGGTTGACCTACTTCTTGAGTGTTCTTGAACTGAACTACAGTTGTTCGGAGAGGCATTCATGTCACGGCGTGAGCATGGTTAGAGATATAATCAGGGAAATGTTACGTAATATGTATTTTTTCAAATGATATTGAGGCATGAAGTTTCAGATTTATGTTAAAGTATCCTCATTTGAGTGTTTCATATATTTCTGTGTTATTTCGGTTATGATGAATTTAAGTTGCTCTCATATTGTTACCTGTTTCTGTTGCACTAAATTTAATTTTTCCTACAACTTATATTTATAATTTGAATTGTAATGAAAAGAATTCTTGGACTTGAAAGATTCAACCAATTTTTGTGTTCAGTTCTATAATTTGATTGAAAAGTATGTGTGCTCACACAGTAGAAACAATGTACTAATAAGATATTAATCCTCTATAATTAATATACAGTACATGTAGATCTATTGACTTTTCCAACCTGCAATATCACTGAAATACTGTTCAAAGCAGAGTAAGGCGTGGCGCACTCTCTCTTTTAGACTAACATCTATGAAATCTTATATCACACAATACCCTTCTTGTCTCTAAAAATAGTAATAATAATTTTCCCGATGCTGTGGAATAGAGCTAGCTAGAGCTGACTCGACTTGCTTTTGTATACGTTTCTAGATTGTGTTTTTTTTTCATAAAATATATATATTCCACAATCATGGTGTAGGACTATCTCTCTCTCTGTGTAGGTTTTTTGTACAGATTATTAAGGCCAAAATACTTGTGAATACAGGATGTCTTTTGATTATTAGCTTGTACAGTTAGGAGTTGAAGACAATTAGCACAATTTGTATTTTCTCTTATGTTCCTTACTTTTACAACAGCAAAAAAATTTAATAAGTTTTCATTTTACATATCTATTATCTGTGAAAAATTAGCCAAGACTGAATGTATTGTTAGTGCTAAATAATTTTTAATGATTTTTGAAAATGTGTGTCAAATGAAAGTCCTTTTCTAAACTGTCTAATAGGACATTTATTTCAAGAACAATAAACATTATAATAAAATGAACAAAGAAAACCTTACATAAAAAAATACATTGTTAGTAATATATCAAGTAGTGTAATACTTGGTTTGCTACAGAAGAAAACAACACAACCACCCTGTGTCATATTGGTGCAGCACTGCTATATATGGATCGACATGATTCAGTCGTTAGTCGTCCACATTCATATGTATCAGAGCTGCAGATAAGCTGCATATTTGCGTAACCCCCCCCCAAAAAATATTCAAAACCCAATTACTTTCAATTAACTTGCATACAGAAATGCATGCATTAAATGAAAAACACAAATGTATAAAAACAGCATGCGTTAATACTCAATGAACCTTTTTCAGCTTGCATTCAAAGGTGCTAATTTCCAGAACACAATTACGAGCTAATTTACTTTCCGAGTCAAGCCTATGTATTTAGAACAGTTATATACGTGTTCATCTAAACATTATTTCATTTTTTTAAATCTTAAAATGTTCACTATTTTGGGGAAAAAACAACTGAGTGATAAATAGATGAGTGAAAAAATATTGGTTACCCAATGAAAAGTGTAATAACCCAATTAAAATAGAAACCCTGGAGTAAAAACTTGATTGCTCAAAAAGTTATCTGGAGCTCTGTGTATATAACATATTTATCTGTACAACAGCAAGGGATCAATCACTACACCAAGACCAGATACCTGGAGCCTGTGAGATTTGTTTGTTTGTTTGTTTGTTGTTTAATGCCGCACTCAGCAATATTCCAGCTATATGACGGAGGTCTGTAAAAAATCAAATCCAGTCCAGACAATCCAGTGATTGATATGATGAGCATCTGTCCACGCAATTGGAATACAGAGCATGCGTCAACCAAGTCAGCAAGTCAGACCACCCGACCCTGTTAGTCACCTCTTACGACATAATCGCCTTTTATAGCAAACATGGGTTGCTGAAGACCTATTCTACCCGGGATCTTCACTGGTCAGAGCCTGTGAGAGACTGCAAGGGAAAGGAAATGGTGTCTCACTGTAAACACAGCCTTTAGTGGATTTGTTGACACGCCTGCCCTCGCTCAGTAAAACTCAAATATACTGCTTTTCCCAAATAAACCAAATAGATTATGTACAAACAAAACATGAACAAACATGACTTGTGTGAGATCGGATGGCTTTAATTTGTGTTGATGAAGACATCAAATGCTGCGGTGTACTTTGTTTTGTATTGATGGAGACATCAAAAGCTGCCGGTCTACTTTATTGTGTGGTGTGCTTGTCAGGAAATAAGTGCTACTAGTCATGCAACTTCCTCCAATACAGAAAGGACCTGATAAGGAGAAGGAACCAAATCAATGGGAATTAAGATTCCAGACACAGGTATTGATAACGTGCAGATGAAAGCAGGAACCGTTAAATGAGTATTGGTAATTGTACTGTCGATACACTGAAACCAGGCAGCAGCTTCTACATACATGTAGCTTTGGAAAAAACATAGTTAGTTAAATTAACCACCTTTGAATAGTATGATTGTAAGCTCATGAACTCCAACTTGTAATTAATAGTTTTCTATTACAACACAACAGTGGATGTAGATGTCTCCATGTTGTGCTGAGCAGAGGGCGTATCACTGAACCAGGTCCATGTTTGGAATATTTATTGGAAAAAATAGGTTCGTACTTGTTGTATGTAACCGTTTCTTAGAGTGAGTGAGTGAGTGAGTATGGTTTTACGCCGCTTTTAGCAATATACCAGCAATATCACGGCGGGGGACACCAGAAATGGGCTTCACACATTGTACCCATGTCGGGAATCAAACCCGGGTCTTCGGCATGGCGAGCGAACGCTTTAACCACTAGGCTACCCGACCGCCCCCCGTTTCTTAGAACTACGTGTAGTTATGTTTTGCTTTCAAGAACTTTCATTATTTTGGTACGTAATGGTTTCGAGATACTATTAGTCTTGACATAGTTTTGACGTATGGAGTCACATTAAGTTATAACACAGTAATAACCAGTACTGTAAGTGACTGTATTTATGATGAGATTAAGATGTTTGTTTGATTTTCTGCCGTTATTTTTTAATGCAACCCACGACAATATTGCAGCTATATGACAGTGATCTGAAATGATTGATTCTTGACCAAACAAACCAGTGTTTGATATTATGAGTATTATCCAACACCATCAGGGTAAAATGACACAGAATCAACCAAGTCACTGAACCTGACACCCAATCCAGTTTGATGCCTCTCCCAGCGGGAAACGGTTGCTGGGGACGTGTTGTTGCCTCACACCTCCATTGGGAGTAGGATCATGTAGTTGATTTTAAAAATGTACTCAACTTTAAAATTTCACAAGAGAATCATCCTCATCTGTTGATCATTTTCTCATTTCTTTAAATCATGCAGTTTGTCGATCTGCTCACTTTAGCTTGAACAAGACCATTTCAATTTATTTATTGAAGTAGGACAGTAGTAGGTTGGCCCAACACGTGCGAATGTTGAGCTGTTCAGTTTACAGTGCAGACCCCCTTGTAACAACAGGCATTAAATCACCAACAACTATATGTGAATTTGTTAGACAAATTTTTCCTTACTTCATTTTTTTATTTTTTTATTTTTATCTTTTTTATTCCCATCATTTCAAATACAAAGTATACATGGAACATATTACATTAAGATCAGCATGGTATATATTCAAATCGCCTTGTTGTACATTCAGTAGTTTGTTTCTCTGGTACATCTGGTAGATCTATATATAAGGTTTCTATACAGAATAACAGACAAATTGTAGTATTAAATCATATCTTGGTGTTTTTGAATAATGTGTGGAATGAAGACCAAAAAGAGAAAAATTTAGCTTGTTTACAATTTGAAAAAGCAATACATCTTGTAGCTTCAAAATATTTAATTATTTCCCACTTTACTTGTTTAAAATGTGGAATTAATTTCTTTCTCATTTGTTTATAAATTACAAATTTTGCAATTAAAAATAAAATATTTAATGGGTTATTGTTTTTTCCTTTAAATTCATGACAATGTATGAAATTATGGTGACGAGTTAATTCGTATGGACAAATAAATAGAATCTAATCAGCTACTAAACTATCAAGTGTAACATGTTCGCTGAGCTCCTAATATAGCAGGAAACACAAAGAAGCTAAATCCAGATCCTACCTGAGAATGTAGAAAACAAGAGAATCCATTGGCGTCAACTGACTTGACCAACATCTACATTTGTGACCACCAGGAGAAAAGGGACCTTATGGGGGCTATCGTACAATTGTACGACATCACTGACGTCAACTTACTTCAGTAAAGATCGCCATGTGTGAGGACTGCAAGAAAAATATCTTTATTTCTCTTGTTAGTTTGTAATGTAATAAAAACATTATTCCAAAACCTTTCAGCATACATATATACTTACAATTCATCAGACATTATGTATAAAAACTGCAATTACTACAAAAGCAGTTATAGGTCAGAAAGTGAGTCCAAATGTTTGATGTCATGTATCGATGTAATAAATATGATTTGAAGCTTGTGAATTGTAATTTTGTGCCCTGAAAATGCACTAGTTTTACAATATAATGAAAGGTCAAAATGTGATTTTTCACCCATAAGGTCCCTTATCTCATGGTTGGTCCATTCCTGTACATATTCTGGCAGACCCGTGAAGTTTCCGGGGTAGAATAGGTCTTCAGCAACCCATGCTTGCCGTAAAAAGTGACTATGCTTGTCGTAAAAGGCGACTAACGGGATCGGGTGGTCAGGCTCGCTGACTTGGTTGATGCATGTCATCGATCCCAATTGGGTGGATCGATGCTCATGATATCAATCACTGGATTGTCTGGTCCAGACTCGATTATTTACAGACCGCCGTCATATAGCTGGAATATTGCTGAGTGCGGCTTTAAACAACAAACCAACATATTCCAGCAGCCATTCACATCACCACTTGTATATTATTAACCAATTTATCCTAATGTTTCATTCATACTGCACAATAATGGCTCAATGTTCCGTATTGATTCTGTTGTGTGCTGCTTCTGATTAGCTCATATTGAAGCAGGCAAGAATTTTCATTAAAGGCAAGAAGCGTTATTGCTTCTAACAGTCCACACTACCAACATTGATCGAGATAATATTGATTAAGATATTACTTGCATGATACATTGCTGACATTCATGTTACATTGTTTACTTTTTCGGATCAGTAAACTTTTTATAAACTTTTTATGACGCTATAAACTTGATTGGTTGATAACAATACACTCCAAGCTTCACAATGGTAAGCGTGTACTCTCTCACATGTGAGCTATGGCAGTCATGAGGAATTACCCCCTTGTTACGGTTGTCAAGTCTATTCAGCCCCTCAATAGCCAATGCATCAAACATTTAATGCCGGAACTTTAGGGCGTCTTATTACCATATGTATGGCATCACAATAGAAGTGTCCGGTACCTGCTATCTCCAGGGTTGTGTGATTGTGTTGATATGGTCTATATCACACTCTGTACAGCTACGCTCAACACACTGGTGAGCTGATTGTATGGTAAACCTTCCCTGGTCTTGAAGCAATGGGTGGAGGTGTAGTGGGACAGACTCACTAGTGATCGTCTCGGGTTGTTTGGGGGAGTGCACGCAGGAACATGTCGGACTTCTATACCAAGGCTAGCTTCCACTGATAGCAACTGGATCTTATAGGATAATTTTTACATTAATATTGTGAGGAGGTGTTCAACAGGTGAGAAAATTGTCTTGTAGATGCGAGTGTTACATGTGGTGTTTATTAGTATGTGTACGTGTGTCCATGTCGTATATACTTGGTTGTCATAACATTAACTGTTAACAGATGACACCTTGAGCAGCAAGGCTTCATGGGTTGTTATTGTATCAAAGTATTTATATTATTGTGTACTGATAAACTAATTAATATCCTAATTAAAAAAACACCAGGAATATTATTTGATTTGTTAGTGGTCGTGATTTAAGATCAGGGTTTCAGATCAGTTTTGGGGAGAAAATTGTGATTGTTCTTGTTCTCCAACATGTCCCCCAGTTTGGACATGAAACGGGAACAAAGGTTTATCACAATTTAGAAATTTATGATGATTATGAAATTTAAAAATTCTTTTCCTTATTTTTGTATGACTCTCACAATCTAAATTCATATTCTTTGTTTTCTGTTTTCATTTGATGAATATTATTAGCATTCCTGACTACTTCTACAGCTCTTCTGTGTCCTTACTTGAAATATATAGAGGAATTATGATGCATATGAAAGTAGATTATTCCAGGCTCAAAAGATAATTTATATTTGTTTCAACAGACTATACTCAATTTACTGTACATTGTATGTGATCAAGTCTGGGGAACAATACATAAGTCTCCAATGTCCACTTCTTGTAGGATGTCCACTGATCAGAGGGTTCAACTTTTTCTAAGAGTGGTCATTTTAGAATCTATATGATATAATCCAACTGTTCAGTTGAAACACCTCACTATTGAGGTATATAATTGGAGAAATCACTCACTCGCTTGGTGAGTCTCGTATCCCAATCGTGTAGATGGATGCTCATGATGTCAATCACTGGATTGTCTGGTCAAGACTCGAGCATTTACAGACCGCCATCATATAGATAGAATATTGCTGATGGCGGCGTTAAACAAACAAACATCATAGCCATGCAATAATCTTGATCAAGACATTAAAACCCCATTTCATCTCACCTCACCTAAAGTCTCAGGTTAACAATGGCATATCAAGTTTCTGCTTGTTATGGAATTATATAACAATAACAGCTTGTTTCTAGGAAAACATCATTTGACACCATAACTGTACAGCTGCAGACTTGAGTATACAGACTCCAAGAAACACAGACCCATACAATGACAACTTCCCCAAGTCTACCAACTGTGTGCCAGCCAAACATCAATAATTGATAATATCCTAGATTAATCACTCCCAGCAATTGAGCCACATTGGGCCCCAGCCAGTGTTGGGAATGAGTGGTCGGCCAGATAAGCAACACTGTAGCAATCAAGTGGGAAGGAAACTTTGTATACACACCAGGCATGACTTTTTGCTGGTACAATTTTTGAATTTTTGAATTATTTATTTTTGCATTGCCAAGGCATCATTTCAGGAGTATAATTCATAAACTGTTTAATACTTCTTCAAAACCTTGTATTGCCATCGGGTATCATACAACCCTGATGGGTTTTCTTGTTGGAAGATAATATCCTCTCAGCTTCCGACGTTGTGTGAATATCAATCACTGGATTGTCTGGACCAGAGTCAATTATTTTCAAGCCACTATGATATAGCTGGGATATTATTTAGCGTGAAATTAATTGACAAACACAGCAATAGAAATTAACAATTTTAGTCCACTAGTCCTTCTGATGATAACATAACGTTTAAAAGGGTGGGGGATATCAAGGAATTTTGTAATGAAAGATTAAAACAATAATCAATTGTTAAAACAATACCTTGTGTTAAAGCAGTACCTTGGGTTAAAACAGTACCTTGTGTTAAAACAGTACCTTGTGTTAAAGCAGTACCCTGGGTTGAAACAATACCTTGTGTTAAAGCAGTACCTTGGGTTGAAACAATACCTTGTGTTAAAGCAGTACCTTGGGTTAAAACAATGCCTTGTGTTAAAGCAGTACCTTGGGTTGAAACAATACCTTGTGTTAAAGCAGTACCCTAGGTTGAAACAATACCTTGTGTTAAAGCAGTACCTTGGGTTAAAACAATACCTTTTGTTAAAGCAGTACCTTGGGTTGAAACAATACCTTGTGTTAAAGCAGTACCTTGTGTTAAAACAATACCTTATGTTAAAGCAGTACCTTGGGTTAAAACAATGCCTTGTGTTAAAGCAGTACCTTGGGTTGAAACAATACCTTGTGTTAAAGCAGTACCCTAGGTTGAAACAATACCTTGTGTTAAAGCAGTACCTTGGGTTAAAACAATACCTTGTGTTAAAGCAGTACCTTGGGTTAAATCAATACCCTATGTTAAAGCAGTACCTTGGGTTAAAACAATACCTTGTGTTAAAGCAGTACCTTGGGTTAAAACAATACCTTTTGTTAAAGCAGTACCCTAGGTTGAAACAATACCTTGTGTTAAAGCAGTACCTTGTGTTAAAACAATACCTTGTGTTAAAGCAGTACCTTGGGTTAAAACAATACCTTGTGTTAAAGCAGTACCTTGTGTTAAAACAATACCTTGTGTTAAAGCAGTACCTTGTGTTAAAACAATACCTTGTGTTGAAGCAGTACCTTGGGTTAAAACAATACCTTGTGTTAAAGCAGTACCCTGGGTTGAAACAATACCTTGTGTTAAAGCAGTACCTTGGGTTAAAACAATACTTTGTGTTAAAGCAGTTCCAAGGGTTAAAACAATACCTTGTGTTAAAGCAGTACCTTGGGTTAAAACAATTCTTTGTGTTAAAGCAGTACCCTGGGTTAAAAGAATACCTTGTGTTAAAGCAGTTCCTTGGGTTAAAACAATACCTTGTGTTAAAGCAGTGCCCCAAGATAAATCAATACCCTATGTTAAAGCAGTACCTTGGGTTAAAACAATACCTTATGTTAAAGCAGTACCTTGGGTTAAAACAATTCTTTGTGTTAAAGCAGTACCCTGGGTTAAAAGAATACCTTGTGTTAAAGCAGTTCCTTGGGTTAAAACAATACCTTGTGTTAAAGCAGTGCCCCAAGATAAATCAATACCCTATGTTAAAGCAGTACCTTGGGTTAAAACAATACCTTGTGTTAAAGCAGTACCTTGTGTTAAAACAATACCTTGTGTTAAAGCAGTACCTTGGGTTAAAACAATACCTTGTGTTAAAGCAGTACCCTGGGTTAAAAGAATACTTTGGGTTAAAGCAGTACCTTGGGTTGAAACAATACCTTGTGTTAAAGCAGTACCTTGTGTTAAAACAATACCTTGTGTTAAAGCAGTACCTTGGGTTAAAAAAATACCTTGTGTTAAAGCAGTACCTTGGGTTGAAACAATACCTTGTGTTAAAGCAGTACCCTAGGTTGAAAGAATACTTTGTGTTAAAGCAGTACCTTGGGTTGAAACAATACCTTGTGTTAAAGCAGTACCTTGTGTTAAAACAATACCTTGTGTTAAAGCAGTACCCTGGGTTAAAAGAATACTTTGTGTTAAAGCAGTACCTTGGGTTGAAACAATACCTTGTGTTAAAGCAGTACCTTGTGTTAAAACAATACCTTGTGTTAAAGCAGTACCTTGTGTTAAAACAATACCTTGTGTTAAAGCAGTACCTTGGGTTAAAACAATACCTTGTGTTAAAGCAGTACCTTGTGTTAAAACAATACCTTGTGTTAAAGCAGTACCCTAGGTTGAAACAATACCTTGTGTTAAAGCAGTACCTTGTGTTAAAACAATACCTTATGTTAAAGCAGTACCCTGGGTTAAAACAATACCTTGTGTTAAAGCAGTACCTTGGGTTGAAACAGTACCTTGGGTTGAAACAGTACCTTGTGTTAAAACAATACCTTGGGTTAAAGCAGTACCATGTGTTAAAGCAGTACCCTAGGTTAAAACAATACCTTGTGTTGAAGCAGTACCTTGGGTTAAAGCAGTACCTAGGGTTAAAGCAGTACCATGTGTTAAAGCAGTACCTTGTGTTAAAACAGTACCATGTGTTGAAGCAGTACCTTGGGTTAAAGCAGTACCATGTGTTAAAGCAGTACCCTAGGTTAAAACAATACCTTGTGTTAAAGCAGTACCTTGTGTTAAAGCAGTACCTAGGGTTAAAGCAGTACCATGTGTTAAAGCAGTACCTTGTGTTAAAGCAGTACCTTGTGTTAAAGCAGTACCTTGTGTTAAAGCAGTACCTAGGGTTAAAGCAGTACCATGTGTTAAAGCAGTACCTTGTGTTAAAGCAGTACCTTGGGTTGAAACAGTACTATAGATAAAGTAACATATTGATACAAAATACTGTGCAGGATTTGTTTTGTGTTGGGCTGTTTGAAATGCTTATAATCTTATATGGACTGTGTGATTGTCAGAAGACAATTTGTCTTCCGTCATTAAATCATAAACTAGCAATTGCAGTGTATCATCACACAACCCAAAATAAATGGACCAAGAATCCAGTGATAGTTCATGATTAATTCCTTAATAGTCTCTTTATACAACTTATTCTACATTCTTGAATGATTGAAACCAAAACATTCTTTCATTCTTTACTTCTGTATCTTGTGATTGTGTGAGGAGCAAGATCTGGTATCGGAGCTGCCAGGCATTGCGTGTTGCACATACTGCTCCCAGCCTGCTGTAATCAGGCAACGCTGTGGTGTGCACTGCATTCAAATGGCTGTTACGGTTGGTGTTGCTCAGCAATGCCTGCACACACTCACACACGATCACACATTCTAAATCACCTTCGTCTAATTACCTGATGGCGCCGAGGGCTGTCTAATATACATGGGGCTTGGCCAGGTACTGGCTAGAATACTCTGACATACTGCTGGTGAGAAGGTGAGATATCAGTTGTTTGGAATTGTTGAAATCTTTGTTCTTTGATCAAGTGTGCAGTGTTGGAAACCAAGGAATGAAGTTGTGTGATTATATGTTTCGAGGCGACGTTATAGGCATTTGGTGATACTTCCGTGTCATTGTTTCTGATGACCACTGTTATGGATGTAGTACAGCAGAAATATTTCAGAAAATATATACCGGTAGGGAAATCAAATTGGTATTTATTTACAAAAATTATTCTAGTGACAGTTGTTTCAGATGAAATGTGAAATTAGACTGTCAAATGTCAGTGGTGGGATGGCTTCAAATGCCAGATGACTTTGCCAGGCAACCTGAAACACATAGAAAAAGGTGTGAAATGCTCCACGTAGAGCTTCCGTAGGTGGAACAAATTAATTAAAACACTTCATCATCTTACTTGAATTGCCTTGCAGAGTTGTGTGACATAATATTTCTGTTTTTGTTTTGAGAAATGGGAATGTTACGATGATTGCAGATAGAAGATGCACAAGATGTTCTTCTGGGTTTGCAGGAATTATTATCCACTACTGAGGGGGAGGGGGGATGAAGGAATGGGTGGTGTGCTGTCCGTCCGTCCATCCGTCTGTCACATTTCGTTTACGGAGCACAACTCCAAAACAGTGTAATATCTTATTATGAGACTTTGCATATGTATCAAACACATGCTGAACAGGTGCCTTTTGATGTTTTTGTATTTCTACAAAATATATTTTTGGTGTTTCCATGGTAACAAACCAGACTCATATACACATAACATTCGTCTCTGGATCATGACACACAAAAATTTAATATTTTATTATGAAACTTTGCGTAGGCATCAAACACATGCTGAACTGATGCATTTTCCTGTTTCCATGGCAACTTGTTGGACTTAACCAAAATGCAGGTTACTTTCATTACCAGAGTCTAACTTATAACCAGATGGGTTGTAGTGTTCCTTTCTGGATCATATATCCATACCTTTTTTTTTTGCATATTTTCCATGAAACTTGATACCCATGTTAAGAGAGTACTGTAATTGTCATGCTATTTTGGATTTTCTACAAAAAGATCTACACAGGGTTGTCTGAGAATGGTTACCAGAATTATCTAATTGAGATGTATACCACTTGACAAAGGAACTTGTACAAGATATATTGTGAAGTATTGTGAAAAAAAACCACAAACCACAATTTACAAGTGGCGCCAAACCAGCCTACCCCCTTGCAGTGGCTTTACTAAAAAAATTAGTATTTGCGATTAGGCCATTTACCAAGTGGTGAAGTGAACTTGTCAAGACTCCGTTAGAAAATTGATGCCATATTATTATTTTGTCTGAAGTTACCAGCACCCTCCCTTTCTCCATGTAGATTCACTGCTATATGAACAAACAAAATTCTAATGTGCACCGTGGCTGGTGACAATGATAACACTATTTTCTTGTTGACTATGTAATGCCCGAGAATTTTAACATTTCAATTTGACTGCATTATGAAATCCTCAATAACACTCACAAGACTAACACACAATCCGGTGGTTAGGCTCACTGACTTGGTTGATGTATGTCATCGTATCCATCCCAATTGCATGGATCAATGCTCATGATGTCAATCACTGGATTGTCTGGTCCAGACTTGATTATTTACAGACCACCGTCATATAGCTGGAATATTGCTGAGTGCGGCATTAAACAACAAACAAACAAATAAAAACTAACATACATACCTTGCACCTAAAGTATGTGGAGTTGCCTCCCTTAAGCGTGTCAGAAGCCTATGATCATGGGGTTGACTCCCAAATTCATCCTTATCGTTTATTGGTTTGGCAGCTTTACCCGTGCTTGTGGGTTTCACAAAAATCTAAGACCTGCATCACTTCCACCTTACCTCCACCTGACACGGCAGCAAGCAACCGCTGACACGCCATGATAAAACGTTAATAATGTTCAATGAGGTGTACGTGTTTGCATATCAATTTCAATATATACAGATCATTTTCAGGTGAGCTGTCATCAACTGGCTAAAAATTCGAAAAGGCCTGTAATCAGTTGTAATTAGTGAGTGTTTTTTACAAAATTTCCCAAGAATACAAAATTTGGTTTGGTTAGATACCAAGTCTAGCCATGTTCTAAACAATCTCATTTTGGTGGCTTTGAAGTTATACCATATCTGTTATTCCACAGAGCCTCCCCGATGAGTCTGACGACCACAAAGCGCAGGTTGCCGTATATCCGCGCCCCCTATGACACCAATCAGGAGTACACGGCCATCAGCGTGGGGGGGATGGCGTCCCCCCGCACCATGCAAGCCCTCCCCCAGATTGTGGATGAACAGCAGTATATGCAGCAGCCAGTGCAGGTGATGCAGCCCGCGGTGCAGGTGATGCAGCCTGCTCAGGCTGTCCAGAGTGTCCCCACGGAGATTGTGCGCTACGACAATAGCCCTTCCCATCACCACCTGGACATGTTGGAAGAGAGGCTGGCACAGCAGGAACGCAACACTCAGGGACTCATCGAGCGGGCATTTAAGATCAAGGAGGATGTCATTGAGAGTCTGAACTTTAGTCAGGGAACGTGGCAGGATGAGAAGAATGCTCGGGGACATCTGCAGGATCACATTCGAAACATCACCTCTGTGGTCAACAGGCTAAACCATGATATAGCAGTGAGTACAAGCTGGTTTAACAATGTTCAAAATTATTTTCATATTGTACATTATTTACACAGGTATCCAGGGACTAGTATCTGCAAAAATGCGGTTTTATTTGTTTTCTGAACAGTGGATCAGTTTGCATTCCAGTTATCATTCTCAACTCCCTGGGGAGTATACAACCCAAGCTGCCTAGGGGCGCTAGAAGGTTTTTACATCCACCTCGCATATCGGGTACCCATTCGCTGCTTGGTGAACAGAGGCACATTTGAACGAAGTCACTTGCCCAGGGTGTCGGTACAAGTTTTACACTTGTGTTTCGGGTGTATGTACGTATTCGTGTTTCGAAATAAGTGCCTGCTCATAGGTCTGTGGCATGTAGATCTTGGTGTGGGTCCTTATGGTAAAGTAAAGTTATGTCACATAAATCTGTAGATTTTAAATGAGGGCCTGAAGAGTTTAGTCAGGGCTTGCAGCTTCAGAAGTCTGTGAGTCCTGATGGTAGCCCGCTTTTTGTGTTTCAAACGCTGGCTGGCGATATGTGTCCATTAACTCACTCATGGAATATGGCCACTAAATGTTCACCACCTTGTTCACCAACCCTTCACATAAATACTGCTGGAAATTACAGAAAAAGTTACAGAAACATTTTTAGCATGACATGTTGAATGTTCGAAAAAAGTAATCAAATTGTTTGGCAATGTTGCGAAGACACTAGATACAAACTTTGCAATCAGTTATTGTTTTGTTGATATGAAACATGTATACAGAGCAAAGCAAGTTTTATTATTTACGTTTCTTTAGTTGTTCAGATTACATGTTGTGTTTTGTGATCTGCAATGTTCCCTTATTTCATTTCATCAGTATAGTCCTGTATAGCAGTAATACCTGTACTTCCTGCTGTAGTTGAAGGTTGTCACTATATGGCGGACATATTGCCAGTGTGACATTGTGTTTGTAGTTCACTCTCTCAGTATGTCTTGACGTGTGACCACCATAAGTATGTGGTGTAGGTGCCTGCTACAGATGTGACCACCTGTAGTATGTGGTGTAGGTGCCTGCTACAGATGTCACCACCCGTAGTATGTGGTGTAGGTGCCTGCTACAGATGTGACCACCTGTAGTATGTGGTGTAGGTGCCTGCTATAGAGGTGACCACCTGTAGTATGTGGTGTAGGTGCCTGCTACAGAGGTGACCACCCATAGTATGTGGTGTAGGTGCCTGCTACAGATGTGACCACCTGTAGTATGTGGTGTAGGTGCCTGCTACAGATGTGACCACCTGTAGTATGTGGTGTAGGTGCCTGCTACAGATGTGACCAACTGTAGTATGTGGTGTAGGTGCTTGCTACAGATGTGACCACCTGTAGTATGTGGTGTAGGTGCCTGCTACAGATGTGACCACCCGTAGTATGTGGTGTAGGTGCCTGCTACAGATGTGACCAACTGTAGTATGTGGTGTAGGTACCTGCTACAGATGTGACCACCCGTAGTATGTGGTGAAGGTGCCTGCTACAGATGTGACCACCCGTAGTATGTGGTGTAGGTGCCTGCTACAGATGTGACCACCTGTAGTATGTGGTGTAGGTGCATGCTACAGATGTGACCACCTGTAGTATGTGGTGTAGGTGCCTGCTACAGATGTGACCAACTGTAGTATGTGGTGTAGGTGCCTGCTACAGATGTGACCAACTGTAGTATGTGGTGTAGGTGCTTGCTACAGATGTGACCACCTGTAGTATGTGGTGTAGGTGCCTGCTACAGATGTGACCACCCGTAGTATGTGGTGTAGGTGCCTGCTACAGATGTGACCAACTGTAGTATGTGGTGTAGGTGCCTGCTACAGATGTGACCACCCGTAGTATGTGGTGAAGGTGCCTGCTACAGATGTGACCACCCGTAGTATGTGGTGTAGGTGCCTGCTACAGATGTGACCACCTGTAGTATGTGGTGTAGGTGCATGCTACAGATGTGACCACCTGTAGTATGTGGTGTAGGTGCCTGCTACAGATGTGACCAACTGTAGTATGTGGTGTAGGTGCCTGCTACAGATGTGACCACCTGTAGTATGTGGTGAAGGTGCCTGCTACAGATGTGACCACCTGTAGTATGTGGTGTAGGTGCCTGCTACAGACGTGACCAACTGTAGTATGTGGTGTAGGTGCCTGCTACAGATGTGACCACCTACAGTATGTGGTGAAGGTGCCTGCTACAGATGTGACCACCCGTAGTATGTGGTGTAGGTGCCTGCTACAGATGTGACCACCTGTAGTATGTGGTGTAGGTGCCTGCTACAGATGTGACCACCTGTAGAATGTGGTGAAGGTGCCTGCTACAGATGTGACCACCTGTAGTATGTGGTGTAGGTGCCTGCTACAGATGTGACCACCTGTAGTATGTGGTGTAGGTGCCTGTTACAGAGGTGACCACCTGTAGTATGTGGTGTAGGTGCCTGCTACAGATGGGACCAACTGTAGTATGTGGTGTAGGTGCCTGTTACAGAGGTGACCACCTGTAGTATGTGGTGTAGGTGCCTGCTACAGATGGGACCACCTGTAGTATGTTGTGTAGGTGCCTGCTACAGATGGGACCACCTACAGTATGTGGTGTAGGTGCCTGCTACAGATGTGACCACCTGTAGTATGTGGTGTAGGTGCCTGCTACAGATGTGACCACCTACAGTATGTGGTGTAGGTGCCTGCTACAGATGTGACCACCTACAGTATGTGGTGTAGGTGCCTGCTACAGAGGTGACCACCTGTAGTATGTTGTACCTGGTGTGTCGGAACCTTCTACAGATGTCACAGCCAGTAAGCCCTGTAATCATGTCACATAGTATATCTCAGGGTTATGTGAGTGTAGAGACTTGAGTAAGTCCTGTATATACCCTCCAACAAAACACTCGGCTAACAGGCCTTGGCAGTATTCCAGCCACGTTGTACTGACCTGGCTTGGAAGCTACCCACATTGCTAAACACTGACAGCTACCAAGCACAATATCCAAATGCAGTGCAAATAAATCTTGTTGTTTGCTGCCAGACATTTTGAGCTTGTATGTAGATTAAACTTGTTATAGGGTATTGCAACATGTTGGGAGAGAGTATTTGGATAACACAAGACAAAACAGTATTCTTGGCGCCCCTTCCACACCAAACAGACCCTCTATAATGCACCTATAAAACAGCCTACCCGTCGACTGACCGCTTCTGTGGTCTAGTGGTAGAGCGTCTACCCACAGCATCCAGGGTTTAATCCCTGGCTTCGTCATACGTTAAAATATGGTACTTGTCGTTACCCTGTCTGGATAACGGCATGGTATCTCAGCTGGCTAGCACGGTAAAAATTATCATCAGTCTGGACTAGTACAAAGCAGCCACACACACACACATACACACACACACACACACACACACACACACACACACACACACACACACACACACACACACACACACACACACACACACACACACACACACAGATGCATGGATGTCTCTATGTAAATGCAATAATCTTGAACACAGTGTTAAACCCCATTTCACCTCACCTATCCATCAACTTGTAAGGAGTTGTTTTCCTGTTTTAGGTTTTAGAAGAGAACATCAAAGCCAGAGATTCTGCAGCATTGGGGACAAACAATGCCGTCAAGAGCATCGAGATGCATCATGTCACCAGTTTGTCAGACCTCCGAGGTCGTATTGTCCGCTGTGATACCGCCATCGCCAAACTGAGTGTGGACATGCGCACGTCCTTCGATTCCATCCGTGTGTTGTCGGGTCAACAGCAGGAGCTGCAGTCACGCCTGATGGAGCGCATGCATGGGATAGAGTCACAGGTCAGTCAGTTGTCTGTCAAGCCCAAACTTGTCTCGTGACATCTTTTTCAATGATTTAGTTACTGGTGTGATATTCACCAACATCCATTCAGTACATATTCCAACATCTGTGGACCACATTAGCCAATCTGCTAGCCCAAACATGGCTTTTAGGCAAACTTCTATTTTGGGGGCAATTATTATCTGAGCCTACTAGAACAAAACAAATTGACTGGTGGTTTAAATTGCAGACTGGTATGCCATAAAAGTACACATTATTTCCCCCCACCACAAAGTAGAAGGGGGATATAGGAATGGGTGCTGTCCGTCCATCCTTCTGTCCGTCCGTCTGTCTGACCGTAACGTTTCAGGAGCAGAACTCAAAAACCATGAGATATCTTAACCAAACTTGGCACATAGATAGGCCTGGTGGTGAACTTGTGCCTTTCGATAGTTTAGGATTTAAAAAAAAAAATTTTTTCGAGTTTCCATAGCAACGACTTTGACTTAGAGAGAAAGTGTCAGTAGTGCTCCACACAACAGGACATGTCACATTGACGAGGGATAAGAGTATTTCATGCTTGTTATTTGTTCAAACAATAAGGGGTTGGGAGAAGCAGCCCTGCAAGCTGGACATTGACCTTGACCCTTCTTCCTGCAGTTGGTGTCCATGACGAACGCAATGGAGAAGGTGACAGGCGAGAGTCGGATCAAGTTTCAGCACTTGGAGGGGGACACAAACAATAACCTCTCCATGTTGGACAGTAAAACTCGACAAATGATTGAAGACTTGAAGAACACCATCACATCCGTCGCGGCATCAGCCGAGGGTGAAAGGGAACGCATGGAACAGAGGATAATCAGCCTGATCGAGAAGGCCGGTGGCACAAGGGACCTCATGATTGTGAGTTGAGAGCCTTGTTGTCTTTGTCGTCATCTGCAGTCTTACAACTGGAACAGCATACTTGATACCATTCTATGGATGTCATGTTTTGTCCTGATAAACCTGCACCTTACCACAGTTCATTAAGTATGTACAATGCTTTATCATCTCCACCTAGCTTCACCTACTAACCTTGTTGATCGTTGCTCTGCAGGAGAAGATCGACAAGAAGATTGACGACAATATGTACATGCTGGAGGTACGCATCCAGAAGCTGGAGGATGCTCTGATGGAAGATCGCTCCCACTACACTGATCTGCAGTCTGTGAGTACACCGGCAACCTTAACCCCACACTGAGACACCAACACTGGCCCCTTAACCCCACACCAAGACACCAACACTGGCCCCTTTATCCCACACCAAGACACCAACACCAGCCCCTTAACCCCACACCAAGACACCAACACCAGCCCCTTAACCCCACACCAAGACACCAACACCGGCCCCTTAACCCCACACCAAGACACCAACACCGGCCCCTTAACCCCACACCAAGACACCAACACCGGCCCCTTAACCCCACACCAAGACACCAACACCGGCCCCTTAACCCCACACCAAGACACCAACACCAGCCCCTTAACCCCACACCAAGACACCAACACCAGCCCTTTAAGCCCACACCAAGACACCAACACCAGCCCCTTAACCCCACACCAAGACACCAACACCAGCCCCTTAACCCCACACCAAGACACCAACACCAGCCCCTTAACCCCACACCAAGACACCAACACCAGCCCTTTAAGCCCACACCAAGACACCAACACCAGCCCCTTAACCCCACACCAAGACACCAACACCAGCCCCTTAACCCCACACCAAGACACCAACACCAGCCCCTTAACCCCACACCAAGACACCAACACCACCCCCTTAACCCCACACCAAGACACCAACACCAGCCCCTTAACCCCACACCAAGACACCAACACCAGCCCTTTAAGCCCACACCAAGACACCAAAAACAATCAAAAACAAGCTGTTATGATGAAAAAATTCCTAATTTCCTGCAGCACATCGAGAGTAAGCTGTTGGCGCGTATCGAGGCTGACATCCGGCGCCTGAGTGAGGAACTGGCCAAGTTGAAGCGTGAGTGCCGGGAGGGGTTTTCCACCGTCCACGAGAGCATCAGCAACATGAAGACTGTGATGGAGGGGAGGCGGAAACTGTTGGAGGACCAGCTGAGGAAGGAGTTGTCGCAGATCAGGAAGATGGTGGTGCTGGTGTAGGCACGACGTCGCCACGCACATTGACACTGTTCACGCCAAGCTTCCAAGACAGATGCTGTGTCAGCTACCATGGACAGGCTTGATATGACAGTAATAGTCCCTCCTGATGACAACCAGGTGTTGACTCCACGGCTAGGTTTCTATTATCATGGAACACTCCCTCCATGGGTGAACTTCCAGAATTATCAGTGTTGCTGTGAGGGTTGTTGACTATCAAGACATTTGAGACATAGCTTTAGCAATTGCCAAACATGGAAACTATGACCAAGATAGTAACACATTCTCATGAAGTCACTTCCATTGATGAACTTGAATAGTGTAATCTGATATTGATATAAACATTGTAATAATGTAATATCTGATTTTAGCTTAGCCCCCATCCTTACAAGCAATGAATAAAAACTAGAGCGGTGGCTCAAACTGGTGGCCGTATAATGACAAGGTGATCTACTCTCAGTATCGATTTCGTTAGAAGGAGTTCTCACATCCATCTTTAACTGATTGTGATCGTTACATCTCACTTTGGGTAGTGACTGATTGATGTGAATTTCCACTTGAATCACAGCAAGTTGATTACAACTGATGCAGTTGTGTCTGATGCACGTTTTTCAAAAATACAATTAAAGTCACTTCAAAAACTATCCTTACAATTCAATAAAGTTTTTGTTACACATTGATCAGACTTTGCATCAGATTGATCAATTGACCGGAATACTCGTTCAGTCGCAGCCACTCAGCATCAGTAATAATCAAGGGGAGTTAATTTCATGCCTTGAAGAGTTATCCCCCCTTGACTGTTTCATTTTCAGCAAGGGTCCAGAGAGATTTCATTTAAACTGTGATATTTTTATGCAAGATTATCAGAGACACTTTCCATATATCTTTGTTATTACACTGTTTATTTATGAAATAGAACAATAGTGTATATGATGCATGTTAATACTATCAAAACAGATTTATTGTTAATATGTAATAGTATGCTGAAGTTATCAAATTTCAACAAATTGTACATCTTTCATAGAAAATTGTGATAAAAACACATATTTATGTTTCAGATTTTGTCAGATTATCACTATTTTCAAAATCATAGTCATCTATTTATTATTTTCTGGTTACATATTTATGTTTATATTCTGATGTTTGACATTCCGTCCAGATTATGTGTCCGACATTGTTGTACATCTGCCTCAGCTTGTGATGTCACAGATCATATATATACACACTTATTCATATATGTTATATAGCATAGATACTTATTTTTTTGTGTCACATTAGGAAGGACATCGGTTTGTGAAAATTACTTTTGATGTAAACAACACTCTTCCCTAGAAGTGATTTTATCAATTCCACAAACAAACTGTCAACTCAAATTTTCTGGACACCAAGAAAATTTCAGCATGTCTAAATTATGTGCTCACAAAATCATGTCTGCCATTTGTTATGAAATGTGATCACAGTTTGGCAAAATGTCTGTTTCGTGTACTCTGCATCTGTCAGTCATAATGTATCCGACAAACCAGGAGGGTAGCCTGGTCAGGTCTTTTGTTCCCAACGTGGGTACCATATGTAAACCTGTTGTCATGAGTGACCTCTGCAGTCATATTGGTGGTATACTGCTAGTATTATGCAGGTCACTTTTGAGAAGTCACTATGTAATTATGCCAATCATGTCCCTTTTCTCAGTCGTGTGGGATGTAAGGGTCCTACTTTATTGGTTGATAATGACCTTGACAATAGGGTTCAATCTGTGTTATGGGTCATTACCCTTGTAGACATTGCCAACCAACAAAATGGGCCCTTCCACGCCACGTTTAATAACATGGTGAGGAAATGGGGTAGGATTGACTTCTAAGCTTCTTCATATTTCATTCTTTTTCCAAGCTTTCATTACAGCATTAATGTGACTGCAGCAAGTCACTACATCCTGAAAAGTTGCTGTAAAAATTAGATATAACTTGCAAGAATATTTTAAAATAATATCATATTGAACTTTGGAGAATATATGCTTGCGTGAGCGCTGTCATAGATGGGTGCCCAATCTTGTTACATAAAGCAGAGGCCATATACACCATGGTACATACATGGTCTCAGGTTGACAGCGTAGCTAGCTTGAAGAAGTCATTTTCAGTTATTCATAATTGTAAAGTTGTGCATTACAGTAGGTATGGTCTGCCTCATTGATGAATGTCATGTCTTCTATATTACTCATATAAATCAAAAGATACTCTATATCAGTAAAGGCCAAATTGTTTTTGCAATAGTATCGGTTTTGATTTCAGTGTATATACTAGAGAAAGAACATATTTAGGACCAAATATGCATGAACAGTGAAAGGATATTGCATTGTATTTTGTGTGCCGTCAACCTTCCTAACTACTGTTTTCAAAAATAATATTCATGTTTTACATGCAAGTTGTTGTGATCTGTTGTCGTTGACAGCTGTCAGACAGTGTAAAGGATGGGTGAGGTGGGAAGATAGGGTGGTTAGATAGACCCTAGGTGCCAGTCTTGTTTCATCCATGTCGGCCATGACAAAAGGATGTGTGTTTGTGGAGTAGAAGAACAATTAGTCCCAGAAATAAAGTAATCTTTTTTCAAACAATATATCTACAAAATAAAATCCAAATGGATCACAGAACAGTGCATTGTTTCAGGCAAACGACTTTCCAAATCATTCTAGGTTTGAGTTGGATTCAGTTTATTCTCCAGTGTATGGGCGACGGACAACTTTTAGAGTGGTCCACTGGAGTGAACCTTTAATAAGAAGGGAGATAACTCCTGTCACCTTACCAACCTGGATAGTTGAGACATATCCAGGTTTCTTCATATATATTTGGGATGCCTCAAAGAAAGCAGGACAGTTCCAAGTGGAATGTCGTGGGCACCAAGTTGTTTTAGCTTTAGGTTCATGAAAACAAATTGAATAACATTGACTAGCAATTAAAAAAAAGCATATTTTCACAACTGAAAAATTATTCCATTCCGACCACATATGTATCATTATTGTCTGAACCAATATAAATTGTGACTTGTTTTTAATGTACTGGTAGTTATCCAATAAGGTCTGGCATTCCACGGGTCAGTGGTCAGTGAATGGAGCTTCCATACCTCCACCTGTCAATAAACAGTACCATTGCCACACGTCATTCTGTTGTCCCTGCTTCTGTTGTGCGTCTGTAGAGAGGCCAGAGTGAGTGAGAGGATGGTGGTTTACTTCTTTTTTTTAGTTATATCAGGTCGTGGAGGAAAATCCTAGATGTAAGTGATGGAGGCGACACTTGTCCTTACGTCCAGGACCACATGTATGGTTCTGCCTGTTGGTTCGAACCACGACCAGCGAATGACGTTCCACAATTGTGAGATGAATAATACTCCGTACAACTGAATTCGCCTGAATGTGGAGAAAAACAACTGAGTTAAAGTTGTTCTGATATATATTGATCAAACTTAACATATAATTATTCGGGTATCATTTTGCCAAGCAGAATACCACTTTTTTCAAATTCTGGATAGTGTTAAAATGATATTCATGCGCATGTGATATCCGGGTTCCAATCCTATTTAATGTTTTTATCCAATCAGAATGCAGTAAACACTCCATTAAGTTAATAGTCTAAAGAAGGTCATGTCATGGGGTGCACACGACGTATATACAGCCAGTAACGTTCGGGTCTCGTTCCATGTACAACAGTCCCGTGAAGATTCCGGGTTAGAATTGGTCTTCAGTAGCCTAGCTTGTCGCAAGAGGCGAATAATGGGATCGGGTGGTCAGGCTCGCTGACGTGGTTGATGCATGTCGTTGAATCCCAGTTGTGTAGATCGATGCTCATGATGTCAATCACTGGAATATCTGGTCCAGACTCGATTATTTACAGACCGCCGTCATATAGCTGGGATATTGCTGAGTGCGACGTTAAACAACAGACAAACAATATTGCGTACCACGTAACGCCGAGTTCTGAATTAAAAACAAGATGCACTATGAATCTATAAAATATGTTTAATGTTTGGCACGATGAGGGAAAACCAGTGAAGTCAGAGACAATGAGTGAGTGTACAGTTGAGACAACCGCCGACGAACACGACTCTCCACGTCACAGCCGCGACTAATGTCCTGAACACATCCACAGTATTCTTGTTGGTCAGTATACCCTCTATGCCTACATTCAATGTTAGCTTGACTTAATTCTGAACCCAGACCCGTGTTTAAATGTCTTTGCAAACAAGTGGAATCCATTTTGTCACATGACCCTACTCTGGTCAGCTGAAGATTGCCTTGAGGGTACAGTAAGTACATGTCGTAATTCCTCAATCATGGGTCAGGTTGGAGGTCAGGGCCTCGACAGCTAATGATTTCTCACAATTGAAGTTTTATACCATTAAGTTTACAAAACTAACCCGCCCCTTCTCGTCATGTTTGACATCCTGGTCCCCGTTCCACAAAGCTATCTTAGCGTTAAGATGATCGCAACTCCCATGCTCTAACATAGGCTTACGATAGTCAAAGCGCTGACACAGCTTTGTAGCACAGGACCCTGGTTTCACTGACGTATCGGCTGTTAAAACGGTTCCCGTACCTTTTATATGTAAAATTACTAAACGAAAAAAAGTTAAGGATCGTGAATACATTTTAGGATGTTTGTGGTGAAAACTGAGCACAATTTCATAACATACATCCCCAAAATAATCATGATCCCTATCTATTTTGTTCAGTATACAATTATATAAACATCATAAACTGTATGTTCCTCCAAGAAACTGTGAACGGTTGAGGCTCTTCAGCCGCGACTGACTGATGGGATGTGACCATCGGCAAGACTATGAGGTAATGACATTGTAGATATATAATTGCAAACAAATAATAAAATATAGACAAAGAAAGCTAAGTAAATGATTAAATCACATTTGTTTGAGTATATCCACATAAAGACACGATCACGTACAATGAGCTTAAATAGAAAGTGGGGGGCACGGGTGGCCCAGTCGTCTGAGGCGCCGCGATTCGCTGTGCAGAGTTGCGTTCCTTGGGCACGCCAGAAACCTATGATTGTGGGTTCGAATCCCGGTTCGCCCCGATTATGTTTCTAGGTTTGTCAGCACCATACCCGTGCTCGTGGGTTTCACCGAAGTGGTAAACGTCTAAGACCTGCATCACTTGGGTCTTTCCTCCCACATCAAGCTGACACGCCGTGATGTAACTGGAATACTGTTAAAAGCGGCGTTAAACCGAACTCACTAAATAGAAAATGGAAGCTAATGGTTACGTCAGGCGTGCCGACCGTCAAATGGTAACACCTCAGATGACTGATTTTGTTTATCTAGTTTATCACCGACGACCTATGTAAAGGGAACATACCGTTAAAGGATGTTATAACCCGAAACAATTGCATCACGTGACGAACATATCTAATCTGTAACTTTTTCAGTATTAGTCTCTTTCCGTGAAGATCCGGGCTAGAATAGGTCTTCAGCAACCCATGCTTGTGTAAACGGAGACTATACCTGCGTAAAGGGCGACTAACGGGATCGGGTGGTCAGGCTCGCTGACTTGGTTGATGTATGTCATCGTATCCCAA